>NC_092739.1:178311078-179061078 GCF_047496795.1 Chiloscyllium punctatum
TTTCAATGGAGAAAAGAAGGTTTAGGGGTGACTTGATAGAGGTGTACAAGATGATTAGGGGTTTAGATAGGGTTGACCATGAGAACCTTTTTCCACGTATGGAGTCAGCTATTACGAGGGGCATAGCTTTAAATTAAGGGGTGGTAGGTATAGGACAGATGTTAGGGGTCGATTCTTTACTCAGCGAGTTGTGAGTTCATGGAATGCCCTGCCAGTAGCAGTGGTGGACTCTCCCTCTTTATGGGCATTTAAACGGGCATTGGATAGGCATATGGAGGATAGTGGGCTAGTGTAGGTTAGGTGGGCTTGGATCGGCGCAACATCGAGGGCCAAAGGACCTGTTCTGCGCTGTATTTTTCTATGTTCTATGTTCTAAATCTTTTCTGAATCCTTTCAAGTTTCACAACAACTTTCCAATAGGAAGGAGACCAGAATTGCACACAATATTCCAACAGTGGCCTAACCAATGTCCTGTTCTGTTTACTTGTTGCAGACCCTAGTTAAAGCACCCAACCCCGACGCCCCTACAGAATTTCTACTTTGAGTCAAGTTTCCAATTGTAGCATGTAGTAAAGGAAGAAAAGAATGAGGAAAAGTTTGTAAACCATTTGCAAATTTTTTTCAGGGATGTGAGGTGCGGAAAACTTCAATGCAATGGAAAAGGAAAATCACCAGTAATAGGTGGGAGAATCAAAAATATCATATCTCAATTTTCTAATAAAGGCAAGAACATTGAGTGTTATGGGACATACTTCATGGGAGATGCTGAAGATATTGACATGGTGGCTTCCGGCACCCCCTGCGGTTTGGGAAAGGTAATGTTTTGGTAGCATTGCAGCATATGGTATTTAACAAATTATGTACTGACTCCTTTCCAAATGACAGTTTACACATTCAAGACAAAATAAAATGCAGATGCTGAAATCCAAAATAAACAGGCAGGAGGCTAGAAGATCACAGTTAGCCAGGCGGCATCAGGAGGTGAAGAAGTCAACATTTCGGGTGTAATGTTTATTCAGGACTGGGGGCGGGTATAAGGGAAGCTGCAGGTAAATAAATAGTTTGCACATTATGGCTTCTTTGGACAGCATAAATTACATTTAATCAATCTTAAAAGAACTTATTACTGAGGGTAGAAAGTGAATGACTTGTGATAGATAACAATTACAGTAGTGTCAGTGATATCACATTTCACCAGAGGACATAGAAAAAGATCTCTTTCTCTTGTAGTGTGTTCTGTCATTCAGGGTAGAAGAGTAAATCATTTTGTTTTTATCTTTACATTGATTTCTGTCCTTAAAGTCTAATTCAAATTGGAATGTGCTGAATGGCACAAACACCAAACTGATCTGCCAAAGTCAAGGCATCTATGATATGTGATAGAACATAGAACAATACAGCACAGAACAGGCCCTTCGGCCTTCGATGTTGCGCCAACCTGTGAACTATTCTCAGCTCATCCCCCATCTCTATCCCAAAATCTTATCTAAGGACATGGGCCAACAACAACAGCTGAATTGTACTCAAACATAATCTGCAACCTTGTGGCCATATATTCTTCACTCAGCCATTAACACCAAGTTAATTAAATCAAGGGTGCTGGACGGCGTGTGAGGAGTGCAGCAGGCATACCTAACAATGAATAGTCAACCTGGTGACGACATATGACACAAAGACAGCTATGCAATTGTTCAACCAGTCAATCAGATCTCATCTCTCCAGTCCAGCTTCATCCAGTAATGTATGGTGGTGGACAATTAAACAACTCACTGGAGGAGGAGGTTCCGGAAAAGTCCCCCCCCTGAATAATGGAAGAGCCCAATACATAAATGAGAAAGATCATAGAATCTCTAACAGTGTGGAAACTGGCCATTTTCCCCAGTGAGTCCACACTCCCACTCTGAAAAGCATTTCACCAGGACCTACCCCCAACTTTATCATTTCCTGTCCCATGGCTAATCCACCTAGTCTGCACGTCCTTAGACATGATAGGCAATTTAAAGTGGCCAATCGACAGAATCTGCACATCTTTGGACTGTGAGAGAAAATTGGAGCTGTCACTTGATATCATGTGGAGTGAATCAAATTAACCAAAACCTGCTATCTGTAATGCTGGAGAGCACTGGAGGAAGCTGAGATGGATCATTCACTCAGCACATCTGCCTGAAGATTGGTGCAAAAGTTTCAGCCTTATCTTTTGCATTGATGTAGTGGGCTGTTTCTGTCTCTCACGCTCACACACACACACACACACGTATGCTCTCCGTCCCTCTTTCTCTCTCTTTCTATCTTCCTTCCCCTCCCCATCCACCTTGCTTCCTCCAATAAGGAGACAATACTGTAGGTGTGTTCTAACCACTGCCTCTTGACATTCAACAGTATTACAATCACTGAATTCCTCACTGTCAACATCCTTGGGGTTACCATTGACCTGAAACTCAACTGGACTCACCACATAAACATAGTGGTTACAAGAGCAGGTCAGAGACTGCTGTGAGTAACTCACCTCCTGACACCCCAAAGTCTATCCACCATTTACAAGGCACAAGTCAGGAGTGTGATGGTTGATGCAGCGCCAACAACACTCAAGAAGCTTGACACCATCCAGGACAAAGCAACCTGCTTGATTGGCACCAAATCTACAAACATTCAATCCCTCCACCACTGGGGCTCAGTAACAAGATTATATACTACCCACAAGATGCACTGCAGAAATTCACCAAAGATCCTTAGACAGCACCTTCCACACACATGATAACTTCCATCTAGAAGGACATGGGCAGCTGGTACTTGGGAACACCATCACTTACAAGTTCCCCTCCAAGCCACTCACCACCCTGACTTGGAATTATACCACCATTCCTTCACAGTCGTTGGGTCAAAATCCTGCACTTCTTTCCCTACTGGCATTGTGGGTCAACCCACAGCAAGTGGACTGCAGTGATTGAAGAAGACAGCTCACCTCCAGCTTCTCAAGGGCAAACAGGGATGGGTTATAAATGCTGGCCAGTCAGCGATGCCCAAGTCTCCTTCCTATTGGAAAGTTGTTGTGAAATTTAAAAGGGTTCAGAAAAGGATGATGTCAGGGTTGGAGGATTTGAGCTACAGGCAGAGGCTGAACAGGCTGGGGCTGTTTTCTGTGGAGCGTCAGAGGCTGAGGGGTGACCTTATAGAGGTTTACAAAATTATGAGGGGCATGGATAAGGTAAATAGGCAAAGTCTTTTCCCTGGGGTTGGCGGACCCCAGAACTAGAGGGCATAGGTTTAGGGTGAGAGGGGAAAGATATAAAAGAGACCTAAGGGGCAACTTTTTCACACAGAGGGTGGTATGTGTATGGAATGAGCTGCCAGAGGAAGTGGTGGAGGCTGGTACAATTGCAACATTTAAGAGGCTTTTGGATGGCTATATGAATAGGAAGGGTTTGGAGGGATATGGGCCAGGTGCTGGCAAGCGGGACTAGATTGGGTTGGGATATCTGGTCGGCATGGACAGGTTGGACCGAAGGGTCTGTTTCCATGCTGTACATCTCTATGACTATAACTCTAAGTCAAGAGAGCAATAGAATACTGCTCACTTGTCTGGATGAATGCAGCCACAAAAACACTCAAGAAGCTTGACACCACCCAAGCTAAAGCAGTCGGTTTGATTGACACCACATTCACAAGCATCCACTTTCTCCATCACCAACAGTCGTTAGTAGCAGAAAACACATTGGAGAAATTTGCCCATGGTCCTGAGACAGCACCTTCCAAACACATGACCACTTCCATCTGGAAAGACAAGGTCAATAGATACTTCGAACACCCTCTGGAAGTTTCTTTCCAAACCACTCACCATCTTGACTTGGAAACATGAGACTGTTTCTTCACTGTCTAGAAATATCTCAATGGTGAGAGATTTCAGATCTCAGAGATGTAGTGATCTGGGTACCCTCGTGTAAGAATCACAAAAGGTTAGTATGTGGTCACAGTGATTGTTTGAGTAAATTAAGCATTTATTTTGAGTAGAACCAATACAAATGTGAGCAGGTTATGGTTCAGTTATACAGGATACTGATGTGACCACTGGATTTCTGTGGATAGTATTAGTATCTTTACTTAAGGAGAGATGGAAATGCACTGGAGTCAGTTCAGAGAAGGTTTGTAGACTATACCTTGAATTGTGGGGGTGTTGTCTGATGATAAAAGTTTGGACAGGTGAAGCTTATAAGATTCCAAGATGACAGCAGTTGCAGGGTAGGAAGTGTTTTGAGCTCTGTGCTAGTATGGTCCCAGTCCAACTCACCTGTCTGCCAACATTGTGCCTTGTTCTTTTTATTTGCTCTGTCTGTTCATTTATCTTTTTTGTTAAAGTTCCCCTTCGTTTCTGCGGCTACAGTGGAGGAAGGCATTTGCAAGGGCTTGCTGAGGCGGTGGCAGTGTGGCAGATCTAATTTGTAAGCTCGGGGCAGCTTTGGTGGTGGCATTCTGTAACTACTTCAGAAACCCAGGAGCTGTGGCAGGAACAAAAAATGAACTTCGTCATAACTCATTTCTTTTGGTATTTTCTGTATTTAAAATGACACCACATTGTGGCAACTTACACACATCTCTCTGTAACTTCATAACTACAATTGACAATACATTGCTATTCTATTCATTCGAGTTTCAGAAAATGTGATTTGATTGAAACATGTCAGATCCTGAGGGGTCTTCTCAGGATAGATGTGGAGAAGATGTTTCCTCTCATGGGGTCACTTTCAAGGTCACAGGTCACCATTTTAAAACAGATGAGGTAATTTGTTTTATCTCAGTGCTTGTGAACCTTTGGAACTGTCTTCCTGAAAAGATGGTGGAGGCAGAATCCTTGAACATTTTTAATTCAGAGTTAGATTTGTGTAAATCGGTCATTTATAGATGACTAGGGTAAATAAGAATACAGAATTGAGGTTAAAATCAGATCAGCGATGATCATAACAAATGGCAGTCCAGGCTTGAGGGACTGAATGGATCTGCTCCTGATCTGTATGATCACATACTGGCAATGCAACCCATCCCCCCCCGACACACACACACACACACACACACACCCATCCTTGGCATGCTATGATGACAATCACATCAAAATGTAAGCCAGGTTTTTTTTTAGATTTGATTACTTACAGTGTGGCAACAGGCCCTTCGGCCCAACAAGTCCACACCGACCCACCCATACCCCTAACCTAACACTACGGGCAGTTTAGCATGGCCAATTCACCTGACCTGCACATCTTTTGGACTGTGGGAGGAAACCAGAGCACCCAGAGGAAACCTGGACAGACACAGGGAGAACGTGCAAACTCCACATAGTCAGTCGCCTGAGGCAGGAATTGAACCCGGGTCTCTGGCACTGTGAGGCAGCAGTGCTAACCACTGTGCCATCGTGCCACCCATAAGGTTTTCTCTTTCAAATGGTGGTATTTTTGTAATGTGTCACACTTCATTGTTCCAATTATGTACCACTCTACATTTTAATACACAATGAAGAGAGAACTAACAGGGAGGTTCTGTTTATCAAATAAAACATTAAGCCAAGACAGCACCTTGCCTGCCATTTGGAGAGAAACACAATAGATCCCAGGATATTGCCTGAAAAACTGGCAAGATTTTCCCACTGACCTGGCATATGTTCCTATGGACCCCTGGTCAGACACCCATGTCCTTGGTTCATATTATCATGTTAAAGTTACTGTAAAACACACATCTTACAATTAGTTTGTATGCTATTCCATAATGAAAGCATAAAGTTATGCAGTGTCTAAACTC
Organism: Chiloscyllium punctatum; assembly: GCF_047496795.1. NCBI lineage: Eukaryota > Metazoa > Chordata > Chondrichthyes > Orectolobiformes > Hemiscylliidae > Chiloscyllium > Chiloscyllium punctatum. Next base: position 178,316,863 of record NC_092739.1, read on the forward strand.
ACTCAACATTTACCCTGCACATTTTTATAGTAGAGTGAACTCTTGCTTCCACTACACTAATAAATGTAATTGGGGTTGCAGGTAGACAGGATTGTGAAGAAGGCATTTTGCACACTTGCCTTCATTGGTCAGAACATTGTGTGTCGGAGTTGGGATATCATGTTGTGTCTCTACAGGACTTTAGAGACATTGAATACTGCGTAAAATTCGGGTCACCCTCATTTTGGACCAAGCCAGACCCCCTCAAAATATTTTAAGAAGATAGCCTAGACCCTACCTTTTTCTTATTTTAAAGGCAGATATGAAGTGGGTGGCCCAGGCGTGATGCAACTGGTCAAACCACTCAGTTATAAGCAAAAACAGAATTTATTTAAACACTACAGTTGAAACATGAACAAAGGAAATAGGAATTTAGAGTAACTTAACTATTGGAAAAGTTAACCTACCCGATCCAACAACTTAACTAATTAACTGTTACAATATAGTAACATCCCATAAACACACCCCTTGGCAAAAATTTAAATCCAAACACAAATTCTTACAGGCAGGAGGGAAGAACGTCCTCAGAGAGATTTCAAAGAAAGTCAATCAGCAATTCTTTATTGAAGCTTGAGACACCTGTGGTACTCAAAACAACTTGTGACTGCAACAGCTGAAAACAACTTGGAAAAATCTGAACTGGGAGAACTGACCACTCCCTTTCCATTCTTTAGCGGTTATTCTCTACTCTCTTTGGCACATCTATCTTTCCAACCTCTCTTCAAAATAACCAAGTACAACATAATGTTTTTAAAAGTGACAGTATTGTCACACCCTTCCATACGAAAGCTGATGTTAAATAAATATGCAAATGCAAATAAATATTTAAAAATGTATTGCCAAGACTAGAAGGCTTGAGGTAGGGACAGGCAGAATAGGCTGGGTTTTTGTTCCCTGGAACTTTGGAGGCTGAGGGGTGATTTTATGCAGGTTTATAAAATCACGAGGAGCCTGAAAAGCATGAACATCCAAATTTTTTTTCCCAGGGTAGGGAAGTTCAAAACTGGAAGGCACAGGTTCAAGGTGAAAGATGAAAGATTTAAAAAGGACCTGGGGGCTTCTTTTTCCAGCAGAGTGTTGTGCATAAATGAAATGAGCTGCCAGGGGAAGTGGTGGAGGTGGATTCAAGTGCAACATTTAAAAGGCATCCAAATGGGTTATGAATAGGAAGGGTTTAGAAGGGTATGAGCCAAATGCTGGCAAATGTGACTAGCTCAGGTTGGGATGAGTTGTCATCATGGACAGGCGGGTATGTTTCCATGCTATACAACTCTATGACTCTATAAATGCTTTTACCCACAGGCCTGCTTCAACGGTGTGTGCCGCAGCGTGTCTGGATTCAGTGTCAATAAATGCAACAAGTACTGCAATGGTCATGGGGTAAGGTCAAGGAAATCTGTAAGTTTTTATTCATGTCACAAATATATTTAAATTCACATTTCCATACAGCTAAGGACAGTTGCCTTCATTTGGTCCTACCTTCTGTACTGCACTGGTGTTTTTGTTTAAAGGAAGATTCACACAGAAAGGGATTTGACTGTGTTTGTTATCATCAAGAAAATCAGGAGCAGAAAGATAATGAGAGAGAAAAGAACTAATTTCAAACAGTTGAGGTATAGATGTTGCAAATACCACCCTCAGGCATGTTTTCTCTTCATTGGTCCAATCCTGTGCCAAATGATTGACTCTACATTTCAGTGTATGATTTAGGGAAAACTGCACAGTCAGAGGTTCTGCTTTTCAAATGAAAGCCAATACCTTGAGTCTGTCTCACAAAGGAGTATAATGGATCCCACATGTTACCTGAAAAACTAATGAGGTTTCCCAGTGACCGAGCCAACTTCTATCCCCAGCCAATATCTTAAACAGTTAACTTATTATTTGTTTCATGGTTGTTATGAGGGCCTTCTGTTTCAGCAAAGGAAAGAGGAACAAGAGCAAACCACAGAGCATTTTAAGATAGTTCTGCCACTGAATAATCCAATGTCTTAATCTCAATTCAAATTTTTCACCCTATGAGACCATAAAATGTAGGATCAGAATTAGGTCATCCAGCCCATCAAATCTCTCCACCAGTCAAACATAGCTGACATGTTTCTCAACCCCATTCTCCTGCTGTCTCCCTGTAACCCTTCATCCCCTTATGAAATAACTGCACAGAGGCCAGCATCCCGTCATTAAGTCATCCCTAGGGTAACTAGGGAGAGAATAGGGCCCCTCAAAGATCAGCAAGGCAGACTATGTGTGGAGCCACAGAAGATGGGGAGATACTAAATGAGTATTTTGCATCATTATTTACATGGAAAAGGATATGGAAGATATAGACTGCAGGGAAATAGATGGTGACATCTTGCAAAATGTCCATATTACAGAGGAGGAAGTGCTGGATGTCTTGAAACGCACAAAAGTGCATAAATCCCCAGGACCTGATCAGGTATACCCGAGAACTCTGTGGGAAGCAAGAGAAGTTTGTGTCATCGATAAGTTACAAGCGAGGTGCTGGAAGGCTGGAGGTTGGCTAATGTGATGCCACTGTTTAAGAAGGGTGGTAAGGACAAGCCAGGGAACTACAGACCAGTGAGCCGTACGTCGGTGGTGGGCAAGCTGTTGGAGGGAATCCTGAGGGACAGGATGTACATGTATTTGGAAAGGCAAGGACTGATTAGGGATCGTCAACATGGCTTTGTGCATGGAAAATCATGTCTCACAAACTTGATTGAGTTTTTTGAAGAAGTAACAAAGAGGATCGATGAGGGCAGAGCGGTAGATGTGATCTATATAGACTTCTGTAAGGCGTTTGACAAGTTTCCCCATGAGCGACTGATTGGCAAGGTTAGATCTCACGGAATACAGAGAGAATTAGATATTTTGGATACAGAACTGGCTCAAAGGTAGAAGACAGAGGGTGATGGTGGAGGGTTGTTTTTCAGACTGGAGGCCTGTGACCAGTGAAGTACCACAAGGATCAGTGCTGGGCCCTCTACTTTTTGACATTTACATAAATGATTTGGATGCGGTCATAAGAGATACAGTTAGTAAGTTTACAGATGACACCAAAATTGGAGGTGTAGTGGACAGCGAAGAAGGTTACCTCAGATTACAACAGGATATTGACCAGGTGGGCCAATGAGCTGAGAAGTGGCAGATGGAGTTTAATTCAGATAAATGCGAGGTGCTGATTTTGGGAAAACAAATCTTAGCAGCACTTATACACTTAATGGTAAGGTCCTAGAGAGTGTTGCTGAACAAAGAGACCTTGGAGTGCAGGTTCATAGCTTCTTGAAAGTGGAGTCGCAGGTAGATAGGATAATGAAGAAAGCATTTGGTATGCTTTCCTTTATTGGTCAGAGTACTGAGTACAGGAGTTGGGAGGTGATGTTGCGGCTGTACAGAGCATTGGTTAGGCCACTGTTGGAATATTGCGAGAATTCTGGTCTCCTTCCTCTCGGAAAGATGTTATGAAACTTGAAAAGGTTCAGAAAAGATTTACAAGGATATTGCCAGGGTTGGAGGATTTGAGCTACAGGGAGAGGCTGAAAAGGCTGAGGCTGTTTTCCCTGGAGTGTCGGAGGCTGAGGGGTGACCTTACAGAGGTTTACAAAGTTATGAGAGGCGTGGATAGGATAAATAGGCAAAGTCTTTTCCGTGGGGTCGTGGAGTTCAGAAGTAGAGGGCATAGTTTTAGGGTGAGAGGGGAAAGATATAAACGACACCTGAGGGGCAATTTTTTCACACAGAGAGTGGTACGTATATGGAATGATCTGCCAGAGGAAGTGGTGGAGGCTGGTACAATTGCAACATGTAAGAGGCATTTGGATGGGTATATGAATAGGAAGGGTTTGAAGGGATTTGGGCTGGGTGCTAGCAGGTGGGACGAGATTGGATTGAGATATCTGATCGGCATGGACGGGTTGGACCGAAGGGTCTGTTTCCATGCTGTACATCTCTATGACTCTATGTGAACAATACACTAGCTCTGACTGGCCAGCTCCAAGCCAGTCCCTAGACTGAGGAGAACTTCGAAAACTCCTATTTGTATCTCAGATGAAGGGATTATGTCCAACTCATTGATTTTCCTGCTCCTTGGATGCTGCCTGACGCCTTGTACCTTTCCAGTACCTTTCAAGAAGTGTATAAGAGACTCGTAGTCTCTTAGCCAGGGCTCCACTTAGCTCTGGTTCCAACCACTACACCTTACTAACAAGAACCTATCTACCTGGATCTCAAATGCACTCAATAATTTGGCCTCCACGGCCTTTTGTGGCAATGAATTTCACAGATGAAAAAGGATGATCTGTTGGTAGTGTCCTGTGTTTGTCTTCTGAGGAAGTTGTTGCAGTTTTTCACTGTGGCTGAAGAAATTCCTCCTTATCCCTTCACTCTGAGGCAGTACCCAACCTGTCCTACTCATGGAAACATCTTCACCACTTTTACCAGGTGGCACAGTGGCTCAGTGATTAGCATTGCTGCCTCACAGCACAAGGGACCTGGGTTTGATTCCAAGATAGGGTGACTGCGTATGTGGAGTTTGCGTGTTATTATTTCTATGTGGGTTTCCACTGGGTGCTCTGAGTTCATCCCACAGTCCAAAGATGTACAGGTTAGATGGATTGGTGTGTCCAGGAAGTGGCTAGGTGTGTTTGCCATGGTAAAATGCGCAGCCACCGGGATAAAGTGGAGTTGTGTGTCTTGACGGGATGCTCTTCAGAGGGTCAGCATAGAACCAGTGGGCCAAATGGCCTCTACCTGCACTGTTTGGTTTTTATGATTCTGTGACACTATTCAGGCCTTTCAGTGATCTGGAAGTTTCAATCAGATTCTGCCCTCCTCCTCCTTCTCTTCTGACCAGATACATCAGTGACATTTCCTTCCCTTGGACTGATGGCGAGGAATCACTGACTTGACTACATAACAATATCAACAAGCTTCATTCCACCATCGGACTAACCATGACCTACTCTTCAGAATCAGTCTCATTGTTGGATACGCATCTCCATCAAGGATGGACTCCTCAGTACCTCACTCTGCCACAAATCCATGGATAATCCCACAATGCTGCATTTCTCTAGATTCCACCCATAACATGTTGAAGAGGTCATCCCCTGTGGACAAGCCCTGTGCGTAGACAGTATCTGCCCAGCTGAGGAAAAGTGCAATGGACACCTAAACATGCTGAAAGATACCCTCATAAGAACAGGATATGATGTTCAACTCATCGATCGTCAGTTTCGACTTGCCACAGTGAAGAACTGCAGCAACCTCTTCAGAAGACAAACACAGGACACTAACAATAGATCATCCTTTGTCATCTAGTACTTCCCTGGAGCAGAGAAACTACCCCATGTTCTTTGCAGCCTTCAATAGAGCCATAGTGGTATACAGCATGGAAACAGGCCCTTCGGTTCAAACCATCCATTCCAACCAGATATCTCAAATCAATCTAGTCCAATTTACCAGCACTTGGTCTATATCCTTCTAAACCCTTCCTATTCATATACCTATCCAGATGCCTTTTAAATGTTGTAATTGTACCAGCCTCCACCTCTTCTCTGGCAGCTCATTCCATACACGTACCACCCTCTGCGTGAAAAAGTTGCCCCTTAGGTCTGTTTTATATCTTTCCCCTCTTACCCTAAACCTATGCCCTCTAGTTCTGGACTCCCCAACCCCAGGGAAAAGTCCTTGTCTATTTACCCTGTCCATGACTTCATGATTTTATAAACATGTCATCAATGATAATGGACGTCTTGCCAAGATCATTCCTCTGCCCCCACTTCTCACCTTCAAACAACCGTCAAACCTTAAACAGACCATTTCTCAGCATACTACCCAGCCTTCAGGACAACATCAACCACAGCACCATATAACCTTGCCACGGTAACCTCTGCAAGACATGCCAGATCATCGACGTGGATACGACCATCACACATGGGAACACCCACTGTGTACACAGCAGATACTCATGTGACTCAGCCAATGTTGTCTACCTCATATGCTGTAAAATGAGCAGCCACTGGGATAAAGTGGAGTTGTGTGTCTTGACAGGATGCTCTTCAGAGGGTCAGCATAGACTCAATGGGCTAAATGGCCTCTACCTGCACTGTTTGGTTTTATGATTCGTGACACTATTCAGGCCTTTCAGTGATCTGGAAGTTTCAATCAGATTCTGCCCTCCTCTTCCTCCTCTTCTGACCAGATACATCAATGACATTTCCTTCCCTTAGACTGATGGCGAGGAATCACTGAATTGACTACATAACAATATCAACAAATTTCATTCCACCATCAGACTAACCATGACCTACTCTTCAGAATCAGTCTCATTATTGGACACACACATCTCCATCAAGAATGGACTCCTCAGTACCTCACATGCCACAAATCCATGGATAATCTCACAATGCTAGCATGGTATATTGGCGAAACCATGCAGACACTATAACAATAGATGAATCACCAGAATATTCCCTCCCAGTCAGAGAACACTTCAGTGGTCAAGGAATTCAGCCTCCTATCTTCGGGTAAGCGTCCTCCAAGGCGGACTTCAAGGTACGCAACAATGCAGAATCGCTATGGGCAGCACGGTGACTCAGTAGTTAGCACTGTTGCCTCACAGCGCCAAAACCCGAGTTCAATTCCCACCTCAGGCAACAGTCGGTATGGAGTTTGCACATTCTCCCCGTATCTGCATGGGTTTCCTCCGAGTGCTCTGGTTTCCTCTCATAGTCCAAAAATGTGCAAGTTAGGTGAATTGGCCATGCTAAATTGCCCGCAGTGTTAGGTGATGGGGTAAATATAGGGGAATGGGTCTGGGTGGGTTGCTCTTCAGAGGGACGGTGTGGACTTGTTGGGCCGAAGGGCCTGTTTCCACACTGTAATCTAATCTAATCTAGAAACTGGTCGTCAAGTTCTGTACCCATGAAGACGGCCTTGAGCATGATCTTGCATATGACCCTACCATACTGTTCTGTTTCTGTAAAATCTTCCTTACTGTCCTGTTTTGACATCACCTTAATAACTTGTTATGATATCTTGAGCTCAATTAATCTGTACAGTTTTGCCATTTGGTTTGTCTCCAGCATCAGCTTATTTTTAATTTTTTGCAATTATCTCTGCCTCAATTTGGGCTCCAGCCCGAAACATCGATTCTCCTGCTCCTCAGATGCTGCCTGACCTGCTGTGCTTTTCCAGCAACACACTCTGAACTCTGAACTCTGATCTCCAGCATCTACAGACCTCATTTTCTTCCACTAGGAAATAGGTAGTTCTGGATTTGGTGATCTGTAATGAGGCAGACCTGATTAAGGAGTTTCAGATGAATGAACCCCTAGGATGCAGTGACCATAATATAATAGAATCCATCCTGCAGTTTTAGATGGAGAGGCTGGAGTCAGATGTAATGGTAGTAGAACTGGGTAAAGGTAACTCCAAAGATATTAGGAAGAAGTTGATTTGAAGACAAGCCTAACAGGGAAGATAATGGAGTAGCAATAGCAGCGGTTTTGGAATAATTTGGGAGACAGAGCAGAAATTTATCCAAAGAAGAATACCAAGGGGAGGAAGAAGTAACTGTGGCTGATGAGGGAGGTCAGGAACTGCATAAAAGCAAAAGAAAAAGCGTGCAATGTGGTGAAGGTTAATGGGAAGGCATAGAATTGGTAACCCTTTAAAATCCAGCAGAGGGTAACTAAAATAAAGGGCGTTACTGACAAGTGATTGAGAGGGATCTCGGGAAGAGGTGGCTCAATCACTGTGGTTGCGGAGGAGAGGGTAGAAAAGCTGGTGTCAAAGAATGGTACAAAAGCATCCAACAGAGAGTACTGCTGGGAAATGACTGAGCAGGATTTTGCGAGGAGTCAGGTAAGGTGAGGAAGAGGATAAGGTAGGCAGGCTTTTGTGTGCTTATCATTTGTAGACAAGACTACCACTGCTATCGCAAGTGGCAGTGGTAAGAGACTTACTATTTGAGGACACAAACTGGTGATTCTGTGACCACGATCAAGACTCCAGGATATACTGTATGTCGCTTGCAGGATTTGGCAGTTGAATGTGTGGCTTGAGAGCTGGTGCAAGGGGCAGGGATTCAAATTTTTGGAACATTGGAATCTGGGATAAAGATGGCCTGTACAGGAGGGACAGATGACACCTGAACTGGAGGAGGACCAATACCTTCGTGGAGAAATATGCTGGAGTGATTCGAAAGGGTTTAAATCATTTGGTCAGGTGGGTGGGATCCAAAGCAGCAGAAAGATGAAATAGAAGGTTGAGGACAGTACGGAAGTTAATGAGAGCACGTTAAATACTAAAGGCAGTGTTGGTAATTCTAGACAGGGCAGGCAAGAGCCTGGCAGGAAGGAGGGGAAGTCTCAATTAAACTGCATTTATTTCAATACAAGAGGGCTGACAAATAAGGCAAATGAATTTGGGGCGTGGGTGGGTGTATGGGACTGGGATATTATAGCTAGTACAGACACATGGTTGAGGGAGGAACAGGACTGGCAGCTCAATGTTCCAGCATACAGATGCTATAGGAAGGATAGAAGGGGAGGCTAGAGAGGAGGGGGTATTGTGTTTTTGATTAGGGAGAATGTCATGGCAATATTGATAGAGGACATTCTTGAGGGTTCATCCACCTGAATCTAAATGGGTAAAACTGAGAAATAAAAAAGGGGAGATCATTTTGATAGCATTGTACTATAGATCTCCCAATAGTCAGCAAGGGATGAGGAGCAAATATACAGGCAGATCACAGATAACTGTAAGAATGCTAGTGTGGTAATATCAAGGGATTTTAGCATTGACTGGGACTGTCATAAGGTTAAAGGTTTGGATGGGAAGAAATTTGTTAAGTGTGTTCAGGAAGAATTTGTCATGCAGTATGTAGATGGCCGTATCAGAGAAGACGCAAAACCTGACCTCCTCTTGAGAAGCAAGGCAGGGCAAGTGACGGAAGTCTGAATGGGAAAGCCCTTTGGGACCAGTGCCCATAATTCCATTAGTTTTAAAATAGCTAAGAAAAAGAATGGAACTGGTCCACAATTTAAAGTTCTAAATTGGGGAAGGGCCAGTTTGGATGGTCTTAGACAGGAACTTTCAAACATTGGTTGGAGGAGGCTGTTTCCAGGCAAAGAGATGTCTGGTAACTGTAAGGCTTTCAAAAGTGAGTTAATGAGGGTTCAGGACAAGCATGTTCCTGTTAGGGTGAAGAGTAAGGCTGGCAGGAGGAGGGAGCCCTGGATGACAAGACTTATTGAGACCCTGGTCAAGAAAAAGAAGGACCCATATGACATGTATAGGCAGCTAGGATCAAGTGAATTTCTTGAGGTGAGTAAAGGGTGTCAGAGTACATTTAAGAGAAAAACTAAGAAGGCTCCAAGGGGATACAAGATGACTTTGGCAGATGAGGTAAAGGAGAATGCAAAGAGATTCTACAACTACATGAAGGGCAAAAGAGTAATCAGGGACGAATAGGGCCTCTTAAAGAACATGTTTTTACCTAGCTTTTACCTCTTAAAGATCAACAAGTTCACCTGTGTGTGGAGCCTCAAGAGATGGGTGAGATCCTCAATGAATATTTCTTGTCAGTACAGATAGTTCTGCTGTAATGACGTAGTTGTGTTGCTTAATAGAAAATCGCTTACTAGAAATAATGGGGCCTATGGGAAAAGTGGAGTTAGCTGCAGGCCAGCAAAAAATATCACTCATGATCGCTCAAAAATCACCCAAAAGCCTGAATGAAGGTTGAAATCATATTTATTAACAAAACAAAAGTAAAACTAACACAGTACATTTTAAAAATATACGGAAGCTGCTCTCTGTACAGTACCTCTCTCAGAAAGCTGCTCTATCGGCACTGAAATCGCACATGTGCAAAACAAAGCACACAAACCGATCCCTGCTGGAATAGCGCTATTGCAAACAGAGATAAGCCTTCTTGAAAATACCGTTCCCTAATTCTTCAGCGACGTTATAGCCAAATTGTGCTGCTGAAATGTGCATCACACAGAACATAGAACATTACAGCACAGTACAGGCCCTTCGGCCCTTGATGTTGCACCGCCCTGTCATACTAATCTGAAGCCCATCCCACCTACACTATTCCATGTACAGTACGTCCATTTGCCTGTCCAATGACGACTTAAATGGGCTTAAACTTGGTGAATCTACGACCAATGCAGGCAAAGCATTCCATACCCTTACTACTCTCTCACAATTCTCCCACAATTACCTGTACTGTATAACCTCCAATCTTCTTCCTGACCTCTCCGCCCCCACCCCCACTCCGGCCTATCACCCTCGCCTTACCCTCCTTCCACCTATCGCATTTCCAATGCCCCTCCCCCAAGTCCCTCCTCCCTACCTTTTATCTGAGCCTGCTGGACACACTTTCCTCATTCCTGAAGAAGGGCTCATGCCCAAAACGTCGATTCTTTGCTCCTTAGGTGCTGCCTGACCTGCTGCTCTTTTCCAGCAACCCATTTTCAGCACTGATCTCCAGCATCTGCAGTCCTCACTTTCTCCTTACTGTTGAGAAAGGCATGGGGAACCTGGGGAAATAAACCAGCTCAGGTCAGGTGGGAGAGTATTTCAGTGATAGTGATCACAACACCCTGGCCTTTACAATGTCATGGAGAGGGATAGGAGCAGACGGTATAGGAAATTTAATTGGGGGAGGGGTAATTACAATTCTATTATGGTTCAGGAGGCAAGGATCAGGCAGGGCTCTAGAGGGTTACAAGGTAACCAGGAAGGGACTGAAGAATGGATTTAGAAGAACTAAAAAGGGGCATGAAAATGCCTTGGCAGGTCATATTAAGGAAAATCCCAAGACATTCTACACTTATGTGAGGAACAAGAGGATGGCCAGAGTGAGGGTAGGGCCGATCAAGGATAGTGTTGGGAACTTGTGCCTAGAGTCAGAGGAAATAGGGGAGGCCCTTAATGAATTCTTTGTTTCAATATTCACTTGTGTCATTTGTGAGGACTGCATGAAATAGACTGATATGCTCAAAAAGGTTGATGTTAAGAAGAAGGATGTGTTAAAGATTTTGAAACTTATAAGTATTGATAAGTCCCCTGGGCCAGTCAGGATATACCCAAGGTACCTTCAGGAAGCAAGGGAAGATGATCTGCACCTTTGGTGATGATCTTTGCATCCTCACTATCCACTGGAGTAGTGCCAGTTGATTGGAGGGTGGCAAATATTATTCCCTTGTTCAAGAAAAGAAATGGGGATAATCCTGGAAATAACAGGCCAGTCAGTTTTACGTTGATGGTGGGCAAATTATTGGAGAGGATTCTGAGAGACAGGATTAATGATTACTTGGAAAACCATGGTTTGGAGACACCAGTGTTGGAGTGGGGTGTACAAAGTTAACAATCACATAACACCAGGTTATAGACCAACAGGTTTATTTGGAGCTTTTGGGGCACTGTTCCTTCATCAGGTGGTTATGGACAATAAGAGTGTAAGTCACAGAATTTATAGCAAAAGTTTACAGTGTGATGTAACTGAACTTATATATTGAAAAAGACCTGGATTGTTTGTTAAGTCACTCATCTTTGAGAATGACCATGTTGGTTTCAGTTCTTTCATATGTAAATCATAGAGTCATAGAGATGTACAGCATGGAAACAGACCCTTCGGACCAACCCTTCCATGCCGACCAGATATCCCAACCCAATCTAGTCCCACCTGCCAGCACCTGGCCCAAATCCCTCCAAACCCTTCCTATTCATATACCCATCCAAATGCCTCTTAAATATTGCAATTATACCAGCCTCCACCACTTCTTCTGACACCTCATTTCATACACGAACCACCCTCTATGTGAAAAACTTGCCCCTTAAGTCTCTTTTATATCTTTTCCCTCTCACCCTAAAACTATGCCCTCTAGTTCTGTACTCCCGACCCAGGGAAAAGACCTTGTCTATTTACCCTAACCAAGCCCCTCATAATGTTTTAAACCTCTGTAAGGTCATCCCTCAGCCTCCAACGCTCCAGGGAAAACAGCCCCAGCCTGTTCTGCCTCTCCCGATAGCTCAAATCCTCCAACCCTGGCAACATCCTTGTAAAGCTTTTCTGAACCTTTTCAAGTTTCACAACATTTTTCCGATAGGAAGGAGACCAGAATTGCACGCAATATTCCAACAATGGTCCAACCAATGTCCTGTACAGCCGCAACATGACCTCCCAAATCCTATACTCAATACTCTGACCAATAAAGGAAAGCTTACCAAACGCCTTCTTCACTATCCCATCTGCCTGTGACTCCACTTTCAAGGAGATATGAACATGTACTCCAAGGTCTCTTTGTTCAGCAACAGTCCCTAGGACCATACCATTAAATGTATAAGCCCTGCTAAGATTTGCTTACCCAAAATGCAGCACCTCGCATTTATCTGAATTAAACTCCATCTGCCACTTCTCAGCTCATTGGCCCACCTGGTCAATATCCTGTTGTAATCTGAGGTAACATTCTTCGCTGTCCACTACACCTCCAATTTTGGTGTCATCTGCAAATTTACTAACTGTACCTCTTATGCTCGCTTCCAAATCATTTCTGTAAATGACAAAAAGTAGAGAACCCAGCACTGATCCTTGTGGCACTCCACTGGTCACAGGCCTCCAGGCTGAAAAACAACCTTCCACCACCATCTTTGAGCCAGTGCTGTATCCAAATGGCTAGTTCTCCCTGTATTCCATGAGATCTAACCTTGCTAATCAGTCTCACATGGGGAACCTTGTCGAACGCCTTACTGAAGTCCATATAGATCACATCTACCACTCTGCCATCATCAATCCTCTTTGTTATTTCTTCAAAAAACTCAATCAAGTTTGTGAGACGTGATTTCCCACGTACAAAGCCATGTTGACTATCCCTAATCAGTCCTTGACTTTCCAAATACATGTACATACTGTTCCCCAGGATTCCCTCCAACAATTTGCCCACCACTGACATCAGGCTCACTGTTCTATAGTTCCCTAGCTTGTCCTTACCGCTCTTCTTAAACAGTGGTACCACGTTCGCCAATCTCCAGTCTTCTGGCGCCTCACCTGTGACTATCGATGATACAAATATCTCAGCAAGAGGCCCAGCAAACACTTCTGTACCTTCCCCGGAGGTCCAGGGTACACCTGATCAGGTCCAGGGGATTTATCCACCTTTACCCGTTTCAAGACATCCAGCACTTCCTTCTCTGTAATCTGGACATTTTACAAGATGTCACCATCTATTCCCCTGCAGTCAATATCTTCCATATCCTTTTCCACAGTAAATTCTGATGCAAGGTACTCATTTAGTATCTCCCCCATTTTCTGCGGCTCCACACAAAGGCCGCCTTGCTAATCTTTGAGGGGCCCTATTCTCTCCTTAGTTACCCTTTTATCCTTAATGTATTTGTAAAAACCCTTTGGATTCTCCTTAATTCTATTTGCCAAAGGTATCTCATGACCCATTTTTGCCCTCCTGATTTCCCTCTTAAGTATACTCCTACTTCCTTTATGCCCTTCTAAGGATTCACTCGATCTATCCTCTCTATACCTGACATATGCTTCCTTGTTTTTCTTAACCAAACCCTCAATTTCTTTGGTCATCCAGTGTTCCCTATAGTTACCAGCCTTCCCTTTCACCCTAACAGGAATAAACTTTCTCTGGATTCTCGTTATCTCATTTCTGAAGGTTTACCATTTTCCAGTTGTCCCTCTACCTGCGAACATCTGCCCCCAATCAGCTTTCGAAAGTTCTTGCCTAATAGCGTCAAAATTGGCCTTTCTCCAATTTAGAACTTCATCTTTTAGATCTGGTCTATCCTTATCCATCACTATTTTAAAACGAATAGAATTATGGTCGCTGGCCCCAAAGTGCTCCCCCCATTGACACCTCAGTCACCTGCCCTGCCTTATTTCCCAAGAGTAGGTCAAGTTTTGCACCTTCTCTAGTAAGTAAATCCACGTACTGAATCAGAAAATTTTCTTGTACACACTTAACAAATTCCTCTCCATCTAAACCCTTAACACTATGGCAGTCCCAGTCTATGTTTGGAAAGTTAAAATCCCCTACCATAACCACCCTACTATTCTTACAGATAACTGAGATCTCCTTACAAGTTTGTTTCTCAATTTCCCTCTGACTATTGGGGGGTCTATAATACAATCCCAATAAGGTGATCATCCCTTTCTTATTTCTCAGTTCCACCCAAATAACTTCCCTGATGTTTTTCCGGGAATATCCTCCCTCAGCACAGCTGTAAAGCTATCCCTTGTCAAAAATGCCACCCTCCCCCCCTCCTCTCTTGCCTCCCTTTCTATCCTTCCTGCAGCATTTGTTCCCTGGAACATAAAGCTGCCAGTCCTGCACATCCCTGAGCCATGTTTCTGTAATTGCTATGATATCCCAGTCCGCATAACCTTTTTGGATTATAACCTGGTGTTGTGTGATTTTTAACTTGGAAAACCAAAGTTTTATTCGAGATAGTCAGCATGGATTTGTGAGGTGCAGGTCATGCCTCACAAGCTTTATTAAATTCTTTGAGGATGTGACAAAACACGTTGATGAAGGGAGAGCAGTGGATGTGTTTGCATTTTAGCAAGGTGTTTGAAAGGTTCCGCAGGATAAGCTCATTCAGAATGTAAGGTGGCATGGACTACTAGATACAGAATTGGCTGTTCCACAGAAGACAGAGGATGGTGGTGGATAGAAAGTATTCAGCCTAGAGCTTGGTGACCAGTGATGTTCCACATGGATTGGTTCTGGGACCTCTGCTCTTTGTGATTTTTATAAATGACTTAGATGAGGATGCCGAAGGGTGGGATTGTAAGTTTGCTAATGACACAAAGGATCGTGGAGTTGTGGACAGTGTGGAGGACCGTGGTAGGTTGCAATCAGACATTGACAGGATGCAGAACTGAGCTGATAAGTGGCAGATGGAGTTAAACCTGGAAAAGTGTGAAGTGATTCATTTGGAAGGTTGAATTTGAATGGAGATTACAGGGTTAGAGGCGGGATTCTTGGCAGGGTGGAGGAACAGAGAGATCTTGGGCCCCACGTCCATAGATCCCTCAAAGTTGCCACCCAAGTTGATAGGAGAAAGTGATGACTGCAGATGGTGGAGATCAGAGTCGAGAATGTGATGCTGGAAAAGCACAACAGGTAAGGCAGCTTCCGAGGAGCAGAATCGTTATTTTGGGCATAAGCCCTTCATCAGGAATTAGGCTTATGGGCAGGGGGCGCTGAGAGATAAATGGGAGAGGGTTGGGGTTGGGGGTAAGGTAGTTGAGAGTGTAATAGGTAAATGAAAGTCAGGGAGAAGGTGAAAGGTAGGAGAGGATGGTGCAACGGATTGATGGGAAAGATTAATGGACAGGTCAAGAGGGTGGTGCTGAGTCAGGGGTTGGGTCTGGGATAATGTTAGGGAGAGGGGAAATCCACATTAATCCTGTGTGGTTGCAGGGTCCCAAGGTGGAATATGATGCATTCTTCCTGGACAGAACACCCCTGATAGGGTGGAAGGTAAGGACCAGGGATGTTCTGTCCTTGTTACCTTGGGAGGGGCGGGGTTCAAGGGCAGAGATGCAGGAAGTGGAGGAGATGCACTGGATGGCATTGTCAGCCATGTGGGAAGGGAAATTGCAGTCTTGGAAGAAGGAGGCCATCTGCGATTTTGTAAGGTAGAATTGGATATGCTGGGAACAGAAAGGCAGAAGTGGAGGAATTGGGAATAAGGGATGGAGTTTTTACAGGAGGTAAAAACTCCATCCCAATGCAACAAGGACAGAACCATTCCCCCCCCCACAACCGGTCCTCACCTCCCACCCCAACAACCTCCGTATAATCATACGATTCTCCGCCACGTACAAACGGATCCCACCATCAGAGATGTATTCCACCTCCTCCCCCCCCCCCCCCACCCCGATCAGTGTTCTGGAGAGACAGTTCATTCGCGGCTTCCTCGTCAGGTCCATGCCCCCCACCAGCCCACACTTCACTCCCAGCACTTTCCCCTGCACCTACACATCCCCTCTCACCTCCATTCAAGGTCTCAAAGGATCCTTCCACATCCGACAGAAATTTATCTGTACCTCCATCACCCCATGGCTGAACACTTCAACTACCCTTCCCACTCCTGGGCCTCATCTATCACCAAACTGTTACCACCCGACGTCTAGAGGAAGACCACCTCATATTCCGCCTTGGGACCCTGCAACCACACTCAATCAATGTGGATTTCACCAGTTTCCTCATTCCCCCTCCCCCCCCCCCCACATACTTCCAGTCCCAATCTTCCAAATTGGCACCACCATCTTGACATGTCCGTCAGCTTTCCCATCTATCTGCTCCACACTCCTCTCTGACTCATCACCTTGTCCCCCACCTTCATCTACTATCGCAATCTCAGCTACCTTACCCCTAACCCCACCGCCTCCCATTTATCACTCAGTCCCCCACAGCCCAAAAGCCTCATTCCTGATGGAGGGCTTATGCCCGAAACATCGATTCTCCTGCTCCTTGGACACTGCCTCACCTGCTGTGCCTTTCGAGCACCGCGCTCTTGTCCCAAGTCAATAGAGTTGTAAAGAAGGCGTAGACGGCTTTTATTAGCAGGTGGATTGAGTTTAAGTATCGCAATGTTATGCTGCAGCTCTATTGAGCCTTGGTTAGACCACACTTGGAATATTGTGTTCAGCTCTGGTGGCCTCATTACAGGAAGGTTGTGGAAGATTTAGGGAGGGTGCAGAGAAGATTTACCAGGATGCTGCCTGGACTGGAGGGCGTGTCTTATGAAGAAAGGTTGAGGGGCCTAGGGCTTTTCACATTGGAGCGAAAAAGAATGAGAGATGACTTGATAGAGCGTTACAAGATGATGAGAGGCAGACATAGAGTGAATTGTTTAGAGTCAAAGAGATGTACAGCAGGGAAATAGACCCTTCAGTCCAACTCTTCCATGTAAACCTGATATCCCAATCCAATCTAGTCCCATCTGCCAGCACCCAGCCCATATCCCTCCAAATCCTTCCTATTCATATACCCATCCAAAAGCCTCTTAAATGTCACAATTGTACCAGCCTCCACCACTGCCTCTGGAACCCCATTCCACACACACCACCCTCTGCATGAAAAAATTGCCCCTTAGGTCTCTTTTATATATTTCCCCTCCTACCCTAAACCTGTAGTTCTGGACTGCCCAACCCCAAGGAAAAGACCTTGTCTATTTATCCTATCCATGCCCCTCATTATTTTACAAACCTCTATAAGGGCACCCCTCAGCCTCTGACGCTCCAGGGAAGACAGCCCTAGCCTATTCAACTTCTCCCTATAGCTCAAATCCTCCAACCGTGGAAACATCCTTGTAAATCCTTTCTGAACCCTTTCAAATTTCACAACATCTGTCCGATAGTAATATGCAATATTCCAAAATGGCCTAACCAATGTTCTCTACAGCCGTAACGTGACCTCCCAACTCCTATATTCAATATTGTGAACAATAAAAGAAAGCATACCAAAAACCTTCTTCACTATCCTATCTACCAGCGACTCCATTTTCAAGGAGCTATAAACCTGCATTCCAAGGTCTCTCTGTTCAGCAACACTCTCTCGGACCTTACCATTAAGTGTATAAGTCCTGCTAAGATTTGCTTTCCCAAAATGCAACATCTTGCATTTATCTGAATTAAACTCCAGCAGCCACTCCTCAGCCTATAGGCTCATCTGGTCATGATCCCAATGTAATCTGAGGTAACCTTCTTCGTTGTCCACTACACCTCCAATTTTGGTGTCATCTGTAAACCTACTAACTGTATTTCTTATGAGCCATCCAAATCATTTATGTAAATGACAAAAAGTAGAGGGCCTAGCATCGATCCTTATGGGACTGCACTGATCACAGGCCTCTTTTATATATTTCCCCTCTTACCCTAAACCTGTAGTTCTGGACTGCCCAACCCCAAGGAAAAGACCTTGTCTATTTATCCTATCCATGCCCATCATGATTTTACAAACCTCTATAAGGGCACCCCTCAGCCTCTGACACTCCAGGGAAAACAGCCCTAGCCTATTCAACTTCTCCCTATAGCTCAAATCCTCCAACTGTGGCAACATCCTTGTAAATCCTTTCTGAACCCTTTCAGTCTGAAAAACAACCCTCAACCATCACCCTCTGTCTTCTACCTTTGAGCCAGTTCTGTATCCAAATGTTCTCCCTGTATTCCATGAGATCTAACCTTGCTAATCAGTCTCCCATGGGGAGCCTTGTTGAACGCCTTACTGAAGTCCATATAGATCACGTCTACTACTCTGTCCTCATCAATCCCAAGACTTGTTCCCAGAGCAGAAATGGCTATCACAGTCGGGCATAATTTTAAGGTGATTGGAGGAATGTTTAGGGGAGATGTCAGAGGGAGGTTGTTTCCACAGTGAGTGGTGGGTGCATGGAATGTACTGCCAGCGGTGGAAGTATAGTCAGATACATTAGAGACATTTAAGTGACTCTTGGACCGGCACATGGATGATAAGAGAATGAAGGGTATGCAGGTCAGTTTGATCTTAGAGTAGGATAAAAGGTCAGCTCAACATCCAGGGCTGAAGGGACTGTACTGTGCTGCACTGTACTATGTTTTAATGAAACCTGACTTGAAAGAAGTTGTAAACATTTGTTGATATCGTTCTCAGTCAATGAACAATAGTTGCATTAGCTACTCATTTTAACAGCAGAAAATAAGCTAATTATACAAAACATGAAAAGCAAAAGCAAACAAAAGAAACTACTTAAGCTTTAAACAATTGGAAAGATGTTGGAACAATTGGAAACGAACAGCAAAACAAGGTTACACCTATTTTCTGATTTTCAGAAACTCAAATCCAGACAACACAGAGATTGGCTAGATGGTTAACAGTGGGAGGGGAGGATGCAGGAGGTGCATAGGAGTCTCACCAAGAATTTGCCTGGGATGGAGGACTTCACCATTGAATAAAGGCTAGATAACTCAAGTTGTTTTCGTTGGAACATAGAAGGTTGAGGATGGGCTCAGAACATGGAACAATATCAACCAACAGGTATTTTAGAAACTGTAGCTTTCAGAGCGCTGCTCCTTCATCAGGTAGCTGTGGAGCAGGATCAGAAGACACAGAACTTATAGCAAAAGATTCATTTATATAAATGATTTGGATGTGATTATAAGAGGTATAGGTAGTAAGTTTGCAGAGGAAACCAAAATTGGAGGTGTAGTGGACAGCGAAGAAGGTTGCCTTGGATTACAATGGGATTTTGTTCAGATGGGCCAATGGGCTGAGAAGTGGCAGATGGAATTTAATTTAGATAAATGTGAGGTGTTGCATTTTGGGAAAGCAAATCTTAGCAGGACTTATACACTTAATGGTAAGGTCCTGGGGAGTGTTGCTAAACAAAGAGACCTTGGAGTGCAGGTTCATAGCTCCTTGAAAGTGGAGTCGCAGGTAGATAGGATAGTGAAGAAGGTGTTTGGTATGCTTTCCTTTATTGGTCAGAGCATTGAGTACAGGAGTTGGGAGGTCATGTTGCGGCTGTACAGGACATTAGTTAGGCCACTTTTAGAATATTACGTGCAATTGTGGTCTCCTTCCTATTGGAAGGATGTTGTGTAACTTAAAAGGGTGCAGAAAAGATTTACAAGGATGTTGCCAGGGTTGGAGGATTTGAGCTACAGGGAGAGGTTGAATAGGCTGGGGCTGTTTTCCCTGGAACGTCATTGGAGGCTGACGTTCTTATAGAGGTTTATAAAATCATGAGGGGCATGGATAGGAAAAATAGACAAAGTGTCTTCCCTGGGTTGGGAGAGTCTAGAACTACAGGTTTTGGGTGAGAGGGAAAAGATATAAAAGAGACCTCAGAGGCAACTTTTTCACAGAGAGAGTGGTATGTGTTTGGAGTGAGCTGCCAGAGGAAGTGGTGGAGGCTTGTACAATTGCAACTCCAGCCTCCCCACTACTCTTGACCCACTCCAATATGCCTTTCGGACCAACAGATCCACGTCAGATGCCATATCTTTTGCCCGTCACTCCTCCCTAGGATATCTTGACACCAAGAACAGCTACGTAAGAATCCTGTTCATTGGCTACAGTTCAGCCTTCAACGCTATTCTTCCTTGTGACTGATTACAAACTTAGTGATCTCAGACTAAGCCCCACTCTCCGCAACTGGATCCTCAGTTTCCTGACCCACAGGCCACAATCAGTGAAGATTGGGGACAATATTTCATCCTCACTAACACTCAACACTGGAGCCCCCAATTGTACTCACTCTGCACCCATGACTGCGTCACCAAATACCAGACTAATGCCATTTACAAGTTCGCTGATGACACCACTGTAGTCGATCGAATCTCAGCTGGCGACGAAACAGATTACAGATGGGAGTTGGAAGACCTGGAAAAATGGTTCTAGCTCTCAATGCCAGCAAAACCAAGGAAGTCATTGTTGACTTTTGGTAGGATGTTACTCATGCTTTACTACACATTAACAGCACAGAGGTGGAACAAGTGGAGAGTGTCAAGCTCCTGGGAGTGGTCATCCACAACAAGCTTTCTTGGACTCTTCATGTGGACGCATTGATTACAAAGGCCCAACAATGTCTTTCCTTCCTCAGGCAGCTGAAGAAATTTGGCATGACAACGAATACCCTTGCCAACTTTTATAGATGTGCCATCAAGAACATTCTGTCTGTATGTATGACTACCTTTCAAGATCGGAGACAGTTACAGAGAGTGGGGAACTTGGCCCGGACAATCACAAAGGCAAACCTCCCATCTATAAAATCTGTCTACAGGCCTGCTATCAAGGAAAGGCCACCAGCATTCACAAAGATCCATCCCACCCTAGCAATGTTATCATCGGGGAGAAGGTACAGATGCCTGAACACATGCACCAACCGGTTTCATAACAGTTTCTACCCAACTGCTGTTAGATTACTGAATAGACTCACAAATTCTTAACATTCACCTGTACCTGTGTTTTTGCTTTTGCCGCTGTTTACCTATTATTTACTTATCTATACTATTTAATGATGTGATCTGCCTGTATTGCCCGCAAAGCAAAGTTTTTTACTGTGCCTCGGTACATGTAACCATAAATTCAATTCAAGTCAACATTTAAAAGGCATCTGGATGGGTATATGAATAGGAGGGGTTTGGAGGGATATAGGCCGGGTGCTGGCAGGTAGGACTAGATTGAGTTGGGATATCTGATCGGCATGGATGAGTTGGACCAAAGGTCTGTTTCCGTGCTGTACATCTCTATGACTCTTTGACTGCCTGTGCAGAGTTTGCACATTCTCTGTGTGTCTGTGTGAATTTTCTCCGGGTGCTCCAGCTTCCTCCTTCGGTCCAAAGATGTGCAGATTAGATGGATTGTCCATGCTAAAATTGCTTATAGTGTGCAGGGATGTGTAGGTTAAATGTATTCGCATTGGGAAATGCAGGGTGATAGGATAGGGGGTTGGGTCTGGATAGGATATCCTTTGGAGGTTCAGTGTGGACTTGTTGGGCCCAATGGCCCGTTTTCACTCTGTAGATATTCTATTACATCCCTCCATTCCTCTTCCATCCGTGTACCTGTCCAAATGTTTCTGAAATTACAAAACTGAATTCACCTTCGCCACTAACTCTGACAGCTTGTTCCAGACACTCACCACCGCTGTGTGAAGAAAATTGCCTCCTGGACTCTTATGTATCTGTCCCTTCACCTTAAACCTATGCACTCTAGTTTTATACTCACTTGACATGGGGAAAAGCTGTTGGCTGTCTACCTTATCTGTGCCACTCGTGATTTTATAGACCTCTTTCAAGTCATCCTTCAGTCTCCTATGCTCCAAGAAGAAAAAGTCCTAGCCTATGCAACCTCTCCTGATTGCTCAAACTTTCTAATCCTGGTAGCATCCGAGTAAATCTTTTCTCTATGCTTTCTAGTTTGATGATGCCCTTACTATATAGTAGGGCACCAGAACTGCACACAGTACTCCAAATGTACCCTTACCAACATCTTGTCCAGCTGCAATAAGACAAACCAACTCTGCATACTCAATGCACTGATCAATGGAAGCTCCCATGCCAAAAGTCTTCTCTGCCACCTTGTAAAATTATGACTCTATTTTTAAGGAGCTTGAACCTGTACCTCTAAAACTCTTTGTCCTATAACACTCCCCTGGGCTCTACCATTCTCCTGCTCCTTGGATGCTGCCTGACCTGCTGTGCTTTTCCAGTGCCATACTTTTTGACTCTGATCTCCAGCATCTAAAGTCCTGACTTTCTCCTTCCACTGTGTAAGTCCTGCCCTGGTTTGATCCATGAAAATGCAACACCTTGCAGTTATCTAAATTAAGCTCCATCTGCCATCCCTCAGCTCAATCGCCCAGTTGATGAAGATCTCACTGTCTTCCCCCTAGATAACTTTTTTCAATGTCCACTATACCACTGATCTTCATGTCATCCACAAACTTACTCTGCACTTTCCATGTATAAACTATGGCATCTTCTTAAGTCCATAAGTCCATAATACAGAGGAGCAGAAGTAGGTCATTGAGCCCATCAGGAGCATTCCACCAACCAGTGATGTGATAATCCTCACTTTTGATAGTGAGGAATATAAAAATTGACGATAACATCATGGTCCGCAAAGACATTGTTGACCTCAAATGCCTCATATGTTTCAATTAATTCACCTCTCATTCTTCCATATTCCAACAAGTGCAGGCCCACTTAACCTCTCCTCATAAGACAAACCTTCCATACCTGGGATTAGCCTGGTGAACCTTTTCTGGACTGCCTCCAATGCCATTGTATCTTTTGTTCAACAAGGGTCTCAAACCTGTTCACAGTATTCCAGCTGTGGTCTGTCTCGTGCCATGCATAGTTTTAGCAAAACATCTGTACTCTTACATTACTTCCATACTCATTTTGAAATAAGAGTCAATATTGCATATGCGTTCCCAATTATCCACTGAACTTGGATTCTAGACATTTGTGAATCATGGATGAAGACTCCCAGATTCCTCTCTTTGGTAGTTTTCTCCAGTCTTTCTCTAATTAAATAATATTCAGAACAGAAGAACTGAGAACAGAAGTAAGCAAGTCAAAAGTGAGCACTGTAAATGCTGGAAATCAGAGTCTGGATTAGAGTGGTGCTGAAAAAGCACAGCAGGTCAGGCAGCATCCGAGGAGTAGGAAAATTGACATTTTGGGCAAAAGCCCTTCATCAGGACTGAAGGCAGGGAGCCTCCAGGGTGGAGAGATAAATGGGTGGGTGTGGGGGGTGGGGCTGGGGAGAAGGTAGCAACGAGTACAATAGGTGAATGGGGGTGGGGATGAAAGTATTGGGTCAGAGAGGACGGTGGGAGAAGGTAGCAAAGAGTACAATGGGTGGATGGGGTGGGGATGAAGGTGATAGGTCAGAGAGGAGGGTGGAGCGGATAGTTGGGAAGGAAGATTGGCAGGGCGGACAGGTCATGAGGATGGTGCTGAGCTGGAAGGTTGGAACTGGGGTAAGGTGGGGGGAGAGGAAATGAGGAAACTGTTGAAGTCCACATTGATGCCCTGGGGTTGAAGTGTCCCAAAGCAGAAGATAAGGTGTTCTTCCTCCAGGCATTGGGGTGGTGAGGGAGTGGCGGTGGAGGAGGCCCAGGACCTGCATGTCTTCGGCAGAGTGGGTGGGGGGGGGGGAGTTGAAATATAGGGACGTGGGGCGGTGGGGTTGATTGGTGCTGGAATCCCAGAGATGTTCCCTCAAGCACTCTGCGAGAAGGCATCCGGTCTCCTCAATGTAGAGGAGACCACATTGGGAGCAATGGATATAATAAATGACAGAAGTAAGCAACACAGCCCCTCAAGCCTGTTCTACCATCATGGTTAATCTCATCTGAGCCTCAGCTGTACTTTCAGCCAACTTCTCATAACCCATTAGCCCATTGCTAATTAAAAATCTGTCTATCTCCTTAAATTATTCTGAGACCCTTCTTCCACAACATTCTAGAGTATTGCATTCCAGATTATGACCCTTTGACAGAAGTAATTCCTCCTCAACTCTGGCTTAAATCTGCCATCTGCTAGTCAAAACTATTGCCCTGCTGTACAACTACTTTGTCAGTCCACTTTAACATATTACTGCTTTTTTTAAAGAATTCATTCAAAGGACGTGGGCATCTCTGGCTCGGCCAGCATTGATTGTGCATCCCTAAACTGCCCAGTGGGCAATTAAGAGTCAGCCGTATTGCTGTGGGTCTGGAGTCACATAGAGGCCAGATCCTTACCTCAAGGATATCAATGAACCAAATGGTGCTTCTAATAATCGACAATGGTTTCATTATCATCATTAGACTCTTAATTCCAGATTTCTTTTAAAGTTGAGTTCAGATTGCACCATCTGACATGGTTGGACCCAAACCTGCGTCATCAGGATATATCCTGCATAGCTCAATTAGATTTCCTTTCATGTTTCTAAACTCTAACGAGTATAGACCTAAACTGGTCAATCTTTTCTCATAAAACAAATCATTCATCTCGGGAATTCATCTTGTGAAAGTTCACTGAACTGCCTCCAGTACAATTACATCCATCCTCAAGTAAGGGGATGTAAACAGTGTGCAGTACTCCTTTTGTATGAATGTGATCTTCATAGTTTCTGCACCATGAAGTCTGATGCAAAATATCTGTTTAACTCTTCTGTCATGCTCTTGGTCCCCATAACGATCTAGGAGAAAGTGAGGACTGCAGATGCTGGAGAACAGAGCTGAAAAATGTGTTGCTGGAAAAGCACAGCAGGTCAGATTCCTGAAGAAGGGCTTATGCCCGAAACGTCGATTCTCCTGCTTCTTGGATGCTGCCTGACCTGCTGCGCTTTTCCAGCAACACATTTTTCAACCCCCATAACGTGGGCGGCACGGTGGCACAGTGGTTAGCACTGCTGCCTCACAGCGCCAGAGACCCGGGTTCAATTCCCGCCTCAGGCGACTCTCTGTGTGGAGTTTGCACATTCTCCCCGTGTCTGCGTGGGTTTCCTCCGGGTGCTCCGGTTTCCTCCCACACTCCAAAGATGTGCAGGTTAGGTGAATTGGCCATGCTAAATTGCCCATAGTGTTAGGTAAGGGGTAGATGTAGGGGTATGGGTGGGTTGCGCTTCGGCGGGGCGGTGTGGACTTGTTGGGCCGAAGGGCCTGTTTCCACACTGTAAGTAATCTAAAAAATAATGATCTCCCCAGATTCATTTTCAAAGGAGCCTGTGTCCATTTTGAACTCTTTCTTCCTTTTTATAAATTGAAAGAGGCTCTTAAAACAGAACACCACACCCTCTGGCCTATCATGTCTATGTTGACTGTGATATTATCATCAATTTTTATATTCCTCACTATCTAAAGTTGCCATAGTTCTACGATGGGATGCTCTGTCATTGAGAGTCAGTGCATCTCAGGTGTCAGGAGATGTGGAGGTCATGATAACCCCAGCTTATGCGGGAATTGGCTTTGTTCCACATTGCTAACCAGCCATCCAGCCAGCTGGGATAACCAGGTCACACATTCTGCTTAATGACCTTGCCTGCCAGGTCTTAAACTCAACCTTCCTTCGTCCTACTTGTTAATGTTCTAAATATTTAATCTTAACAATGCTTCCTTTCTCTTAACTTTAGTTGCCTTCTCTGACATGAAAACAGAGAGGAGCAAGAGTAGACAATATGGCCCCCGAAGCCCACTCTGCCATTCAAAATGATGATTGCTGATCATCAAGCTCAATACTTTAAACACACCCTCCCCACAGGCAAGGTCCCAGAGCACTGGAGAATAGCCACATTGTTCCCTTTTTTAAGAAGGGCTACATGTACTCCCTTCTTGAAAACACATCATTTTGGTGTTTCACTTTCTGTGGTAATGAATTCCACAGGCTTACAACTTCTGGGTGAAGATATTTCCTCCTCATCATAAAGTTTAGCCCTTATCTGTAAACCATGGCCCCATACAAAACATCTTTCCTGCATATAATCTGTCTCATCCTGTTAGAGTTTTATAGTTTTCTAGGAGATGCCCCTTCATACTTCGAAACTCCAATGAATACAATCCGAACTGACTCAATCACTCCTCATATGTCAGGCCTGCCACATCAGGAATCAATTTGGGAAACCTTTGTTGCACTCCCTCGCTAGCAAGAACATGCTTCCTCAGGAAAAGAACAATATTCCAGGTGTGGCCTCACCAATGCCCTCTGTATTTGCAGCAAGACACCCTTGTTCCTGTACTCAAATCCTCTCGCTATGAAGACCAGCATCGAATTTGCCTTCTTTACAGCGTGTTGTACCTGCATGATTTCGCTGCTCGTTGGATGCTGCCTGAACTGCTGTGCTCTTCCAGCACCACTAATCCAGTACCTGCATGCTTACTGTCAGTGACTGGTATAATAGGATACACAGGTCTCACTGAGCATTCCCTCTCTTAATTTATAGCCAATCAATTAATAATATGCCTTCCTATGTTTGCTTAAAAAATTGGATAACCTTATATTTATCCTCATTATACTGTTTCTGCATTTGTCCACTCACTTCACCTGTGAAAAGTACACTGCAACTTCTCTGTGTCCTCCTCACAGTTCTTCCTTCCACTCAGCTTTGTATCGTCTGCAAATTTTGAGATAATACATTTAATTCCAGCATTTAAAGCATGAGATATATTATAAGTAGCTGAGGTCTTAGTTCTGATCTGTGCAGTTATCAACCAATCATAGAGTCAGAGACATGTACAGCATGGAAACAGACCCTTCGGTCCAACCCATCCATGCCGACCAGATATCCCAACCCAAACTAGTCCCACCTGCCAACACCCGGGCCATAATCCTCCAAACTCCTCCTATTCATATATCCATCCAAATGCCTCTTAAATGTTGCAATTGTACCAACCTCCACCACTTCCTCTGGCAGCTCATTCCATACACGTACCGCCTTCTGCATGAAAAAGGTCTCTATTATATCTTTCCCCTCTCACCCTAAACCTATGCCCTCGAGTTCTGGACTCCCCCATCCCAGGAAAAAAACATTGTCTATTTATCCTATCCATGCCCCTCATGATTTTATAAACCTCTATAAGGTCACGTGGTTTGAGAGATGGTGTAGGAGGGAGGGGTTCACATTTGTTGGACATTGGGACCAGTTCTGGGGAAGGTGGGACTATTACGAAAGGGACGGTCTACATCTGAACCAGACTGGAACCAATGTCCTTGGGGGAGTTTTTGCTACTGCTGTTGGGGGGGGGGTTTAAACTAATGTGGCAGGGGACTGGGAATCAGAAGAGAAAGCAAGTAGGCAGCGAGGTGGAGACTGGAGACTGTAAGAAGTATGAAGATAACATTAATAAAGGGGAGAATAGGCAGAGAGCAGGTGAGCGCAAAAGACTGGTGGCCTGAAATGCATTTACTTTAATACAAGGAGTATAGTGTGTAAGGCAGATGAACTTAGGGCTTGGATTGGTGCCTGGGAGTATGACATTATTGCCATCACAGAGACTTGGTTGAAGGAAGGGCATTATGATTGGCACCTAAATGTTCCAGGATATAGACGCTTCAGACAGGACAGGGAGGGCAGTAAAAGAGGGGGTGGAGTTGTATTGCTGGTCAGGGATGATATCACGGCTGTGCTAAAGGAGGACACTATGGCAGTCTTGGGTAGTGAGGCATTATGGGTGGAGCTGAGAAATAAGAAGGATGCAGTTACATTGTTGGGCCTGTATTACAGGCCTCCCAACAGTGAGCGTGAGGTAGAAAAACAAATAGGTAAACAGATTATGAGTAGATGTAGAGGCAATAGGGTAGTGGTGTTGGGAGACTTTAATTTTCCCAACATTGACTGGGATACACTTAGCATCAGAGGTCTGGATAGAGTAGAATTTGTACGAAGCGTCCAGGAGAGTTTTCTAGAGCAGTAGGTCAATAGTCCGACGAGGGAAGGGGCCACATTGGACCTGGTACTGGGGAATGAGCCAGAACAAATGTTAGAAATTACGGTGGGGGATTTCTGTAAGTTTTAGAATACTCGTAGATAAAGAAGAGAGTGGTCCTAAGGGAAGAGTACTAAACTGGGCCAAGGCCAATTATATCAAAATTAGGCAGGAGCTGGGAAATGTGGATTGGACACAGCTATTTGAAGGAAAGTCCACATTCAAGATGTGGGAGGCTTTCAAACATTGGTTAACGGTAGTGCAAGATAGGCATGTCCCGTTGAAGGCAAAGGATAGGAAGGGCAAGATTCGTGAACCGTGGATGACAGGAGAAATTGTACAACTAGCCAAGAGGAACAGGGAAGCGTACGTAAGGTCTAGGCAGCTAAGAATAGAACGGGTCCTGGAGGAATATCGGAAGAGCAGAACAAGTCTTAAACAAGGAATCAAGTGGGCTAAAAGGGGTCATGAAATAGCTTTAACAAGCAGAATTAAGGAAAATCCCAAAGCATTTTATTCTTATATAAGAAGCAAGTGGGTAACTGGAGGAAGGATTGGTCCACTAAAAGATAATGAAGGAAGGCTGTGTGCCGAACCTGAGAGAATAGGTGAGATTCTGGATGATTACTTTGCATCAGTGTTCACTGAGGAGAGGAACATGATGAATCTTGAAATTAGAGATAGAAGTTTGATTAGTCTGAGTCACGTTGGTACAAGTAGGGAAGATGTGTTCGGTATGCTGGAGGTTATTAAGGTGGACAAATCCCCAGGACCGGATGGGATCTATCCCAAGTTGCTGAGGGAGGTGAGAGAGAAAATAGCTGGAGCCCTGACAGATACCTTTGTGGAATCCTTAAATACAGGTGAGGTGCAGGAGGACTGGGAGGTTGCTCATGTTGTCCCCTTGTACGAGAAGGGTAGTAGGGATATTCCAGGTAACTACAGACCAGTGAGCCTCACGTCAGTGGTGGGGAAGTTGCTGGAGAGGGTACTAAGAGATAGGATCTATTTATATTTAGAAAAGAATGAGCTTATCAGTGATAGGCAACATTGTTTTGTGCGGGGGAGATCGTGCCTTACCGACTTAATCGAGTTCTTCGACGAAGTGACCAAGTTGTTAGATGAAGGAAGGGCTGTTGATGTCATATACGTGGACTTTAGTAAGGCGTTTGAGAAGGTCCCCATTGTAGACTAATAGAGAAAGTGAGGTCACATGGTGTGTAGAGTGTTCTGGCTAGGTGGATAAAGAACTGGTTGAGCAACAGGATACAGAGAGTAGTAGTTGAAGGGAGTTTCTCGAAATGGAGAAACCTGACCAGTGGTGTTCCACAGGGATTAGTGCTGGGGCCACTGTTATTTGTAATATACATAAATGATCTAGAAGAGGGCACTGTTGGTATGATCAGAAAGATTGCAGATGATACAAAGATTGGAGGAGTAGCAGAAAGCATAAGGGACTGTCAGAGAATACAGGAGGATATAGATAGACTGGAGAGTTGGGCGGAAAAGTGGCCGATGGTTTTCAATCCAGACAAATGTGAGGTGATGCATTTAGGCAAGACTAATTCGAGAGCGAATTGTACAATGAATGGAAGAGCCTTGGGAAAAGTTGATGGGCAGAGAGATCTGGGAGTGCAGGTCCATTGTACCCTGAAGGTTGCTGCACAGGTGGACAGAGTGGTCAAGAAGACGTATAGTATGCTTGCCTTCATTGGACGGGGTTTCGAATATAAGAGCTGTCAAGTCATGTTAAAATTGGACAAGACATTGGTTTGGCCGCATTTGTACAGTTCTGGTCGCCACATTACCAAAGGATGTGGATGCTTTGGAGACGGTGCACAGAAGGTTTATGAGGATGTTGCCTGGTGTGGAAGGTGCTAGCTATGAAGAGAGGTTGAGTAGGTTAGGTTTATTTTCAGTAGAAAAAAGGAGATTGAGGGGGGATCTGATTGAGGTTTACAAAATAATGAAGGGGATAGATAGGGTGGATAGAGACAAGCTTTTTCCCAGGGTGAAGGATTCAATAATGAGAGGTCATGCTTTCAAGGTGAGAGGTGGAAAGTTTAAGGGGGATGCACAGAGTGAGTACTTCATACAGAGGGTGGTGGGCGTTTGGAACGCGTTGCGAGCAGAGATGGTAGAGGCAGGCACGGTAGATTCACTAAAAAGGGGCCGGACATATGCATGAGTAGGGAAGCAGAGGGATACAAATGCTTAGGAATTGACTGACAGGTTTTGAAAGTACATTTGGATCGGCTCAGGCTTGAAGAGCAGAAGGGCCTGTTCCTGAGCTGTAAATTTTCTTTGTTCTTTGTCACCCCTCAACCTGTGATGCTCCAGGGAATGTAGCCCCAGCCTGTTCAGCTTCTCCCTACAGCTCATATCCTCCAACCATGGCATAGAGTCATAGAGATGTACAGCATGAAACAGACCCTTCGGTCCAACCTGTCCATGCTGACCAGATATCCCAACCCAATCTAGTCCCACCTGCCAGCACCCGGGCCATATTCCTCCAAATCCTTCCTATTCTTTTCCCATCCAAATGCCTGTTAAATGTTGCAATTATACCAGCCTCCACCACATCCTCTGGCAGCTCATTCCATACAGGTACCACCTTCTGCGTGAAAACGTTGCCCCTTAGGTTTCTTTTATATCTTTCCCCTCTCACCGAAACTTATGCTGCCCTCTAGTTCTGGACTCCCCGATCCCAGGGAAAAGACTTTGCCTATTTATCCTATCCATGCCCCTCATAATTTTGTGAACCTCTATAAGGTCGCCCCTCAGCCTCCAACGCTCCAGGGAAAACAGCCCCAACCTGTTCAGCGTCTCCCTGTAGCTCAGATCCTCCAACCCTGGCAACATCCTTGTAAATCTTTTCTGAACACTTTCAGGTTTCTCAACATCTTTCCAATAGGAAGGAGACCAGAATTGCACGCAATATTCCAACAGTGGCCTCATCAATGTCCTGTACAGCCGCAACATGACCTCCCAACTCCTGTACTCAATACTCTGACCAATAAAGGAAAGCATACCAAACGCCTTTTCACTATCCAATCTACCTGCGATCCACTTTCAAGGAGCTATGAACCTGCACTCCAAGGTCTCTGTTCAGCAACACTCCCCAGGACCTTACCATTAAGTGTATATGTCCTGCTAAGATTTGCTTTCCCAAAATGCAACACCTTGCATTTATCTGAATTAAACTCCAGCAGCCACACCTCAGCCTATAGGCTCATCTGGACATGGTCCCAATGTAACCTGAGGTAACCTTCTTCGCTGTCCACTACACTTCCAATTTTGGTATCATCTGTAAATTTACTAACTGTACCTCTTATGCTCGCATCCAAATCATTTATGTAAATGACAAAAAGTAGAGGACCCAGCACCGATCCTTGTGGCACTCCCTGGTTACAGGCCTCCAGTCTGAAAAACAACCCTCCACCATCACCCTCTGTCTTTTACCTTTGAGCCAGTCTGTATCCAAATGGCTAGTTCTCTCTGTATTCTGTGCGATCTAACCTTGCTAATCAGTCTCCCATGGGGAACCTTGTCGAATGCCTTACTGAAGTCCATATAGATCACATCTAGTACTCTGCCCTCATCAATCTTCTTTGTTCCTTCTTCAAAAAACTCAGTCAAGTTTGTGAGACATGATTTCGCACACACAAAGTCATGTTGACTATCCCGAATCAGTCCTTGCCTTTCCAAATACATGCACATCCTGTCCCTCAGGATTCCCTCCAATAACTTTGCCACCACTGAGGTCAGGCTCACCGGTCTATAGTTCCCTGGCTTGTCCTTACCACCCTTCTTAAACAGTGGCACCACATGAAGGGTGGTTTTTCAGACTGGAGGCCTCTGACCAGTGAAGTGCCACAAAGATCATTGCTGGGTCCACTTCTTTTTGTCATTTACATAAATGATTTGGATGCGAGCATAACAGGTACAGTTAGTAAGTTTGCAGATGACACCAAAATTGGAGAAGTAGTTGACAGCGAAGAGGGTTACCTCAGATCTTGATCAAATGGGCCAATGGGCTGAGAAGTGGCAGATGGAGTTCAATTCAGATAAATGCGAGGTGAAAACAAATATTAGCAGGACTTATACACTTAATGGTAAGGTCCTTGGGAGTGTTGCTGAACAAAGAGACCTTGGAGTGCAGGTTCATTGCTCCTTGAAAGTACAGTTGCAGGTAGATAGATAGTGAACACGGCGTTTGGTATGCAACATCCTTGAAAATCTTTTCTGAATCATTTCAAGTTTCACAATATCCAGAATTACACGTTATTCCAACAGTGGTCAAACCAATGTCCTGTACAGCTGCAACACAACCTCCCAACTCCTGTACTCAATACTCTGACCAATAAAGGAAAACCCATCCCTGAACCGTGTTTCTGTAATTGCTATGATATCCCAGTCCCATGTTCCTAACCATGTCCTGAGTTCATCTGCCTTCCCTGTTAGGCCCCTTGCATTGAAATAAATGCAGTTTAATTTATCAGTCCTACCTTGTTCTCAGCTTTGTCCCAGTCTCAGATTGATCTCTTTGCTCACTATCTCCCTGGGTCCCATCCACCTTACTAGTTTAAATCCTCCCGAGTAGCTGTAGCAAATTTCCCTGCCAATATGTTAGTCACCTTCCAATTTAGGTGTAATCCGTCCTTCTTGTACTGGTCACTTCTACCCCAAAAGAGATTCCAATGATCCAAACATGTGAATCCTTCTCCTATACACCAGCTCCTCAGCCATGTATTCATCTGCTCTACCCTCCTATTCCTGCCCTCACAATCTTGTTGCACCAAGAGTATTCCAGATATTACTATTCTCAAGGACCTCCTTTTTAACTTCCTGCCTAACTCTCTATAATCTCCCTTCAAAATCTCAACCTTTTCTTCTCCTATGTCATTGGTTCCCGTTTGTACAGTGACATCCTTCTGGTCCCTCCCCCCAAGAACATTCTGCACCCTCTCTGAGAAATCATTATTTCTGGCACCAAGGAAGCAGCATACCATTCGCTGCTGGCCACAGAAACATCTGTCTGCACATCAGACGAGAGAGTCCCCTAATACAATTGATCTCTTGGAAGCCAATGTACCCCTCATTGCATTAGAGCCAATCTCAATATCAGAAACTTGGCTGTTTGTGCTATGTTCCCCTGAGTGTCCATCACCCTCTACATTTTCCAAAACTGCATACTAGTTTGAAATGGAGATAGCCTGCACTACCTCTCTTACCTTTCCTGGAGTTAACCCATCTGTGTGACTGTATCTGTGACTTTTCTCCTTTCCTATAACTGCCATCCATCACATCCTCTTGTAAATTCCTCATTGCCTCCTATGCCTCTCCAACCAATCCATTCGATCTGATAGGATTCGCAACCAATGGCACTTATTGCAAATATAATCCTCAGTAACCCGTAAACTCTCCCTAAACTCTCACATCTGACAAGAAGAACATATCACTCTACTAAAGGCCATTTTTGCTCCTTCATAATCTACAGACCCAGAAAATAGCTCCGTCTTATTCTCCTACAAAACATTGCTCCAGGTTAAATTAATACTTATGGCTTATATTTTAAGTTTAATCAAGAGACATATCTTAATAAAACATATAATAAAGAAAGAACCCACTCTACTCACCACAGCAAATTTACTGTAAGGCCACACTTAAATATTCACTTCTGTTTCTGTGCTGTGACCTCTCCCAAGCAGATTCCTCCAAGATTAGTTGCGAATTTCACTGTTTGTTAATTTTCCCAGACACACTCTGATGTCCAGCGATACACGAATTCAAACCGCAAAGGCAGTAACTATGCAGGTTCACTGCTCTGTCAGTTTCTTTCTCTTTCTCTCTCTCTCTCTTTCCCCTGCACTGACTTCACCATGTGCTTCTTTTGTCTTTTCCTCTCCCTTTTAATACCGCTGTTGTTTAGACTTTTTTTTTCTCCGAAATTCCAAAACAATGTAACAGCATATAAACAGTAATTGCTGCTCCTGGAATTCGAGGAAATCATCTCCAACACCTGAAATACTTCAAAAAAGAAAAAGACCCATTTATTCTTCCTCTTTGTTTCCCATCTGCTAACCAAATTTTTATCCATCTCAGTCCCATCTGACAGTCCAAATAAACCACCGTCACTGGCTCCTCTGATCAACACCACTTGATACATCCTTGAAGAATTCCAGTAGATTTGCGAAGCATGATTTCCTTTTTCTAAATCCACACATACTGTGTCTGAATCTACCACAAGTTTAGAACAAAAAACAGTGCAGCCAGGGTGGCATGGTGGCTCAGTGGTTAGCACTGCTGCCTCACAGCACCAGGGACCCAGGTTTGATTCTCCCCATGTCTGTGTGGGTTTCCTCCCACATTTCCGAAAGATGTACAGGTAAGGTGAGTTGGCCATGCTAAATTGCCCATAGTGTTCGTGCATTAGTCAGGGGTAAATGTAGGAGAATAGGTCTGGGTGGGTTACTCTTTGGAGGGTTCGTGTGGACTTGTTGGGCCAAATGTCCTGTTTCCACACTGCAGTGAATCTCATCAAATAACAGGAAAGAACTCAAACAAGGAATTAGGAGAGCCAAAAAGGTCCATGAAATTTTTTTGGCAATTCCAAAACATTTTAGACATAATTAAGGAGCATGAAGGTGGCTCAGGAAAGGGCAGGTCTACTCCAAGACAAAGGAGGGATTTATGAATGGAGCCAGAGCAGTTGGGCTAGGTCACAAATTCTTTGTGTCAATATTCACAAAGGAAAAGGATCTGGTGGATGGTGAATCTAGTGAGGGGTATGTTAATATTCTACATCATGTCAGCAACAAAAAGGAGGGTTGGATGTTTTGAAAATCATTCAGGGTGTCAAGGCCCAGGACCTGATGAGATCTATCCGGAATGCTGAGGGAGGCAGTTGGAGACAAAAAAATACTGCAGATGCTAAAATCCAAAGTAGACAGGTAGGAGGCTGGAAGAACACAGCAAGCCAGGCAGCATCATAAGGTGGAAAAGTTGACGTTTCGGGTGTAACCCTTTTTCAGGACTCTTCATCACAGGCAGTTGAGCAAATTGCTGGGGTCTTACAGGAAATCTTTGTATTCTCTTTAGTCACAGGCAAGGACCTAGAGTACTGGAGAATAACCAACATTGTTCCTTTGTTTAAGATGGGCAGTTGAGATAATCTGGGAAATTAGAGGTCAGTGATAGAGAAATTATAAGAGAAGATTCTTGGAGTTAGGAATGCACACAATTGAAAAATATGGACTTATGATTCATAGGCAGCATGGCTTTGTGCTAGAAATATCGTGTCTCACAAACAAATGGGCAGGACAGTATATGGACTGTTGCAAAATCTTTGACAATGTCAGTCAAAGTAGGCTCATACAGAAGGTGAAGTCACATGGGATCCACAGTGCACTGGGAAGATGGACACAGAATTAGCTTTGTCATAGAAGACATAACGTAGTGGTGGAAGAGTGTTTTTCAGATTGGAGATCTGAGACCGGTGGTGCTCTGCAGGGATCAATGCTGGGACTCCTTTTGTTTGCAGTATGTATAAATGATTTGGAGGAGAATGTAGGTGGCCTGATTAATGCAATTGTGGATGACTCAAAGATTGGAGGAGCTGTAGATATGAGGAGTGTTGCCAGGGGATACAGCAGGAGATAGATAGACAGGAGACTTGGACAGACAAATGGCAGATGGACTTTAACCAGGGAAAATGCAAGGTAATGCATTTTAGAAGACCTAGTGCAGGAGGGAAGTATCAAATTAATGGCAGAACTCTTATAAGCCTCAGTATACAGAGGGGTCTAGGTGTACAGGTCCACAGTTTGCTGAAAGTGGCAACACAAGTGGACAAGAGGTCAAGCAGCTTATGGCATGTTTACCTTCATTGGTCAAAGCATAGAGTATTATTATGAAGGTATAGAGATACTGTACCTTTAAGAGAGTTGAAAAGCTGCCTGACACAGCGCAAGGTGTTCTGAACAAGGTAACAGTGTAACACATAGAGTCATAGAGATGTACAGCATGGAAACAGATCCTTCGGTCCAACCCCTCCATGCCGACCATATAGCCCAACCCAATCTAGTCCCACCTGCCAGCACCCGGCCCATATCCCTCTAAACCCTTCCTACTCATATACCCATCCAAATGCCTCTTAAATGTTGCAATTGTACCAGCCTCCACCACATCCTCTGGCATCTCATTCCATACATGTACCACCCTCTGCGTGAAAACGTTGCCCCTTTGGTCTCTTTTATATCTTTCCCCTCTCACCCTAAACCTATGCCCTCTAGTTCTGGACACCTCGACCCCAGGGAAAAGACTTTGCCTATTTATCCTATCCATGCCCCTCATAATTTTGTAAACCTCTATAAGGTCACCCCTCAGCCTCCGACGCTCCAGGGAAAACAGCCCCAATCTGTTCAGCGTCTCCCTGTAGCTCAGATCCTCCAACCCTGGCAACATCCTTGTAAATCTTTTCTGAACCCTTTCAAGTTTCACAACACCTTTCCGATAGGAAGGAGACCAGAATTGCATGCAATATTCCAACAGTGGCCAAACCAATGTCCTGTACAGCGGCAACATGACCTCCCAACTCCTGTACTCAATACTCTGACTAATAAAGGAAAGCATACCAAACGCCTTCTTCACTATCCTATCTACCTGCGACTCCACTTTCAAGGAGCTCTGAACCTGCACTCCAAGGTCTCTTTGTTCAGCAACACTCTCTAGGGCCTTACCATTAAGTGTGTATGTCCTGCTAAGATTTGCGTTCCCAAAATGCAGCACCTCGCATTTATCTGAATTAAACTCCATCTGCCACTTCTCAGCCCATTGGCCCATCTGGTCCAGTTCCTGTTGTAATCTGAGGTAACCCTCTTCGCTGTCCACAACACCTCCAATTTTGGTGTCATCTGCAAACTTACTAACTGTACCTCTTATGCTCGCATCCAAATCATTTATGTAAATGACAAAAAGTAGAGGGCCCAGCATCGATCCTTATGGGACTGCACTGGTCACAGGCCTCCAGTCTGAAAAACAACCCTCCACCATCACCCTCTGTCTGCTACCTTTCAGCCAGTTCTGTATCCAAATGGCTAGTTCTCCCTGTATTCCATGAGATCTAACCTTGCTAATCAGTCTCACATGGGGAACCTTGTCGAACACCTTACTGAAGTCCATATAGATCACATCTACTGCTCTGTCCTCATCAATCATCTTTGTTACTTCATCAAAAAACTCAATCAACTTTGTGAGACATGATTTCCCACACACAAAGCCATGTTGACTATCCCGAATCAGTCCTTGCCTTTCCAAATACATGTACATCCTGTCCCTCAGGATTCCCTCCAACAACTTGCCCACCACCGAGGTCAGGCTCACTGGTCTATAGTTCCCTGGCTTGTCTTTACCACCCTTCTTAAAAAGTGGCACCACATTTGCCAACCTCCAGTTTTCCGGCACCTCACCTGTGACTATCGATGATACAAATATCTCAGCAAGAGACCCAGCAATCACTGGGCTTCCCACATAGTTCTCGGGTACACCTTGGGGATAGGTCCTGGGGATTTATCCACCTTTAACCGTTTCAAGACATCCAGCACTTCCTTCTCTGTATTTTGGACATTTTGCAAGATGTCACCAGCTATTTCCCTACAGTCTATATCTTCCATATCCTTTTCCACAGTAAATACTGATGCAAAATATTCATTTAGTATCTTCCCCATTTTCTGTGGCTCCACACAAAGGCCGTCTTGCTGATCTTTGAGGGGCCCTATTCTCTCCTGAGTTACCCTTTTGTCCTTAATATATTTGTAAAACCCCTTTGGATTCTCCTTAATTCTATTTGTCAAAGCTACCTCATGTCCCCGTTTTGCCCTCCTGATTTCCCTCTTAAGTATACTCCTACTTTCTTTATACTCTTCTAAGGATTCACTCGTTCTATCCTGTCTATACCTGACATATGCTTCCTTCTTTTTCTTAACCAAACCCTTGATTTCTTTAATCATCCAGCATTCCCTATCGTTACCAGCCTTCCCTTTCACCCTGACAGGAATATACTTTCTCTGGATTCTTGTTATCTCATTTCTGAAGGCTTCCATTTTCCAGACCTGCGAACATCTGCCTCCAATCAGCTTTTGAAAGTTCTTGCCTAATAGCGTCAAAATTGGCCTTTCTGCAATTTAGAACTTCAACTTTTAGATCTGGTATATCCTTTTCCATCACTATTTTAAAACAAATAGAATTATGGTCACTGGCCCCAAAGTGCTCCCCCACTGACACCTCAGTCACCTACCCTGCCTTATTTCCCAAGAGTAGGTCAAGTTTTGCACCTTCTGTAGTAAGTACATCCACGTACTGAATCAGAATATTTTCTTGTAGACACTTAAGAAATTCCTCTCCATCTAAACCTTTAACACTATGGCAATCCCAGTTGATGTTTGGAAAGTTAAAATCCCCTACCATAACCACCCTATTATTCTTACAGATAGCTGAGATCTCCTTAGAAGTTTGTTTCTCAATTTCCCTCTGACTATTGGGGGGCCTATAATACAATCCCAATAAGGTGATCATCCCTTTCTTATTTCTCAGTTCCACCCAAATAACTCCCCTGGATGTATTTCCGGGAATATCCTCCCTCAGCACAGGGTGAATCTTTTCTGTGTTGCTGGTTTAACTTTACAGAGGGGTTACCCTATGTCATAATAGTACGTTATATTGTAGGTGTTTGGCCACATCAGAAATGTTGTGTACACTTCCGGTCACCACACTACCCAAAGGGGATGGAGGCTTTGGAGAGAGTACATGAAAGGTTTACCAGGATATTGCTTGATTTGGTTGGCATTAGCTATCAGGAGAGATTGGACAGTGTTGGTTTGTTTTCATGTGAATGTTGATGGATGAGGGGCAAATGAATAGAAGTTCACAGAATTACGAGAAGCATACAATGTATAGTCAGAGTCTTTTGCTCAGGATAAAACTGTCAGTTATTAAGGAACATAGAATTAAGGTAGGAGGGGGAATGTTCAAAGGAGATGTGAGAGGCAGTTTTTCTTTACGTTGAGGGTGGTAAGTACTTCGAATGCGCTGCCAGAGGAAACGTTTGATGCAGATACAATAGCAATATTTAAGAGGCATCTTAATAGAAACATGAATAGGCAGTGAATATAGGCATCCAAGCTGCTTGTAGATAAAAGATTTTTAGGGGCATCATGCTTTGGCGCAGTATTGGTACGTTGAACAGGACATTGTTGCCGATATGAATAGTGAGTCACAATTAATTAGAATGGGTGGCTTTGAGGTATGTAGGGAAGAGGTGTTGGAAATTCTGGAAAGGGTGAAAATAGATAAGTCCCCTGGGCCTGATGGCATTTATCCTAGGATTCTCTGGGAAGCAAGGGAGGAGATTGCAGAGCCATTGACTTTGATTTTTACCTCTATGTCCTTGTTGTCTACAGGAATAGTGCCAGAAGACTGGAGGATAGCAAATGTGGTTCCTTTGTTCAAGAAGGGGAGTAGGGATAACCCTAGTAACTATAGGCCGGTGAGTCTCACTTCTGTTGTGGACAAAGTCTTAGAGAGAATTGTAAGGGATAGGATTTATGAACATCTGGATAGGAATAACGTGATCAAGGATAGTCAGCATGGTTTTGTGAAGGGCAGGTCGTGCCTCACAAACCTTATTGAATTCTTTGAGAAGGTGACTAAGGAGGTGGACGAGGGTAAAGCAGTAGATGTGGTGTATAGGGATTTTAGTAAGGCGTTTGATAAGGTTCCCCATGATAGGCTACTGCAAAAAATCTCGATCCTCGATGTTGCGCTGCTTTGTGAAACCAATCCGAAGCCCATCTAACCTACACTATTCCATTCTCGTCCATATGCCTATCCAATGACCATTTAAATGTCCGTAAAATTGGTAGTCTACAACTGTTGCAGGCAGTGCGTTCCATGCCCCTACTACTCTCTGAGTAAAGAAACTACCTCTGACATCTGTCGTACATCCATCGCACTTCAATTTGAAGCTATGACCCTTGTGCTATCCTCACCATCCTCGGAACAAAGCTCTCACTGTCCGTCGATTATGCGGTATACTCCCTCACTTGATTGTACATTTACCATTCTGATGCAAACATCGGAACCTCCACTTCAGCAGACCTCTCATCTGCATCACAATGGCCAGGATTGAAGAATTGATTGTGTTTTATTTAAGGACATGGTTGCATAACAGGCCCTTCATAGAACATAGAACATAGAAAAATACAGCGCAGTATGGGCCCTTTGGCCCTCGATATTGCGCCGATCCAAGCCCACCTACCCTACACGAGCCCACTATCCTCCATATGCCTATCCAATGCCCGTTTAAATACCCATAAAGAGGGAGAGTCCACCACTGCTACTGGCCGGGCATTCCATGAACTCACGACTCACTGAGTAAAGAATCTACCCCTAACATCAGTCCTATACCTACCCCCCCTTAATTTAAAGCTATGCCCCCTCGTAATAGCTGACTCCATATGTGGAAAAAGGTTCTCATGGTCAACCCTATCTAAACCCCTAATCATCTTGTACACCTCTATCAAGTCACCCCTAAACTTTCTTTTCTCCAATGAAAACAGCCCCAAGTGCCTCAGCCTTTCCTCATACGATCTTCCTACCATACCAGGCAACATCCTGGTAAACCTTTTCTGCACCCGTTCCAGTGCCTCCACATCCTTCCTATGGCGACCAAAACTGCACACAATACTCCAAATGCGGTCGCACCAGAGTCTTATACAATTGCAACATGACCTCAGGACTCCGGAACTCAATTCCTCTACCAATAAAAGCCAGTACGCCATATGCCTTCTTCACTGCACTATTTACCTGGGTGGCAACTTTCAGAGATCTGTGTACATGGACACCAAGAATCACTTCACACTTAGCTACATTGAACTCCATTTGCCACCTTTCTGCCCAACTCTGCAGCTTATCTATATCCCGCTGTAACCTGCCACATCCTTCCTCACTGTCAACAACTCCACCGACTTTCGTATCATCCGCAAACTTGCTCACCCAACCTTCTAGCCCCTCCTCCAGGTGATTAATAAAAATGACAAACAGCAATGGTCCCAAAACAGATCCTTGCGGAATACCACTAGTCACTGCACTCTAAGATGAACCTTTACCATCAACTACTACCCTATGTCCAACTTGTCAATGCAAACCAAGTTTCCCAAATTAAACTATTCCCACTTGCGTGTATTTATCCCTCTACACCTTTCGTAATCGTGGACTTGTCCAAATGTCTTTTAAATTTGTAACTGTACCTGCGTCCACCATTTCCTCTGGCAGTTTATTCCACATACAAACCATCCTCTGTGTGAAAAAGTTTCCCTTCAAGTCCCTTTTAAATCTTTCTCCTCTCATCTTAGAAGTATGCCGACTGGTTTGAATGCTCCCCTTCCAAGGAAAAGACCTTTGCTATTCACTTTATCTATATCTTCCATGATTTTATAAACTTGTATAAGGTCATCTCTCAGCCTCCTACCTTCCAGTGAAAAAAACTCCCAGCTTATCCAGCCAAACACTTCAGTTCATGGCAACATTCTTACAAGTCTTTTCTGAAACCTGTCCAATTTAATAATGTCCTGCCGATAGCAGGGCAACCAGAACTCTACACTGTTCTCCAAAAGTGGTCATACCAAAACCCCGTACAACCACAACATGACATCCCAACTCCTTTACTCAATGGTTAGAGCAACGAAAGCAACCACCCTGTCCACCAATGACCCAACTTTCAAAGAATTATGTACCTAGTTCTCTCTGTTCAATAACACTACCCGGGGTTCCACCATTAAAGTGGTTGTTTCGCTCAAATGGGCAGCAGAGATCGGCCAGATAATTACAGATCACTTAGTCTGACGTCAGTGGTAGGGAAATTATTGGAAAGATTTCTGAGGGACAGGATTGATTATCACTTCAAAATGCAGGGATTGATCCTACTTGATACCCAGTTCCAGGTAATGGAAGCTAGGTGCGTATAATTACTCATTCACAATTTGTCAGTGTTCAAAAACAGGCAATCCCAGAGATAAATTCAGCTGCTATATGTTTGTGTTTGTTCATGATTTTTGTTGTTTCTGGATATATTGAGGCATTTGTTGACTTTCTGGATGTGCTGGTCCTGAATTGAACATGCTGTGAATATGCTGTGCTATACTGGACATTAGGGAAACAATAGTACTCATGATGTAGCTGGAAGATTCATTTTCAGACATTTTGTCCCCATACTAGGTAACATCTTCAGTGAGCCTCCAGATGAAGCACTGCTGATGTTTCCTGCTTTCGATTTATATGTTAGGGTTTTCTTGGGTGGAGGCCATTTTGCATCTTCCAATCTACAGACGCAGAAAATAGCACTGTCTTATTCCTGTACAAAACACTGCTCCAAACATATAAATAGAAAGCAGGAAACATCAGTAGTGCTTCATCAGGAGGCTCACTGAAGATGTCACCTAGTATGGTGACAAAACGTCTGAAAATGAACCTTCCAGCTCAGCAAGCAAACCTACATCCAGAACCTCAACCTGAGCTACAAATCTTCTCAAAACTTACTCGAAAAGCACGCAATTAGACGATAATGGAAAAAGGCTAAGGTTGATTAAGCCTTGTCTCTATGTTCTTAAGTTGCATTTGTTATATACGTGTTCACTTGCATGTGCAATGAAGTCCCAGCTGTCCCACTAAGTGTACTATAAAAGGCAACTCTTGACAGAGCTTGACCGGCTGCACATTTAGAATTTAAAGATGGCATCAGTATGCAGGATGTGCCAACAATGAGTACTTCAGTCTACAGCTAATGGGAAAATATGACAAATAGAGTACCATAGGGATGTGGAGCAGAAGTAATGAGGCGAGTTTGGAAAGGTAGCGTGAGAAAACACACTCCACCTCACCAAGTGAAATCATCTAGAAAGCTCATTAAAATTGACGCTTTGCTGATATCTGTTAAAATTCAACTGGTCCTAGTGCACGACATAGAGTGCATTGAAAGTCAACGTGGTAATAAATGAGATGGATGGATGGTATAACCCAGTTGTACGAAGTCAATTTAGAGTGTGACTTCTTCTCCTAAAAGAGGCAGTAGGAGTTGACAAAAAATTACCTGTCAATGGGGTTGATGACTACTCTGGAATGTTTTGGATTGATTGAACATTGAAGCGATACCTACGATCACAGAACTCATCTAAGGTGACAGCAGAATGCGCATCCACAACCAGAGCTCATCCACTCTGTCCATTTCTTTTATTTCCCTTCATAGATCAGAGAATCCATACAGTGTAAATGCATTGAAATTCAGATGCAGTCAGAGCAAGTTTCCAACTTTAACTCTAAAACTTTACAGGAAAAGTAATTTGGTTACTAAAAAGGTGGAATCCACCATGTATCATCCACAAAGTGAGCTTTGAAGAGATGTCTTCAGACTCTTAAAGCATTGATTGAGGCATATTGGCATGGATACCCAAAGGGTATGTGTACATTGAATATAGGAGTCAAGATTAGAGTGGTGCTGGAAAAGCACAGCAGGTACATGTTTGGAATGAGCTGCCAGAGGAAATGGTGGAGGCTGGTACAGTTGCAACATTTAAGAGGCATCTGGATGGGTATATGAATAGGAAGGATTTAGAGGGATATGGGCCGGGTGCTGGCAGGAGGGACGAGATTGGGTTGGGATATCTGGTCGGCATGAACGAGTTGGACCGAAGGGTTTGTTTCCATGCTGTACATCTCTTTGACTCTGTGACTTTAGGGTCAGGGAGCATCTGAGGAGCAGGAAAATCGACATTTCGGGCAAAAGCCCTTCATCAGGAATGTAGAATAGACAATAGACAATAGGTGCAGGAATAGGCCATTCTGCCCTTCGAGCCTGCACCACCATTCAATATGATCA
Source organism: Chiloscyllium punctatum (assembly GCF_047496795.1). Classification (NCBI taxonomy): domain Eukaryota; kingdom Metazoa; phylum Chordata; class Chondrichthyes; order Orectolobiformes; family Hemiscylliidae; genus Chiloscyllium; species Chiloscyllium punctatum. Next base: position 178,360,769 of record NC_092739.1, read on the forward strand.
TGGCTGATCATCCTTAATCAATATCCTGTTCCTGCCTTATCTCCATGACCCTTGACTCCACTATCTTTAAGAGCTCTATCCAATTCTTTCTTAAATAAATCCAGAGACTGGGCCTCCACTGCCCTCTGGGGCAGAACATTCCACACAGCCACCACTCTCTGGGTGAAGAAGGTTCTCCTCATCTCTGTCCTAAATGGTCTACCCCGTATTTGTAAGCTGTGTCCTCTGGTTCAGCACTCACCCATCAGCGGAAACATGTTTCCTGCCTCCAGAGTGTCCAATCCTTTAATCATCTTATATGTCTCAATCAGATACCCTCTCAGTCTTCTAAACGCAAGGGTATACAAGCCCAGTCGCTCCAGTCTTTCAGCGTAAGGTATATACTGCACACAGTACTCCAGGTGTGGTCTCACCAGGGCCTGTACAGCTGCAGAAGACCCTCTTTGCTTCTATACTTAATCCCTCTTGTTATGAAGGCCAACATGCTATTAGCCTTCTTCACTACCTGCTGTACCTGCATGCTTACCTTCATTGACTGGTGTACAAGAACACCCAGATCTCTTTGTACTGCCCCTTTACCTAAATTGATTCCATTTAGGTAGTAATCTGCCTTCCTGTTCTTGCCACCAAAGTGGATAACCATACATTTATCCACATTAAACTGCATCTGCCATGCATCTGACCACTCACCTAACCTGTCCAGGTCACCCTGTAATCTCCTAACATCCTCATCACATTTCACCCTGCCACCCAGCTTAGTGTCATTAGCAAATTTGCTAATGTTATTGCTCATACCATCTTCTATATCATTAACATATATTGTAAAAACCTGCGGTCCCAGTACTGATCCCTGCGGTACCCCACTGGTCACTGTCTGCCATTCCAAAATGGAGCCGTTTATCACTATTCTTTGTTTCCTATCAGCCAACCAACTTTCAATCCAAGTTAGTACTTTGCCCCCAATACCATGTGCCCTAAGTTTGCTCACTAACCTCCTATGTGGGACTTTATCAAAAGCTTTCTGAAAGTCCAGGTACGCTACATCTACTGGATCTCCCTCATCCATCTTCAGAGTTACGTCCTCAAAAAATTCCAGAAGATTAGTCAAGCATAAATCCATGCTGACTCTGACCTATCCTGTTACTACTATCCAGATCTATCGTAATTTAGAATTGAGTATAGGAGTTGGGCTGTCATATTTTACAGGTCACTTGTTAGGCCACTTTTAGAATCATGTGTTCAATTCTTGTCTCCATGCTGTAGGAAAGATGTCATTCAACTTAAAAGGTTACAAGGACTGGAGGGTGTGAGCTATTGGGAGAAGCCGAATAGGGTGGGGCTGTTTTCCCTGGAGCAATAGAGGCTGAGAGGTGACCTTACTGAAGTTTGCAAAATCACGAGGGGAATGGATAGGGTCAATAGTCAAGATCTTTTCCCCAGGCTAACAGAGTTAAAAATTAGAAGACAGAAGTTAAAGATGATGGTGAAAAAAATTAAAGGTGACCTTCAGGGCAACGTTTTCATGCTGAGGGTCGTGTATGTATGGGATGAGTTGCCAGAGGAGGCTGGTATAATTGCGGTATTTAAAAGGCATCTGGATGGGTACCTGAAAAGGAAAGATTTAAAGGGATATGGGCCAAAAGCTAGCAAATGGAACTAGATTAATTTAGGATATCTGGTTAACATTAATGAGTTGGACTAAATGGTTTGTTTCTGTGCTGTACATCTCTAGGACTCTACGAGTCATAACTAATAGAGTTACATGCTGACGATTCATAATTGTTTACCTGTAGTTCAAATCTATTTGTCCTAAATGGTAACTCTTGTGAAGTACAGAGATCTGGTCCACATTTTTTGTTGTCCTGAATCTAAAACAGGGGTGAATTGAGGAACCTTCATAAATTTAAAAATCTTTAACTTTTGTGACAATTCCAGAAATAGCTGTGATGGATTTTTCAACCACCACCCCAGTGAGGCAAATACTGGCACCAGCCGAGATTACAAGCATCTATTAACTCTCTTCTGATTCTTTTTGACTGTTTGATGAAGATATGAGGTTGTGGACTCATTAATTTGCAAGCTTTCATTGACTGGTTGAAAATTCACATTTTCAATGCCTCTGATGCAGTTTGTTTTTGCTTTTTATTCCCTTCAAGAAATAAATTTGCAGGGAAAGAGAACTATTCAGAATTATTTTTTACTTGAGCACAGAAGGGAGAGAGTGGGGATAGAGAGGGATATCTTTTTCTACATGGGCTAATGTTTCTTCTGAATTGTCCGAACATAAAGCTGCAGCCTCTCACCCAGGAAACTGAGGCAATGGTTTGTATACTCAGTACCCCTGGACAGCAAATCTCCTCCAACTTGAAACTCTTCTTGAAACACACCATCACAGAGCCAAGGTGTCCAGCATCCTTCACTATTATTTGAGCAAGGCAAAATCGTACATACAACACACAATGAGTTCCAGTAACTTTTTTTAAGCACAACATCTTCTTTCGCAGTCCATTGTCTAAATTAATATATTTCCCATTTATTTGTCCACTGCCCCAAAAAATGTGTTCTTTGCAATACAGATCATTTGTCCAAATTCTCAAGCTGTAATCATATATTATGAACTCTCACCATAATATAACATACTGTGAATGTCTGTAATATAAAAAACAATTTAATAATATATCTTTAATACTATCAGCTTTAGTACCTGCATGTAATTGGGTGTTTACTTTGAAGCGCAATAGTTGAATTCCCCTGTAAACAGATGTGTTAAAGAGATAATTTACATTTTGTACCATTACCTTTATTAGGTATGTAATAATAATGACCAATGTCACTGCGATCCTGGCTGGGCTCCCCCTAACTGCACCTTAACTGGACAAGGCAGCAGTGTCGACAGTGCACCATCGCTTTCTCAGCAACCAGGTAAGAGTCTGACAGATGTCTTTAAAAGCAAGATGCTCTTCTGCGGTACTGATAGTGATTCATTGGAGGTTACAATCTCTTAGCTTCTTGATCCTGATCAAACTACCAAGCCTCTTCCATCTGGAAATTTGATTTAAAGTGGGCGTGAGATAGAAACGAAATGAATATATCTGGGAATTTACTTCAGAGTGGACTGAGCCAAAGCAGTAGTCAGAGATGAAGTAGAGTCATGGAGATGCACATCATGGAAACAGACCCTTCGGTCCAACATGTCCATGCCAACCTGATATCCCAACCTAATCGAGTCCCACCTACTAGCACCCGGCCCATATCCCTCCAAACCCTTCCTATTCATATACCCATCCAAATGCCTTTTAAATTTTGCAATTGTACTCGCTTCCACCACATCCTCTGGCAGCTCATTCAATCTACACACCACCCTCTGCGTGAAAAGGTTGCCCTTTAGGTCTGTTTTATATCTATCCCCTCTCACCCTTAACCTATGCCCTCTAGTTCTGAACTCCCCCACCCCAGGGAAAATACTTTGTCTATCTATCTTATCCATGCCCCTCATGATTTTATAAACCTCTATAAGGTCACCCCTCAGCCTCCAACGCTCCAGGGAAAACAGTTTTAGCCTATTCAATCTCACCCTATAGCTCAAATCCTCCAACTCTGGCAACATCCTTGTAAATCTTTTCTGAACCTATTCAAGTTTTACACCAACTTTCTGATAGGAAGGAGACCAGAATTGCACGCAATATTCCAACAATGGCCTAACCAATTTCCTGTACAGCCTCAACATGACCTCCCAACTCCTGTACTCAATATGCTAACCAATAAAAGAAAGCATACCAAACGCCTTCTTCACTATACTATCTACCTGCGACTCCACTTTCTAGGACAATAGGGTTGTCATAGTAAGGGATTTTAATTTTCCAAATGTAGACTGGAACTGACAGTGCATTAAGGGCTTAGATGGCTGGAATTTGTCAAGTACGTTTAGGAAAGTTTCCTTAAGACGTATATAGAGGGCCCTACTCAGGAAGGGACAAAACTCAATCTACCCTTGGGAAATAGGGCCGGACAGATGATCGAGGTGACAGTGGAGGGAGCACTTTGGGACCAATGGCCATCGTTCTGTTAATTTTAAAAGAGTTAAGGGGAGGGACAAAACTGGTCCACAGGTTCAAGTTTTGACGTAATTAAACAGGAACTTGCAGGAGTTTATTGGAGTAGTTTGTTTGCAGGCAAAGGGACCTCTGACTAGAGAGAGGCCTTTAAAAGTGAGATAGCTAGAGTTCTAGGTCTATATGTTCCTGTGAGGGTGACAGGAATAGGGCACCATGGATGACAAGAGATATTGATGCGTTGACCAGAAAAAAGGAGGAGGCATGGCCCAGGTACAGGCAGCTGGGGGGATACAGGTTTTTACTGAAGAAGGAAATTAGGAAGGCAAGAAGGGGGCAAATTGCCTTTGCAGAGAAAATTAGAGTGAATCCAAAGAGGTTCTTTAAGCATATTAAAGGCAAAAGAATAACTGGAGGGTGAATAGGACCCCTTGAGGAAGATATGTGTGGAACTACAGGAGAGGGATAAGGTCCTCAATGAATATTTCTCCTCTGTGTTTACTGTGGAGAAAGACATGAAGTTAGTGGTAATATCTTATGTACAGTCCATATCACAGCAGAGGAGGTATTGGATGTATTAGAAGGTACAAAAGTATATAAATATTCTGAACCTGACCAAATGGATCCAAGAACCCTGCAAGAAGCTAAAGAAGAAATTACAGGGGCTTCGATGATATTTTTGCACTATTGTTATCTATGGGTAAGTTACCGAAGAGTGGAGGGTAGCAAATGTTGTGACCTTAGTCAAAAAGGGCTGCAAAGACAAACCTGGCAAATATAGACCAGTAAGCTTAACATCTGTGGTGGGTAAGTTACATGAGAACATTCTGAGGGATAAGATAAACTGCCTTTGGAAATACAGGGTTTGATTAGAAGTCGTCAGCAAGGCTTTGTGTATGAGAGATCATGCCTTAGAAGTTTGTTAGAGTTATTTTAATGAAGTGACGAGGAAGGTTGATGAGAGCAGGGCGGTAGGCTTGGTCTATATGGATTTCAGTAAAGCCTTTGATTAGGCTGCACATGGTAGGTTGTTCTGGAAGGTTAGAATGCATGGAACTCAGGGAAAGTTGGAAAATTGGAGACATAATTGGCTTGATAGTGGGAAGCAGAGGGTAATAGTGGAAGAATGCTTGACAGACTGGAGACCTGTGAATAGTGGAGTACCTCAGGGGTCGGTGCTGGCCCATTGCTGTTTGTTATCTACATCAGTGATGTGGGTGAGAATGTACAAAACATGATTAGTCAGTTTGCAGATGACACTTATATAGGCACTATCGTGGACAGTGAGGAAGGTTATCATAAGTTGCAGCAGGACCTTGATCATCTAGGGAAGTTGGCTGAGAAATGGCAAATGGAATTTAATGTAAGTAAGTGTGAGGTCTTGCATTTTGGAAAGTCAAGTCAAGCTAGGAGTTTCATGGTAAATGGTAGGGTCTTAAGGAGTGCAGTGGAACAGAGGGACCTTGGAGTTCAGGTGCACAGTTCTCTGAAAGTGGAGTCACAGGAAAACTGGGCAGTAAGGAAAGCTTTTGGCACACTGGCCTTCACAAGTCAGGACATTGAGTACAGAAGTTGGGAAGTTATGTTGCAGCTGTACAGGATATTGGTGAGCCTGCATTTGGAGTATTGTGTTCAGTTTGGTCACCTTGTTATAGGAAGGATGTTATTAAACTGGAAAGATTGCAGAAGAAATTCATAAGATGTTGCCTGGCCTCAAGAGTCTGAGTTATAGGGAGAGATTGGACAAGCTAGGACTTTCTTCCTTGGAGCTTAGGCAACTGAGGAGGAAATCTTATGAAAGTGTATAAGATCATAATTAGATTAGATTAGATTCCCTACAGTGTGGAAACAGGCCCTTTGGCCAAACAAGTTCACAACAACCCTCCGAAGTGTAACCTACCCAGATCCATTTCCCTCTGACCAATATCCCTGAACACTATGGCCTGCACATCTTTGGACTCTGGGAGGAAACCCACACAGACACGGGGAGAATGTGCAAACTCCACAAAGACAATCATCCGAGGCTGGAATTGAACCTGGGTCCCTGATGCTGTGAGGCAGCAGTGCCTCACAATTTTTAAATTAAATTTCTTACAGTATGGAAACAGGCCCTTCGGTCCAACAAGTCCACACCGACCCTCCGAAGAGTAACCCACCCAGACCCATTTCCCCTGACTAATTCACCTAACACTATGGGCAATCTAGAAAGGCCAATTCACCTGACCTGCACATCTTTGGATTGTGGGAGGAAACCAGAGCACCCGGAGGAAACCTACACAGGCTTGGGGAGAATGTGCAAACTCCACACAGACAGTCGCCCGAGGCGGGAATTGAACCCAGGTCCCTGGTGCTGTGAGACAGCAATGACACCCACTGAGAGGCATGGATAGGGTGAATGCACTCAATCTTTTTCCCAGGGTTGTGGAATCAAGGACTAGAGGGCATCAGCTTACGGTGAGAGGGGAAAGAATAAAACGGAAGCTGAGGGACAACTTTTTTACATAGGGAGTGTAACCCATATGGAATGAGCTGCCAGTGGACGTCATTGAGGTGGGTACATTAACAACATTTAAAAGGCATTTGGGTAAATCCATGAATAGGAAAAGATTAGAAGGATATGGGCCAAATGCAGGGAAATGGGGTTAGTGTGAGTGGATGTTTTGGTCAGCATGGACCAGTTTGGCTGATGAAGGGCTTATGCCCGAAATGTTGACTTTCCTGTTCCTCAATGCTGCCTGACCTGCTGTGTTTTTCCAGCGCTACCCTTTTCGACTCTCTAAGAAGTAATATGACCAAATGAAAGGTCAGTGGAAGCAGAAAAAGTGTAGGTATGGAAAATGTCAAAAGTGAAACAAACAGTGGATTAGTGTTAAAAATCACAACATGGAAAAGGAGCTGATTAGTGGATAGACTTTGTGGGTGTGGAAAAACACAGCAGATCAGGCAGCATTGAGGAACGGGAGAGTCAACATTTTGGGCATAAACCCTTATCAGCCCTGACCACTTTGGCCCAAACTGGTCCATGCTGACCAAAACATCTACTCACACTAACCCCATTTCCCTGCATTTGGCCCATATCCTTCTAATCTTTTCCTATTCATGGATTTACCCAAATGCCTTTTAAATGGACTGTGGGAGGAAACCGGAACACCCAGAGGAAACCCTCACAGACACAGGGAGAATGTGCAAACTCCACACAGACAGTTACCCAAGGCTGAAATCGAACCTGGGACCCTGGTGCTGTGAGGCAGCAGTACTAATCACTGAGCCACTGTGCTGCCCCTCATTGAGTATATTTAAGACAGAGATGGATAGGTTCTTGATTGTCATTGGAATCAAAGGTTGTAGGGAGAAAGTGGGAGAATGGCGTAGAGAAACTTATGAGCCATGTTGAATGACAGAGCTGACTCGATAGGCTGAATGGCCGAATTTTTGTTCCAATGTCTTGTGGTCTTGTGATCTTGAGATGGTTTTGCATCCTCCTCACAATTCACAAATTTTGCACTGTCAACATACAATCAAGAAATATTGCATTTAGTTTCCTCATTAGATCTATATTTTATGAATAACGGGTGTCACTTTGCTCAGTTGGCTGGATAACTGGTATATGATGCACCAGTGATTGTTGTGCCAGCTATCCTGTCTTCCACCATCTTCCATTGGGCAGAAGATACAAAAACTTGAAAACTTGTAGCAAGAGATTCACGAACAGCTTCTTCCCCACTGTGAACAGACCTCTCATATATTAGAGTTGATCTTTCTCTGTACCTTTTCTGTAGCTGTAACACTATATTCTGCATCCTGTTCTATTGCCCTGACGTACTTATGTAAGGTATGATTTGTCTGGTTAGCAGGCAAAACAATACTTTTCACTGTATCTCTCTAAACGTGACAATAATAAATCAAATTAAATCATTCTGAGGTTACCATGAGATATTCTCCTTCTCAAACTCTCCCGCCCCATGAGGCTTAGTGATTGTTAGATCTCATATTTTCAATGAGAGTCTAAGTCGCAGGGCAGATTCCAGTGACCTCTTTTGTGATTTACAGCTCTGTTACAGCAAACAGCAAAAACAGAATAAAGGCATCCACAAAGCTTTAAAAGATCTTAACTTATACATCTTAGCTTAGAGCCCTTCGATTACTATTGGTCAACAGAGCCAATTGTCCTTTTGTAATTGGCTCTCTTGTACAGCACCTTTGCTCAGATGGACAAGCTCATGGCCCAATCATGGCCCTTCATGATGTGCTGTTTTATCTTTCTTCTTGAACATTTGCCAGAACTGCCAATTAATTCAAAATTTATCAATTCCCACAAAGTTACGTGGTTTTCATCTTATGATGGATTCCAGCAATTTCCCCACTACAGAGGTCAAACTAGCTGGTCTACAGTTTCCCCAATTTTTTTTTGTTTACTCCTTTTTGAATAAGGATGTCATATTAGCATATTTCCAATCCACTGTTGCCTTTCCAAAATCCAGGGAATTTTGAAAAATCACAACTAATGCATCCGCTATCTCTGCTACCACCTCCTTTAATATCCCAGGGTGCAAACCATCAGGTCCCGGGGACCTATCTGCCTTCTGCCCCATCAGTAAATTTAATATCTTCTCCCTTGTTGTAGTAATTTCATCAAGCTCTCTGTAGTAACTGCAGTTTTAGGGAAGGAATTACTGACTACCACTGTGAAAACAGAAAAAAAATTATGGCTTGGTGCCTCTGCCTTTTGAGTTTCCCATTATTTCCCAGTATTTCCCGAAATATTTGCCACTGTTCTTCAACTGTCCTTTAATATTTTTGCCCAGTCCACTTGGTCCAACTCCTACCTCAAGCCTGTATAATTACCTTTACTCAACACTAAAATTCTCGGAAGTGATTCTATCTTCACTCTTTCAATCTGTATTTGAAATTGTAGCATGTTGTGGTCACTCCTTACAAGAGATTCCTCAACTACAAGACCATTTATTAATCCTTCCTCGTTACAAATCTAAAGTTTTCTGGTTGGCATTATCACAAGTTGCTCTAAGAAACACTCCTTCATACACTGGGTGAACCTTTCTTCGAGGCAAAAGCCAAGTTGATTAATCCAATCAAGAACATTTTGAAATCACCCATAATTACCATTGTGCCCTTCTCACAAGCCCTCATTATTACCTGGTTTATTCCGTGCCCAACTTCGGAAGTACTGTTTGGAGGCCTGCAACTTACTCTTACTAGGGGGTTTCTTCACTTGTTTTTTTTTATTTCCACCCAGACCCATTCAACATTTTGGTCCCCATTGTCAACAGTACCCTGGCTTTTCCTTACCACCTTTATTAAATATTGGCACCATGTTAGCCAACTTCCAGTCTTCCAGTACTCACCTGTGACTATCATGATACAAATATCTCAGTAAGAAGCCCAGCAATCACTTCCCTAGCTTCCCACAAAGTACAAGAGTACACCTGATTAGGTCCAGGGGATTTATCCACTTTCCTGCAGTTTAAGACACCCCGTATCTCCTCCTCTGTAATATGGCCATTTTGAAAAATCTAGTTCCCCCATTCTATATCTTCCATGATCTTCTCCACAGTAAACACCAGCACCACTGGTCCGGAATCTGGTTTCCAGCATATGCAGTCATTGTTTTTACCTTGTTTTTACCTTGCAGTAAGACCCATCTGGTTCATGAATGTCCTTTAAGGAAGGAAACTGCTATCATTATGTGGTCTGGCCTACATGCAACCCCAGACTGACAACAATGTGGTTGACTCTGAACTGTCTTCTGGGCAATTAGAATGAGCAATAATTGTTGGTCAGACCTGTGAATGGAGAAAATAAGTACAAAAGAGCCCTTTCAGCGCATTGAGTCTTTATTGTCAAAAACCCTCTACATCCTGCTTTCCAGCACTCAGCCCATAGATTTGAATGTTATGACATTTCAATTGCTCACCCAAGTACTTCTTAAAGGCTGTGATGTTTCCCACCTCAACAACCGAGATTCCCACCAACATCTGGATGAAAAATGTATTCCTTGAACCCCCACTAAACCTCCTTCCTTTCACGTTAAAATCATGCTATCTTTTTAATTCAATGTTTTCTTATCTCCTTGCATTTTACAGGAGAAACGATTGATGCTGAAAGTATAAAACCAACACCTCGAATTATTGAAAGCAAGTACACCCATCCCAAAGCAAGAACAACTGGTGCAGGAAACAGTAAGAAAACTGCAAATGTTTTTTGACATCTCCAGGAACTTCAGTTAGAACCACATTTTGAGCTTTGTGTGCACTTCTGTTTGCCATACTATCAGAAGGGTGTGGTGGCTTTGGAGAAGCTGCAAAAGGTATTTACCAGGATATGGGCTTACACCCGAATCATCGATTCTCCTGCTCCTTGGATGCTGCCTGACCTGCTGCGCTTTTCCAGCAACACATTTTCAGCTTTAATAGGATATTGTCTGGATTGGAGGATTATTAGCTCTGAGGAGAGGTTGGACAAACCTGGATTGTTTTCATGAGAGCACCTCAGGCTGATGGGTGACCTGATCAAAGTCTGTAAAATTGTGAGAGGCATGCATAGGGTGGATTGTCAAGAGTCTGTTTCTTCGAGTGGAAATGCCAAATGCCTGGGGGCATAGATTAAAGGTGAGCGGGGGATGGTGTTAGGTACCTGGAATGTGCTGCCAGGAAATGTAGTAAAAGCAGAGACAATTGCAATTTTAAGAGGCTTCAAACAGAAACATGAATAGCAAGGAATAATGGGATACAGAGCTTGTGTAGATGGATGGGAAAGTTTAAACTGGCATTACAGTTAGCACACATGTCGTAGGCCGAGGGATTGTTCCTTACTGTACTGTTTTGTGTTCAATCCTAGTTTGACACAAAGTAAAATGCCTCAAGATTTATTTCTGTTCAGTGAGCAATTGCATGTTCCTTCAAATCGGCTTCATGAAGAGAAATTGTGTCGAGAGAAATTTTTTCGAGTTGTTCAAGGAAATCTCAGTAATCAAGGAAAAGGTGTGTTGTATTTGAACTTTCAGAAGGCATTCGACAAGGTACCTCACAAAAGGTTAAATCATTAGATAAGGTCCTAAATTAACGTGGATAGGGAATTGACTACTTGGCAGGAAAAAGCTAGTGGAGATGAGGGACTTCTTTTCAGATTGTTGGCTTGTGAATAGTGAGGCTTCACAGGGATCAGTGCTGGGACTTCAACTGTTTACAATATATATTGATGACTTGGAGGAAGGAAGCAAGTGTACTCTGGCCAGATTTGCAAAGTGGATACAAACAGTTTACTAAGAGATATCGATAGGTGAAGTTAGTGGGCAAAAGGTTGTTAAATAGAATATAATGTGGGAAAATGTGAAGTGTTTCATTTTGGGAGAGAACAAAAGAACAGTATTATTTAAATGGGAGAAAGCCACAACACAAAGGCACTTGGGGGAACTTGTGCATGAAACACAGAATCGACGTTTTGGGCATAAGCCCTTCTTCAGGAATGAGGCAAGTGTGCCATTTCCTCCAACCGTCGTGTTGCTATGGTCTGACGATGGAGGAGTCCAAGGACCTGCATGTCCTTCGTGGAGTGGGAGGGGGAATTGAAGTGTTGAGCCACGGGGTGGTTGGTTTGGTTGGTCCGGGTGTCCCGGAGGAGTTCTCTGAAACGTTCCGCAAGTAGGCGGCCTGTCTCCCCAATATAGAGGAGGCCACATCGGGTGCAGCGGATGCAATAAATGATGTGTGTGGAGGTGCAGGTGAATTTGTGGCGGATATGGAAGTATCCCTTGGGGCCTTGGAGGGAAGTAAGAGGGGAGGTGTGGGCGCAAGTTTTGCATTTCTTGCGGTTGCAGGAGAAGGTGCCGGGAGTGGAGGCTGGGTTGGTGGGGGATGTGGACCTGACGAGGAGTCACGGATGGAGTGGTCTTTTCGGAACGCTGATAGGGGAGGGGAGGGGAGGGAAATATATCCCTGGTGGTGTGGTCCGTTTGGAGGTGGCGGAAATGACGGCAGATGATACGCTGTATATGGAGGTAGGTGGGGTGGTAGGTGAGGACCAGTGGGGTTCTGTCCTGGTGACGATTGGAAGGGTGGGGCTCAAGGGCGGAGGAGCGGGAAGTGGAGGAGATGCGGTGGAGGGCATCGTCGACTACGACTGGGGGGAGATTGCGATCTTTGAAGAAGGTGGCCATCTGGGTTGTACGGTATTGGAACTGGTCCTCCTGGGAGCAGATGCGGCGGAGACGAAGGAATTGGGAATATGGGATGGTGTTTTTACAGGGGGCAGGGTGGGAGGAGGTGTAGTCTAGATAGCTGTGGGAGTCGGTTGGTTTATAGTAAATGTCTGTGTTGATTCGGTCACCCGAGATAGAAATGGAAAGGTCTAGGAAGGGGAGGGAGGAGTCTGAGACGGTCCAGTTAAATTTGAGGTCGGGGTGGAAGGTGTTGGTGAAGTGGATGAACTGTTCAACCTCCTCGTGGGAGCACGAGGCAGCACCAATACAGTCATCGATGTAGCGGAGGAAAAGGTGGGGAGTGGTGCCAGTGTAGCTGCAGAAGATGGACTGTTCCACATATCCTACGAAGAGGCAGGCATAGCTGGGGCCCATGCGGGTGCCCATGGCTACTCCTTTGGTTTGGAGGAAGTGGGAGGATTGGAAAGAGAAGTTGTTCAGGGTGAGGACCAGTTCAGTCAGTCGAAGGAGGGTGTCAGTGGAAGGGTACTGTTTCCATTTATTGTCAGGGGCAGTGGTTAGAGTGTCTCTCTTATTGGTGATGGTCATTTTCTGGCATTTGTGTGGCACAAATATTATTTGCCACTTGACAGCCCAAGTCTAGATATTGTCCAGATCTTGTTGCATTTGAGCACGGACTGTTTCAGAATCTGAGAAGTCACGAATGGTGCTGACCACTGTACAATCGTTGGCAAACTTCCCCACTTCTGACCTTTGGAAAGGTCATTGATGAAGTAGCTGGAGATTTTTGGGCCTAGGACACTATCCTGAGGGATTCCTGCAGAGATGTCCGACAGCTGAGACGACTGACCCTTCACAACCACGACCATCTTCCTTTGCGCCAGGTATGACTCCAACCAGTGGAGTGTTTGCTTTCAATACCCATTGATTCCAGTTTTGCCAAGGCTCTTTGATGCCATACTCAGTCAACTGCAGCCTTGATGTCAAGGGCTGTCACTTTCACATCACCTCTGGAGTTCAGCTCTTCTGTCCATGTTTGAACCAAGGCTATAATGAGGGCAGGGGCTGAGTGACCCTTGCAAAACCCAAACTGGGTGTCACTGAGCAGGTTATTGCTGAGCAGGTGCTGCTTGGTAGCTCTGTTGATGACCCCTTCCATCACTTTATTGCTGATGGAGAGTTGACTGATTGGACGGTATTTGATGAAAGGTTAAGCCTGAAAAATTGATTCTCTTGCTCCTCGGATGCTGCCTTTTCTCGCACCACACTTTATTGATTCTTATTTAAGCAGATTGGAGCATAAGAATAGGGAAGTCTTACTACAACTGTGCTGATGAGACCACATCAAGAGTACTGTGAGCAGTTTTGGTCCTCTTATTTAAGGAAAGATATTGATCATTAGAGGGCCTTCAGAGGAGATTCACTAGGATGAGTCCTAGTAGACAATAGACAATAGATGCAGGAGTAGGCCATTCTGCCCTTCGAGCCTGCACCACCATTCAATATGATCATGGCTGATCATCCTTAATCAGTATCCTGTTCCTGCCTTATCTCCATAATCCTTGATTCCACTATCCTTGAGAGCTCTATCCAACTCTTTCTTAAATGAATCCAGAGACTGGGCCTCCACTGCCCTCTGGGGCAGAGCATTCCACACAGCCACCACTCTCTGGGTGAAGAAGTTTCTCCTCATCTCTATCCTAAATAGTCTACCCTGTATTTTTAAGCTGTGTCCTCTGGTTTGGCACTCACCCATCAGCGGAAACATGTTTCCTGCCTTGAGAGTGTCCAATCCTTTAATAATCTTATACGTCTCAATCAGATCCCTTCTCAGTCTTCTAAACTCAAGGGTATACAAGCCCAGTCGCTCCAGTCTTTCAGTGTAAGGTAGTCCCGCCATTCCAGAAATTGACCTCGTGAATCTACGCTGCACTCCCTCAATAGCCAGAATGTCTTTCCTCCAGCTCCAATTCCCTAACACGGTTTTCAAGGAGCTGGAGTTGGGTGCACTTCCCGCAGATGTAGCCAGCAGAGACGTGTTCCAAGTCTCCCACTTGCCACATTCTGCAGGAGGAACAAGCAACTGCCCTGGCATCCATACCCCACTTATCTGAATACCCACTCAGTACTAAAGTAGAAAGCTTAGTTCCAGTTGCTATAAAATTAATAACAAACTTATATTCAATAGAGGAAGTTTAGAATGAACCTTACCTTATTAACTAGGTTACCTTATTAACTATATTTTCTGGAGTATTGCAGCATGTCGAGGACAGACAAGTGGGCATGTGAGCAGGATGCTGTGTTGAAATGACCAGCTATGGGAATGTCGGGGTCATGCTTGCACACGGACCAGATGTATTCTGCAGAGCAGTCACCCAGTTTGCATTTGGGTTCTCCAATGTAGTGTCAGCCATATGATGTACAGGTGAAATGCTGCTTCACCTGGAAAGACTGTTTAGGTCCTTGAGAGTTGAGCAGGGAGCAGGTAAAGGGGCAGGTGTTTCACCTTTTGTAGTTATGTGGGAAGGTGCCGTGGGAAGTGGGGGTGGTTTTAGTGATGGATGAATGGTCTAGGGTATCTCAGAGGGAAAGAGCCCTGTGAAATGCAAATGGGGAGTGAGGGGAAGATGTGTTTGATGATGGCATTCTGCTGGAGTTGTCTGAAATCATAGACAATGATCCTTTCAATGCAGAGGGTGGTGGGGTGAAAAGTGAGGACAAGCGGGATCTGATCACTCTATTGTGAGTGATAGGAAGGGACAAGAGTGATAAGTTGGATGTGGTTGAGGGTCTTGTTAACCACATTGGGTGGGAAACCACGATTATGGAAGAAGCCACATCAGCAGCACTGTTTTGGAAGATGACATCATCTGAATAAATATGACATAGGCGCAGGAACTGGGAGAATGGGATGGAGTCCTTCCAGATTGGTGTATGACGAGCTGTAGTGAAGGTATCTATAGGAGTCTGTGGCTTTGTAGTGGATGGCAGTGGACATATTCCTGGAAATAGAGACAGAGTGGTAAAGCTAAGGAAAGGAAGTGTCAGAAATGGACGATGTGAAAGTTACAGAAGGGTGAAAATTGGAGGCAAAATGAACAGATTTTTCAATGCCCAGACAGGAGCATGAAGCAGCAGCGAAGTAACTGAAGTGTCCCATTATAACTGCTCTCTAATGTTGGTTCGTAAGTTTGCAGAGGCACCAAAATTGAGATCTTGATCAGATGGGCCGATGGGTCTAGGAGTGGCAGACAGAGTTTAGGTAAGTGTGAGTTGCTGCATTCATCCTTTCCATGCCTCTCATGATCTTATAGACTTCCTCAAGATCCTCCCCTCAGTCTTCGATGCTTTAAAGAAAAACATCCTACTTGTCCTATCCACCCCTATCACTCAGACCCTTTAGTCCTAGCAACATCTTTGTAAATTTCTTCTGCACCCTTTCCAGATTAATAATATTCTTCCGAGAGCAAGGTGACTAAAACTGAACATGTTAAAAATCGCACAACACCAGGTTATAGTCCAACCAGTTTAAATGGAAGCACACTAGCTTTCGGAGCACCGCTCCTTCATCAGGTGGTTGTGAAGGAGCGGCGCTCCCAAAGCTAGTGTGCTTCCATTTAAACTGGTTGGACTATAACCTGGTGTTGTGTGATTTTTAACTTTGTACACTCCAGTCCAACACCAGCATCTCCAAATCATGAAAACTGGACACAATACTCCAAGTATGGCCTCACCATCATCCTGTATAAGTAACATAACTTCCCAACTTCTATTCTCAATGCCCTGCGTGATGAAGGCCAGTGTGTCAAAAGCCTTCTTCTCAGCCCTGTCCACCTGTGACTCCACTTTCAGAGAACTGTGCACCTGAACTCCAAGGTCCCTCTCTTAAAGCACTCCTTAAAGCCCTACCATTCATCCTGAAATTCCTACCTTGATTTGACTTTCCAAATGCAAGACTTTAAACTCCCACATCTGACATTTCTCAACCCACCTTCCCAGTTGATCGAGGTCCTTCTGTAATTTCTGATAACCTTCCTCATTGTCCATGATCACTGCAAATCACCTGCAAATGTACTAATCTTGCCTTGTACATTCTCATCCAGTTCATTTATATAGATACCAAATAGCAATGGACCCAGCTCTGCTTTCTGAGGCATTCCACTCGTCGTCACAGGCAACCAGTCCAACAAGCATTCTTCCATTATTACCCTCCACTTCCGACCATCAAACCAACTGTGTATCCAATTTGGAGAAAATGTGGACAGCAGATGCCAGAGAGTTAGAGTCAGAAAGACCAGGAGATTATCCATCTTCATACATTCTAATATGTCCAACTTTTCCTCTTCTGTGACATGGACTGACTCCAAAACATCACCACTAACTTCCCCAAGTTCCCAAGTCTTCATGTTTTTCTCTACGGTAAGCACAGAGGAAAACTATTCATTGGGGACCTCGCCCATCTCCTGCGGCTCCACACGTACATGTCTACTTCAAACCTTGAGGGGCCCTATTATCTCTCTAGTTATTCTTTTGTAAAATAAGAAGATAGACATCCCAACCATCATGATGTGAAACCCTCCGAAAAACTTGATCAGAGACAAAAAAACCCTGCAGATACTGGAATCTAAAGTAGACAGGAGGCTGGAAGAATACAGCCAGCCAGACAGCATCAGGAAATGGAGAAATTGATGTTTCAAGTGTAACCCTTCTTCAGGACTGGGGATGGGTGTAGAAGGCGCTGAAGATAAAAGATATGCAGGGACAGGGTGGTGAAATGGGGATAGGTGAAGACAGGCAGAGGGTTCGACCTGATTGGTCAATGGGAGGAATGAATACTGTTGGTGGCAAGGAGGAGTGAAAGGGAGGGGGAGGGGCTGGAAAAGGAGTTGGGGGAGGGGCTGGAAAAGGAGTTGGGGGAGGGGTGGGAAAGGAGTCGGGGGATGGGAAGGGAGGCTGTTTGAAATTGGAGAACTCAATGTTGAGTCCTCCGGGCTGTAGGCTGCCCAGGCAAAAGATGAGGTGTTGTACTTTCAATTTGCTGTTTGATTCGTCATGGTAATGGAGGACACCAAGGATGGTCATGTCGGAAAGGGGCAACCTTTTCACACAGAGGGTAGTATGAGTATGGAATGAGCTGCCAGAGGATGTGGTGGAGGCTGGTACAATTGCAACATTTAAGAGGCATTCGGATGGCTATATGAATAGGATAGGATTGGAGGGATATGGGCCGGGGGCTGGCAGGTGGGACTAGATTGGGTTGGGATATCTGGTCGGCATGGACAGGTTGGACTGAAGGGTCTGTTTCCACGCTGTACATCTCTATGACTCTATGATTACTCTCAATTGGAATCTATACTTGCTGGCTGCACTACATTCTTGCCAGTCTTTTGATCCAATCCAATGGTAAAATGGCACAAGTTAGATCCCAGAATGAAACTTGCCTTGATAGATCAAGGGCTGAATCTTAATTTCTTTCACCAAATGTCAGTTTGTCAAGTTTTTCAGAGGTACACAGGCAAGAGGCTGGAAGAATACAGCAGGCCAGGCAGCATCAGGTGGTGAGGAAGTTGATGTTTCAGGTGTAACCTTTCTTCAGGACTGGGTGTAGGTGCAGGGGAAGCTGCAAATAAAGGAGGTGGTGAGGCAAGGGTGGTGAATTGGGACTAGGTGAAGACAGATAGAGGGTATGACCTGGTTGGTCGATGTGAGGAATGAATTCAGTTGGTGGCAGTGAGGAGTGAAAGGGACGGGGAGGGGCTGGGAAAGGTAGACAGGGAGGAGCTTATTCCTGATGAAGGGCTTTTGCCCGAAACGTTGATTTTGCTGCTCCTTGGATGCTGCCTGAACTGTTATGCTCTTCCAGCACCACTAATCCAGAATCTGGTTTCCAGCATCTGCAGTCATTGTTTTTACCAGGGAGGAGCTGGGAAGGGTGGAGGGGGTGAGGCTGGGAAGGGAGGTTATAGAGTCATAGAGATGTACAGCATGGAAACAGACCCTTCGGTCCAACTCGTCCATGCCGACCAGATATCCCAACCCAATCTAATCCCACCTGCTAGCACCCGGCCCATATCCCTCCAAACTCTTCCTATTCATATACTCATCCAAATGCCTCTTAAATGTTGCAATTGTACCAGCCTCCACCACTTCCTCTGGCAGCTCATTCCATACCCATACCACCCTCTGTGTGAAAATGTTGCCCCTCAGGTCTCTTTTATATCTTTCCCCTCTAACCCTAAACCTATGCCCTCTAGTTCTGGACCCCCCGACCCCAGGGAAAAGACTTTGTGTATTTATCCTATCCATGCCCCTCATAATTTTGTAAACCTCAATCAGGTCACCCCTCAGCCTCTGATGCTCCAGGGAAAACAGCCCCAGCCTGTTCAGCCTCTCCCTGTAGTTCAAATCTTCCAACCCTGGCAACACCCTTGTAAATCTTTTCTGAACTCTTTCAAGTTTCACAACAACTCTCCAATAGGAAGGAGACCAGAATTGCACACAAGATTCCAACAGTGGCCTAACCAATATCCTGTACAGCCGCAACATGACCTCCCAACTCCTGTACACAAGACTCTGACCAGTAAAGGAAAGCATACCAAACACTGCCTTCACTATCCTATCTACCTGCGACTCCACTTTCAAGGAACTATGAACCTGCACCCAAGTTCTCTTTGTTCAGCAACACTCCCTCGGACCTTACCATTAAGTGTATAATTCCTGCTAAGATTTGCTTTCCCAAAATGCAGCACCTCGCATTTATCTGAATTAAACTCCAGCTGCCACTTCTCAGCTCATTGGCCCATCTGGTCAATATCCTGTTTTAATCTGAGGTAACCCTCTTCGCTGTCCTCTACACCTCCAATTTTGGTGACATCTGCAAACTTACTAACTGTACCTCTTATGCTCGCATCCAAATCATTTATGTAAATGACAAAAAGTAGAGGACCCAGCGCCGACCCTTGTGGCACTCTACTGGTCACAGGCCTCCAGTCTGAAGAACAACCCTCCATCACAACCCTCTGTCTTCTACCTTTGAGCCAGTTCTATATCCAAATGGCTAGTTCTCCGTGTATTCCACGAGATCTAACCTTGCTAATCAGTCTCCCATGGGGATCCTTGTCGAATGCCTTACTGAAGTCCATATAGATCACACCTACCGCTCTACTCTCATCAATCCTCTTTGTTACTTCTTCAAAAAACTCAATCAAGTTTGTGAGACATGATTTTCCACAGTAAATATTGATGCAAAATACTCATTTAGTATCTCCCCCATTTTCTGCGGCTCCACTCAAAGGCCGCCTTGCTGATCTTTGAGGGGCAATATTCTCTCCCTAGTCACCCTTTTGTCCTTAATATATTTGTAAAAGCCCTTTGGATTCTCCTTAATTCTATATGCCAAAGCTATCTCATGTCCCCTTTTTGCCCTCCTGATTTCCCTCTTAAGTATACTCCTATTTCCTTTATACTCTACTAAGGATTCACTCGATCTATCCTGTCTATACCTTACATATGCTTCCTTCTTTTTCTTAATCAAACCCTCAATTTCTTTAGTCATCCAACATTCCCAAACCTACCAGCCTTTCCTGTCACCCTGACAGGAAAATTGTTTTTCTGGATTCTCGTTATCTAATTTTCGATTAGATTCTTTACAGTGTGGAAACAGGCCCTTCGGCCCAACAAGTCCACACCATTCCTCCAAAGAGAAACCCACCTAAACCCATTCCCTACCCTATATTTAACCCTGACTAACACACCTATCACTGGGCAATTTAGTATGGCCAATTCACCTGACCTGCACCTCTTTGGACTGTGGGAGGAAACCGGAGCACCCGGAGGAAACCCACACAGACACAGGGAGAATGTGCAAACTCCACACTGACAGGAGGGAATCGAACCCAGGACACTGTTGCTGTGAGGCAGCAGTGCTATCCACTGAGCAACCGTGCCTTCATTTCTGAAGGCTTCCCATTTTCCAGCCGTTGCTTTCTCTGCAAACATCTGCCCCCAATCAGCTTTCAAAAGTTCTTGCCTAATACCATCAAAATTGGCCTTTCTCCAATTTAGAACTTCAACTTTTAGATCTGGTCTATCCTTTTCCATCACTATTTTAAATCTAATAGAATTATGGTCGCTGGCCCCAAAGTGCACCCCCACTGACACCTCAATCATCCTTCTTGTACAGGTCACTTCTACCCCAAAAGAGATTCCAATGATCCAAAAATGTGAATCCTTCTCCCATACACCAGCTCCTCAGCCATGCATTCATCTGCTCTATCCTCCTATTCCTGCCCTTACTAGCTTGTAGCACTGGGAGTAATCTCGATTATTCTACTCTCGAGGACCTCCTTTTTAAATTTCTGCCTAACTCTATGTAATCTCCCTTTAGAATCTTAACCATTTCCCTTCCTATGTCGTTGGTTCCAAAGTGGACAATGACCTCTTGCTGGCCCCTCTCCCCCGTGAGAACATTCTGCACCCTCTCTGAGACATCCTTGATCCTGGCACCAGGGAGGCGACACGGTATTCTGCTTTTTCTCTGCTGGCCACAGAAACATCTGTCTGTACCTCAGACTACAGAATCAGCTCATACAATTGATCTCTTGGAAGCCAACGTACCCCTTGTTGCATTAGAGCCAATCTCAATACCAGAAACTTGGCTGTTCGTGCTACGTTCCCCTGAGAATCCATCACCCCGTACATTTTCCAAAACGGCATATCTGATTGAAATAGGTATATCCACAATAGACTCCTGCACCAGCTGCTTACAACTCTTACAACTCTTACCTTACCTGTGTGACTGTATCTGAGATTTTCCCCCTTCCTATAACTGCCATCCATCACATACTGTTGCTGTTGCAAATTCCTCATCGCTTCTAACTGTCTCTTCACCCAATCCATTTGCTCTGGTAAGATTCGCATCCAACAGCATTTATGGCAGATATAATCCGCAGTAACCCTTAAACTCACTTTAAACTCCCACATCTGACAAGAAGTACATAACACTGTACTAAAGGACATTTTTGCTCCTTCACATTCTACTGACACAGAAAATAACACTGTCTTATTCCTCTACATAACACTGCCCAGGTTAAATTAGTAGTTATGGCTTCTATTTTAAGTTTAATCAAGAGACATATCTCCAAAAACATATAATCAAGAAAGAACCCGATATACTCACTACTGCAGCCTTTCCGCTGGACACACTTAAAACAACAATTAACTTATCTGTGCTGTGAATGTCGCCCAAACAGGTTCCTCCAAGATTATTTGTGAATTTCACTGTTTGTTAATTTTCCCAGATGCACTGCAATGTCCAGCAATACATGAATTCAAAACAACAAAGGCAGTAACTGTGCATGGTCTGGTTCTGGTTCAGGTTCTCTCTCTCTCTCTCTCTCCTGCACTGTCCTCACCATGTGCTTCCTTTGTCTGCTCTTCTCCCTTTTAAAACTGCTGTTGTTTTGACTTTTTTTCCCAAAGTTCCAAAATAATGCAACAGCATATGAAACAGTAATTGCTGCTCCTGGAATTCGAGGAAATCACCTCCAACACCTACAATACCTCAAAAAAAGGGCAAATGTTACAGCCAGAAATTTTTTCCCGTCCTCCATCTTGGATTACCCAGAATCCTTTTCTTCAATCAGTTGAAGATTCTGATGAATTGCACTAAACAGTACCATAGAACAGATCAGTTTTTACAGGTCAAAATTTATTTTGACTGTGTTATCGTTTGTTTTAGGCTAACTGCTATTTTTGTTGCGATTTTTACTGGTATTTTTGGTGGTTTGCCCTGAATCCTGTTTTTTCCGTAGGCTCCATTGCTTGTATTGCACAATTTTCTACAACATGGCATTGCACTGGAATGCAATTATTGCATTATAGGAAAACTCCCTGTATTAACTGAACAAACAGACATTTGAATTGCATGAATCATTTGTCATATTTTGTTCTGATACTCAGGATTTGATTGCTACTCATTGAACCAGTGCCCATGTGGCGATATGTTTCATTGTTCAATCAACAATTTTTGGCAATCTGAGGTCTCCCAGTATCTACAGCAACAGGAGGAGAGGAGTGCGAGCCCAACACAGCAGAGTGCAAGCCCAGCACAGCTAAGAACTTAAGAAGGATGACAATGTTGAAAACCTTTAACTTTATTCCTATATTTCTTGACTTTATACTTTAATGTTGAACTTATTTTTCTCCTTAGTGTCTAAGATTTTGTAACTAGGTACGTTTGTCTCTAAGATGGGACCAGGAATGGCCACATTGCTCACTTTTCACTGTACACCTGTACCCTTGTACTTGGGTACATGTGACAATAAAATTGAATTCTAAATCTAATTCAAATTCAGATTATCTGCTAGCTGTCTTAGTTTTCCCTGACTTAAATATTTCAAATAACTCTTTGTTGTATCTCCGTTTACCAAGATACTCTTTGGTCCAACTTTTCCATCCAACTCTGTATAATGGGACTGGTTTTAACCTTAGCATTTAATTCCAGTTAAACTTTTCTTTGTTATTAACCTTTTGGGAAGCCATATTGTCTGATTAGCCAGCATCAGTGACTGCTCCAGTCCCTTTCAATAGTTTTATTGTTTAATCTCTTTGACTTTAAATAAGAAGGCAGTACTACTTGATCAACCCATCCCGTAGTCAGATTCTCTTTATCAATTTTCAAGAAGAATGTTCTTGACTGTTCAGAGTCATTTTTCCCTTCTTAATAAATTCTAAGAAAGTATGTTCTTTTGGCACTGTCAAATGTTTTAATACCTAATGTCCTTCCAAGAATTCCTCGGACATTCCTACAATGGTAATCCGACTCCCATTTAATTTCCAGAACTTGACTTTGCAGAATTAGGCCATTTGACCTGTTGAGTCTGCTCTGCCTGCCTGACTCATTATGGCTGGGTGTTTCTCAATTCCAATCTCTTGCCTTGTCTCAGTAATCTTTGACATATTTGATCCTGCCAGACCTGTTGGGTTTCTCCAACAATTTTTGGTTTTTGTTTCATATTTCCAGCATCCACAGTTCTTTATTTTGTGTCTAGTATAAGTAGTCGTATTTTTGACAGTACAGACTTGATGGGTCGAAGGGTCTCTTTTGTAATCTTTGTCTTCTATGTGGACAAAAGACTTCTCCTAATTTCAATGAATGCAACTCCCAGAAAAGATCCCCATTAGTTATGATCCCGGGTGAAGGTACAATTGAACAAGTCAGATTCCAGAATGAAACATGGCTTGATAGATCATGTATGTTTTTAGCCAGTGTGGTCATTAGTACTGAGACATATCACACAAGACTATAGATTTTCATTAACAGAACAGAAGTTTATTGCACAAAAGAAGAAAAACAAACCAATTTACTTAAATGTAGAAGTTGGTAATGATCATCTTAAAACACAGAACAAAACAAAGTCTCAATCTGTTTTCTGACGCAAGTTTTACAGACACATGAGTTAGAGAAATTACACTCAATTTCAACAATTATGTTTCTGCAACATTCTATCACTAATTCCATCTTAAAACAGAAACAGATTGCAGTTGTTGTTGGAATCCCAAGATGTATTACCTTCAGTTCTGCAATGAACTGGATTTGCAACTATCCAGCAGGAACATATGTCTATGAAGAGCAGACAGAGATCAGGAATTGCTGGAATCTTATGACTATTAGAATTTTGCTGGTTTCCTGTGTTTTTCTTTCTATTAAATTCCTGAAATTGAAAGTAATCTCCCCAGTGGTGATCATGAAACTATCAATGATTGTTCTAAAAATCCCATCTGGTTCACTCACGCACTTTAGAGAAATAAATCAGCCATGCTTATCTGCTATGACCTACATGTGAGTCCAAGCCCACCCAATATAGCTGATTCTTAATTGTTTACCTGCAACATCTACAACCCATGAAAGAATAAATAAAATAGAATCAAATATACATATCATACTTTTAGTTCTGAGGCCAGTGCAAGAGATAATGAAAGCTTTGTCTGCCACCAGCATAAAAATGGACTGTCAGCTGCATAACAGCAGGAAAGCAAGTATTCCAATTGTTGTTTCTCCACTCCTATCCCATTGCTCAATGAGAAAGAAATGTCTGTTGGCATCCTTTAATCTTTCATCAGGAGCAAGTTGGTGACTTGACTTGGTCAAGCTACTGAAATTTCAGTGACCAGAATTTTATTCCTTGATGTTGTTTAAGGAGTATGGCTCCTGCTAAATTAGGAATTAGAGAACCTTCCTTCAAAATTGAGCACATGTAGCCATGGCTCACTGGAGAAATACTCTTGCTGATCTTTGTGGCTTTGCAACTGTTTAATAGCAGTTTGTGTGTTTTATGCTTTTTTCAATCAGTTATTAGAAGTGGCTCAAGTTCAAAGAAGAAGTCTATGAAGACAACAACTGCAAGTCGAGGCAAAGGTAAGGAAATAAGATAATTGTGGAAATTAGTTGGCTAAATAATTGCTACAGCTTAGAAGGAGGCTATTTCAGTCATTGTGTCTACACTGACTGAAAAAGTAACAAATCTAAACACAGGAATTTCTGATATATGCACAAGAGAACTTACTTGATCGATGGGGATCTATTTCTGGGGAATAAGGTGGGGCAAGTAAATCATGTTCCAGTTGGAGTACGTTTGAGGAGCAATAATCATGATATAATTTGATTTAGTTATGGAAAAAGGCAAAAACATTACAATGTGAAATTATTCATCTGAAAGAGAGCTAATTTCAGTAAGCTAAAAAGACATCTGATTAAGAGTGCAATCACAGAGTCATAGAGTCCTACAGCACAGAAACAGGTTCTTTGGCCCAAACAGGTCCATGCTGACCAAGATGTCCATCTAAACCCATTTCCCTACACTTGGCACATGTTCTCCTAAACATTTCCTGTCCATGTATTTGTCCAAATGTCTTTTAAATGTTGTTATAGGACCCACCTCAACCACTTCCACTGGCAGCTCATTCCACATATGTACCACCATGTTTGTAAAAATGTTGTACCTCAGGTTCTCTTTCTTTCCCCTCTAACCTTAAACTGATACCCTCTACTCCTTGATTCACCAACTCTGGGAACAAAACTAAGTTCATTCACCCTATCATGATCTTATGAACTTCTATACCCTTATATGCTTCTACAGCTTATTACATCTTATAAACTACCAACACCGCCCCTCCCACCCCAAGTCTCCTACACGATAAAGAAAAAAAAATCCTAGCTTGTCCAACCTTTCCCTATAACTGAGACCTTTGAGTCCTGGCAATGTCCTTGTAAATTTCTTCAGTACTCTTTCCAGTTTAATAACATTCTTCCTAATACAAGATGACGAAAACTGAACACAGTACTCCACGTATAGTCTCACCAACATCCTATTCAACTGCAATATAACTTCCCAAATGACTGATGAAGGCCAGTGTGCCAAAAGCCACCTTCACTTCCCTGTCTATCTGTGTCTCCACTTTCAGAGAACCGTGCACCTGAACACCAAGGTCCCCCTGTTCAACTACACTCCTGAAGGTCCTACCATTCACCATGAAACTCCTACCTTGATTTGACTATCCAAAATGCAAGACCTTATCAATATTAAACTCCATTTGCCATTTCTCGGTCCACTTCCCCAGCTAATCAGTGTCCTGCTGCAAGTTCTGATAATGTTCCTCACTATCCACGATATAGTCTATTTTAGTGTCATCAGCAAACTTCCTTGTGTATTCTCATCCAAATCATTGGTATAGATAACAAATAGCAATGGGCCCAGCACCAACCCCTAAGGCATTCCTCTAGTCAAAGGCCTCCCATGCAACAAGCATCCTTCCACTATCACCCTCTGCTTAATACCATCAAACCAATTGTGTATCCAATTTTCCAGCACCCCCTGGACTCCATGCAATCTAACCTTCCAGAGTATCCTACCATGTGGATCCTTATCAAAGGCCTTACTGAAATCCATTTCAACAACTGCTCTGCCCTCATCAACCTGACTGGCCACTTCATCAAAGGACTCTAACAAATTTGTGAGGCATGATCTCATATGCAAAAAGCCATGCTGACTTCTTCTAATCAAATCTTTGTCTTTCCAAATGCATGTATATCTTCTCCCTCAATGTCTTCTCAAGCTACATGCCAACCTAGATATTAGATTTACTGGTCTATAGTTCTCAGGTTTTTCTTTGCAGCCCTTTTTGAATAAGGGCACAACATTCACCACCCCCCCAGTCTTCTTGGACCTCAGCCCTGGCTAACAATGATTAATCTGCCAAATGTTGAACTTCAGAGTTTTGTGAAGGTGGGAGGTCAGTGAACCAAGATTATTGGGTTTGTTTTGTCTTGTTTTCCAAATAATATCCACAGATCATTGGGGCAGGAGCAGACCAAAGCGCAAGAGCAGTAACTCAGAAACAAAAACAGAAGTTGCTGGAAAAGCTCAGCTTTTCTGGCAGCATCTGTGAAGAAAACTCAAAGTTTTGGGTCCAGTGACTCTTCTTCTGAACTGATGGTGGTTGGGAAAATGTTAGTTTACATGCAGGAGATAAGGTGGGGGAAAGGGGAAGGAGTAAACAATAGGTAGAGATAGAGTTCAAAAATAGAGAAGAACAGTTGGGCAGACAAAGGAGTCAATAACAATCTGATTGGAAGGGTGGATAACTGCTAGTGGCTAACAATAGATAGCAGATATGCAGATAGCAGATTATGTGATAACAAGACCTGGTATGTGTGGGAAGGGACTGGGGCATGGCGGAGGTCAGGCCGTAAAATTATTAAACTTGATATTGAGTCCAGAGGGCTGCAGGGTCCCCAAGTAGAAAGTGAGGTGGTGTTCTTCCAGCTTGCACTGAGCTTTGCTGGAGCACTGCAGCAAGTCTCAGACAGATATATTGGTTAGGGAACTATGTGGCATGTTAAAGTGGCAGGCAATAGGAAGGTCAGGATCTCTTTTAGTGGGCTGCGAGGTAGGCCACAGCAGTCCTAATATCACAGGTAAGTGATTGGTAAGTATTTCTCCCTTCTACTCATTCTGATTGTTTTCAGATTAAAGTCAAAATAAGACATGAATTTATAGATTGAAAACTAAAGTAGAAATAAGTTAATAGTTAATAGTCTTTATTCACTGGAGCATAGAAAGTTGAGAGATGATCTTATGGAGGTTTATAAAATAATAAGGGGCTTAAATAAGGTGAACGAGTTTCTGTTGAGGGAATATGAGCAGCTAGGAACTAAACTGGATGTAAGTTTGCTCGCTGAGCTGGAAGGTTCATTTTCAGACATTTTGTAACCATACTAGGTAACATCATCAGTGAGCCTCGAGTGAAGCACTGGTGTTATGTCCCACTTATTAGTTATGTATTTAGGTTTCCTTGAATTGGCAATGTCATTTCCTGTGTTGGTGATGTCATTCCCTGTTCTTTTTCTCAGTGTGTGGTAGATGAGGTCCAAGTCAATGTGTTTGTTGATAAAGTTCAGATTGGAATGCCATGCTTCTAGGAATTCTTGTGTGTGTCTCCGTTTGGCTTGTCCTAGGATGGATGTGTTGTCCCATTCAGAGTGGTGTCCTTCCTCATCTTTATGTAAGGATACTAGTGATAGTGGGTCATGCCTTTTTGTGGCTAGTTGGTGTTCATGTATCCTGGTGGCTAGTTTTCTGCTGTTCGTCCAATGTAGTGTTGTTACAGTTCTTGCAAGGTATTTTGGAAATGATGTTCGCTTTGTTTGTTGTCTGTATGGGGTCTTTTAAGTTCTTTAGCGGCTGTTTTAGTGTGTTGGTGGGTTTGTGGGCCACCATGATGCCAAAGGATCTGAGTAGTCTGGCATTCATTTCCAAGATATCTTTGATATAGGGGGGAGTGGCTAGGGTTTCTGGGCACATTTTATCTGCTTGTTTGGGTTTGTTGCTGAGAAACCGATACTTGGCCAGAGGCTCACTGGTGATGTTACCTAGTATGGTGACAAAATGTCTGAAAATGAACCTTTCAGCTCAGCGAGCAAAATTACATTTGGAATCTCAACCTGAGCTACAAACCTTCCCATTAGGAGCTAAATTAAAAAGCTTGATGAACAGTCCTGCCCAAAATGTCAACTCTCTTGCTCTCCCAATGCTGCTTAATCAGCTGTGCTTTTTCCCACTCCACCTTTTATCAACTCTGACTTTCCAGCATCTGCAGCCCTCACAATCTCTAAATTAAAAAGCAGAACCAAAAGGATAATAACCTCCAGACTGCTATCTGATCCATGAGCTAAATGGGCACAAGGCCAACAAGATTGACTCAGTGATTGTTGTGGGAAAAGTGCTGGTACCAGAGGCCTGTTGAATCACATAACCAACCTGTAGATAGAGGTTTAAAATAAATAATGGAATGTGGGTTCAGTTGCATAGAAAAGTATAAAATCATTGGTAAAGAATAAAGTAGGATAATTGGTTAGTAATGGGACTGATTGCCAGAAAATTGTTACCAGGAGTCTGAAGAAGGATCACTGCATCCAAAATGTTGATTTTGCTTTCTCTCCGTCAATGCTGCTGAACACCCTGAGTTTCTCCAGAATTTCTGTTTTTGTTTCAGATTTCCAGCATCTACAGTTCTTTGTTTTTTGTAGGCTGAGAGGATATTTGACAGAGCTTTTGAAATCATGAATAGGCTCGACAGTGTAGATAGGGAGAAGCTGTTCCTGCTTGAGAATGTGTGTTATTTTGTCGTGTGTTCTCCCTGCACTGTAGGACAGTGTGATGTGTGTTGCGTCGTGTTATGTGGGAGAATCTGATCAATGAGTGTTTACATCTTAGAGTGGACAATTCTGACATTTTTTCACACCCTGCTATTTTAGTTCTCCTGAATTGTTTATTTTATTTCCTTGTTTTATTTTGCATCTTTTTTTTAATTTCAGTCAATAAGGTAGGTTTCCAAGACATCCTGTTATGATAAGCCTATGAGCACCAGGTGAATTTACTTGCAACATGGTTGATAATCTCATGGTACTTTCAAACCTTTTTACAGGAGAACCTGTTGGAACTCGGCTTGTTTTTAAAGGTGGCCTGGTACCGAGCCATAGAACACCGGCATCTGGCCCCTTACAAGGTACATGTTCTCCTTCTTTACTCTCTGCTATGACTACTTGTTTAAATGTTTCTTCTTATTCGCCTTATGTCCTCTTCCATTTCCCTTCCTAATGCCATTGTGAGTCAACTTATAGCACACAGACTACAGTGGTTTGTGAAGTCACCTTCTCAAGGACAATTAGGGTCAGGAAATAAATGCTGGTCTGCCCACATCCCATATCTCAGAACATGTATCATCTCCAGCTGAGATTCCACCCAGGGCATCTATATCGTTCTTTGGCTCTGGTCAAAAGGTTTTCAAATCACCCAGTAACAAAGGCATGCTGGCTTTCAGGAATACCTCATTTATTCTATTAGAATATTTCAAATCCCAACAACACATATAGGCATCTTTAACTTTACAATAATTATCCATTACCAAATTTCAGTTATTCAGCATGTATGTGATGGGCAGAAGCCAAACATTCAGGTCTTATCTTTTTGATTGACCAAGGGTTGTGAGCTAGCAGTTTCAATTGTCCTTGAAAAGAGAGTGGTGATTGACTTTTGAAATGTTTCATTTTTTGAGTTTTATGGACACCCACACTGCTTTAAGGGAGGGAGTTCTAGAATTTTAACCCAGCAACTCTAAAGGAATGACGATGTGTTTCCAAGTCAGGATGGTGATTAGCTTAGAGAGAAACTTGTAAGTGGTAGCATTCCCAAGCATCTGCTACCCATGTCCTTATAGATATTACTGATTTGGAAGGTACTGTCTCAGAAAGTTTGGTGAATTTCTGCAGTGCTTTTTGTAGATGGTACACACTGCTGCTGCTGAGTAACGGCAGTAGAGGGACTGAATGCTGAAGGTGCTGGATGTGATGCCAGTCAATTGGACTGCCTTGCAATAACTTCACTAGGAAGTGCAAATAGATGAAACTAGGTTTGAGAAAGTTGAGATTTTGGTTCCAGAGTGGCCAGGAACGGGAATTGAATATCTAGGAATACTCAGGATTTAGAAAGGACAGACAAAAAGGAAAAGGTAATGGAATTACATTCCTAATTAAAAAGGAAATAAAACACAATAGTGAGGAAAGGTGTTAACTCTGATGATATGGAATCTGTAAGAAGAGAGCTAAGAAATACCAGGGTCAGAAACAATTAGTAGTTGTTGAATATAGACCTCCAAACTATAGGTGTGATGTTGGGAATGGCATTAAATAGAAAATTAAAGATGCATGCAATATAGGAGCATATATCATTATGGGTGACTTTAATCTGCATATAGATTGGGTGAATCAAATTAGTAACAATACAATGCAGGAAGGATTCCTAGAGCGTGTCCAGGCTGGTATTCTGGACCAGGACATTGAAAAACTAAGGAGAGAACAGGCCATCCTAGACTGGATTTTGTGTAATAAGAAAGAAATAATTGGCAGTCTAGTTGTGCAGGGCTTCTTGAGGATGACTGATCTTTATGTGAAAGAAAAGATCAGCAAGGCTGCCAATGTGTGGAACTGCAGGAGATGGGGGAAATGCCAAATGAATATTTTGCATCATAGTTTACTTTGGAGAAGGATATGAAAGTTAGAGAATATGGGGTAATAAATAGCAACATCTTGAAAAATGTCTGTATTACAGAGGAGGAGATGCTACATATCTTAAAATGCATAAAGGGACCTGATGTAGTGTACCCTGAAACTGTGTAAAAAGCTAGAGAAGTGATTGCTCTTTGCTGAGCCCTTTGCTGAGATATATGTATCCAGGGAAAATAGCCCCAGCCTTTTCAATGTCTCCCTAGAGCTCAAATCCTCCAGCCCTGGCAATATCCTTGTAAATCTTTTCTGAACCCTTTCAAGTTTCACAACATCTTTCCGATAGGAAGGAGATCAGAATTGCAGAGGTGAGGTGGAAGACTACAGGTTGGCTAACATGGTGCCACTATTTAAGAAAAGTGTAAGGAAAAGCCAGGGAACTATAGACCAGGGTGCCTGATATTTGTGGTGGTCAAGTTGTTGGAGGGAATCCTGAGGGACAGAATTTACACATATTTGGAAAGGTAAGGACTGATTAGAGATAGTCAACGTGGCTTTGTGCGTGGGAAATCATGTCTCACAAACTTGATTGAGTTTTTTTGAAGAAGTAACAAAGAGGATTGATGAGAGCCAAGTGGTGGACATGATTTATATGGACTTCAGAAAGGCATTCAACAAGATTCCCCATGGGAGACTATTTAGCAAAGTTAGCTCTCATGGAATACAGGGAGAACTAGCCATTTGGATACAGAACTGGCTCGGAGGGTGCTGGTGGAGGGTTCCTTTTCACACCGGAGGCCTGTGACCAGTGGAGTGCCACAGGATCGGTGCTGGGTCCTCAACGTTTTGTCATTTATATAAATGATTTGGATGTGAATATAGGAGTTATAGTAAGAACATTTGCAGCTGACACCAAAATTGCAGATATAGTGGACAGCAAAGAAGATTGCCTCAGAGTATAATGGGATCTTGATCAGATGGGGCAATGGGCTGAGAAGTGGCAGATGGAGGGCAGAGCAGTAGACATGATCTATATGGACTTCAGTAAGGCGTTCGACAAAATTCCCCACAGGACTGGTTAGCAAGGTTACATCTCATAGAATACAGGGAGAACTAACCATTTGGATACAGAACTGGCTCAAAGGTAGAAGACAGAGGGTGGTGGTGGAGGGTTGTTTTTCAGGCTGGAAGCCTGTGACCAGTGGAGGGCCACAAGGATCAGTGCTATTTCCTCTACTTTTCATAATTTATACAAATGGTTTGGATGGGAGCTTAAGAGATATAGTTAGTAAGTTTGCAGATGACACCAAAATTGGAGATGTAATGGACAGCGAAGAAGGTTACCTCAGATTACATTGGGATTATGATCAGATGGGCCAATAGGCTGAGGAGTGGCAGATGGAGTTTCATTGAGATAAATGTGAGGTGTTGCATTTTGGGAAAGCAAATCTTATCAGGACTTATACACTTAATGGAGTGGAGAAGGAGTGTTGCTAAACAGTCCGAGGGAGTGTTGCTAAACAAAGAGACCTTGGAATGCAGGTTCATAGCTCCTTGAAAGTGGAGTTGCAGGTAGATAGGATAGTGAAGAAGGCCTTTGGTATGCTTTCCTTTATTGGTCAGAGTATTGAGTACAGGAGTTGGGAGGTCATGTTGCAGATGTCCAGGACATTTTTTAGGCCACTTTTGGAATATTGCGTGCAATTCTGGTCTCCTTCCTATCGGAAAGATGTTGTGAAACCTGAAAGGGTTCAGAAAAGATTTACAAAGATGTTGCCAGGGTTGGAGGATCTGAGCTACAGGGAGAGGCTGAACAGGCTGGGGCTGTTTTCCCTGGAGCGTTGGAGGCTGAGGGGTGACCTTATAGAGGTTTACAAAATTATGAGAGGCATGGATAGGATAAATAGGCAAAGTCTTTTCCCTGGGGTTGGGGAGTCCAGAACTAGAGGGTATAGGTTTAGGGTGAGAGGGGAAAGATATAAAAGAGACCTAAGGGTCTTTTTCATGCAGAGGGTGGTGCATGTATGCAATGAACTGCCAGAGGAAGTGGTGGAGGCTGGTACAATTGCAGCATTTAAAAGGCATTTGGATGAGTATGTGAGTAGGAAGGGTTTGGAGGGATATATGGGCCGGGTGCTGGCAGGTGGGACTAGATTGGGTTGGGATATCTGGTCGGCATGGACAGGGTGGACCAAAGGGTCTGTTTCCATGCTGTACATCTCTATGACTCTAAAAGTGTCCTTCTCAGGGTGGCAGCCAGTGACAAGTGATGTTCTGCAAGGGTCAGTGTTGGGACCACAACTTTTCACTTTCTACATTAATGATCTAAATGAAGGAACTGAGAGCATTCTGGCTAAGTTGACAGATACAAAGATAGGTGGAGGGACAGGTAGCATTGAGGAGGCGGAGAGGCTGCATAAGCATTTGGACAGGTTAGGAAAGTCGGTAAAGAAGCGGAAGATGGAGGACAGCATGGGAAAATGTGAGATCATGCACCTTGGTAAGAAGAATAAAGGCATGGACTATTTTCTACATGGGGAGAAAGTTCAGAAGTCTGAAGTGCAAAGAGATTTTGGAGTCAGGAGAAACTGATCTTTTAACAGGGGAATTCAAGTCCCATTGCCAGGTAATTGGACAGGGAACAGTAAGTGAAAATAGTGTTCCTGGAGTACCTGGGTAATCCATGATTACATTGTTTGTTTCCAAACGTAAAGGCTAAAAATTACTTCATCGAATGAGGTGGGTCTCTTGATAAGAGACATGGTCAACATCCCAGAATGGTTCAACCCACCCAATAATTGGGAAAATATTAGTGCCATTATGGCTATCAAAATGAAGGTGGGTGTTGTTACCCACCCCAAAAAGGGTTTAAATACCAGTGGTAATAGAGACACATTCCTCCTTAAGGCATACGCATGAGATGCGAGGTCCTTCAGGGAAGCAGTGATGACTGATACATTTTAAATGGTAAAGACCATTTAGACTTGTTCTGTGAATGAACTCTTCAATCTTTTTGATGCAGTTGACCACTGCAATAGGCATTCTTGGTAAGATTCAGTCTCTCAGTACACAAGGACATCTTCCTGGCATCGTTGGTACAAAGTCTCTAGTTGCTCAGGATCGCACAGGTAAACTGTCCCTTCTTGTGCACCAATGCTGATAATGGCAAGTCCACACAGTAGGTCAAGTTCGATCTTTATCATCTTCCCCCTTGCAAGGTTGGGGGCCGCGGAGGGTCCAATGTAATAAAGTATAAACCATTTTCTCCTTGCTCAAGTATATACAAAGTACTCATAATCAATTAAAATAGGCCGCCGCAAAGAAGGAACAGAAACTAATCTAGTAGGGATCACCCATATTCGGGTTTGAGTATCGCGGAAGTACCCTATTTGAGGCCATAATTTGTGCTCTTCAGCAGGCTAGAAGCCCTAAGAGCAATATTGAAATAAATAATTCTCAAATTAATCAAACTCAAGTAGGCCACTTGAGTAAATATATTGCCCACACTGGCAAAGGGCTCGTTCATTTTAAACTCTGCACTAGAGATTCCCTTCCTACCCATTATTTTCTTAATTTGTATGGCGGAGCCCAGGCATGGCAAATTAAGCAAACCTATTTTTATAAATGATTCGGAGATGCCGGTGTTGGACTGGGGTGTACAAAGTTAAAACTCACACAACACCAGGTTATAGTCCAACAGGTTTAATTGGAAGCACACTAGCTTTGGGAGCGCCACTCCTTCATCAGGTGAAGGAGTGGCGCTCCAAAAGCTAGTGTGCTTCCACTTAAACCTGTTGGATATAACTTGTGTTGTGCGATTTTTAATTTTATTTTTATAAATCCAGCTTTGCTAAGATATAATACTCTTCGAAGTTTTGCTACTAAAAACATCACTTTTACCTAAAATTTAGATTAGTTCTGCAATGTATTGTATTCTTTTTAAAAAACATACTTTAACCTTGTGCCCAATCAACTGGCCTGATCTACAGCTGTAGTTAACAGGATTTAGAATTAAGTGTAGAAACCAGATGGTGATTTTGAGCAGAAAAGTTGGTGATGAATATTGGCTGGAGGGCAATGCTATCCCCAATTTATGGTAACATATCACAAAGCTTTCAAACCACACTGAAACTTTCTAATATTGAGCTAACCCTAGAATTTAGACATTGGTACAGTCTTAAAATTATAAACCATCACTGTTCAGTATCAAATATCTAAGTGAAGGTAATAGCTCAGCCAGACACTCCTTCTTAGATCCAACAGTGTGCATTCTTATAAGCTCCATACACAAAGCAAAGACATTTAGGCTTAGCTTCTATGTATGAAAGCAAATCACCTTCAGTCAGTAATATATTGTAATGTAAAGTGCCTGTAATTACTTCAGAAATGGAAATTTGCAAATACCTTCCAAATTTCTAAACAATATGGAAAACAATCCAAACAATAAACCTGTATGATTACAGTTAGTAAGTAATAAAGAAATCAACTTCTACTTTGTGAATTGGCACTGAACAGACAGTGATTTCTGCACCTTATCCAGGTCTGACAAGCCTGTCCTTATACTGTGTCTAACCAGATTTTGCTGGGGACCCAATGGGATCAGAAGTTTGGGTGTAAGGCTGCTTGCTTGGCAGCTGCATCTACTTGCCCACTATTTTAGAAACTGTATCAGTTTCATCAGCTGAACATCTTGATAACTGTCAGATTGATGGATAAAATAGCGGAGAGGGTGCAGAGAAGGTTTATGAGGATGTTGCCTGGTATGGAAGGTGCTAACTATGAAGAGAGGTTGAGTAGGTTAGGTTTATTTTCACTAGAAAAAAGGAGATTGAGGGGGACCTGATTGAGGTTTACAAAATCATGAAGGGTATAGACAGGGTGGATAGAGACAAGCTTTTTCCCAGGGTGAAGGATTCAATAACGAGAGGTCATGCTTTCAAGTTGAGAGGTGGAAAGTTTAAGGGGGATGCACGCGGCAAGTACTTCACACATAGGGTGGTGGGCGTTTGGAACACGTTGCCAGCAGAGGTGGTAGAGGCAGGCACGGTAGATGTGTCTGGACAGATGCATGAGTAGGTGGGAAGCAGAGGGATACAAATGCTTAGGAATTGACCGACAGGTTTAGGCAGTACATTTGGATCGGCTCAGGCTTGAAGGGCCGATGGGCCTGTTCCTGGGTTGTAAATTTTCTTTGTTCTTTGTCTGGATCCTGTCAGTGATTCCATACGGAAAACATTGCAAAAACATTGGGTTAAATAAAGGTAATCAAGCTTCTTGATTATTGTTCAATTGTTTGTCACTTCCATCAGACAGGTAGGCACATTTTTCAGTCTTGTAACACAAGCCATTCGTATTCAGGCTATTCCCAGAGTTTTACTATATTTATGTTCGCATCACGGCAGCACAGTGGCTCAGTGGTTAGCTCTGCTGCCTCACAGCACTAAGGTCCCAGGTTCGATTCCAGCCTCGGGCGACTGTCTGTGTGGAGTTTGCACATTCTCCCCGTGTCTGCGTGGGTTTCCTCCGGGTGCTCCAGTTTCCTCCCACTGTCCAAAGATGTGCACGTCAGGTGAATTGGCCATGCTAAATTGCCCGTAGTGTTAGGTGCATTAGTCAGAGGGAAATGGGTCTGGGTGGGTTACTCTTCAGAGGGTTGGTATGGACTTGTTGGGCCAAAGGGCCTGTTTCCACACTGTAGGGAATCTAATCTAATCTAATCACCCTTGACATTTTTAAGCAAATTTGGCCGATTTGGTCTTGCAGTCAGGGGCACGCTTCATTAACATAACTCTAATTCCCAGGATGGGACCTGGTTTAGGATGGCACAGGTCACTCATTCCATGGTATCAGCTATGGAAACTGGATGCTTTATTTGCAAAAAAAGGAAAGTTTGTAACAAGTGGGTGATTTAAATTAAGGCTGTGGACAATCAGGAGATGTTAGGGACTCAGCGGGTGTACAGGAACAAAATCCCAATCCTCAAAAAGGATCGGTGTGCCAGACGTAGGCTCGGAATTCCAAGTAGAATCTAAGTTCTTTATTTTATAGTATTGTTGTTTTAACCTTGTTTATATATTCCTCAACCTTAGTGGCCTTACACTGTTTTCTTATGTGCCTTTTTTTTTATATATCTGTATATGCCCATTCACAGTCACCTCCCCAGCTTTTGGGAGTTCATCCCTATCCACCAATCACATGCATAATTTCTTCAACTGACCAGTAAGTTGCTTTCCATTCTTTGATTAACAATGAATTAATGCAGCTATGTTTTAAATTAACTATGAGACAATAATTCAGGTCACTGACAATGTGTAAAGGAATAAAAACAAGCGCCCCGCCAATTAATATTGATTCGGGCTAATACAATTATAAATATTATTATAAAATAATAAATAAAATAATCATTATCTGTAAGTCAGGGTGGGAACCCAGGAATTGACTAAGACATTGCAAAAACTGTACTCTGCTGCTTTATTCTTCTTATTGCATAATTCTCTTCCCTTCTGTACTTGATCTCCTTGCCTCTATTTTCATTTTAAACTTATTTAACCAATTTATCAATTTATCTTGATTGTCATAGTCTGAAAGCTAGTCTTGGGTTTTGAATTTTCAGTTAATCAAAAATTGCAAGAGGAGAATAACTAAATAGGTGATTTGACCCATTCACTTGTCCTGGTGACTGTATCACATGACTGTGACATTATGGAGCCTGCTAACTCCATGGCAATGGGGCAGTGATGCTACAAAAGAAATAGTGATTGATTTACCACCCTGTTTCTCGATATGTTTGGCTGTCCCTATTGTCCAAAGGTGCAATGCTGGGTGACTGCAGAGCCTGCTTAATTCAGTCAATAGTCTTTTTACATTTGTTAGGAACACCTAATGATATGGATAGAATTCAGTTTGGCTTTTGGGAAGAGCACTGAGTGGAGTGGTACCAAACATACTTTGTGCTTTACTGAGTGGGGATCCAGTGGGGAAGAAGAGTCCGGAAAATCAGTTTTCATTTATTTTAGTGGACATTGGAGGATCAACAGAGCTTAGTTCTCCTTGTCTTGTTTTGAGAGCAGAACTCTTCTGTAGTGATATATCAATGGTCATTAAGTTTACAGTATATATCTGAGTAACATGCAGCATTTTATTTTCTTACAGTCATCAATATAAATTGGAAATTCATTTATTCAGTATTTAATATTTAAAATGTAAAATGTATACAGTTCCCAACTTTGAAATCCACTATAATTATCCAGTTTTAGTCCCTTAATTTAAATCTAATTTAGGTTTCTTAAGTGGTTCTGACCAGTCATTGCTTAATTATAATGCTATAGGTCATGAAATGACTGGAGCTGCATTAAAAGGGTTCAGAAAAGATTTACAAGGATGTTGCCAGGGTTGGAGGATTTGAGCTATAGGGAGAGGCTGAACAGGTTGGGTCTATTTTCCCTGGAGCATCAGACACTGAGGGGTGACCTTATAGAGGTTTATAAAATTATGAGGGGCATGGATAGGATAAATAGACAAAGTCTTTTCCCTAGGGTGGGGAAGTCCAGAACTAGAGGGCATAGGTTTCGGGTGAGAGGAGAAAGATATAAAAGAGACCTAAGGGGCAACCTTTTCACACAGAGGGTGGTGCATGTATGGAATGAGCTGCCAGATGAACTGGTGGAGACTGGTACAATTGCAACATTTAAAAGGTATTTGGATGGGTATATGAATACGAAGAGTTTGGAGGGATATGAGCCAGGAGCTGGCAGGTGGGACTAGATTAGGTTGGGATATCTGGTTGGTGTGGACGGGTTGGACCGAAGGGTCTGTTTCCATGCTGTACATCTCTGACTCTAAAAGGTTTTGACTATTCTAATGCATGAATAATGGCCGAATCCAAAGACACAGATATTAACCATAGGATATTAATTTTGTTACATGACTTATCACAACCTGATGTTAAATTAAAACTTCAATCGTCATTGAGAGAGGGGGCTCCCTCAATAAGATTACAACTGGCCTTACCAATAATCACCAATGAAACACAGCAATCTTAAAATTAAGTGGAAACAAATGAGTCTGAAACAAAAAAAGCTTATAATGTTGTCTCCCTCTGTATTAAACTGATTTGAAATCGAGTAAGGTTGGCTTTCATATAAGGATAAAAGAGATTAATTAGAAACTGACAGTAAGGCTGTCATGACCAGTAAAAAGAACAGGAGTTAATATTTTATTTCATAATCATTGAAGGATGCTTAACCTTAAAAGAAATCATGTTAAATTTCCAAAATGCAAATCAGATTCAAAACAGTCCTGGGTCTCGAGCTCCAGGGAACAAAGCACAAACATTCCCTCACCAACAAACAATTGTGCATTCAAACCAACTCACAAAGGCTCTTTTTCACACACACACACACACACACACACACACACACACACACACACACACACAGCCAGCCTTATCTTTTAACACATCAAGAACTATGGCCACCCTCCATATTTCATAAACAAAGAACAATCACCAAAACAAACAAAAAAATGCAAAGCAAGACAAGCCAAGCCGAACAAATATGACAGGTACAACGAACAACAAGACTAATGAGTAGCTAACCATTGAAGGTTTGACTGGGGAAAAGAGAGTATTTTTTGAAAAACTGGTGATTTGTCCTTTGCCTCTTGCTTGTGGTGGAGGATGAATGTTATCAGGAGGTTTACCCCAAGTTTCATAGGGGTTCTGAGGGTAATTCACATGAAAAGTTCCTTGATTCCTCTGTGTGGGCCCTCAAGGGCAATTAGAGATCCAGTGGAGGGTTCTGCCACAAATAAGGCAGTTTCAAGTCGGGCAGTCACGAGCCCAGTAATGTAGGCTGTTACAATTAAAACAGGCTGGGGACAGATGCCTTGGGGGAGTCCCTTTGCCATACCAATGACTGCAGCCTCAAATGGGTGCAGGGCCATTACTATGGCGCACGGGTAGTTGTTGAGGTGCCTCCTCTTGGACTACAAATTCTGATTTTACATGGATTGGTGGTCTGTCTTCACTTTGCTGATTGCACAAGGCTCTAATATAACGATGGAGTTGATTCGGTGTGGTTTCAACCCAGTTTAGATTGTTTGTTTTGACTGCTGAGACTA
Source organism: Chiloscyllium punctatum (assembly GCF_047496795.1). Classification (NCBI taxonomy): domain Eukaryota; kingdom Metazoa; phylum Chordata; class Chondrichthyes; order Orectolobiformes; family Hemiscylliidae; genus Chiloscyllium; species Chiloscyllium punctatum. The sequence continues at coordinate 178,400,679 of NC_092739.1, forward strand.
CAGAGGGCGGCTGGCTGTACAATAGCATAGAATTATACTGAGCATTAATAGCATTTAAATTCCAATCCCGATCACCGGAATAGGGCTCATAATATTCTCTATAACATTCTAAAAAATCCTCAGCAGACTCCTTATTTTTGGGGCAAAGTTCAAGGATGCAAGTCAATAGGCTTTACTAATAAAGCAGATGCAGCAGCGAGAATGTTATCGCCGCTGTTCCTGGACTACAGCATTAGTGAAAGCAGTAAAATTGTCATGATTAATGTGTTCAATAAGACGGGCATATTCAGAGCGGGTAAGTACTTGCTGAAGAAGTGCCCAAAGGTCTTTTGCATTACCATCATAAACTTTAATTGTGGTGTTTAAAAAAATCAACGAACTGCTGAGGAGTCTTGTGGCGATCTGGTGAATTACTGAGGATGGAAATAATTTCATGGGGCTTTCAAGGGCAATAAACACTGATAGTGGTGTTAGGAGCAGCAGCTTGTGGGTTTGGTAGTTCCCTTACAGGGAACATTTTCAGAAGAGGAATTTAAAGGGGTTTCTAATTGCTGCATGAATTGTTTATTAGAGGAGCTGTGCTATTTCAATCTTTGCTGACTGCAGTGTTCAAAGCAACAGGGTCAGTGAACTGGGGTGGGGGTGGGGGTGGGGAACAGGTGTTTGCTTACTGGCCACTAGTGACTTCTCCTTTTGTTTCTGTTGGCATTTTGCTCAAGCACATTCATTTTTGAGGACTTCAGTAGATTTCATGGTACCATCAGCAGCTAGTTCAATTTCCAATTTAGAGGCATTATCCTGTCATGAACACAAAACAGATTCCTTACGAGTTTCATCACAATATTGTCTCCACAGTCTCATTAGTTCCTTTGTCTTGGAATTCTTGTTCCTTTGCCAAAGTATTTGCTGGGCTGATTTGATCAATTGAATACTTTTAGGGCCACCGAGTGGCCACTGCCCTTCACCCAATGCTTTATTTAAGGTGGCAGAAAGTTTTTGAAAGGCTTTGGATTTGTCCGGAAACTTCTCACATATTTTTACTTATGGTGAAGACTGATTTTCCATTTTATCTATGTGATTACCCATCTTTAAACAAACTTCCTTATCTCGCAGAACAATTTAAGTGCCAATTTAAATAATGCCAATCCAACCGAATCGGAGTTTCTGAGTTCGAAGAGGTTCACTCCAATCATGTCACCTTATAATATGTAATTGGTCTTTTCTTGTAATTTAGGCTGTACTATCTCGAAAAAAATATATAAATAATGTGTAATTTTCAAATGTAATTGCACCATTTCTCCATGGAACACAGAAGCTTTTCACCTCTGTGTTGCTGGGCAAATCTGCCCCAGGCTGCCTTAATTTATTAAACTGGTAACCTTACTTTAAACAGACCGTACTCCTCGTGATTCTTTTGACTGATCCCAAGACCGAGAGGCCCTGCAAAGCGGGTCTATATCTTCATTTAATGTCTCTTAAAAAACATATAAATAATGTGTAATTTTCAACTGTAATTGCACAACTTCACCACAGAACACATAAGCTTTAACCTCTGTGTTGCTGGGCAGAATTGCGTCAAGGTGCCTTAATTCAATAAACTAATAACTCTTGCATTTGTGCAGACCATATTCCGTTGATTCTTTTGGCCAAACTCAAACCAAGAGGCCCCTCTTGAGGGGTCTAGATCTTCAATGGCTATATTTAAGATTGAGATAGATAGGTTCTTGAGTATCAAGGGTGATTGAATAGTAGAGCAGACTTGATGGGCTGAATGGCCCAATTTCTGCTCCTATGTCTTATGGTCACCTGTGTTTACTTGTACACTGGCTGTGGCCAGCCAGCTCAGAATCAGTTGCCTGAACGAAAGATATTCCTATCTCCTGGGTTTTTTTTATTAAACTGTACAAACGTACAAACAGTCAACAGTGAACAATTATCAGCAGTTTACAATAAACAGCAAATTACACAGGAAAGGGGCAGCAAAGCCAAACCCCAAACCCCACCATACAATCAATTCACAGGGAAATGCAGACAAACCCCAAATTCCACCGTAACATAACGAAGAGGAAACAGTAGACACAGACCTGTACAAAACAATCTGATCAACTGAACAATAGGAACAGTGTGTATGATACAGGCACCCCTGCTAAACCAGCAGACGTCCAGACCCCCACCTTTCAGCTATGCAAAGGCAGCCCACCTCTATGCCCCTTCCAGTTCTCGGTCCTGTGCATCTTCCAGTCACCTCTAGGTCAGTCTGTCCCATTACCACCCCTAGACAACAGCGATCAGGACAGCCTACCCACCTTCCGGATTCCGAGCCCGCCGCTACACACCATCCAATTCTTGGTCCGCCCTACATGCCTTCTGGCTACCTCTAGGACAGTCCGTCCTGGTACCTTCCCAGGACGACTGCATTTAGGATGGCCTACCCGGCGTCTGGCTCTCGGTCTACCCCTATACACCGACCAGCCTTCAGTCCACCTTTCAGCCACATCTAGGACAGCTCGTCTAGTTCCTTCCTCAGGACAGTGGTGCTCAGGTCGGCCTACCCACCTTCCGGCCCTCGACCTACCCCCTACCCACCTTCCAGCTCTCAGTCTGCCCTGACGCACCTTCTGGTCACCTTTAGGACAGCCCGTCCCATTCCCTCCTTGGGACAACAGTGCTCAAGACGGCCTACCCATCTTCTAGCTCTTGGAACAGCCTAATCACCGTCCATTTCACGGGATTGCCCACCCACCCTCTGGCTCTTGGGGTGACAGCTTTCAGAACATCCTACTCACTATCCAGCTCACAGTAAGGCCTTTCCGATTCGGGACACGCAAGACACAGTACAAGTGTTAAAACTGGCCATCAAAACTGAGTCCATTACCAAAACAAAGTCCATGCCCAAAGGCAGAGTCTACTCCAGAAGGCAACAAATGCACACCTCCCAGCACACAAAGGTGTTCGGTCTCTACAGAGGCCTAGTCCATTTCCAGAGGCCCAGGCCCACACACAAAGATACAGTTCATTTGTAAAGGTGCAGTTGACACACAGGGACTCAAGGTAAAAACAATGACTGCAGATGCTGAAAACCAAATACTGGATTAGTGGTGCTGGAAGAGCACAGCAGTTCAGGCAGCATCCAACGAGCAGCGAAATCGACGTTTCGGGCAAAAGCCCTTCATCAGGAATAAAGGCAGTGAGCCTGAAGCATGGAGAGATAAGCTAGAGGAGGGTGGGGGTGGGGAGAGAGTAGCATAGAGTACAATGGGTGAGTGGGGGAGGAGATGAAGGTGATAGGTCAAGGAGGAGAGGGTGGAGTGGATAGGTGAAAAAGGAGCTAGGCAGGTCAGACAAGTCCGGACAAGTCATGGGGACAGTGCTGAGCTGGAAGTTTAGAACTACTGAGCTTTTCCAGCAACTTCTATTCTTCTGATTTACAGCATCCGCAGTTCTTTTGGCTTTTACCAAGTTTATTACTTGAGTTAAAACAGAAATGCAATTCACACTGTTTGGTTCAGAAAAGGTTCACAGCAGGCTTACAATTCATACAAGGCTAAAATCCAAGCACACACCCACTGGTTTTCAGTTGACATTTCCTGCACAGTCAATGAAAACAAAAGAGAAAAGAAGCTCACACGGGCCAGGCAGTTTCTCCTGGATCTCAGGGTACTCTCCATGCTTCAAACTCTAGAGTCCATGGATTTACGAATGTTGCTGTCCAGAGTTTCTGATGCTGGCATGCCGAAATCTTTCATTTTTATCCTTTGTCCTTATCTTTGAAACTATAGTGTCTTGTCCTTGGTATCTTGAACTGTTGGTTCTTATCTCATCTGACAAGCCAGTGTCTTTTCACAATTGCCTCACTCCAAGGACAGGATTACCTCATTATTCTTCCACTAAATAAGGACTTGCACCTTATGTCATTCCTCAGAGTTGATCTGGTTCAAGCCAGTGGTTGAAACTTCAGTAAGTTCAGTTCACACGCTTGCTGCTTTTGTGTGTGAGCAGCCCCTGGCCAACACAATTACAAAAGATGTGATAACAGAAGAAGTGGAAAGCATTAATGGGATTAGACAAAACCAGTACAGATTTATGAAAAACAAATCATGCTTACCTAATTTCTCAATGTTGAGCGGTGTAACGAGTAGAAATAGATAAAGGAGGATGTGTTGCATTTGGATTTTCTGAAGACTTTTGGTAAGGTTCCCTATAAAATGTTAATTAGAAAAATTAAAGCACATGGGATTGAGGGTAATATATTGGCATGAATTGAGAATTGACTGACATATTAGAAATACAGCATGTGAATAAATGGGTATCTTTCTGCATGGCAGGCAGTTGGATTGTGCCTAGCCATTCACAATATGTGTAACTGATCTAGATGATGGATCCAAATACAACATTTGCATGTCTGCCAATGTATAAAAACTCATCAAGATTGTGTGCTATGAGGATGCAAGTGGTCTTCAAGTTGTCTTATGCAAGTTAAGTGTTTGCACAAGTACACGGCAGTTGCAGCACTGTGACGCCATATGGGAAGTCATACATTTCAGTGTGAAAAATAGAAAGGCAGTGTATTATTTAAATAAAAATTATGTTGGGAAGTGTGGATGCGCAAAGGGATCTGGGTGTCCTTGTACGCCAGTAAATGAAAGTAGACAGACAAGACAGCAGTTAGTAGAGCAAATGGTACACTGGCCTTCAAAAGAGAGTTGAGTTCAGAAGAAGGAATGCCTTCCTGCAGTTATACAGGGCCTTGGTGAGACCACACTTGGAGCATTGGAGGTTTTGGCCTCCCTGCCAAAGAAAGGGATCGCAGCAGAGGTTCACTGGACTGTTAACAAGGATGGCATGACTGTCCAGAGGAAAGGTTTCACCATATCATCCTGTCTCAGCACCTCAGAACTTCATATACCTCAATCAGATTCTCCCTCCACCTCTGTTCTCAGAAAAATTAGCCCAGCCTTTCCAGATAAGTAAAACAAGGAGGAAGGAAATTGGGAAACCTGAAAGATTCAGAAAAGATTTACGAGGATGTTGCCAGGGTTAGAAGGTATGAACTGTAGGGGAGAGGCTGAATAGGCTGAGACTATTTTCCCTGGAGTGTCAGAAGCTGAGGGGTGACCTTACAGAGGTTCAGAAAATCATGAAGGACACGGACAAGATAAATAGGCAAAGCCTGATCCCTGGAGAGGGGGAGTCCAAAGCTAAATGGCATAGGTTAAGGTGAGAGGGGAACATTTAAAAAGGACCTAAAGGGCAACATTGTCTCACAGAGGGTGGGTGTGTATGGAATGAGCTCCTGAAGGAAGTGGTAGAGGCTGGAACAATTACAACATTTAAAAGATATCTAGATGGGTATATGAATAGGAAGGGTTGAGAGGGATATGGACCAAATGTTGGCAAATGGGACTAGATTTATTTAGGATCTCTGGTCAGCATGGACGAGTTGAACTCAAAGATCTGATTCCACACTGTATATCTCTGTGACTGTATGATTCAGATGCTGGAGATTGAGATAGACCAAGGTTATCAGATTAGCCATTTTTCAGTTCTCTGGGAGCCTCCCTGATTCTACTGTTCCCTGATGCCTCCACAATCTTCTCAGCTATCTCCTTCAAAACCCTGGACTGTAGTCCATTCTGTCTGGATAATTTATCCACCTTCAGTCCTTTCAGCTTCACCAGCACATTCTCTCATCTACTCTCACCTCTGCTGCCTGGCTGTCTTTAAGTTCTTGGTTTGCTGCTGGTGTTTTTTATTGTGAATACTGTGATGATGCTGCTCCTTTAACAAGATTAGGTCGTCCTTGGGATTTTTTTTCAGAGGGTACATGAAGACAGAGGTTTCATTTTGTCTGCGATTATCTGGTTGAAGAAGCTTTTAAGTTTTTAAAAAGTACTTGGACAATATAAGTGGAGTAGCCAGTTCTCACAGTTCAGTTTATCTCTAGTTTGGGTTTGGTTTGATTTTAGCAAGCAGTCAGTTTTATGAGGCTGTTAGACAAAGAAATAGATAGATGGAAGAAGGTGTTCCATGCTGAATCACTCTGCCATCTCTCTCTTCTGTAAGAACCTTTGTCTGATTTTCCCATTTTGCCAAGAGGGTGTTTATGGGGATTGTTGCAGACATTTGGAAAAGCATCATTAAGTTACGATAGTCAATTGGGATTTTAAATAGTTGTTATTCTGTATTCTTTTCTCTGTTGTTTGCATTTCATTCAGTAATCTTGCAGATAAATTCTGATTTGCTTAAAAGTAAATGGTTTGACCAGCTGCATCACTCCTGGAATATCCATTTTACACATGCTTAAAACAACTAGCAAAGTTAGAGTCTTTTCTTGAAATATTTTGAGGGGGTCTGGCCTGGTCCATATCAAGTCTGATGTAAAGTCTCTATTGAGTTCCTCTGCCATTTTTTCTTTTACATTACTCTTTATCATACTCTCACATTACAATTCCTCCACATCCCCACCACCCTCTCCACCCCCACCTTGCTTTTTTGTTTTTGTCTGCTAGTTTCTAAAGGCTTCCCAGTTCTCTGGCTTCCCACTAATCTTCACCACATTGTGTGCTTTTTCTTTTCTGCTGTTCCCGACTTCTCTTGTCAGCCACGATTGCTTCACCTTCCTTCGTCTTCCCGTTTCTTCTTCCTTGGGATGAGTTACTGCTGTAGCTCCTGAATTACCGCGAGAAACTCCTTCCATTGTTGTTCCACTGTCTTCCCTGCTCGGCACCCCTTCCAATCAACTCTGGCCAGCTCCTCCCTCATACCTTTGCAGTTAGCCAGTAATATATCCGGTTCTATATGATTCCAGCTGTCCCTGTCAAACTGCAGAGTGAATTTGAATTTAAATGATTTATTGTCACTTGCGTTTTACAGTGAAAAATACAGCAAAATACAGTGAAAAGCTTCAACTGTCACCATACTCCGACACGATTTTGGGTAGTTTACGAATAAAAAGAGTAAAGAATATATCACTGAAAGAGAGTCTACTTCTTTCACCCCTCTGCCACATGGTCACTGACCCCTCAGGGTACCATCACCTCAAGCTCCTAGTTAAGACTATGTCATCATCGATCACCAAATCCAGAAGTGCTTGTTTACTTTTCTTAGGATCTGCTGCCAACCTGAGTTTTTTTGTCCACCTGCATTTTTAGGTCTCTATGATTATTGTAATTGTCCCTTTCTTACATGGATCCTCTGTCTCCGATTTTTTTTTTCTGCCCCATATCCTGACTACTGCTAGGAGACATGTACACAGCTCCCATCATTTGCTGTTCCTCAACTCTAGCTTACAATAACTGGTGAGAGAAAATACATTGGCTGCTTTTTTTTGTACTGCAGAGAAAGTAATGCCATGCCCTTTTCAAATAGTCCAAAGGCTTCTAGTCATTTTGTTCACACCAACAAGCCAATCAACAAACATGGAGACATTCACACAGGTGTTGCAAGCAATTGGCCTTTGTCATTGCCAACCAGTTTCTATAGACCAATCACCCTTGTTGCTGGCTGAATCTCAGTTTGTACTTGCCCATCCAGTGCCAGTGTGTCTGCAATTAACCTTTCCTCACTGGTTGCATGAGCAAAAGTGTAAAAAAAGTGATTGTAACAAGATCACCAGGTGGACCTCAAAGAATATGAGAAAGTGAGGACTGCAGATACTGGAGATCAGAGTCGAAGGTGTGTATTGCTGGAAAAGCACAACAGGTCATGCAGCATCCGAGGAGCAGGAGAACCGACATAGAACATAGAACAGTACAGCACAGTACAGGCCCTTCAGCCCACGATGTTGTGCCGAACATTTGTCCGAGCTTAAGCACCCATCCATGTACCTATCCAATTGCCGCTTAAAGGTCGCCAATGATTCTGACTCTGCCACTCCCACAGGTAGCGCATTCCTTGTCCCCACCACTCTCTGGGTAAAGTACCTACCCCTGACATCCCCCCCTATACCTTCCACCCTTCACCTTAAATTTATGTCCCCTTGTAACACTCTGTTGTACCCGGGGGAAAAGTCTCTGACTGTCTACTCGATCTATTCCTCTGATCATCTTATAAACCTCTATCAAGTCACCCCTCATCCTTCGCCGTTCCAATGAGAAAAGGCCTAGCACACTCAACCTATCCTCGTACGACCTATTCTCCATTCCAGGCAACATCCTGGTAAATCTCCTCTGCACCCTCTCCAAAGCTTCCATATCTTTTCTAAAGTGAGGTGACCAGAACTGCAACACAGTACTCTAAATGTGGCCTAACCAAGGTCCTGTACAGTTGCAACATCACCTCACGACTCTTGAATTCAATCCCTCTGCTAATGAATGCTAATACACCATAGGCCTTCTTACAAGCTCTATCCACCTGAGTGGCAACTTTGAAAGAGCTATGAACATAGACCCCAAGATCCCTCTGCTCCTCCACCTTACTAAGAACCCTACTGTTAACCCTGTATTCCGCATTCTTATTAGTCCTTCCAAAATGGACAACCTCACACTTGACAGGGTTGAACTCCATTTGCCACTCCTCAGCCCAGCTCTGCATCATATCTAAGTCCCTTTGCAGCTGACTACAGCCTCCCTCACTATCCACAACTCCACCAATCTTCGTATCATCTGCAAATTTACTGACCCACCCTTTGACTCCCTCTTCCAAGTCATTAATAAAAATTACAAACAGCAGAGGACCCAGAACTGATCCTGTGGAATTCCACTTGTAACTGGGCTCCAGGCTGAATATTTACCATCTACCACCACTCTCTGACTTTGACCGGTTAGCCAGTTCTCTATCCAACTGGCCAAATTTCCCTCTATCCCATGCCTCCTGACTTTCCACATAAGCCTACCACGGGGAACCTTATCAAATGCCTTACTAAAGTCCATGTACACTACATCCACTGCTGTACCCTCGTCCACATGCTTGGTCACCTCCTCAAAGAATTCAATAAGACTTGTAAGGCAAGACCTACCCTTCACAAATCCGTGCTGGCTGTCCCTAATCAAGCAGTGTCTTTCCAGATACTCATAAATCCTATCCCTCAGTACCCTTTCCATTACTTTGCCTACCACCGAGGAAAGACTAACTGGCCTGTAATTCCCAGGGTTATCCCTATTCCCTTTTTTGAACAGGGGCACAACATTCGCCACTCTCCAGTCCCCTGGTACCACCCCGTTGACAGTGAAGATGAAAAGATCATTGCCAACGGCTCTGCAATTTCCTCTCTTGCTTCCCACATAATCCTAGGATATATCCCGTCAGGCCCGGGGGACTTGTCTATCCTCAAGTTTTTCAAAACATCCAACGGATCATCCTTCCTAACAAGTATCTCCTCTAGCTTACCAGTCCGTTTCACACTCTCCTCTTCAACAATATGGTCCCTCTCGTTTGTAAATACTGAAGAAAAGTACTCATTCAAGACCTCTCCTATCTCTTCCGACTCAATACACAGTCTCCCACTACTGTCCTTGATCGGACCTATCCTTGTTCTCGTCATTCTCATGTTTCTCACATTCGCATAAAATGCCTTGGGGTTATCCTTGATCCTATCCATCAAAGATTTTTCATGCCCTCTCTTAGCTCTCCTAATCCCTTTCTTAAGCTCCCTTCTGGCTATCCTGTATCCCTCCAATGCTCTGTCTGAACCTTGTTTCCTCAACCTTATGTAAGCCTCCTTCTTCCTCTTTACAAGACATTCAACCTCCCTCGTCAACTAAGGTTCCCTCACACGACCATCTCTTTCCTGCCTGACAGGTACATACATATCATGGACACGTTGTATCTGTTCCTTGAAAAAGTTCCACATTTCCACGACATCCTTCCCTAACAGCCTATGCTCCCAACTTATGCTCCTCAGATCCTGTCTTACAGTATCATATTTACCCTTCCCCCAATTGTAAAACCTACCCTGTTGGACACACCTATCTCTCTCCATAACCAAGGTAAAAGTCACAGAATTGTGGTCACCATCACCAAAATGCTCATCCACTAACAAGCCCATCACTTGTCCCGGTTCGTTACCAATACCAAATCCAATATGGCCTCCCCTCTGGTCGGACAATCTACATACTGAGTTAGAAAAGCTTCTGGACACACTGCACAAACACCACCCTGTCCAATCTACTTGATCTAAAGAGCTTCCAATCAATATTTGGGAAGTTGAAATTGCCCATGACTACTACCCTGTGGCTTCTACACCTTTCCAAAATCTGTTTCCCAATCTGTTTCTCCACATCTCTGCTGCTATTGGGAGGCCTATAGTAAACACCCAACAAGGTGATTGCTCCTTTCCTATTTCTGACTTCAGCCCATACTACCTCCAAATGCAGATCCCCCTCGAACTGCCTTTCTGCAGCCGTTATACCATTTCTAATTAGCAATGCCGCCCCACTCCTTTTTTACCACCCTCCCTAATCTTTCTGTAACTAACAACCATTCCTGTCCCTCTTCTATCCAAGTTTCCGTGATGGCCACAACATCGTAGTCCCAGGTACTGATCCACGCCTTAAGTTCACCCACCTTATTTCTGATACTCCTTGCGTTGAAGTATACACACTTGAACCCATCTCTGTGTCCGCAAGTATTCCCTGTCAGTGCTACCTTCTCCACAGCCTCCCTACATTCTTGGACATCCTGACAAACAGCTCACCCTTCATCAGGGTTCCTGCCCAAAACATAGATTCTCCTGCTCCTCGGATGCTGCATGACCTGCTCTACTTTTCCAGCACCACACACTCTCAACTCAAAGCATAGGAGTTTCCTGACTGGGGCCGTTAACCTTGTCCAGTCAGGGAGCCCTAGCTGGCAGGTATAATCAGGAGTGTCAGAAATCCTGTTGACTCTGAGAGCTAGCTCTGATGGAGTTGGATCAGTCTTATAGAAGTAAACGATAAGTTGATATATGCTCATTGAGCTTTTATATGCTAGCTTTAACATTTTTTTTTATTTTTCACTGCAGTTAAATTTGGAAATGCCACCTCTTTTGGCTCAATCACTAAATTAGGTAAGATTTAAATACACATTTGTTAACACTATAATTGAACGTTTGGATCTATCTTCCTGTCATTCAGTGGACCTTCAGAGTAAGTGGTCACCCAGAAAATACTGGGACAAGCTAGGATATAGAATAAAGCTGTTTTCACAGATATAATCTCAAGAGAGCAGGAGAGGGAAATTAGATGCATGGGATATTAAACAGTGAGGCAAATGAGCAGGGAGTGGAGTTCACCCTGAATAGGATATTAAAGTGTGCAGTGACGGGTGGGGACCACTGATGTACATTGTATGGGCTACTAAAGGATATGGGAGTGAGGGGGGAAAAAAAGATGAATGGGATCAGACTGAGTGGGATATTGGGTAAAAAGAACTTAAGATAACAGGCAGAGAACTCAGTATAAAACTGAAATAATTGCACAACACCAGTATCCTGTCACCACATCATCCTTAATTTACTTGTGCATGGTATACTGGCTGTGACTAGTCAGCTCAGAGTCTGTCCCCCGAAACAAGGAGATTCTAAACCTCTTGGATTTCTTCTTCCTCTTTTTTCCCCCCCCCTTTATTTTTATTCCATGGTGTGCTCCTTCTCCAGAGACACCCGGGCTCTAACATAACCGTGGAAGAGGGGCAGGCAGTCAGCCCTAATGACCCCCTCCACGGCCTGCTACCTGGACCTGTTTATGGCCAGGCCCAGGAGCAGACCCACGAGGAGGTCTTCAGACCTGCCCTCCCTCCTCCATACTGGGTGCCCAAAGATCAGGAGCATGGGACTGAAGTGCAGCCAAAAGCGGAGGAGGAGGGTTTTGACAAAATCAAAAAAGGGAGTGCAAACACCCACACCCAATATACACGTGATCCATAGACTCCACAGAACAAGCAGTTGGGCGGGGAGTCCATGAACCACCGCAACCTGCGGTTGCAGGGGACTGCTGCGTGCAGCACCCTCCACCCCAGATCCCTGAGAGAAAGGGGGAGGACTCCCGCATAGAGAGCCCTCCACTGGGGATCTCCACCGCCCGGTGGCAAGTGGGCACGCCAAGGTGTCCGGATGGTGGATGAGGGAGAAGAGGTGGACAGTGTGCAGCAGCAGTCTATACAGGGCCTTCCTTTTTACCTTCTGGAAGGGAACAAAATTAAAATTCCAGAGGCGGCTCAGGTTGTGGGGCACAGGCTCCCGCGGGAAGTACGGGACCTTGGGGCCAATGTGAAATTCCGTCCGGGCTAGGGTGAGCGCGGACGGGATCCCACCACACACCGGAGTGTTCTCCAACTGGTGCACTACGTCGGGTCCGAGCACTGCCGTTTTAAGGCGTCGGATGGCGGTGGCCATGTACTGGACATCTACCGCTGCCCTGCTCGCTATGTCCTGCGGCAGCGTCCAGCTCAGGCCCCCGGCACGTCCCTGATCCTGGTCACCCTTGCCGCCACGGCCCTCCCCTCCAACAGCCATTCGAACCCGCGAGTACGGAGGTGCGGATTCCTGAGCAACGGCTCCCTGACAACAGCCACTACTCCAGCCGGAGGGTAGGCACAACGCAATTCGACCATGTTCCAAACAGTGATCAGGTCCTAGTAAAAGACAGGCAGCGTCTTCAGGGCGACCTCCAAACCGTCACGGTCAACGAACAGGAGCTGCGTATCGTAGTTGAGATTACGCACCTGGTGAAAAAAATACGTCGCCAGGGCGCACCACCTAGGAGGATGCTCGACGTAAAGGTATCGCCGCAAGGTCTGAAGGCAGAATGTGGTGACCTGGGTGCCGACGCACACCAGCGACTGACCGCCCTCCTCAGTAGGGAGACTCAGAACCTGCGCAGCGACCCAGTGCATCTTTTTGCCCCAGAAGAAGTCGACCAACGTTCTCTAGATGTCAGCGACAAAGCCAGGAGGAGGGACCAAAGTGACCAGCCGGTACCACAGCATGGCGGCCACCAGCTGGTTTATGACCAGCACTCGACTCCTGTAAGATAGCACTTGGAGCAGTCCTGTCCAGCGGCCTAGGCGAGCAGAGACTTTGGCCTCCAGCTCCTGCCAGTTGGCCGGCCAGGATTCCTCAGCTGGGCTGAGGTAGACCCCCACGTAGAGATGGGTGGTACTTCAGCTGAACCCCCGTAACTCCTCCGGCAGAGTCCACCCGCCACAGACCGACCAGTAATCGGGATCATTTGGCCCAGTTGATCCTGGTGGAAGACACTGCCGAGTACACGGCCTGGCACTCACGCATCCTCCCCGGGTCAGCCGGGTCGGTGAAATGAGCAAGTCGTTGGCATAGGCCGAGAGGACCACCCCCGTGCCCGCACCGTGCAGAACCAGCCCCGACAAACCTCCTTCGCAAGAGGCGCAGGAAAGACTCCACACACAGGGAATACAACTGGCCAGACAGGGGGCAGCCTTGACGCACTCCTCTCCCAAAGCGAAGGGGCGCCTTCAGGGACCCATTAACTTTAACTAGACACTCTGCGGCGGCGTACAAAAGTCGGATCCGGGCGACGAATTGCGTCCCGAACCCGAACGCCCGCAGAGTCCTGAGCAGGTACTCGTGATCGACCCTGTCAAATGTCTTCTCCTGGTCGAGAGATAGGAAGGTGCTCGGCAGACCAGCCCGTCGACAGAAATGGATCAGGTCCTGGACCAGGTGGATGTTGTCATGTATCCTCCAGCCCGGGACCGTGTAGGACTGGTCTGAGTGAATCATGTGGGCCAGCACGGAGGCCAGGCGAGAAGACAACACCCTGGTGAAGATTTTGTAGTCCGTGCTGAGGGAGACCGGACGGACACCAGTTCTTCAAAGAACAAAAGGTCCCCCTTCTTTGGCAGCAGGACGATGACCGCCCTGCGCCAAGAAAGGGGCAGCTGTCCGGCATTTAGACACTCCCCCAGGACCTGTGCGTAGTCATTCCCCAGGACGTCCCAGAACGCCCTGAAGAACTCCACAGTCAGCCCGTCCAGCCCCGGGGTTTTGCCCCTCGAGAGCCGGTCGAGGGCGCCGGTCAGCTCCTCTAAAGTGACGGGAGCGTCGAGCCTTCCGGCGTCCTCCGGGCTGAGCTGCGGCAGGTCCTCCCACAGAACTCTGCGAGCATCCTCGCTGGACAGATCCAGAGTGAACAGAGCCGTGTAATAGTTTTGGACGTGGGCCCTGATACCCTCTGGATCCGAGACGAGGGACCCGTCGTCAGCCAGCAGCACAAGGAGCTGCTGACGGGTGCCACGCCTTTTTTCCAGCAAGTAGAAGGGGAAGCCGCGGTCAAGGTCCTGGAGGAGCTGGATCCGCGACCTCACGTATGCACCCCGAGCCCCGTCGAGCTGCAGGTCCCGGAGCGCGGCCTTCTCTTCGTACACCCCGCGCAGGGCCAGGTCAGTGTTGGGCTGACCGAGGAATGACTCCAGGTCGAGCATCTCCCTCTCCAACTCCCCAATCCTGGATTTCTGCCTCATCGTTGACCCCCTTGCATACTCCTGACAGAAGACACGGACGTGAGCCTTGCCCACGTCCCACCATAGCTTCAGGGAGGGGAAGCTTCCCCACTTCCTTCTCCAGCCGGCCCAGAAACAACGAAACGAGTCCCGGAACCACTCGTCCTCCAGCAGCAGGTTGTTAAAGTGCCAGTACTCGGAGCCGAGCCTGGCGCCGAATGGAAGGAGTTCCGCCCACACCAGGTGATGGTCCATGCACGACACCTGCCGCGTGGAGGCCTTCAGAAAACAGGAGGCGTACGCCCACGAAACGTACAGGCGGTCGGTTCTGGACGCTCCGACCCCAGGCTTCATGAAGGTGAAAGCGATGGAGTCAGGATGGAGATTTCGCCAGATGTCCACCAGGTCGAAGGACTTGGCCAAGTCCCCCAACCTCCTCCCCAATGCCCAACCAGTGCAGGCACCACCGTGGTCCCTGCCCTCGAGGACGCAGTTAAAATCTCCCCGAGGACGACGCACTGGTTCTTGATGGAGGCGAGATGAGCGGACACTTCTCCGAAGAAGCTCGCTTGCCTCGGCCTGGCCAGGGGAGCGTAGACGTTCACCAAGTGAAGCACCGCGCCCCCCAGCCGAACTGTCAGGTGAAGCAAACGGCCTGGCACTGGCTCCCTGACCGCCAAGATCTCCAGCTGAAAATGTGGGGCCAACAAGATAGCCACCCCGCCAGATCCACGGGTGAGGTGACTCATGTAGACCCCCCCCACCCCCACCCAACCCCACTCCACTCCAGGAGCCAGGTAGCTTTGCCTCCTGGAGTAGTGCAGGTTTCTTGCAGGAAGCACACCGCATACCTCCCATCCCAGAGAATCTGCACTGTGACTCCCTGCTGCCGTTGATGTTGAGGCTGGCTATCGTTGTCTCCATGTCAGAAGCATTGTGCAACCACCACCAGTACAGTTAAAAACCTATGTATACACATTTGCTGGGAGGACGGGGGAGGGGCACAGAAGTCCCTCACCCTCACCAGGAAGTTCCTGACTAATTTTCGCACATTCACATCAAGCCCAGGCACCTGGCGAGCAACATGGGCCAACCAGTAAACTCTTTCAAAGGAGCTCCAGTGGTCGAGCGCCAGTTGGGCTCTATCCCGGTGACTCAGAGTTTCCTCGACAAATTCCCAGAGTTCCTCAAGGGGAATGAGGGGGAGATCAGTGGGGGGCACCTGGGACTCAAATGACACTGCAGACAGAGTCCACATCATCCCTGGTGTCCACCACCAATCCCAAACCCTCCCCTGGGAGGTCACCCTCAGTCACTGACCCCTCCCCCACCAAAGAGGATGGGGGCTGGTCCAGCACCAACTGGTCTCAAACTCCCAGCAACCCCACCCCCAGGGTCACCAGCAGTACCTTCCTCAGCACACCCCTTCCCAAAACACCCAGAGTTTGGGTCATCAGGTGGCAGATGCTCAGAGCCCCACTCCCCTGCCAACACCAGACACCCAGCTCCTCAAGGAAAAAGGTCCTCCCCAAGGGCCAAGGCCCCCAGAAAAACAGTCTGGGAGGGAGGAGCAAGCAGCAAGGATAACACCTTCCTCCCCTCCACTGCTAGACAACCCAGCAAGAGGGTCCTCCATCATCACCCGCACCACAGCCCATGTGGTTATTATAGTCCTCCCCAGGGGCCAGAGGAGTCAAGGCAGCAGGAGGCCTGTAGCCCCTGGGGGTTTTGGCAGGTCAGGCCACGATGCAGGACAGTTGAGGCACTATTAGCTCATCCGCTGGAGAGAAGTAGTACTGCCAGTACACTGCTGGAGTATCTCTTCCCTAGAAAGGCAGGGAGGAATATATGGGCCTTCCCCTCCCCGCCCGCCTTGGTGGTCATGGGGTCCAAGGTCCCGCCCCACAGCCTTTCCCAGAATACAATTGGCTGAGGGAAGACAGGGGGTGTGGCCAGAGTGGGGATGGTCAGCTGTGTCACTTCCTGCCCTGCCCCTTTATCAGGTGACAGCAGGCAGGGGCCTACTTTCCTCTCTGGGGCCCAGGGACATGATTACTGCAGAAGGTAGGGCAGCAGTGGTTTCTCCCCCGCTCCCCGGGTTAGTGGCAGGGCACTGGTGCACCAGTGTGCCAGGGGCAGGTGTTGGGGCCGGGCATGGGTCTGGGCGTCAGGGCCCCCGTGCTGGGGCGACACCGGCATGGCTGCAGGGGCATTGTCATGCTGGTATAGGGCAGGCCATGGGCTAGGCGTCGGGGGAGGGGATAGGGTGGCCTCCCCGTGGGCGGGCCTGATGTGTCGCGTCGCACCGCGTCCTTTTGAGCGCCTTCTGGCCGGCCGGATGCTCATTCCCCTCCCGGCTGGAGCATTGGAAGCCTCCGGTGCTGGGGCCTGTGGTGTTGACCTTGGGGGAAGGGGAGTGGGTTCAGCGGCACCACCATCAGCTGTTGGTATGGGCTGGGTAGCCTTCTGGGTGGGGCAGTTTTTTCTTATGTGCCCCAATTTGGGTGGCACGGTGGCACAGTGGTTAGCACTGCTGCCTCACAGCACCAGAGACCCGGGTTCAATTCCTGCCTCAGGTGACTGACTGTGTGGAGTTTGCACGTTCTCCCCGTGTCTGCGTGGGTTTCCTCCCACAGTCCAAAAATGTGCAGGTTAAGTGAATTGGCCATGCTAAATTGCCCGTAGTGTTAGGTGCAGGGGAATGGGTGTGGGTGGGTGCGCTCTGGCGGGTCAGTGTGAACTCGTTGGGCCGAAGGGCCTGTTTCCACGCTGTAAGTAATCTAATCTAATCACCTCATGGCACAGGTGGCACCGCACTGACCCTCTGGGCTGTGACCTCCAAAGGGTTGACGGGCAAATGTGTCCCGCCCATAGTGAGCCCCCTCTCCACGGCCAGGTGGACCGCCTGCTCGGTCTTCAGGAAAAAGACAGCCTTCCTGTACATCTGGGCCGCAGCAACGAGGGCCAGTGGGCTGACCACACTAGCCGTGGTCTTACTGCAGGCCTCAATGGACATGTTGGGGATAGACCTTTACCCCCAGGCGTTTAGTCAGGTGCCTGAAGGGGGTTTGGGTTGCGGCCGGGGTCGGGACAGCCGAGCCTAAGGCAGTGGCTACCCCGGTGTAGGTGCGGCTGGGCCCCGCGACCTTCGGGCTCGCCATACTCTGCTGCTAGATGTTGACGTGCCCCAGGCAGCAGCGGTGGAGGTGGGCCTCTGGTAGCAGCAGTGGTGGAGGTTGTGGGGAGGGGCCCAGGCAGTGACGGTGGACACTGGCCTCTGGCAGCAGCAGTGGTGGCGGTTGTGAGGAGGGGCCTGAGGCGAGTCACCCAAGGAGAGTCCCAGGCAGTGACGGTGGACACTGGCCTCAGGCAACAGCAGTGGTGGAGGCAGGCCTCGGGCGAGTCCCAGGGAGGCCCTTGGTCGCAGTGGTGGGGCAGGCCTGTTGGGGAGGGTCCCCAAGGCAAGTCCCAGGCAGCCCCAAAATTGAGTTGCAGGCAGCAGCAGTGGAGGTGGGCATCTAATAACAGCAGCAGTGGTGGAGGTCCTGGGGAAGGGCCCCAAGGCAAGTCCCAGGCAGCAGCAGTGAGGCAGGCCCCAAGCAGTAACAGCTGAGGCAAGTCTGGGCAGGGTCTCAGAGACCAGCAGTGGGAGTGGGCCCCAGCTCAGCAGCAACACTCCTTGACCTGGGTGAGGCCCAGGCTACAGCTGCAAAAGTAGGCCCCAAACTCAAAAGCTCTCACCACCTTCTGCTTCTGCCTCCCCTTCTTTCTTCCTTCCTCTCTCAATGTGGGGTAGCTAGTCCAGGGACAGTCCCCTTCAAGGAGGAGAGTCCTTGCACGTGCGCGCGCACAGTTACACTGACCAACTCTCAATAGGGAAAACACCCGAGTGGCCAGTGACAAGCAGTGCCCTTCACAAAAGGGCAATGCTGTGTGATCAAAAACTTCTCTTTTTGTTTTTTGGCAAAGCTGTGTGAGAATTCCCTGTTTATTTTTAAAAATATTAACCCCCACACTACCGCCTAACTGCGGTAGTGCTTATTTTATTCCCCAGCACAGTGTGTGTGTGTGTCACACAAGGTGTAGGAATCTTTATTCAATTTCCACCACCAGGAAGATAGGAAAACACCCGAGTGGCCAGTGACAAGCAGTGCCCTTCACATCAAAGGGCAATGCTGTGTGATCAAACAGTGAAGGGGAGGGTAGGGACTAAATCAAAATAGAGTTGGAGAGGGAAATAATGCACTCCACTCCCTGCGGCGCCCACCTCTCCCTGAACAGCTCCAGGGTGTCGGTGGACACCGCGTGCTCCTTCTCCAGAGACACCCGGGCTCTAACGTAACCCCGGAAGAGGGGCAGGCAGTCGGCCCTAACGACCCCCTCCACGGCCCGCTGCCTGGACCTGTTGATGGCCAGTTTGGCCAGGCCCAGGAGCAGACCCACGAGGAGGTCCTCGGACCTGCCCTCCCTCCTCCGTACCGGGTGCCCGAAGATCAGGAGCGTGGGACTGAAGTGCAGCCAGAAACAGAGAAGGTTTTTAAGAAAATCAAAAAGGGAGTGCAAACGCCCACACCCAATATATACATGGTCCACGGACTCCACAGCGCCACAGAACAAGCAGTTGGGCTGGGAGTCCGTGAACCATCGCAATCTGCGGTTACAGGGGACTGCTGCGTGCAGCACCCTCCACCCCAGATCCCCGAGAGAAAGGGGGAGGACTCCCGCGTAGAGCCCCCTCCACTGGGGGACTCTTGGTTATCTGCTCAGCCAGAGCTTTCCTGATTGGCCCAGGTTAACAACCCCAATCAAAAACCTCATACTCAACAAGGCCCACCTAGTTCCAATCACTAAATCCCTTCCCATTACATCCAAGGATGTAAGTCTGGTCATTCTCTTGTAGCTTTTCCTGCCACATGTTCGCCCCAGGTCTGATTCTCTGACATGGGCAGCGTATACCAGATTGTAGTCCGTCTCATGCATCTGGAGTGCCTCCAGAGAATTCCCTTCTGTTCCCGGTGGTAACAGTATTGAGGCCAGATCCGTTGTGGACTCTGAGATTTTCTCGACACTAGATAGAGGAGGACAACGTATGGTTTCTGACAGGCCTTCTGGTTGTTCGGAGGGGCCAGGCGTGTTTCACTTATGCCCCTTTTGCAAGGTAACAGTTTTCAGGTGATCCACATCTTTGTTTAAGACTGCCTCATCTATCCAAACTTTGTAAGTCACATGACCTGATCTCACATCCAACTCACCTTGTACCTATACAGGGCCATTTCCATGGTTCCAGTATCAAACTTTGACCTCTGAATTAAATTATCTCTCAATTAGAGGAGGCATGTGGCCAACGTTAGCGTTCCTGCTGTTGTTTCAACCATCCACCACTAGGTTTGGGAATATCAGGTTTAACCTGGTGCAGAGTCTTCTGTTTATCAGCAACTCTACAGAGCTATTCCTGTTGTGTGGAGGATGGCCCTATAATCGAACAGTAACCAGGGGACAGTTTGATGTCGGGTGATGCTGTAGGCTGTTTTTTCAAGCCTGCCTTCACGGTTTGGACTGCTGTTTCCGCTAGACCATTGGACAATGGGTGTTATTGAGCTGTCCTTATGTGCCAAATTCCATTTGACATTAGGAAATATTCAAATTCCCTCCTGGTAAATAATGTCCCAATACTTCCGGGAGTCAGTGTATCATGAGCAATGCTCACATCTTTTCACTTGTGATCCCGGAATTTGCTGAATGAGCTTTATGCATGTCCAACCACTTTGAATGAGTATCCATGATGTCCAGAACATTGAACCCATGAAAGGACTGGCATAATTGGCATGTATCTGAATTAGTGGTGCTGGAAGAGCACAGCAGTTCAGGCAGCATCCAAGTAGCTTCGAAATCTATGTTTTGGGCAAAAGCCCTTCTTCAGGCCTTTTGCCTGAAACGTCGATTTCGAAGCTACTTGGATGCTGCCTGAACTGTTGTGCTCTTCCAGCACCACTAATCCAGAATCTGGTATCCAGAATCTGGTTTCCAGCATCTTCAGTAATTGTTTTTACCTCCATAATTGGCAAATCCAGGATTTACCCAGCCATTCCCACAAATGTGGGGTGCTGCTGGTGGCAGTGTTTCTCCTCGTTGGCATTCTGGACACTGCCACACCAACACAGCTATGTCGGCATCCAACCCTGGCCACCAGAGAAAGCTTCTTGCCAGCATATTCATCTTGGAAACCCCTGGATGACCCTGGTGGAGTTCAGCCAGTATCTGGCGGTGACCTTTACTCCGAATACTCACTAAAGTAATCTCCAAAGTGATCTGGTCTCACTGGGTCCAGAACAGTTTCAATCCTGGTTGTAATGGTCTTTCTCTTTCCCACATTACCACCAGCTTTTAGTTTCACTACAACAGGATCTTTTTGTGTCCATAGTCAGATATCATCAGTGGTGACCGGCAAGATGACCAGGCAATTTAAAACGAAAATGGACCCCTCAAGGTTGGACTACCTGCCAAAGGCATCCATATTAGCCACTTGGCTTCGTGGATAGTGTTCTAACTTGTATATGCTGAGAATAAGGACCCAATGATGAATTCTGTTTGAAGCTGTGGGTGGCACTGCTTTGTCTTGCTTCAGTAGCCCTGCCAAAGGGTTTGTGATCTGTTGCTATGACAACTTCCCATCTATAAAGAATGAAGAACAAAGAAAATTACAGCACTGGAACAAACCTTTGGCCCTCCAAACCTGCACCTATCCGGATCCTCTAAACCTATTTTCTAAGGATCTGCATCCCTCTGCTCACTGTCCATTCATGTATATGTCCAGATACATCTTAAATTACACTATCCTACCTGCGAAAGTAAGGACTGCAGATGCTGGAGAGAAGAGTCGAGATTGTGGTGCTGGAAAAGCACAGCACATCAAGCAGCATCCGAGGATCAGGAGAAAGGCTTTTGCCCAAACTGTCAGTTCTCCTCCTCAGATGCTGCCAGATCTGTACTTTTCCAGCAACACTATCATGCCTGCTTCTATCACCTCTGCTGGCAACACATTCCAGGTACCCACCATCCTCTGCATAAAGAGCATTCCATGCATATCTCCCTTAAACCTTTCCTCTCTTACCTTGAACTCATGACCTCTAATAATTGAGTCCCCCACTCTGGGGGGAAAAAGCTTCTTGCTATCCACCCTGTCTATATCCCTCATGATTTCGTAGACCTCAAGCAGGTTCCCTACCCCCTTCCCCCCCATCTCTTTATTTGTGACAAAAATAGCTCTCATCTACTTTACCTCTCATCATAGCTACCAGGCAACATCCTGGTGAACCGCCTGTGCACCCTCTAAAGCATCCATATCCTTCTGGTAATGTGACCAGGACTGTATGCAGTATTTCAAAGATGTACACCAAAGACGACCGCCAAACCTTCCTTCTCCAACTGGGCATATTTGCATTTGGCATCAGAAAAGTCCAGGAAGCATACACAATCGGCTGTTCCTCTCCATTGGGCCACTGAGCCAACACTACCCTGATCCCGTAAGGAGAGATATCACATATCATATTGTTTAAGAAGGGTAGTAAAGACAAGCCAGGGAACTATAAACCGGTGAGCCTGACCTCAGTGCTGGGCAAGTTGTTGGAGGGAATTCTGAAGGACAGGATGTACATGTATTTGGAAAGGCAAGGACTGATTCTGGATAGTCAACATGGCTTTGTGCATGGGAAAACATGTGTCTCAAACTTGATTGAGTCTTTTGAAGAAGTAACAAAGAAGATTGATGAGGGCAGAGTAGTAGATATGATCTTTATGGACTTCAGTAAGGTTCCCCATGGGAGACTGATTAACAAGGTTAGATCTCATGGAATACAGGGAGAACTCGCCATTTGGGTACAGAACTGGCTCAAAGGTAGAAGACAGAGGGTGATGGAGGGTTGTTTTTCAGACTGGAGGCCTGTGACCAGTGGAGTGCCACAAGGATCGGTGCTGGGCCCTCTACTTTTTATCATCTACGTAAATGATTTGGATATGAACATAAGAGGTACAGTTAGTAAGTTTGCAGATGACACCAAAATTGGAAGTGTTGTGGACAGCAAAGAGGGTTACCTCAGATTACAACAGGAACTGGACCAGATGGGCCAATGGGCTGAGAAGTGGCAGATGGAGTTTAATTCAGATAAATGCGAGGTGCTGCATTTTGGGAAAGCAAATCTGAGCAGGACTTACACACTTAATGGTAAGGTCCTAGAGAGAGTTGCTGAACAAAGAGACCTTGGAGTGCAGGTTCATAGCTCCTTGAAAATGGAGTTGCAGGTAGATAGGATAGTGAAGAAGGCATTTGGTATGCTTTCCTTTATTGGTCAGAGTATTGAGTACAGGAGTTGGGGAGGTAATGTTGCACCTGTACAGGACATTGGTTAGGCCACTGTTGGAATATTGCGTGCAATTCTGGTCTCCTTCCTATCGGAAAGATGTTGTGAAACTTGAAAAGGTTCAGAAAAGATTTACAAGGATGTTGTCAGGGTTGGAGGATCTGAGCTACTGGGAGAGGCTGAACAGACTGGGGCTGTTTTCCCTGGCGCGCGGAGGCTGAGGTTATAGAGAAGTTAAACCTTAGAGGTTTACAAAATTGAGAGGCATGGATAAGATAAATAGGCAAAGTCTTTTCCCTGGGGTCAGGGAGTCCAGAACTAGAGAGCATAGGTTTAGAGTGAGAGGGGAAAGATATAAAAGAGACCTTTGGGGCAAATTTTTCATGCAGAGGGTGGTATGTGTATGGAATGAGCTGCCAGAGGATGTGGTGGAGGCTGGTACAATTGCAACATTTAAGAGGCATTTGGATGGGTATATGAATAGGAAGGGTTTGGAGGGATATGGGCCGGGTACTGGCAGGTGGGACTAGATTGGGTTGGGATATCTGGTCGGCATGGACAGGTTGGACCGAAGGGTCTGTTTCCATGCTGTACATCATTATGACTCTATCACCACCTCTTGCTTCGGATTATAGTGGGCCAACACTTTAGATGATAGCTGCTTTTTCACTTCTGTAAAGGCTACTTCTTGGCTATGCAAGCATTTCCAAGGCTGACCCTTTTTCAATAGCAGTGTAAGGGTGCCAAAATGGAGGCTAGGTTGCGTATGAATTTTCTGTAATAATTTTTTAACCCAAGGAAAGACCTAAGCTCCAGTACAAATGTGGGAACTGAGGCACCTTTGATTGCCCTCACTTTATCTTCCAATGGGTGTAACCTGGTTTTGACAATTCTGCGACCAAAGTAGGTCACTTACGGCACCAGGAACAAACATCATTCCTTTCTAAGGCGCACACCTGCTTGGGAGAAACGTTTAAGCACTATGTCCAAGTTTTTTGAGTGCTCTTTATTCCTGGTTATTAACGTGTCATCCAACCTGGGAGGCCCTTGTAAAATGTTCTACACAGTCCACTAAAAAAGGCTGCAGGCTGCTGATACCCCAAACAGCAGTCTTGTATATTCTTATAGACCCTTATTGGTATTAATTGTGGCATACATCTGGGACTCCTCATCCAGTCGTAGCTGCAGATTGGTATGGCTCATGGCCAGCTTTGTGAAGGACAGCCCCCTGCCAATTTTGCCTATAAGTCCACTATCGAGGGATTGGCTATATTGGCTGAAGGTGAGAAGCAAATTTACTATTTACTTAAAATCTGAGCCAATAGGCTTCACAAACAGTCAGGCTGCCCATTCCACAAGCTGCACTGGTTTGATGATTTATTCGCTCTCCAACCTCCTGGTTTCTGCCTCTACTTTCGCTGCAAAGCAAGTGGTGCTGGACTTGCCTTGCAAAATCATGGAATTATTTCCTGGTCAACATATAAAGTGACTTTGGCCCCTTTGGTAGTCCCAAGCCCTTCCTGAAATACTCCTGGGTATTTCACTGAACTTCACTGAGGTAGACTTTTCACTGGAATGTCACTGAGGCAGCCGTTTTCAAATCGAAAAATGTTGAGCCAATCAAAGTGAATCTTTCTCAACCAATTCTGCCCGAAAAGGCTTAGTCCAAAGTCACTTTCCTACTATCATTGGCAATCACACCAATTGCTTCTCAGACGAGACTGGAACCTTAATCTGCAATGATTCCCCAATGTATGTTCTCAGTCTGGCTGAGGTCTTGTGCAAAATTAATATTGGGGTCTTGAGCAAATCTTGTTAAAGACAGGTTCTGCAACCAAAGATATAGCTGCACCAATATTGATCTCCATGAGAACTGGGTGTCCAATTAACCCAACATTAATTTGAAGTGGTTCCGATTTGGATGTCACTAAGCAATTAATTGTTCCAACCCACATGTAGGGGGACTTTCCAGGGTCTGCACTTTCCTGGGTAGCAGCCTATGAGTGTTCTGACTCGAGTCTGGTCTTGTAGGACTCCTTTGCTGTGTGAGTCTGCAAACCGCCAACAATTACAATGGCTTGCCAGCCCAGATCCTGAACAACTTTTTAGCCACTTGGCCAAGGGGTTCTGCTGTGGGCTGGCCTTGCATCCCTCTGCCAAGAATATGCCCTGTGTGAGGCTCTGCAATTGCCTTCACTCAAGTGGAGCATTCCCCAGGCTCAGGTGGAGAGGTGAGGAAGTCCACTTCCATTGGAATGCTCTGTAGTTCCCATGCTCCACTTGCCACGTTTTCCAATAACAAAGCCTATTTGCAGTTCAGTTGGGCTTCGACTAGTCAGCGCTTCTACGTGGTTGTTATCAATCCCACATACCAGACAGCCGATAGCATCTCAGAATTAGGGGTCATAATATTCTTTAACCAAATAAAGGGAAGATGTTAGAAATGCTCACCTCAACTCCAAGACGATAGTTGCAAGCAAATTTTCTTGAGCCACATACTGAGTTCTCTGGTCACCAGTGAAATAACTATACAGAGGCCAGTATCTATCATCAAGTCACCCTTTATTTATTTACATGTGCACAGTACACTGGCTGTGGCCAGCCAGCTCAAAGTTGGTCCCTGAAGTAAGGAGATTCTGAATCTCCTGGGTTTTTTTATGTTTACCCCACACTACTGCTACTCCCCCAAGTTGTGTGCATCCCGGTTTCAGGACTCGGTAAAGATAGCATTGTGCAAATAATTTTATTCAATCTATCCACAACCAGGAAAAAAAAACATATGGCCAGGGAACCAGTAACAAGCAAAGCCTGATAGGAGTAATGCTGAAGTGAGAAAAAAAGTGAAGGGTGAGGGTAGGGTCTAAATCAAGATAGAATTGGAGGAGAAAGTAAAGCATTCCACCTTCCCCATAGGGCCCACCTCTCCCTAAAGACATCGAGTGTGTTGGTGGATGCCATGTGCTCCCTTTCCAGGGACACCCGTTCCTGAATCTAACCACTGAAGATGCTGGACAGTGGGCAGAAATGACCCCTCCCGAGCATGCTGCCTCGACCTGTTAATGGCCAGCTTGACCAGGCCCAGGAGCAGATCCACAAAGAGAACCTCTGACATGTCTGCTCCCCTCCACCTTGGGTGCCCAAAGATCAGGAGCATAGGGCTGAAGTGCAGTAAAAAGCAGAGGAAAAGGTTCTTCAGATAACTAAAAAGGGAGTGCAAACAGCTACAACCAATCCAGTGCCACAGAACAAAGATTTAGGCTGGGAGTCTGTGAACTGCTGCAATCTGCAATCATAGGGAACTGCTACATGCAACACCCTTAACCCCAGTACCCCCAGGGAATGAGGGAATACTCCCGCATAGAGAGACCTCCACTGCCTAGAGGTAAATGGGCATGCCAAGGTGTCTGGGTGATGGATGAAGCAAAAGAGCTGTGGATGGTGTGCAGCAGCAGTCTATCCATAGCCGACCATTTTGCTTCCCAAAAGACATACAACATATATTTTGGAGGTGGCTCAAGTTATGGGGCATAGGCACCCAGGAGGAAGTATAGGATCCTGAGGCCAATATGAAATTCTGTCCAAGCAGGGGTATGTACAGAAGAGATTCCTGAGTATTCTCCAGCTGGTGCACCACCATTTGAATGCATTAGATGGTAGTAGTCACAAGCCGAATGCTACTATGCATGCTCCTGTTTATATCTATTGCCCAGGGCTCATTGTTTGACCCAGGTTAACAATCCTGATCAAGGATCCCATAGTCAGAGATCCACCCGGTTCCCATCACTCCATTGCTGAACTTTAATCAGTGGAGCCACGTCATGTTTCAGGGCCTGATTTCAAATCTCAACAAATCAGTGCCATAAAAAATATAGAATTCAAAATTTGATAATCATGAGTTGCATCTTAACTGCCCCATGAAATGGCCTCACCAGCGACTCCGTTATTGAAACTGGATCAACTATGAGCATTGATTCAGGCCCCGGAAATGACAACAGCAAATACATAGAACCCGCAATGTCCTCCCTACCAAGCTCTGGGCACTTGTGTCAAAATTGGGGGAGCCACCTCAGAAACCAGTCAAGTCAAAATCTGACATAGTCATATATGTGGAATTGTCCTTCATTGATAATATCCCAGACACTGCCATCTCCATCCCTGATATGCCTTGCCCCAGTAGCAGGACAGGTCCAACAGAGGTGGCAGCACAATGGCATACAGTTGAGAAGGAGTTATCCTGAAGTCCTGAACATTGACTTGAGACAGCATAAAGTCTCATGGTTTCAGGATACATATGGGCAAGAAACCTCCTGTTTATAGCCACATACCATCCTCCCTCCGTTAGTTAATCAGCAGTTTCATGTTGAAAAACACTTGGAGGAAGCGCTGAGCATGGCAAGGGCACAAAATGTTCTCTGGGTGGAGAATTTCAATATCCACCACCATTTGTGGCTTGGCAAAGCCACCACTGATCAAGCTGGTTGAGTTCTAAAGAACATAGCTGCTATAATAGGTATGCTCAGTTGGTGAGGGAACGAACAAGAGGGAAAAACATACTTGAGCTCATCTTCATTAATCTGTCTATGTCAGCATCAATAAGATAGACCACCGCACAATCCTTATGGAGACAAAGTCCCACCGTCACATTGAGAGTACCATCCTTCACTCTGTTGCCTCCACCATGCTAAAAGGGACAGCCTTCAAACCGAGAAACCAAAGAACCATGAATACTGGAAGTAAGAAACAAAACTATGCTGGAAAAACTCAGCAGATCTCACAGCATCTGGGAAGAGAGCAGAATTAACATTTTGGTTCCATTGACCCTTCTACAGAACAGGTTCTCCGCTTTGTCTCCACTGATGCTACCAGACCCGCTGAGTTTTTATAGCAATTTCTGTTTTTGTATTAGATATTGAACAAATTCAGCAGCTCATTCATGAGCAGTGGCAACAAGCAGAGTGAACCTTGAGGTGAACAGAGACAGGAGTTGCTGGATAAATACCTGAGGAGCAGGGTCAGTCAAAATGGAGATGTGGAGATGCCGGTGTTGGACTGGGGTGGACAATGTCAGAAGTCAGATGACAATAGGTTATAATCCAACAAGTTTATTTGAAATCACAAGCTTTGGGAATGCTGCCCCTTCATCAGATGGGCTTCTTCGTCAAGGGGCTGTGCTCCAAAAGCTTGTAATTTCAAATGTACTTGTTGGACAATTGCCTGGTGTCATATGACTTCTGACTAAGTCGGAACAGTGGCAGCAGGAGTAGAGCTGAATCTAAAGGTGGAGCTCCAGATGTGACATCACAACTCAAAAAGGGATGTAGACTTCTCTGCTCAGGAGCCGTGTCCAGAGCCTGAGTGAGTAGTGTCGAGAGGGAAATAGAGATTAAAGCACTAATTTTCCTCATTGCATTTCTTTAGAAATAGGCAACAAGCATGAGAAATCAGATATTGGTGAGTAGCGTTTAAGGTTGTGGAATTGGCTCCTGCATGCAATTGATAAAGGTCAGAATGAGAGGAGAACTTGGCCTCATGGAAAGCTCCTCCTGTAATATGTGGGACATCAGGGCCACTTTCAATGTCCATGATGATCATGTGTGTGGATTAGATTAGATTCCTACTGTGTGGAAAGTAGCCACGTGGCTCAACAGATCCGCACTGACCCTCTGAAGAGTAACCCATCCAGACCCATTTTCCTGTAATGCACCTAGCACTATGGGCAATTTAGCATAACCAATTCACCTGGTCAGCACAGTCACCCAAGACTGGAATTGAACCCAGGTTTCTGGTGCTGGGAGGTAGCAGTGCTTACCACTGAGCCACCATGTTGCTCATAGTGAGAAATGTGTTTAGCTGTGTCACTTGTTGCATTGAGCAAATGAAGCTGCGGATGGATTCACAATGGAGCGCCTATGATGCTGAGAAATTGGTGGATAGCATGTTTAGTGAGCTGCTCACAAAACCAGCAGGGGCAACACAGACAGACAAGAGTTGGGTCACCACCAGGAGGGCTCGTAAGAATGGGCACGCAGTAAAGGAATCCCCTGTAGCCACTCCCTTGTAAAGAGATAAACCATTTTGGATACTGTTGGGGGGATGGCCTTTCATGGGAAAGCACTACATGGGAAAGCGAAATGAGTGGCATCACAATTGATAGTGAGGGTCGAAGTATAAGTGAATGATAGTGACAGGAGACTCTAAAGTCAGTGTCGGGGCATTTCTGTGGCCAAAAAAATGAGACTCCAGGATGCCTTCCTGGAACCAGGGTCAAGGGTGGCGCTGAGTGAGCACAAGATATTCTGAAAGAGGAGGGTGAGCAGCCAGAGTTTGATAATGATAGAATGAAAGGGAGATGAGGTCATGCAAAGTGAGTTTAGGGATATATAGAGTCATAGAGCTATACAGCATGGAAACAGACCCTTCAGTCCAATTCGTCCATGCCAATTTGTAAGCTAGAGGAGATACTTGTTAGGAAGGAAGATGTGTTGGGCATTTTGAAAAACTTGAGGATAGACAAGTCCCCGGGCCTGACGGGATATATCCTAGGATTATGTGGGAAGCAAGAGAGGAAATTGCAGAGCCGTTGGCAATGATCTTTTCGTCTTCACTGTCAACGGGGGTGGTACCAGGGGACTGGAGAGTGGGGAATGTTGTGCCCCTGTTCAAAAAAGGGAATAGGGATAACCCTGGGAATTACAGGCCAGTTAGTCTTACTTCAGTGGTAGGCAAAGTAATGGAAAGGGTACTGAGGGATAGGATTTATGAGTATCTGGAAAGATACTGCTTGATTAGGGACAGCCAGCACAGATTTGTGAGGGGTAGGTCTTGCCTTACAAGTCTTATTGAATTCTTTCAGGAGGTGACCAAGCATGTGGATGAGGGTAGAGCAGTGGATGTAGTGTACATGGATTTTAGTAAGGCATTTGATAAGGTTCCCCATGGTAGGCTTGTGCGGAAAGTCAGAAGGCATGGGATAGAGGGAAATTTGGCCAGTTGGATAGAGAACTGGCTAACCGGTCGAAGGCAGAGAGTGGTGGTAGATGGTAAATATTCAGCCTGGAGCCCAGTTACAAGTGGAATTCCGCAGGGATCAGTTCTGGGTCCTCTGCTGTTTGTAATTTTTATTAATGACTTGGAAGAGGGAGTCGAAGGGTGGGTCAGTAAAGTTGCAGATGATACGAAGATTGGTGGAGTTGTGGATAGTGAGGAGGGCTATGGTCGGCTGCAAAGGGACTTGGATATGATGCAGAGCAGGGCTGAGGAGTGGCAGATGGAGTTCAACCCTGTCAAGTGTGAGGTTGTCCATTTTGGAAGGACAAATAAGAATGCAGAATAGGGTTAACGGTAGGGTTCTTAGTCAGGTGGAGGAGCAGAGGGATCTTGGGGTCTATGTTCATAGCTCTTTCAAAGTTGCCACTCAGGTGGATAGAGCTTGTAAGAAGGCCTATGGTGTATAAGCATTCATTAGCAGAGGGATTGAATTCAAGAGTCGTGACGTGATGTTGCAGCTGTACAGGACCTTGGTTAGGCCACATTTGGAGAACTGTGTGCAGTTCTGGTCGCCTCACTTCAGGAAAGATGTGGAAGCTTTGGAGAGGGTGCAGAGGAGATTTACCAGGATGTTGCCTGGAATGGAGAATAGGTTGTACGAGGATAGGTTGAGAGTGCTAGGCCTTTTCTCATTGGAACGGTGAAGGATGAGGGGTGACTTGACAGAGGTTTATAAGATGATCATGGAATGTGCTGCCTGTGGGAGTGGTAGAGTCAGAATCATTGGCGACCTTTAAGCAGCAATTGGATAGGTACATGGATGGGTGCTTAAGCTCGGACAAATGTTCGGCACAACATCGTGGGCCGAAGGGCCTGTTCTGTGCTGTATTGTTCTATGTTCTAATTAGATATCCTAAATTAATCTAGTCCCATTTGCCAGCACTTGGCCCATGACCTCCAAACCCTTCCGATCATACACCCATTCGGATGGCTTTTAAATGTTGTGATTGTACCAGACTCCACCACTTCCTCTGGTAGCTCATTCCACACACACACACACACACACACACACACACACACACACACCACCCTCTGCATGAAAATGTTGCCCCTTAGGTTCCTTTTAAATCTTTCACCTCTCACCTTAAAGCTATGTCCTCTTGTTTTAGACTCCACTATCCTGGGGAAAAGACCTTCACTGTTCACCCTATTTCTGCCCCTCATGATTTTATAACTCTCGATAAGTCACCCCTCAGCCTCCAATCGTCTCAGGATAGTGGCCTCAGCCTCTCTCTATAGCTCAAACCCTCCATGCCTGGAAACATGCTTGTAAATCTTTTCTGAACTCTTTCAAATTTATAACAAGGAGACCAGAATTGAACACAGTATTCCAAAAGTGGCTTAACCAATATCTTGCAGAGTAGCCACATGACTTCCTAACTCCTATACTCAATGCACTGACCAATAAAACCAAGTATTCCAAAAGACGCCTTCAATATTCTGTCCAGCTGGGCTCCACTTTCAAGGAACTGTGAACGTGCATTCCAAGATCTCTTTGTCAAGCAACACTTCCCGGGATTTTACCATTGAGCATATAAGTCCTGCCCTAATTTGCTTTTCCAAAAGGCAGCACCTCACATTTAGCTAAATGAAACTCCATCTGCCACTCCTTGTCACACCTGCACATCAAGGTCCTGTTGTATTCTGAGGTAACCTTCTTGGCGGGGAAGTTGAAACATAGGACCTCCAGAGTTGTAATCTCAGGAATATTCCCTTTGAAACATGTTCATGAGGCCAGAAATAGGAAAATAATACAATGGAATGCATGGTAAAGAGCTGGCACAGGAGGGAGGGATTCAAATATCTGGATCATTGGGACTTCTTACAGAGAAAATGGAATATATAAGACCATAAGACATAGGAGTGGAAGTAAGGCCATTCGGCCCATCGAGTCCACTCCGCCATTCAATCATGGCTGATGCGCATTTCAGCTCCACTTGCCAGCGTTCTCCCCGTAGCCCTTAATTCCTCTAGACAACAAGAACCTATCAATCTCGGCCTTGAAGACATTTAGCGTCCCGGCTTCCACTGCACTCCGTGGCAATGAATTCCACAGGCCCACCACTCTCTGGCTGAAGAAATGTCTCCGCATTTCCGTTCTGAAATGACCCCCTCTAATTCTAAGGCTGTGTCCACGGGTCCTAGTCTCCTCGCCTAACGGAAACAATTTTCTAGCATCCACCTTTTCAAAGCCATGTATTATTTTGTACGTCTCCATTAGATCTCCCCTTAATCTTCTAAACTCCAACGAATACAATCCCAGTATCCTCAGCCGTTCCTCATATGCTAGACCTGTCATTCCAGGGATCATCCGTGTGAATCTCCGCTGGACACGTTCCAGTGCCAGTATGTCCTTCCTGAGGTGTGGGGACCAAAACTGGACACAGTACTCCAAATGGGGCCTAACCAGAGCTTTATAAAGTCTTAGTAGTACATCTCTGCTTTTATATTCCAACCCTCTTGAGATAAGAGACAACATTGCATTCGCTTTCTTAATCACAGACTCAACCTGCATGTTTACCTTTAGAGAATCCTCGACTAGCACTCCCAGATCCCTTTGTGCTTTGGCTTTATTAAGTTTCTCACCATTTAGAAAGTAGTCCATTCCTATATTCTTTTTGCCAAAGTGCAAGACCTCGCACTTGCTCACGTTAAATTCCATCAGCCATTTCCTGGACCACTCTCCCAACCTGTCTAGATCCTTCTGTAGCCTCCCCACTTCCTCAGTACTACCTGCCTGTCTACCTAACTTTGTATCATCGGCAAACTTCGCTAGAATGCCCCCGGTTCCCTCATCCAAATCATTAATATATAATGCGAACAGCTGTGGCCCCAGCACCGAACCCTGCGGGACACCGCTTGTCACCGGCTGCCATTCTGAAAAAGAACCTTTTATCCCAACTCTCTGCCTTCTGTTAGATAGCCAATCCTCAATCCATCCCAGCAGCTCACCTCGAACACCATGGGCCCTCACCTTGCTCAGCAGTCTCCCGTGTGGCACCTTATCAAAGGCCTTTTGAAAGTCCAGATAGACCACATCCACTGGGTTCCCCTGGTCTAACCTACTTGTTACCTCTTCAAACAGACGGATTGCATCTCGACTGGAGGGGTACCAATATCCTGGCAGTGAGGTTTGCTAGTGCCACTCAGGAGGGTTTAAACTAGAGTGGCAGAGGGGTGACAACTCGAGCAGTAGTTCAGCCTGTGGAGTGTTTAAAGAAACCTAGATATCTAGACCATTGGGATACCTTCTGGGGAAGGTAGGACCTGTACACGAAGGACAGGTTGCACCTGAACTGGAGGGGCACAAATGTCCTGGGTGGGAGATTTGCTCATGTGATTCGGGAGGGTTTAAACTAGGTTGGCAGGGGTTGGGAATCAGAGCCACATGTCTGAGAGGGGGGCAGTTGCAGATGCAGTAGTGACAGGATGTAGTGAATCTATCAGGAAGGTTTCTCACGCGATGAAACAAAGCGATCGGCTAAAGTGTGTCTGCTTGAATGCAAGGAGTGTCGGAGATAAGAGTGACGAACTTAGAGCATGGATCAGTACTTGGAGCTACAATGTTGTGGCCATAATGGAGATGTGGGTTTCACTGGGGCAGGAATGGTTGCTAGATGTTCCAGGGTTTAGAACGTTTAAAAAGAACAAGGAGGGTGGAAAAAGGGGAGAGGGTGTAGAATTGCCAATCATGCAGTGCATGACAACTACAGAAATGAAGGTTGTTGAAGGTTTGTCTGCTGAGTCAGTATGGGTGAAAGTTGAGAACAGCAAGGGAACAGTCACCTCATTGAGGGTTTTCTACAGACCACCTAATAGCAGTAGAGAGATTGAAGATCACATGGGTGGGCAGATTCTGGAAAAATGCAAAAGTGGCAAGGTCGTTGTTATGGGTGATTTCAACTTTCCCAATATCGACTGGAACCTCCTAAGTGCAGATGGTTTGGATGGAGCCGTTTTTGTCAGGTATGTTCAGGAGGGTTTCCTTACTCAGTATGTAGACAGACCGACGAGGGGAGAGGCCATTTTGGATTTGGTGCTCTGCAATGAGCCAGGACAGGTGTCAGATCTCACAGTGGGAGTACACTTTGGTGACAGTGACCACAACTGCCTTACATTTACCATAGCCTTGGAGAGTGAATGGAGCAGTTACCGAGGGAGGATATTTAATTGGGGAAAAGGAAATTATGATGCTATCAGACAGGAGTTGGGAAGTACAGCCTGGGAGCAATTATTCCACAGACAAGGCCCGGCAGACACGTCGAGACTGTTTAAGGAGCAATTGTTGCGAGTGATGCACGAATTTGTTTCTCTGAGACAGGTAAGAAGGGGTAAGATTAAGGAACCTTGGATGACGAGAACAGAGGAGCTTCTCATCAAAAGGAAGAAAGCAGCTTAGGTAAGATGGGGGAAGCAAGGATCTAGCACAGCTTTAGAGGATTACAGGCTTGCTAGAAAGGAGCTCAGAAATAGACTAAGCGCAGATGGTTTGAGGAGAACCAGGAGGGGGCACAAAAAAGGCTTGGCAGGAAGGATTAGGGAGAACTCAAAGGCATTTTACTCATACGTGAGGAATAAGAGAATGATCAGGGAGAAGGTAGGGCTGATCAGGAATAGCGTAGGGAACTTGTGCGTGGAGTCTGAGCAGATGGGGAAGCCCGAAATGAGTTTTTTGCTTCGGCTTTCACTGAGGAAAGGGACCGTGTTGTGAAAGAGAACTTTGAGGAGCTGGGATACAGTCTTGACCAGATCAAGATTGAAGAAGTTGATGTGCTGGAAATTTTGGAAAATATTAAGATTGAAAAGTCCCCAGGGCCAGACCAGATTTATCCTAGGCTGCTCCGGGAAGCGAGAAAGGAAGTTGCTAGGTCACTGGTGAGGATATTTGCCGCCTCACTATCCATGGGAGTCAAACAGGAGAATTTGAAGGAGGCGAATGTTGTTCCTCTTTTGAAGAAGGGTAATAGGGAAATCCCTGGCAATTACAGACCAGTCAGTCTTATGTCTGTGGTCAGTAAGGTTTTGGAAAGAATTCTGAGGGATAGGATTTATGACTATGTGGCAAAGTATAGTGTGATTAAAGGCAGTCAGCATGGCTTTGTGAGGGGCAGGTCATGCCTCACAAATCATATTGAGTTCTTTGAGGAGGTGACCAGACAGGTCGACAAAGGTCGAGCAGTGAATGTGGTGTATTTGGACTTCAGCAAGGCATTTGATGAGGTTCCCCATGATAGGTTCATTCATAAAGTCGGGAAGTATGGGATACAGGGAGATTTGGCTATCTGGATTCAGAATTGGCTGGCTGACAGAAGGCAGAGAGTGGTTATAGATGGAAAGTATTCTGCCTGGAGGTCAGTGTTGAGTGGGGTCCCGCAGAGCTCTGTTCCTGGGCCTCTGCTCTTTATAGTTTTTATCAATGACTTGGATGAGGAGGTTGAGGGGTGGGTTAGTAAATTTGCAGATGACACAAAAGTTGGAGGTGCCGTCGATAGTATCGAGGGCTATTGCAGGCTGCAGCGCAACAGAGACAGGATGCAGAGCTGGGCTGAGAAATGACAGATGGAGTGCAACCAGGATAAATGCGGAATGATGCATTTTGGAATGTTGAACTCGAATGCTGAATGTAGGATTAAAGACAGGATTCTTGGCAGTGTGGAGGAACAGAGGGATCTTGGTGTTCAAGTACATAGATCCCTTACAGTTGTCATCCAAGTGGATAGGGTTGTTAAGAAAGCGTATGGTGTTTTGGCTTTCGTTAACAGGGGGATCGAGTTTAAGAGCCGCGAGGTTTTGCTGCAGCTCTACGAGTCTCTGGTGAGACCACACTTGGAGTATTATGTCCAGTTCTGGTCACCTTACTATAAGAAAGATATAGAGGCTTTGGGGAGGGAGCAAAGAAGGTTTACCAGGATGCTGCCTGGACTGGAGGGCTTGCCTTATGAAGAGAGATTGACTAAGCTCAGACTTTTCTCTCTGGAGAGAAGGAGGCAGAGAGGTGACCTGATCGAGGTGTACAAAATAATGAGAGGAATAGATAGATTCAATAGCCAGAGACGTTTCCCCAGGGCAGGATTGACTGGTACGATGGGTCATAGTTTTAAGATATTAGGAGAAAAGTATAGAGGCGACGTCAGAGGAAGGTTCTTTACACAGAGTTGTGAATGTATGGAATGCATTGCTAGCGGTGGTGGTGGAATCAGAGTCATGAGGGACATTTAAGTGACTGCTAGACATGCACATGGATGGATTATTTTACATTAGGATTAACCCTCGGCACAACATCGTGGGCCAAAGGGCCTGTTCTGTGCTGTACTTTCCTATAAATTCACAACTAATCTTGGAGGAACTGTTGAGCGAAGTTCACAGCACAGAATCAGATTAGTTAATTGTTGTTTTAAGTCTGTCCAAGAGAGGCTGCAGTAGTGAGTATGGTGGATTCTTTCTTGATTATATGTTTTTGGAGATAAATCTCTTGATTAAACATAAAATATAAGCCATAGCTATTAATTTAACCTGGGGCAGTGTTTGTAGACGAATATGACGGTGTTATTTTCTGGGTCTGTAGATTGTGAAGGAGCAAAAATGGCCTTTGCAGTGATATGTACTACTTGTCAGGTGTGAGAGTTTAAAAAGTTTAAGGGTTACTGCGGATTATATCTGCCATAAATGCTGTTGGATGCGAATCTTATCAGATCGAGTGAATTGGCTGGAGAGACAGATAGAAGCAATGAGGAATTTGCAACAGCAACAGTATGTGATGGATGGCAGTTATAGGAAGGGGGGAAAAGTCTCAGATACAGTCACATAAATGGGTTAACTCCAGGAAGGGTGAGAGACGTCAGCACCTCGGGCAGGAGTCTTTTGTGGATATACCCATTTCAAACAGGTATGCTATTTTGGAAAATGTAGGGGGTAATGGATTCTCAGGGGAACATAGCACGAACAGCCAAGTTTCTGGTATTGAGACTGGCTCTAATGCAACAAGGGGTACGTCAGCTTCCAAGAGATCAATTGCGTTAGGGCATTCTGTAGTCCGAGGTACAGACAGACGTTTCTATGGCCAGCAAAGAAAAAGCAAAATGGTGTGTTGTTTCCCTGATGCCAGGATCAAGAATGTCTCAGAGAGGGTGCAGCATGTTCTCACAGGGGAGAGGGGCCAGCAGGAGGTCATTGTCCACATTGGAACCAACGACATTGGAAGGGAAAAGGTTGAGACTCTGAAGGGAGATTACAGGGAGTTAGGCAGAAATTTAAAAAGGAGGTCCTCAAGGGTAGTAATATCTGGATTACTCCCAGTGCGACGAGCTAGTGAGGGCAGGAATAGGAGGATAGAGCAGATGAATGCATGGCTGAGGAGCTGGTGTATGGGAGAAGGATTCACATTTTTGAATCATTGGAATCTCTTTTGGGGTAGAAGTGACCTGTACAAGAAGGACGGATTGCACCTAAATTGGAAGGAAACTAATACACTGGCAGGGAACTTTGCTAGGACTGCTTGGGAGGATTTTAACTCGTAAGGTGGGGGGGTGGGACCCAGGGAGATCGTGAGGAAAGAGATTGATCTGAGACGGGTACAGCTGAGAACAGAAGTGAATCAAACAGTCAGGGCAGGCAGGGATAAGGACTAATAAATCAAACTGCATTTATTTCAATGCAAGGGGCCTAACAGGGAAGGCAGATGAACTTAGGGCATGGTTAGGAACATGGGACTGGGATATCATAGCAATTACAGAAACATGGCTCAGGGATGGGCAGGACTGGCAGCTTAATGTTCCAGGATACAAATGCTACAGGAAGGATAGAAAGGGAGGCAGGGGAGGAGGGGGAGTGGCATTTTTGATAAGGGATAGCATTACAGCTGTGCTGAGGGAGGATATTCCTGGAAACACATCCAGGGAAGTTATTTGGGTGGAACTGAGAAATAAGAAAGGAATGATCACCTTGTTGGGATTGTATTATAGACCCCCCAATAGTCAGAGGGAAATTGAGAAACAAACTTGTAAGGAGATCTCAGCTATCTGTAAGAATAACAGGGTGGTTATGGTAGGAGATTTTAACTTTCCAAACATCGACTGGGACTACTATAGTGTTCAGGGTTTAGATGGAGAGGAATTTCTTAAGTGTGTACAAGACAATTTTCTGGTTTAGTATGTGGATGTACCTACTAAAGAAGGTGCAAAACTTGACCTGCTCTTGGGAAATAAGGCAGGGCAGGTGACTGAGGTGTCAGTGGGGGAGGCACTTTGGGACAGCAACCATAATTCTATTCATTTTAAAATAGTGATGGAAAAGGATAGACCAGATCTAAAAGATGAAGTTCTAAATTGGAGTAAGGCCAATTTTGACGGTATGAGGCAAGAAGTTTCAAAAGCTGATTGGAGGCAGATGTTCGCAGGTAAAGGGGCGGCTGGAAAATGGGAAGTCTTCAGAAATGAGATAACAAGAATCCAGAGAAAGTATATTCCTGTCAGGGTGAAAGGGAAGGCTGGTAGGTATAGGGAATACTGGATGACTAAAGAAATTGAGGGTTTGGTTAAGAAAAAGAAGGAAGCATATGTCAGGTACAGATAGGATAGATCGAGTGAATCCTTAGAGTATAAAGGAAATAGGAGTATACTTAAGAGGGAAATCAGGAGGGCAAAACGGGGACATGAGATAGCTTTGGCAAATAGAATTAAGGAGAATACAAAGGGTTTTTACAAATATATTATGGGCAAAAGTGTAACTAGGGAGAGAATAGGGCCCCTCAAAGATCAGCAAGGCGGCCTTTGTGTGGAGCCACAGAAAATGGGGGAGATACTAAATGAATATTTTGCATCAGTATTTACTGTGGAAAAGGATATGGAAGATATAGACTGTAGGGAAATAGATGGTGACATCTTGCAAAATGTCCAGATTACAGAGGAGGAAGTGCTGCATGTCTTGAAACGGTTAAAGGTGGATAAATCCCCAGGGCCTGATCAGGTGTACCTGAGAACTCTGTGGGAAGATAGAGAAGTGATTGCTGGGCCTCTTGGTGAGATATTTGTATCATCGATAGTCACAGGTGAGGTGCCGGAAGACTGGAGGTTGGCAAACGTGGTGCCACTGTTTAAGAAGGGCGGTAAAGACAAGCCAGGGAACTATAGACCGGTGAGCCTGACCTCAGTGTTGGGCAAGTTGTTGGAGGGAATCCTGAGGGACAGGATGTACATGTATTTGGAAAGGCAAGGACTAATTCAGGATAGTCAACATGGCTTTGTGCGTGGGAAATCATGTCTCACAAACTTGATTAAGTTTTTTGAAGAAGTTACAAAGAAGATTGATGAGAGCAGAGCAGTAGATGTGATGTATATGGACTTCAGTAAGGCATTCGACAAGATTCCCCATGGGAGACCATCTAGCAAGGTTAGATCTCATGGAATCCAGGGAGAACTAACCACTTAGATACAGAACTGGCTCAAAGGTAGAAGACTGAGGGTGATGGTGGAGGGTTGTTTTTCAGACAGCGAAGAGGGTTACTTCAGATTACAACAGGATCTTGACCAGATGGGCCAATGAGCTGAGAAGTGGCAGATGGAGTTTAATTCAGATAAATGCGAGGTGCTACATTTTGGGAAAGCAAATCTTAGCAGGACTTATACACTTAATGGTAAGGTCCTAGGGAGTGTTGCTGAACAAAGATACCTTGGAGTGTAGGTTCATAGCTCCTTGAAAATGGAGTCACAGGTAGATAGGATAGTGAAGAAGGTGTTTGGTATGCTTTCCTTTATTGGTCAGAGTATTGAGTACAGGAGTTGGGAGGTCATGTTGTGGCTGTACAGGACATTGGTCAGGCCACTGTTGGAACATTGCATGCAATTCTGTCTCCTTCCTATTGGAAAGATGTTGTGAAACTTGAAAGGGTTCAGAAAAGATTCACAAGGATGTTGCCAGGCTTGGAGGAACTGAGCTACAGGGAAAGACTGAACAGGCTGGTGCTGTTTTCCCTGGAGCGTTGTAGGCTGAGGGGTGACCTTATAGAGGTTTACAAAATTGAGGGGCATGGATAGAATAAATAGTCAAAGTCTTTTCCCTGTGGTCAGAGAGTCCAAAACTAGAGGGTAGAAGTTTAGAGTGAGAGGGGAAAGATATAAGAGAGACCTATGGGGCAACTTTTTCATGCAGAGCGTGGTACGTGTATGGAATGAGCTGCCAGAGGATGTGGTGGAGGCTGGTACAATTGCAATGTTTAAGAGGCATTTGGATGGGTATATGAATAGGAAGGGTTTGGAGGGATATGGGCCGGGTGCTGGCAGGTGGGACTAGATTGGGTTGGGATATCTGGTCGGCATGGACGGGTTGGACCAAAGGGTCTGTTTCCATGCTATACAGCTCTCTGACTCTATGACTAAATAAGAGGGACTAAATTAGGAAATCTAGTCAGAAGAACAGACAGGGCCAGGTTAATGAACATTGTGGGTCTAGCAGCCTCAAGTGTAGAGATTTTAATGCAGTGTGTATGACAAATAAGGCAGATGATCTTTGAGCCAGAATTGGTACATGAGAGTGCAGTGTGGCAGCCACCACAGAAACCTAGTTGAGAAGAGGGCAGGATGGGCAGTTGAATGTTCCAGGGTTTAGATGTTTCAAGTCTGATAGGAGGGGATGTAAAAGAGGTGGGGGAGTTGAATTACTGATTAAGGATAATGTCACAGCTGCGCAAAGAGAGGACATCTTGGAAGGCTTACTGAGCAAGCCAGTATAGGAGTTGAGGAATAAGAAAGGTACAATCACTGATGCTGTCATTCTATTGGCCTCCCAATAGCCAGCAGAAATTAGAGGAGCAGATTTATAAGCAGATCATGGAAAGATGTAAAAGCACCAAGGGAGTGGTAGTGGCTAATTTTAATTTCCCTCATATTCACTCGGGCTACCTTGGTGCCAAGGTCTTAGAAGAGGCAGGTACATCCAGGAGGGATTCTTGAAGCAATATTCATGCTGCAACTGTACAAAATGCTGTGCAGCCACACTTGGAATATTGTGTGTTCACAATATTCGCCACATTTTGGGAAGGATGTGGAAGCATTGGAAAAGGTGCAGAGGAGATTTACCAGGATGTTGCCTGGTCTGGAGGGAAGGTGTTATGAGGAAAGGCTGAGAGACTTGGGTCTTTTCTCATTGGAGAGAAGAAGGCTAAGGGGGGATTTGATAGAGACATACAAGATGTTCAGAGGATTAGATAGGGTAGACAGAGAAAGACTTTTTCCTAGGATGATGACATCAGCTTGTTCGAGAGGGCATAACTACAAATTGAAGGGTGACAGATTTAAGACTGATGTCAGAGGCAAATTCTTCATGCAGAGAGTGGTAAGGGTGTGGAACGCTCTACCTGCCAATGTAGTTAACTCAGCCACATTAGGGAGATTTAAACAATCCTTAGATAAGCTCATAGATGATTTTGGGATAGTGTCAGGGAACAAGCTGAGAATAGTTCATAGGTCGGTGCAACATCGAGAGCCAAAGGGCCTGTTCTGCGCTGTATAGTTCTATGTCCTAATATGTAGATAATCCAAATTGTGAACGGGCTGTATTAGATCGTGTATTGGCGAAAGAGCTCAGCCAGGTGATCGAAATTTCAGTGGCAGACCATTTTGGGAACAGTTACCATAATACTGTAAGTTTTAAGATAGTTACGGAAAAGGATAAAACTGGTTCTTGGGTGGAAGTGCCAAATGGAGGAAAGACTAATTACATTAGTATTGGGCAGTAACTGGAAAAGAAAATTGGATTGGGGCAGCTGTTTGATTAGGAACAAGATGATCCCTGTTACCTTTCTAGAATAAAATAACAACATTAGCTATTCTCCAGTCTTCTGGGATGTCACCTTGGCTCAAGGGGATACAAAGATCTCTGTCAAGGTCTCAAAAGTTTGGTCCCTTGCCTCCTTTAATAATCTAGTGTAGATCCCGTCAGACCCTGGGAAATTATCTACCTGAATGCTTTTTAAGACAATCACAGATCAAATTACATGGAATCCCTGGTGAGTTGGCAAGTTGGCTTGGTCAAAGAAGACAGATGGTAGTTGTGGAGGGATGTTTTTCTGACTGGAAGTCTGTGACCAGAGGTGGTCCTCAAGGATCAACTGCTGGGCCCTGTGTTGTCTCTAATGCTTATTGGTGATTTGGATGAAGATGTCAGTGGTCTGATTAGTAAGTTTGGAAATGTTCCAGGATACAGACGCTTCAGACAGGACATGGAGGGGAGTAGAAGGGAGGGGAGGAGTTGCTTTGCTGGTCAGAGATGATATCACAGTTATATTAATGGAAGATAGTATGGAGGACTTGAGCAGTGGGTACAGCTGAGAAATAAAAAGGGTGCAGTTCCATTGTTGGGGCTGTATTACAGGCCTCCAGTGACCGTAAGGTAGAAGAACAAATAGGTCAATAGATAATGGAAAGATGTAGAGGAAACAGGGTGGTGGTGATGGGAGATTTTAATTTTCCCAACATTGACGGGGATACACTTAGTGTCAGAGGTCTGGATGGGGCAGAATTTGAAAGGAGCCATATTGGACCTGGTGTTGGGGAATGAGCCAGGCTAAGTGGCAGAAGTTGCAATGGGAGATTTCTTTGGGAAGAGTGACGTTTAAGAAGACTGGTAGACAAAGATGAGAGTGGCCCTAAGGGAAGAGTACTAAACTGGGCCAAGGCCAATTATATCAAAATTTGGCAGGAGCTGGGAAATGTGGATTTGGAGCAGCTATTTTAAGGAAAGTCCACATTTGATATGTGGGATGCTTTCAAAGATAGGTTGAAGAGAGTGCAGGATAGGCATGTCCCTTTGAAAGCAAAAGATAGGAACGGCAGAATATGTGAAGCGTGGCTGACAGGAGAAATCGTGCAACTAACCAAGAGGAAAAGGGAAACGTACATCAGGTCCAGGCAGCTAAGAACAGGCTTTGGAGGAATTTGGGAGAGTAGGACCAATCTTAAACAAAGAATCAAGCAAGCCAAAAGGGGTCATGAAATAATTTTAGCGAGCAGAATTAAGG
This sequence comes from Chiloscyllium punctatum, assembly GCF_047496795.1. Classification (NCBI taxonomy): domain Eukaryota; kingdom Metazoa; phylum Chordata; class Chondrichthyes; order Orectolobiformes; family Hemiscylliidae; genus Chiloscyllium; species Chiloscyllium punctatum. The sequence goes on from NC_092739.1 coordinate 178,443,492, forward strand.
AGAACCCCAAGGCCTTTTATTCATATATAAGAATCAAGATGATAATTAGAGAAAGGGTTGGTCCACTAAAGGATAAGGAAGGAAGGTTGTGTGTTGAACCTGAGAAAATGGGTGAGATTCTCAATGATTCAATGATTACTTTGCATCAGTGTTCACTGAAGAGAGAGACATGATGAATGTTGAGATTAGAGATACTCTGGATCACGTTTGTTTACTCTAGATCACGTTGATATAAGGAAGGAGGATTTGTTGGGTAGGCTAAGGATATTAAGGTGGACAAATCCCCAGGATTGATGGGATCTATCCAGGTTACTGAGGGAGGTGAGAAGAAATAGCTGAGGCCCTGTCAGATATCTTTTGTGGCATCCTTAAACACAGGTGAAATGCTGGAAGATTGGAGAGTTGCTAATGTTGTCCTCCTGTTCAAGAAGGGTAGTAGGGATATTCCGGGTAACTACAGACCAGTGAGCCTCACGTCAATGGTGGGAAAGTTGCAAGAGAAGGTAGTGAGGGATAGGATCTAGTTATATTTGGAACAGAATGGGCTTATCAGTGACAGGCAACATGGTTTTGTGCGGAGGAGATCGTGCCTTACCAACTTAATAGAGTTCTTTGAGGAAGTGACCAAGTTGATAGATGAAGGAAGGGCCGTAGACATGGACTTTAGTAAGGCATTTGATAAAGTTCCCCATGGTAAACTAATGGAGAAAGTGAAGTCACATGGTGTGCAGGGTGTTCTAGCTAGGTGGATAAAGAACTGGTTAAACAACAGGAGACAGAGAGTAGTAGTTGAAGGGAGTTCCTTGAAATGGAGAAAGGTGACCAGTGGTGTTCCACAGGGATCGGTGTTAGGGCCACTGTTGTGATATATATGTGATCTGGAAGAGGGCATTGGTTGACCGATTAGTCAGTTTGCAGATGACATGAAGATTGGTGGAGTAGCAGAAAGCATAGGGGACTGTCAAAGAATACAGGAGAATATAGATAGACTGGAGAGTTGGCTGAGAAGTGGCAGATGGAGTTCATCCAGACAAATGTGAGGTGATGCATTTTGGGAAGTCTAATTCTGGAGCCAACTGTATTGTAAACGGAAGAGCCTTGGGAAAAGTTGATGAGCAGAGAGATCTGGGAGTTCAGGTCCATTCTACCCTGACGTTGGCTGCACAAGTGGATAGAGTGGTCAAGAAGGTATATCTTCCGCCTAGGAACCCTCCAACCACAAGGGATGAACTCAGATTTCTCCAGTTTCCTCATTTCCCCTCCCCCAACCTTGTCTCTGTCAAATCCCTCGAACTCAGCACCGCCTTCCTAACCTGCAATCTTCTTCCTGACCTCTCCGCCCCCACCCCACTCTGGCCTATCTCCCTCACCTTAACCTCCTTCCACCTATTGCATTTCCAACGCCCCTCCCCCAAGTCCCTCCTCCCTACCTTTTATCTTAGCCTGCTGGACACACTTTCCTCATTCCTGAAGAAGGGCTCATGCCCGAAACGTCGATTCTCCTGTTCCTTGGATCCTGCCTGACCTGCTGCGCTTTTCCAGCAACACATTTTCAGCTCTGATCTCCAGCATCTGCAGTCCTCACTTTCTCCTCAATAAGGTATATAGTATGGTTGCCTTCATCAAACGGGGTATTGAGTATAAGAGTATATTGAGTATAAGAGCTGGCAGATCATGTTAAAATTGTACAAGATTTTGGTTCAGCCATATTTAGAACACTGATCACCACATTACCAAAAGGATGTGGACACGTTGGAGAGAGAAGGTTTACGAGGATGTTGCCTGGAATGGAAGGTACTAGTTATGAAGAATAGGTTAGGATTGTTTTCATTAGAAAAAAGAAGATTGAGGGGGAACCTGATTGAGATCTACAAAGTCATGAAGGGTAGACAGAGATAAGCTTTTTCCCAGGGTGAGGGATTCAATAACAAGAGGTCACATGTTCAAGGTGAGAGGTGAAAAGTTTAAGGGGGATACACGCGGAAAGTACTTTACACAGAGGGTGGTAGTGCCTGGAACACGTTGCCAGCAGAGATAGTAGAGGCAGGCCCGGTCGATTCATTTAAGATGTATCTGGACAGGTTGATGAGTAGTTGGGGAGCAGAGGGATACAGATGTTTAGGAATTGGGCAGCAGGTTTAGACAGTGGATTTGGATTGGCTCAGGCTTGGAGGGCTGTAGGGCCTGTTCCTGGACTGTAGATTTACTTTGTTCTTATGACACAAAAATTAGTTGAGTTGTGGATAGTGAAGAAGGATTTCAAAGGCTTCAGCAGATTTTAGATCAGCTGAAAAGTTGGACGGAGAAATGACAGATGGAGTTTAACCCGAACAAATCAGAAGGATGTGGTGAAACTTAAAAGGATTCATAAAAGATTTACAAGGATGTTGCCAGGGTTGGAGGATTTGAGCTACAGGGAGAGGCTGAACAGGCTGGGGCTGTTCTCCCTGGATCGTTGGAGGATGAAGGGTGACGTTCTAGACCTTATAAAATCATGAGGGGCATGGATAAGATAAATAAAGTCTTTTCCCTGGTTGGAGGAATCCAGAACTAGAGGGCATAGGTATAGGGTGAGAGGGGAAAGATATAAAAGGGACCTAAGGGATTACTTTTTCAGTTCCAAAGGATGGTGCATGTATGGAATGAGCTGCCAGAGGAGGTGGTGCAGGCTGGTACAATTGCAACATTTAAAAGGCATCGATGAGTGTATGAATCAGAAGGGTTTAGAAGGATGTGTGCCAAGTCCTGGCAAATGGGACTAGATTAGTTTAGGATATCTGGTCTGCTTGGATGGGTTGGACCGAAGGATCTGTTTTCATGCTGTACATGTCTATGACTCGATGACTGTAAATGTAAGGGCCCTTAGCAGCATTGTTATACAAACAGATCTTGGAGTCTAAATTCATACTTCTCTAAAAGTGGACTTGAGTGGACCCGACGTGGACTCAAGTGGGTCTTGCACAGACTCAAGTGGGTCCAGCACAGATTTGAGTGGTGAAAATATGTTGCTGGAAAAGCGCAGCAGGTCAGGCAGCATCCAAGGAACAGGAGAATCGACGTTTCGGGCATAAACCCTTCTTCAGGCTTATGCCCGAAACGTCGATTCTCCTGTTCCTTGGATGCTGCCTGACCTGCTGCGCTTTTCCAGCAACACATTTTCAGCTCTGATCTCCAGCATCTGCAGTCCTCACTTTCTCCTCACAGATTTGAGTGGGTCCAGCACGGGCTTGAGTGGGTCCAGCACGGGCTTGAGTGGGCCCAGGACAGATTCGAATGGGTACAGCGCAGACTTCATGGCGGAAGTGAGTGAATCCCTACTTACTTTTCTGGGGCGAGCACAGGACCTGGCATCAGAATCAGTGGCAGCTACATCAATGTAGGTGACATTGTAGAGATGTGCCAAGCGGCAAAAGATCTCACCTGAGGATTGGTGGCTTCCTCATTGGTTGAGTAAGGCACTGATGGCAACGAGGCAGTGAAGGAGGAACGGTGGTGCAGGCATTGTTGATGATGAGCTGGTTCAGGATTCGTGAACTCGTTTTGAGCTATATCTTTCTCAATTCTTTTCATCTCTTTAAGTTATTCAAAATGGTCATATCGTGAAGACAGTGGTAAAGCTTTTCACTTTCTCACTGTAAAATACGTGATAAAATCATTCATTCATTCATTCACAAGTGGATGTAATGGTAAGGAAGGCATATGGCATGCTTGCCTTCGTCCATTGGAGCATTGAGTATAAAAGTTGGCAAGTTCTGCTGCAACGGTATAACATTTTGACAGGCCACATTTGGAAAACTGGACACAGGGAAGGTGTGGAGGCTTTGGAGAGGATGCAGAAGTGGTTTCCCAGGATGCAAACTGGATTGGAGTGCATTAGCTATAAGGAGGTACAAAATGAGATACAATCAAATACCAAAACAAAAGATCATAACAAGAAAATAATGTTGTTATGTGTAATTTATCAAGTGGTTATTGGATGGGCATATGGATGAGAATGGAATAGTGTACGTTAGATGGGCTTCAGACTGGCTTCACAAGGCGGCGCAACATCAAGGACCGAAGGGACTGTACTGTGTTGTAATATTCTGTGTTCTATGTTTGAATCTTAAACCCCAGTAGGAATTGGAAAATATATGATTTGCTAACTTAAATTCACAATAACTTAAAATCTTCCCTTTCGTATATTGAAAGTTTGTAATGATTGTTACAACTGAAAAGCTTGCTAGGCTATTCAGAGGGCAGTTGAGAGTCAACCACATTGCTTTGGATCTGGAGTCACATGTAGGCCAGGTCAGATAACAACAGCAAATTTCTTTCCCTGAAGGACATTATCCCAGATAGGCTTTACCTGACAATTGACAGCAGCTTTGTAGTCAGCATTAGACTCAAAATTCTAGATATTTATCAAATAAAAGTGCATCTTGCGCTGTACAGGATTCATATGCAGATCCGCCAAACATTATGTATATTTCTAGATTAATAGGGTCAAAAGGGAAGAAAAGTCAGTGAAGCACCAGTATGGACTATAGGAGTTGATAAGTTGTTTTTCATTTTCTGATAATTCATTTAATTTATCTTCTGTTGACAAAGGTTTGCTTTAATACTGATGCTTCATTTCATTTGTTAGTTAACTAACAAAAGAGCTGTGATCGGGTGGACATTTTCAAGATAGCAACTAATCAAGTGTCACGGGGATCAGTACTGGGCCCACTATTTTTTACAATATGTATGAATTACTTAGATGAGCAAAGTAAATATACCATAACCAAGTTTGAAGATAATACAAAGATAGGTGATAAGGCAAGTGTTAAGAATGATAGAACCTGCAGAGAGATATGGACAGGTTTTTTGAGTGGGCAAAAACCTTGCAGATGGAACGTAGTATTGGAAAATGTAAATGCACTTTGGCAGAAAGAACAGAGGAATTGAATATTATTTAAATGATGAACGATTGCAGAAAGCTGCCGTAGGAATTGAGGGTATTCATGAATCACAAAATGTCGGCATACAAGTTCTGAAGGTAATAATCAAGGTAAATGGAACATTGACATTTATCTCAAAGGGAATAGAGTATGAAAGCAGAACATTACCGCAAAACATTTACAAGGCACCAGTCAAATAACTGAATGGTTTAGTACCCATTGAACAGTACAGCACAGCACAAGCCCTTTGGCCCTCGATGTTGTGCTGACTTTTATCCTACTCTAAGATCAGTCAAACCTACATACCCTTCATTTTACTATCATCCATGTGCCAATCCTGGAGTCACTATTTTGACTCTGCTGACTGTGCATTCCACGCACCCACCACTCTCTGTGTAAAAAACCTACCTCTGACACCTCCCAAAACTTTCCTCCAGTCACCTTAAAATTATGCCTCCTCATGATAGTCACTTCCACCTTGGGAAAAAGTCTCTGACTATTCATTCTATCTATACCTCTCATCATCTTGTACACTGCTATCAAGTCACCTCTCATCTTTCTTCATGCCAATGAGAAAAGCCCTAGCTCCCTCCACCTTTCTTAATAAGACATACCCGCCTGTCCAGGCAGCATCCTGGTAAATCTCTTCTACACTCTCTCTAAAGTTTCCTTATCCTTTTGATAATGAGGTGACCAGAACAGAACACAAGATTCCAAGTGTGGTCAAACCAGAGATTTATAGATTGTGGAGGAGCCAGTGTTGGACCGGAGTGGACAAAGTTAAAAATCACACAATACCAAGTTATAGTCCAAAAGGTTTATTTGGAAACACTAGCTTTCAGGGTGCTGCTCCTTCCTCAGGGCTTTATATAGCTGCAGCATCACCTCACGGCTCTTAAACTCAATCCCCTGCTAATGAAAGCCAACACATCAAATACCTTATTAACAACCCTATCAACTTGGGTGGCAACTTTGAAGGATCTATGAATGTGCTCTCTGAGATCGCTCTGTTTCTCCACACTGCCAAGAATCCTGTCTTTAATCCTATAACCTGCATTCAAATTTGACCTTCCAAAATAAATCACTTCACACTTTTCTAGGCCAAACTCCATCTGTCACTTTCGCCCAGCTCTGTATCCTGTCACCATCCCATTGCAATGTACAACAGCCCTCCACACTATCAACAATTCCAGCAACCTTTGTGTCATCATCAAACTTACTTACCCTACCTTCCACTTCCTCATCCAAGTCATCTATAGAAATTATAAAGAACAGATTCCTGTGGAACACCACTGGTCACCGAGCTCCAGGCTAAATACTTTCCATCTGATACCACCCTCTGTCTTCTGTGAGCCAGCTAATTCTGTATCCAGACAGCCAAATTTCCCTGTATCCCTTGCCTTCTTACTTTCTGAATGAGCCTACTGTGGGGAACCATATCAAACGCCTTGCTAAAATCAATATACACCACATCCACTGCTTCACCTTCATCAATGTGTTTTGTCACATCCACAAATAATTCACGAAGGTTTGTGAGACATGACCTGTCCCTCACAAGCCATACTGACTATCTGTAATCAAACTATGCTTTTCCACAACCACCTGATAAAGGAGTGGTGGTCCGAAAGCCAGTGTGCTTCCAATTAAACCTGTTGGACTATAACCTGGTGTTGTGTGATTTTTAACTTTGTACACCACAGTCCAACGCCGGCATCTCCAAATCATGCTTTTCCAAGTAATCATAAATCCTGTGTCTCAGAATCCTCTCCAATATTTTGCCAACACCAAAGGAGGATTGATTGGTCTGTAATTCCCAGGGTTATTCCTATTCCCTTTCTTGAACGAGGGAATAACATTTGCCAACCTCCAATCATTTGGTGCTATTCCAGTGGACAGTGAGGATGCAAATATCATCACCAAAAGTGCTGCAATCTCTTCCCTCATTTTCTGGAGTAACATTACATACATCCCGTCTGGCCCAGGAGACTGATCTATCCTTGTTTTTCAAAATCACCAGCACATTTTCCTTCTTAACATCAACCTGTTTTAGCATATCAGCCTGTTTCACGCTGTTCTTACAAGCAACAGAGTCCCTCTCACTAGTGAATACTGAAGCAAAGTATTCATTAAGAACCTTCCCCTACCTCTTCTAACTCCAAGCACAAGTTCCCTCCAGTACCCCTGATCAGCTCTACCCTCACTCTGGCCATCCTCTTGTACCTCATATAAGTGAAGAACACCTTGGGGTTTTCCTTAAGCTTACCTGCCAAGGTTTTTACATGTACCCTTCTAGCTTTTCTAAGTTCATTCTTCAGTTCCTTCCTGGCTACCTTGTAACCCTCTAAAGCCCTGTCTGATTCTTGCACCATCAACCTTCAGTGAACTTACTTCTTCCTCTTGACTAGATGTTCCACATCTCTTGTCACCCAAGGTTCTCCCAAGCTACCATCCCTTCCTTGCCTCAGTGGGACAAACCAACCCAGCACTTGCAGCAGGTGCTCCCGAAACAACCTACATATTTTCCTGACAATATCTGTTTCCAATTTAAGCTCCACAGTTCCTGCCTAATAGCAATTCAACACTTTCCCATACCATCTACTCCTATCCCTCTCCATGACTATAGTAAAGGTCAGGGAGTTGTGATCACTATCACCGAAATGCTCTCCCATCGAAAGCTCTGACATCTGACTTAGTTCATTTTCAAGTACCAAATCCAATATAGCCTCCCCTCTCATCGCCCTTTCTACATATTGAGTCAGAAATCCTCCTGGACATACCCCACAAAATTTGTTCCATCCAAACTATTTGCACTAAGGAGATTCAAATCAATATTAAGGAAGTTGGAGTCACTATTACTTCTGCAACCTTTCCAAAATCCACCTCACAGCCTGCACCTTTGTGTCTCTGCTGTTATTGAGGTGTCCATAGAAAGGTCCCTATAGAAAACTCTTTTTGGAAAGACGAATGACCTGCCAGAATAGAGAAGGTTACTAGATTGGGGCTGGACATGGAGGGATTTTCTGATGAATAGAGGTTGAGCAGATTGGAGTTGAACTCATTGGAGTTTACACGAATGAGACAAAATCTTATTAAAACACACAAGATTTCTAGGGAAATCAACAGGGTAGATGTAGAAAGGTTGCTTCCCCTTGTAGGAGAGCCTGGAACTGGAGGGCGTAATACTGGATAAGTGGTGCTGGAAGAGCACAGCAGTTCAGGCAGCATCCAACGAGCAGCGAAACCAACGTTTCGGGCAAAAGCCCTTCATCTGGAGGGCGTAATGTCAGACTAAGATTGTATAAAAATGATTTATTTATTTATTTTTGTTTATATTTATATGTATATAAGATAGATGAGGAGGATTTTCTTCTCTCCGAGGGTAGCAAATCTGTGGAATTTCTTAACGCAGGCACTGTAGAAGCTGTATCATTCAGTAAATTCAAGGCTACACAGACATTTTTAATCGCTAATGAATGAAAGGCTGTGGGGAAAAGACAGGAAAGTGGAATTGATCATTATCAGATCAGTTACAATCTCATTGAGTTGTGGAGCACACTCGACAGCTTAAATAGCCTACTTCTGCTCCTATGTCTCATCGTCTTTATGCTTGAGAGTTCATATTTTCATTGTCTTTGAAGGAATTTTGGCTTTTCTTCAACAGGGATTTGCATAGCAAGGGTTTGGGGAATATTGAGTGCTTTCTGGCACCTCCACAAAGGAGAGAGAAAAAGAGTTTTTTAAATGCTTTCTCAACACCCCGCACAAGCCATGTCACCTGGTCAAGAGGCAATCAAAATGTTGTTGTCAAGCAAATGTCCCCTTGTTCAGAACTTATCTGTTCCATGGTGTTAGCTTTTCCTGTCATGCCGAGGGCAAAACAAATTCAGCCAGATTTTGCAAGGAGTGGCAACCTTGTGCATCTTGACACTTGTTTTCATGAAAAGAGGGCACTCCCTGTTTCTGAAAGGAGCAGGGCTCCTTCAGATATGTGGAGCTTGTCTTCCATTCTGACAATGTTTCATGTAACAATGTGCTGTGAGAATAGGGTGCTAAATGGGTAAGGGAGTAGGGTACCAGTTAAGTTGTGTGCCATATTGGTAGGGTGTTAGCTGGGTAGGAGCAGGGTGCCATGCGTATGATGTCAGATGGATAGTGGATCAGATTCTGGATAAGGTGGATGCAAGCTTGGGAGGAGTAAGGTGCCCTGGTAGGATACTAAGTGTGTAGGGTATCATTTGCTAGGTAGGTAGGAGTCCAGCTGAAATGGGGTACGAGAGCCAAGTGGGTATGCGACAGCAAAGTGGCAAGTGTGCCAGGTCAATAATGCAGTGTTTAGGGTACGTAGGACAAAACAAATCTGGTGGGGAGCAGGTAGGCTCTGATCTTGTGACAAGGAGGTGAGATGGGATCAAGCAAAGAAATGGTTGGGGGAGAAGATGATTTGGAGGTTGTCTCAGCTCTAATCCTGTGGGGGAATGAGAGATTAGTTCAGGTGTGGATGTGGGTTGTATCAGAGGTGTCCAGTTGGGTCCAGGTGTTGTGGCATTGAGTCTAGTTCAATCCTGTAGGGAAGGACATTTGAGTGCTGAGCAAGAAAGGCATGTCATGTGATAGGGGAAGAAGGAGGTGGGGGGGTGGTTGGTGCCTCAAATGGGTGTCAAGTCAGGGTCAGAAATTGTAAGAGGTCTGGAGGAGGTGTAATTTGGGGCTATGTAAGCATGAATTCAGTTGAAAGGTTACGAGTTGACTATGTACTTACGAGGTAAAAACAATGACTGCAGATGCTGGAAATCAAATACTGGATTAGTGGTGCTGGAAGAGCACAGCAGTTCAGGCAGCATCCAACGAGCAGCGAAATCGACGTTTCGGGCAAAAGCCCTTCATCAGGAATAAAGGCAGACAGCTGAAGTGTGGAGAGATAAGCTAGAGGAGGGTGGGGGTGGGGAGAAAGTAGCATAGAGTACAATAGGTGAGTGGGGGAGGGGATAAAGGTGATAGGTCAAGGAGGAGAGGGTGGAGTGGATAGGTGGAAAAGGAGCTAGGCAGGTAGGACAAGTCCAGACAAGTCATGGGAACAGTGCTGAGCTGGAAGTTTGGAACTAGGGTGAGGTTGGGGAGAGGGAAATGAGGAAACTGTTGAAGTCCACATTGATGCCCTGGGGTTGAAGTGTTCCAAGGCGTTCTTCCTCCAGGCGTCTGGTGGTGAGGGAGCGGCGGTGAAGGAGGCCCAGGACCTCCATGTCCTCGGCAGAGTGGGAGGGGGAGTTGAAATGTTGGGCCACGGGGCGGTGTGGCTGATTGGTGCGGGTGTCCCGGAGATGTTCTCTAAAGTGCTCTGCTAGGAGGCACCCAGTCTCCCCAATGTCGAGGACCGCATCGGGAACAACGGATACAATAAATGATATTAGTGGATATGCAGGTAAAACCTTGATGGATGTGGAAGGCTCCTTTAGGGCCTTGGCTGGAGGTGAGAGAGGAGGTGTGGGCGCAGGTTTTACAGTTCCTGTGGTGGTAGGGGAAGGTGCCAGGATGGGAGGGTGGGTCGTAGGGGGTGTGGACCTGACCAGGTAGTCACAGAGGGAACGGTTTTTGCGGAAGGCAGAATTGGGTGGGGAGGAAAATATATCCCTGGTGGCGGGGTCTGTTTGGAGGTGGCGGAAATGTCGGCGGATGATTTGGTTTATGCGAAGGTTGGTAGGGCGGAAGGTGAGCACCAGGGGCATTCTGTCCTTGTTACGGTTGAGGGGTGGGGTCTGAGGGCGGAGGTGCAGGATGTGGACGAGATGCGTTGAAGGGCATCTTTAACCACGTGGGAAGGGAAATTGCGGTCTCTGAAGAAGGAGGCCATCTGGTGTGTTCTGTGGTGGAACTGGTCCTCCTGGGAGCAGATACAGCGGAGGCAGAGGAATTGGGAATACGGGATGGCATTTTTGCAAGAGGTAGGGTGGGAACAGGTGTAATCCAGGTAGCTGTGGGAGTCGGTGGGTTTGTAAAAAATGTCAGTGTCAAGTTGGTCGTCATTAATGGAGATGGAGAGGTCCAGGAAGGGGAGGGAGGTGTCAGAGATGGTCCAGGTAAATTTAAGGTCAGGGTGGAATGTGTTGGTGAAGTACTAGAGTCGATAAAGTGTACAAATTTAAAAATCACTCAATACCAGGTTATAGTCTAACAGGTTTACTTGGAAGCACTAGTCTTCGGAGCGCTGCTCCTTCATCAGGTAGTTGTGGAGAATAAGATTGTAAGACAGAATTTATAGCAAACGTTTAGAGTAATGTCACTGAAATTATATATTGAAAAAGACCTGGATTGTTTGTTAAGCCTCTCATCTTTTAGAATGACCATGTTGGTTTCAGTTCTTTCATATGTAAATCGCAAAATCTTTTTTAAAAGTTACATTCTTAAGTGCACTTTTAACAATTGGTGTCTTGTCGACCCACATAAGGTATTGAAGGTGTTAACTCCCTGTGAAGCTGTCTGTTCGACCATGGTCAGACTGATTCTAATCTAAAAAATGGATTGACAGAATCTTACATGGATTCATGCTGTTTTTGAGCAAAGTAAAATGTAATTCTGCAAGTACAAATTCACCCCACAAATGTTTAGATTAGAATCAGTTTACCTCATTGATTTTAACCCTACTGCGAATCCTCTTGCAAGGATGCCTGCCTTGAAGAAGTTTTCCTCCTCTCTCTCTACAAGCATCTCAGGGAGTCCCTCTCCCACTGCAACTCCCAGGTCATTTCCTCTACCCTGAAGCTCTTCAACCATTGTCGAACAGACAGCTTCACAGGGAATAAACACCTTCAATACCTGATGTGGGCTGACATGACACCAATTGTTAAAGTGCACTTGAGAATGTAACTTTTAAAAAAGATTTTGCGATTTACATATGAAAGAACAGAAACCAACATGGTCATTCTAAAAGATGAGAGGCTTAACAAACAATTCAGGTATTTTTCAGTATATAATTTCAGTTATATCACATTGTAAACTTTTGCTATAAATTATGTCCTACGATCTTATACTCCACAACCACCTGATGAAGGAGCAGCGCTCCAAAAGCTAGTGCTTCCAATTAAATCTGTTGGACTGTAACCTGGTGTTCTGTGATTTTTAACTTTGTACATTCCAGACCAACACCGGCATCTCAAAATCGATAACGTGTGGCACTGGGAAAAGGACAGCAAGTCAGGCAACATCCAAGGAGGAGGAGAGTTGATGTTTCGGGCAGGATCCTTCATCAGGGCTGTGGAGGGGGGCTAAGAAATATTTCAGGGGGGCAGTTGGTCCTGGGGGCAAGATAGGTGAGATGGTGATAGATGGATGCAGGTAGGAGGTAATAGTGATAGGTTGGTGGGAATAGGTGGGAAGGAAGATGGGCAGGTAGGAGAGGTCAAGAGGGTGGTACCAAATCAGAGATTTGAGTCTGGGATGGGGTGAGGGAGATCGTTTCCTGTATCTGTTGCATTCGATGTGGTCTCTACATCAGAGAGGCCAAGTGCAAACACATAGAACATAGAGTACAGCACAGAACAGGCCCTTTGGCCCACGATGTTGTGCCAAGGGTTAATCCTATTGTAAAATGAAATAACTTAACCTACGCACCCCTCAACTCACTGCTATCAATGTGCATGTCCAGCAGTCGCTTTAATGTCCATAATGACTCTGATTCCACCACCACAGCTAGCAACGCATTCCATACATTCACTACTCTCTGTGTAAATAACCTTCCTCTGACGTCGCCTCTATACCTTCCTCCTAATATCTTAAAACTATGACCCCTCGTACCAGTCAATCCTGCCCTGGGGAAATGTCTCTGGCTATTGACTCTATCCATTCCTCTCATTATCTTGTATACCTTGATCGGTCTCCTCTCTTCCTCCTCCTCTCCAGAGAGAAAAGTCCGAGCTTATTCAACCTTTCTTCATAAGGCAAGCCCTCCACTCCAGGCAGCATTCTGGTAAACCTTCTTTGCACCCTCTCCAAAGCCTCTGTATCTTTCTTATAGTAGGGCAACCAGAACTGGACATAATATTCCAAGTGTGGTCTCACCAGGGACTTGTAGAGCTGCAGCAAAATCTTACGGCTCTTAAACCCATTCCCCTTGTTAATGAAAGCCAAAACAACATATGCTTTCTTAACAACCCGATCCACTTGGGTGGCAACTTTGAGGGATCTATGTACTTGTACACCCAGATCCCTCTGTTCCTCCACACTGCCAAGAATTTTGTCTTTAATCCTATATTCAACATTCGAGTTTGACGTTCCAAAGTGCATCACTTTGCATTTATCCAGGTTGAACTCCATCTACTGTTTCTCAGCCCAGCTCTGCATCCTGTCTATGTCGCACTGCAGCCTGCAATAGCCCTCTGTACTATCGACGACACCTCCAACCTTTGTGTCATCTGCAAATTTACTAACCCACTCCTCAACCTCCTCGTCCGAGTCATCTATAAAAATTACAAAGAGCAGAGGCCCAAGAACAGAGCCCTGTGGGACCCCCCTCAACACTGATCTCCAGGCAGAATACTTTCCATCTACAACCACTCTCTGCCTTCTGTCAGCCAACCAATTCTGAGTCCAGATAGCCAAATCTCCCTGTATCCCATACTTCCTGACTTTATGAATGAGCCTACTATGGGAAACCTCAAGTGCCTTGCTGAAGTCCGTATGCACCACATTGTCTGCTCGATCTTCATCAATCTGTCTGGTCACCTCCTCAAAGAAATCAATACGATTTGTGAGGCATGACCTGCCCCACACAAATCCATGCTGACTGCCTTTAATCACACTAAGTAGTCTAAATCCTATCCCTCAGAATTCTTTCCAAAACTTTGCTGACCACAGACATAAGACTGACTGGTCTGTAATTGTCAGGGATTTCCCTATTACCCTTCTTCAAAAGAGGAACAACATTCACCTCCTTCCAATCCTCTGGTACAACTCCTGTGGAGAGGGAGGAGGCAAAGATCTTTGCCAGCGGCTTAGCAACCTCCTTTCTCGCTTCCTGGAGCAGCCTGGGATAAATCTGGTCTGGCCCTGGGGACTTTTCAATCTTAATGTTTTCCAAAATTTCCAGCACATTAACTTCATCAATCTTGATCTGGACAAGACTGTATCCCAGCTCCTCTAAGTTCTCATTCACAACAAGGTCCCTTTCCTTCGTGAAAACCGAAGCAAAACACTCATTTCAGGCTTCCCGTACCTGCTCAGACTCCACGCACAAGTTCCCTACGCTCTCCCTGACCGGCCTTACCTTCTCCCTGATCATTCTCTTATTCCTCACGTATGAGTAAAATGCCTTTGGGTTCTCCCTAATCCTTCCTGCCAAGCCTTTTTTGTGCCCCCTCCTGGCTCTCCTCAGTCCATTTCTGAGCTCCTTTCTAGTCAGCCTGTAATCCTCTAAAGCTATGCTAGATCCTTGCTTCCTTCATCTTACGTAAGCTGCCTTCTTCATTCTCGTCATCGAAGGCTCCTTAATCTTACCCCTTCTTACCTGTCTCAGATGAACAAATTTGTGCATCACTCACAACAACTGCTCCTTAGACAGTCTCCACATGTCTGCTGTGCCCTTTCTGTGAAACAATTGCACCCAATCTCTACTTCCAACTCCTATGTGATAGCGTCATAATTTCCTTTTCCCCAATTAAAAATCTTCTCTTGGTAACTGTTCCTTTCCCTCTCCAAGGCTATGGTAAATGTGAGGCAATTGTGATCACTGTCACCAAAGTGTTCTCCCACCGCGTGATCTGACACCTGTCCTGGCTCACTGCCTCTCCCCTCGTCGGTCTGTCTACATACTGAGTAAGGAAACCCTCCTGAACCTGACAAAACAGCTTCATCCGTACCATCTGCATTAAGAGGTTCCAGTTGATATTGGGAAAGTTGAAATCACCCATAACATCTGCATTTTTCCAGAATCTGCCAGCCTGTGTGTTCTTCATTCTCTCTACTGCTGTTAGGGGGTTTGTAGAAAAACCCCAATGAGGTGACTGCTCCCTTACTGTTCCTAACTTCCATCCATACTGACTCACTTGACAAACCTTCCTTAACAACCTTCGTTTCTGTAGCTGTGATGCACTCTCTGATTAGCAATGCTACACCCCCTCCCCATTTTCCACCCTCCCTGTTCTTTTTAACCTTTCGAAACCCTGGAACATCTAGCAACCATTCCTGGCTCTTGTGAAACCCACGTCTCCGTTATGGCCACAACATCGTAGCCCCAAGTTCTGATCCATGCTCTAAGTTTGTCACTCTTATTTCTGACACGCCTTGCTTTAAAGCAGACACACTTTAACTGATCCCTTTATTTCATCGTGTGAGAAACCTTCCTGATAGATTCACTACATCCTGTCGCTGCCCCATCTGCAACTGCCCCCCCTCTCAGATATGTGGCTCTGATTCCCACCTCCCTTGCCAAACTAGTTCAAACCCTTCTGAATCACAATCATGGAATAGTTCAGGGAACATCTCTGGTCCATATGCACTAACCAACCAAACCTTCTAATGACCAAACATTCCAACATCTCCTCCCATTCCCCAAATGACAATCCATTCTGGGCCTCCTGTACTGCCTAAACAAGGATAGCCACAATCTGGAGGAAGAAAAGCTCATCTCCCACCTCAGGAACCTACAACACATGGCCTCAACATTGACTTCACTCATTTCCAAATCTCCCCAACCCCCCCACCCCATCCCAGATGGAACCCTTCGACTCATCACCGCCCTCTTGACCTGACCTACCTGTCCATGTTCTTCCAAACTGTCTGCTCCACCCTTCCCACTAACCCATCACAATCACCTCTTACCTGCATCCATCTATCACCATTTCGATTGGGACGGTGCATCTATCCTGGGATGGGCTGGATTGGATGCGCATGGGAGTTCCTGGAGGCCTGGCATTCAGGCCGGGACTCCATTGACAAAAGTCGATTTGGATCCTATTTTCCAACTGCTAGGAGGGGGGAACTGAGGGTCATGTCACCCACCACAACAGACCAAGACACGTGGATGGAGGGCGGGACAGGGCACCAGCGGTTCAGCGGAGGCTCACTGGTGATGTTGCCTTGCACGGTGGCAAGGCTTCTGAGAGTGAATCTCCTGGCTCAGCGAGCAAACTTACAATTTATTCCAAAATCTCACCTCATAACTTAACTCCTGCGTCTAGGCATCATTCTTTAAGCTGTACTGTCTCCAAGGTCAAGATATCCTTACTAGGGTGTGATGCTTAGATCTGCTCTCAGGACTCCATATGTCTAAGCAAAGTTTTGCATAACTGCAGTATAACTTCTGCATCCTTTACTCTCATCCTGCAGCTATAAAGCCGAGCATTTCTTGATTATTTCTGCATCTGTCCAAGGCATTTCAAAGATCTGCACTCCTGAACCCTCAAATCTTTTTGCGTATAGACTGTATTTGACTTCATACCATACCATCTATAAGGATAGTACCCTGATCTATCCTTATGGTTCAGATTATATAACCTCACATTTGCTTACAATTGGCAAAACAGTGACAGATGGAGTTCATTTACATCATCTATCAATATTCAATTACTTCTACTTCACTGCTGCCTACTACTGCTCTTACTTCTTAAAGTCTTATTAACCTGAAATTTTGTTGTGAGATCATTTTGAGGCAGACTCCAGGAATTCAAACCTTATTTTTAAAAGCAAGCTCATTCGGCTCTTCAGGGATTGTAACATCGGTTCAGTAGTGGATTCAGTGGGATGTAGCAAAAAAAAATTTACAAGCTAAGTGATCTAAATTAACATGTTTATTAGTGGTAATGTATATGTTAGTCAATAAATCTATGTAATAGGTGTTAAATGTGTGTTGAGCAGGAAGTGTGTATTAAGCAGTAAATGTATATTGACAGTGAGTTTCATACCTTTCCGCCCAATGGGAATCCTGCTTTAGGACAGCTGTTCTGGAGAACTCGAGGATCCTGGCAGTGTTTGTGAAGTCCAACTGCAAATAACATGTGCTTTAATTTGACAACAAGTCTTATTGCCTTCTTACATTCATAGGTGAAGTCTAATGAATGTGGAAAAGTCCCTGATGTTGGTACAATTTTATGAATCATGCTTGACAAATCTGTTCGAACTCTATGAAGATGTCAATAGTAGAGTTGAGAAGGGGGGGGGGGGGTAGTGCAAGTCAATGTGATGTATTTGCACTTTCAGAAAGTGTTCGACAAAGTCCCGCATAACAGATTATTGTGCAAGATTAAAGCCCATGGGATTGGGGGGAAGTGTATTGAGATGGATAGAAAACTGGTTGGCAGAGAGGAAATGTCGAGTAGGAATTAATGGGTCCTTTTCACATTGGCAGGCAGTAACTAGTGAGGTGCCACAGGGATCGGTGCGAGGATCCCAGCTATTCCCAATATGTATTAATGATATGGATCAGGGAAGGAAACGGAACATCTCAAAGTGTGCAGATGATACCAAGTTGGGTAGGAGGGTGAACTGTTATGAGGATGCAGAGACCCTTCACCATGATCTGGATAGGTTGGGTGTGTGAGCAAATCAGTGGTGGTTGCAGTTAATGTGAGGTTTGCACTTTGGAAGCAAAAACAAGAAGGCAGATTATGGCCTGAACGGCTGTAAACTGGGAGAGGGGAGTGTGCAGTGGGACCTGGGTGTCCTTGTGCACCAGTTGCTGAAGGTAAGCTTGCAGGTGGAGCAGGCGGTAACGAAGGCAAATGGGATGTGGGCCTTCATTGCGAGAGGTTTCGAGTCCAGGAGCAGGGATGTGTTGTTATAGTTATACAGGGCCTTGCTGAGGCCACACCAAGAATATTGCGTGTAGTTTTAGTCTCCTTTTCTGAGGAAGGATGCTCTTGCTCTCAAGGGAGTACAGCGAAGCTTTACCAGACTGACCTTCATTCCTGATGAAGGGCTTATGCCCGAAGTGTTGATTCTCCTGCTCCTCAAATGCTGCCCAACCTGCTGTGCTTTTCCAGCACCACACTCTCAACTGCAGTCCTTACTTTCTCCCTCCTGATTCCAGGGATGGTGGAACTGACATATGAGGAGATATTGACTACGTTAAGCTTGTTTTCGCTAGAGTTCAGATGAATGAAGGGGGATCTCATAGAAACTTGTAAAATTCTAACAGGACTAGACAGGGTAGATGCAGGGAGGATACTCCTGATGGTGGGTGCATCTAGAATCGGGTCACAGTCTGAGGATTTGTGGTGAACCATTTAGGATGGACTTGTGCAATTCATTGCCACACAAAGTAGTTGATGCCAAAACATTGAATGTTTCAAGGGGGGGTGAAATACAGCACTTGGGGTGAATGGTACCAAATGTTATGGCAAGAAAGCAGGATAAAACTAATGAGTTGGATGATCAGTCATGATCCTGATGAGTGACAAAGCAGGCTTGAAGGGCTGAATGGCCTTCTTCTGTTCCAATCCCCTCTCTCTCTCTCTTTCTGTTTGTATGTGTGTGCGTTAATAGAATTCCACAGAGTCCCATCTACACTGGAGAAACAACTTCCTGGCCTGCCGAAATTCCAGGCCATTGCATAGAACTCACAATGTGCTCCAGTAAATGTAACTTCTAAAACTATAGCCATGTGTTTGCATGATCTCATTGGTTTAAAGCATTATTTTCTTCTTTTAAAGAGTACAGTCCAAAACTAAAGGAAATAGAAAAATATGATTTTTGCAAAAAAGTATTCACTTATGTGTGTTAACTAATGGGTACACTGACTTGCATTTAGAATCACACAGGCACATACTCAAATTATCATTGAATCTGCATTTATCTAAACACTGAACCCAGCTCAGTATTCCTACCTCAATACCTCAGACTGATAACCAGAGAAATGACAGAACATTTTTGGATGAGGATATCAATGTTTGTATTTGAGGACTTTGCTTCCCAAAAGCTCTGCAGAGCCCTAAAGATAGTAAGTATAGTTATGTGCAGGAATATGTTGCTCAAGGCATTGAATTATCCCTGACATTTTTCAGTTCCTACTATCCCAGAGGTCAAGCAAGGTGGGAATACTTCAAAAGCTGCCACCTCCGAAGTAATGGTGTCATGTGCACACACAGGTAAGAAGTCCTCTGACAGCAACAAACTGCATAGGGTGAGTGAGGAACTTTTTTACTTATTCTTTTCTGGAATGTGGGCCTCACTGGCTGGTCACAGAATTTATTGCCCATCGCTAATTTCCCAGAGGGCACTTAAGAGTCAACCACATTGTTGTGAATCTGAAATCACATGTTGACCAGAGCAGGCAAGGATGACCTTAATTGAATTCAAATCACATTAGCTGCCATGATTAACTTTGAACCTGTGTCCCTAGTAAATTAACTAGGCCTTTGGTCCAGTGATATTACCACTGACCTACCACCTCCCCACTTAAAATAATCATGATCACTACAGAAAAAAATACTGTGAAAACTAATGGAACCAAAGGCTGAAAACTTGTCATCTTCCAAAATTCCAAAGGTTTTATAAAAATTTGAAATGAATTGGAAGACCACAACTGAAAAATCTCTTGAAGAAAGGAGGGAGACCGAATGCAGAACTGTATAGGTCAGTTAGTCTAACATATGTTATTATGAAGATGTAAGAACTCATTATTAAAGAAGCAGGTGTGGGATATTCAGAAGAAAAAGCAAAGCAAGTCCAACCTGGCCAATTGCATAATTATTAAAACCAAGAACCAAGGATACTTCAAATAGAAGAAAGGTCACTGAATCTGAAATGTTGTTTCTGCTTTCTTTCCACAGATGGTGCCAGACCTGTTGAGTATCTCCAGCAGTTTCGTTTTCACTTCTGACCAATTATGCTTTCCATTATTGGTCAGTGCATTGAGTATAGGAGTTGGGAGGTTGCAGCTGTATAGGATGTAGGTTAGGCCACTTTTGGAATATTGCGTGTAATTCTGGTCACTTTCCTATCGGAAGGATGTCGTGAAACTTGAAAGCGCTCAGAAAGGATTTACAAGGATGTTAGTTGTTGACAGTGAGGAAGGATGTGTCAGGTTACAGCGGGATATAGATAAGCTGCAGAGCTGGGCAGAAAGGTGGCAAATGGAGTTCAATGTAGCTAAGTGTGAGGTGATTCACTTTCGTAAGAGTAACAAAAAGATGGGGTACTGGGCTAATGGTCGGATACTTGGTAGTGTGGATGAGCAGAGAGATCTTGGTGTCCATGTACACAGATCTCTGAAAGTTGCCACCCAGGTAAATAGTGCGGTGAAGAAGGCATATGGCGTATTGGCTTTTATTGGTAGAGGAATTGAGTTCCAGAGTCCTGAGGTCATGTTGCAGTTGTATAAAACTCTGGTGCGGCCACATCTGGAGTATTGTGTGCAGTTTTGGTCGCCATACTATAGGAAGGATGTGGAGGCACTGGAACGGGTGCAGAGGAGGTTTACCAGGATGTTGCCTGGTATGGTAGGAAGATCGTATGAGGAAAGGCTGAGGCACTTGGGGCTGTTTTCATTGGAGAAAAGAAGGTTTAGGGGTGACTTGATAGAGGTGTACAAGATGATTAGGGGTTTAGATAGAGTTGACCATGAGAACCTTTTTCCACATATGGAGTCAGCTATTACAAGGGGGCATAGCTTTAAATTAAGGGGTGGTAGGTATAGGACAGATGTTAGGGGTAGATTCTTTACTCAGCGAGTCGTGAGTTCATGGAATGCCCTGCCAGTAGCAGTGGTGGACTCTCCCTCTTTATGGGCATTTAAACGGGCATTGGATAGGCATATGGAGGATAGTGAGCAAGTGTAGGTTATGTGGGCTTGGATCGGCGCAACATCGAGGGCCAAAGGCGCTGTATTCTTCTACGTTCTATGTTGCCAGTGTTGGAGGCTTTGAGCTGTAGAGAGAGGCTGAATATGCTGGGTCTGTTTTCCCTGGAGCATCAAAGGCTGAGGGGTGACCTTATAGAGGTTTATAAAATCATGAGGGGCATGGATAGGATAAATTGACAAAGTCCTTTCCCTGGGGTGGGGGAGTCCTGAACTAGAGGGCATAGGTTTAAGGTGAGAGTGGAAAGATATAAAAGGGACCTAAGGGACAACCTTTTCATGCAGAAGGTGGTGTGTGTATGGAATGAACTGCCACAGGCTGGTACAATTGCAACATTTAAAAAGCATCTGGATGGGTATATGAATAAGAAGGGTTTGGAGGGATATAGGCCACGTGATGGCAAAAGGGATCACATTTGGTTGGGATATCTGGTCAGCATGACGAGTTGGACCGAAGGGTCTGTTTCTGTGCTGTACATCTCTATGACTCTGACTTTAATTACGACTCAGGCATGTGCAAAGTGATGTTTGGTGTTGGTGACAATGCTGTCAAATGGCACTTACTCAATAATCATGGAGAGTGATGGAGAAACTCAGCAGGCCTGGTAGCAATTGTGGTATGACTTTTCTTATATCTCAAAAATGCTCAATAACAAATATAAAAAAAAACAAAGAACTGGGTGCTGGAAATTGGAAACAAAAACAGAAATTACTGGAAAAAAGCCCAACAGGTCTGGCAGCATCTGTTGAGAGAAATCAGAGTCAATGTTTCAGGTTCTGTGACCCTTCTTCAGAGCTCTTCAGGTAGTGCATTCCATACTATAACCACTCACTTTTGAGGTTTTTTTCTCATTGCTTTTGCTTCACTTGCACATCACTTTTAATCTGTGCCCTCTTGTTCTTGCTCCTTTTATAAGCTCCTCCCTGGCTCCTGTATCTAGCCCACTCATTACATTGAAACCATCGAATAAGTCACCTCTCAGCTTCCTTCTCTCCCAGAAACACAGTCTCAATCTATATTCTAAAATTTCATATCCCTGGAAACATTCTTCTGAATCAATTCTGCACTCTGTCCAAAGCATTCACTGCATTCCTAAAGTGGGTCCCACAACTGTACATCGTATTCCAGCAGAAGTTTAACAAGTGTCTTGTACATTTTTTATTGCTCACTTGTGGGACATGTATGTTCTGTCTCTCCAACATTTACTGTCTGTGCCTAGCTACCCTTGAGAAGATGATGGTGGGTTACCTTATTGAATTGATGTAGTCCGTGTCCTATAGGAGGGAGGGATTTCCAGGATTTTCGCCCAGCAACAGTGGAGGAATGGCAAGATATTTCCAAAGAAGGATGGTGAGTGGCTTGGAAGAGAACTTGCAGGAGGTGGTACATGCTGCCTTTGTCTTTCTGAATGGAAGTAATAGTGAGTTTGAAAGCTACTGTCTGAGGATCTTTGGTGAATTTCTGCAGTGCACCTTGTAGATCATACACACTGCAGCTGGTAGGATGATTATAGATATGGTGCCAGTCAAGCAGACTGGTGTCAAACTTCATCCAGACAAGTGGGGGGTATTCCATCACACACCTGAATTGTGCCTTGTAGATTTTGGACAGGTTTCAAAGAGTCAGGGGGTTAGTTATTCACCTCAGTATTCCTTGCTCTTGCAGCCATTGTGTTTATGTGGTGAGTCTAGTTCAGTTTCTGGTTGGTGGCAACCCCCAAGATGTTGACAGTGGAGGATTCAGTTTTGGTAATGCCATTGAATGTCAAAGGGCAGTGGTTAGAATGTCTCATTGGAGATGGTCATTGCCTGGCATTTGAGTGACTCAGGTATTAATTGGTAGGACTCCTTGATGCCACATTCAGTCAAATATGACCTCCCCTCTGGAATTCAGCTGTTTTGTCCATGTTTGAACCAAGGCTGTAATGAGGTCAGGAGCTGAGTGGCCCTGGTGGAACCCAAACTGGGCATCACTGAGCAGGTTATGCTGAGCAGGTGCTCAGGATTATGTTCAGCATGGACTAGTTGGACCGAAGGGTCTGTTTCCATACTGTATAACTCAATAAGTATCAAGTGGATGATCCATTTCAACTTTCTCCAGTAGTCCCCAACATAACAGATGCCAGTCTTCAGCCAATTCAATTCACTCTTCATAATATCAAGAAATGGTTTGAGGAACTGGATACTGCAAAGGCTATGGCCCTAACAAGATTGCAGCAGTAATGCTTAGTCTTGTGTTCAAATAATTGCCAGACTCATAATTAACTGTTCCAGCACAGCTACAACACTTTTTTTTCCTCAGGTAAGTCCTGTACACAAAATGGAAAACAACTCCAACCCAGCCAATTACTGCCCCATCAGTCTTTTCTTGATCATCAGTAAAGTGATGGAAGGGGTCATCAACAGAGCTAACAAGCAGCACCTGCTCAGCAATTATCTGCTCAGTGACGCCCAGTTTGGGTTCCACCAGGGCCACTCAGCTCCAGACCTCATTACAGCCTTGGTTCAAACATGGATAAAAGAGCTGAGTTCAAGGGGGGAGGAGAGAGTGATAAATGTTGACATCCAGGCCACATTCAACTGAGTGTGGCATCAAGAAGCCCAGCAAAATTGAAAGCAGTTGGAATCAAGGGGAAACTCTGCTGGTTGGAGTCATATGTGACACAAATAAAGATAGCTCTGGTTTTTGGAGGTCAGTCATCTTAGCTCTAGGACATCTCTGAAGGAGTTCCTCAGAGTACTGTCCTCGGCCCAACCATCTTTTCAGTTGTTTCATCAATGACCTTGCTTTCATCATAAGGTCATCGTGGCATGATTGCTAATGATTGCAAAATATTTAGCACCATTCATGACTCCCTAGATACTAAAGCTGTCCACAACAAAAAGCAGTAAAAGCTGGAAAATATACAAGCTTGGGTTGAAAAGTGGCAAGTAATATTCATGGCACACAGATCACAGCCAGGCAATGACTATTCCCAATAAGAGACAGTCTATCCACCATCCCTTGACATTCAGTGGTGTTACCATCACTAAAATCCCCACCATCAACATCCTGGGATTATCAATGACCAGCATCTCAATAATTTTAACTATCTAAACACAGTGGCTACAAGAGTAGGCCAGAGGCTAGGAATACTTCAGCCAGTAACTCACCTCCTGACTCCCAAAGCTTGTCCACCATCTATAAGGCACAAGTCAGAAGTGTGACAGAATATCTCCCCCTTGCCCAGCTGAGTATCACACTAATAACACTGAAAAGCTTGACACTCTCGGGACAAAGTAGCCAGCTTTATTGGCACCATATCAACAAGTATCCACTCCCTCCACCACCCATGCTCAGTAGCAGCATGTACTCTTCAAGTCGCACTGCAGAAATTCACCAAAGATCCTCAGACAGTGCCTTCCAAAACTACAACCACTTCCATCTAGAAGGACAAGGGCAGCAGAGACCAGCTCCCCTTCAAGCCATTCACCATCCTGACTTGGCAAAATATTGCTGTTCTTTCATTGTTGCTGTGTCAAAATCCTAGAATTCCCTCCCTAATCTAATTGTGTGTCAACCTACAATGTAGCAGTTCAAGAACGCAACCCATCACCACTTTCTCAAGGGCAATTTGGGACAGGTAATAATTGCTGGTCACCCAGCAATGCCATGTCCCACAAGTGAATAAAAATACATAAATAAAGACCAGCATCTTCTTCTGAAGAGACTGGAACAATTCAGTCACTAATGCTGGCTGGTGATGTAATTTGTCCTCCAGGATATTTAGTCAAGGAGAAAGAATGAATGGAGATGACCACTATGTTGAGTTGGATCAAAGAATGAATCAGTAAATGAACATGTTATAGTTGGGGCAGTGAAACAAATCCTGTTCAAGATATGGATTTTATCTTGGTTTGTTAACAACATATTAGCCTGAGTGAGTGTGATAAAACAAACGGGAATATTAAATATTCTCAAATATAAAGTCATTTTTAATGGCCAGGATTACATAAAGCTGTGATCAAATTTTGCCAGACAATGCCATACCAAACGGGTACTGTGAAAACCCCAAATATTAATTAAATGTGTCCTTTTAATTCTGATGCTAGCTTTTAAAGAGCCTTTTAAGCAGACTCCTAATATATTGTGGAGGTCCCTTAACTAAGGCCAGGAGTAATCAGGTGGGAGCACAGTGGCTGAGTAGTTAACATGTTTGCCTCTCAACACCAGGAACCTGGGTTCATTTCCAACCTTGTGAAACTGTCTGTGTGGAGTCTCCCTGTGTCTATGTGCATTTCCTCCAGGTGCTCTGGTTTCCTCCCACAGTCCAAACATATGCAGGTTAGGTGGATTGCTCATGCTAAATTGCTCATAATATCCAGAAATATATAGGTTAGATGGATTTACCATGGGAAATGCAGAAGTGGGATGGGTCTCTGGGTGCTCTTCGGAAGGTCACTATGAACTTAATGAGCTAAATGGCCTGGTTCCACACTGTAGGGATTCTATGTGTGCAAAGTAATATATTTTATGGTCTTATGGTCTTAACAATATTTCACAAGATTTCCTGAAGAATTACCAAATAAATACTGTCAAATCACCATGGGATTCAGGTATAAATCCCCCCGTGATAGACCTTGAATTTTAAATTTAAATAATAATCTGGCATTACAGAACGAGCCTACTGGTGATCAAAACTTCATTTGGTTCATTGAAAACCTTTACAGAAGGAAGGTCCTCACCTGGTCAGGCCAACATTTAGCTTCAGACCCACAGCAATGTAAGTTGACTTTTAATTGCCCTGTTAATTGGCCTTAGCGAGCAAGTTAATTCAAGGAGCATTTAGAGTTGAGCAATTGCTGGCCTAGCTAGTGATGCCCACATCCCACAGACACAAAAGTGCAGAGTTTGGAAAGATCTTTATGAAAAAACAGAGAAGAAGATAAAATTTTGACTGAGACAAATGAAAGTTTGAACAGAAACATTAAAATAGAAATAATAGAACTCCCAGGAATTGTAGACAGAAGCTAAACTCATGTTAACTCTGAATTCAGTTTTCTGTTTTGACCCATCTCTTCTCTTTCTCCCAAGGTACACCTGTTTGGTTGATGATATCCCTTATACTCATTCTGATCCTGCTTCTTGGGGTCTTTTTAGTACAATTGTACTACCTGAAGAAAAGGGCTGACAGCACTGACAACATATCTGTTGGATCCAATCTCAGTGAAAACAATCCCACAGTGAGGTACAGTGCCAGTGATACAATAAGATAGATCACCATTTTTGTTTTTTAAATGATTTCAAACCTTAATATCATGAATATCTCATTACATTGAAGCATTTCAAACTAACTTCAGCCAGAGGTTCAATGTAGGTGATTCATCTCCATTTTCTCCTGTCTTCAGTCAATTTGATTCACTCCATGCAATATTAAGAAATGTCTGAAGACACTGGATACTACAAAGGCAATGGTCCTGATAATATCTCAACCATAATTCTGATGACCTCTGCTCCTGAATTAGCCAAGCAGTTCCAGTGCTACTACACGACTGGCATGTAATTAATAATGTGGAGAATTGCCCAGATGAGTCCTAAATGAAATAAGGAGGATTTGGTGGAGGCTGGTGTAATTATAACATTTAAAAGGCATCTGCATAGGTATATGAATAGGAAGAGTTGAGAGGGACATAGGCAAAATGCAGGTAAATGGGACTAGGTTTATTTAGGATATCTGGTCAACATGGATGAGTTGGACCAAAGGATTGTTTCTGTTTTGTAAATCTCTGTGAATCTATGACAAATCCAACCCAGCCAGTTACCAACCACTCAGTCTATTATTGATCATCAATTAAGTGATAGAGGTAGTGTTGAAAGAACTAACAACAGCTATTTATTGAGAAGTAACCTGCTCAGTGATATTCAGTTTGAATTCACCCTGGGCAGTTGGGCTCCAGCCTTCATTACAGCATTAGCCCAAAGAAGATGAATTGAAGAAGTGAGGTGGGAGTGACTACCATCGACAAAGTGTTTCATCAAGCAAGGTGAGCAAAATTTAAACCAATGGGAACAGGGGAATACATGCCACTGCTTCTGCTCATTCTTAGCAAAGAGAAAGATGATTGTGGGAAACACCCATAGCTGAGAGAGAGATTTTTCATTCTGTGGTTTTGGTGATCATGTGAAATCCTTCAATAAAGATGATTAACATGCTTCTGAGAAAGGGTAGATATGGTGAAACTAGTTTATCATAGAGTCCAGAAATAGCGTAAATCCAGACCAGTAGCATTGGAATTATCCATGAAGGTATTGCATGAAATTAAGCACATTTAAGCTCAGTTGCATGGATAATTCCAGGATGAAGGTACCAGCAGTTCAACTCTTTAAGTTAAAGTTACAAGTGGCCTTAACTAGTTTAAGTATTACAGGACAGTCACAGTCGCTCAGTGGTTAGCATTGCTGCTCCACAGGGCCAAACACCTAGTGTCAATTCCATCTTTGTGTTAATTCAAACAATCTTATTCTTAGACTGGTTAAATGGAATTACAGTATGTCTCATCCCTCTATTGCTTAGTCCTACTTCTGTCTGACCTTGGTCTCATGCCTGTTCTCCCATATCTTGGCTTGATGCCTGTCTGATTCATATTGAAGATCATTAACCTTTATCCACAATTATTACTTATTCTGGTACAAAAAATAAAAACCTTCCATTCTGGGATTTTTTTCTTATCAGAGAGTCACAGAGTCAAAGCACGGAAATAGATCCTTCAGTCCAACTCATCCATGCCAACCACACTTCTCAAACTGAACTAGTTGCACTTGCCTGCATTTTGCCCTATCACACTCAACCTTTCCTATTCATGTACCTGTCCAAATATCTTTTAAATATCACTGTACCTGTATCTTCCTCTGGCAGATTTTTCCACAAACCAATCCCCACTGTGTGAAAAAGTTGCCCCTCAGGTCGCTTTTAAATATTTCTCTTCTCACCTTAAAACGGTGTTCCCTAGTTTATCCTGTCTGCAGGATTCTGTTTATACTCTAGTTTGCTCTCAGGGTTGATACAGGCCTTCGGATGCACAAGATTTATCTATCGTAATTGCTGATGTGGACCAGGTGTACTGGATGCATACTTGTTAAAATGTACTTTGCTGTCCTCTTACTCCTCTTGGAACCTCTTTTTATAAAATCTTATTTAATTGCCAATTGCAGTGATACTACCTTTTCCCTTTACAGTCCATCACCCATTAATACCAACTAGGTGTCAATGACTTCTTAATATAATCATCTTTATCTTTCTTTCTTTGCCCCACCACATTCACCATTGTGTGGGAATTTTGAACAGGTTCTAGATGTTCTCAATCATTTCTTTCCTATAGTTTTATTACTTTTATCAGGTAACTATCTAGTTAGTGATCATTTTGGGAGCCCATTCAAGTTCTCCTTTTTATCAGCTATCTGGACAAGCCTGTTAGGGTTATTTGTCATCAGCAATATGCTTCTTATCTTGGTGTCTCCTGAGACTGAACCCGTTACTTGCACTGATACCTCTTAAATTATTATAACAACAGTCATAACAATTTCACCCTAATATACATCTGTCAGCACATGCACTGTTGTCCAAACTTTGGTTCTTTGAACTGCAGGGCAACCCACACATCTTGGGCATGTGACTGAGTTTAATTTAGAATGAACAAAATGGTAATCACAAAGTGATTTATCCCAATTCTCTGTGACAGAAATAAGGAGGTAAATCTTGTCATTTTTGACAAATAGTCAGTTTTGTCAAATTTCATGGAGCATTTCTGAACATGAAGTCTATATTCTCACACTGTTGTCCCATACTCACCTTGTTAATTACTACATTCCCTATTTTCTCATCCGATGCAAGCTAGAATTTACCATTCACCATACAAAGAACAAACAAAGAAAATTACAGCACAGAAACAGGCCCTTCTGCTCTCGAAGCCTGCGCCTATCCAGATCGTCTATCTAAACTGTTGTTTATTTTCTAAGAATCTGTATCCCTCTGCTCAATGCCCATTCATGTATCTGTCTAGATACATCTCAAATGATGCTATCCTGCCCACCTCTAAGCCTACAACACTTTCCAGGCACCTACCACCCTCTGTGTAAAGAACTTGCCACACATATTTCCCTTAACTTTCCCCTCTCAGCTTGAAGTTGTGACCCCAGGTAATTGAGTCCCTCACTCAGTGGAAAAAAACTACTTTCTATCCACCCTGTGTATACCTCTCATGATTTTGTAGACCTCAACGTCCGTCTTTTTAATGAAAATAATCTTAATTGACTCAACCTCTCTTCATAGCTAGCATCCTTCATACCAAGCAACATCTGGGTGAACCTCCTATGCACCCTCTCCAAAGCCTCCCCATATTTCTGGTAATGTGGTGACCAGAACTATATACAGTATCCTAAATGTGGCTGAACAAAGTCTTATACAACTGTAACATGACCTGCTAACTCTTGTACTCAATATCCTGTCTGAGGAAGGAAAGCATACTATATGTCTTCTTGACCACTCTGCCGACATGCATTGCTGCCTTCAGGGTACAATGGACCTGAACACCCAGATCTGGTGAAGGGCTTTTGCCCGAAACGTCGATTTTTCTCCTCCTTGGATGCTACCTGACCTGTTGTGCTTTTCCAGCATCACTCTAATCTTGACCCAGAACACTGGACATCAGTGTTCCCCGGGCTGTTTCACTTAGCATATAGTTCGCTCTTGAATTAGATCTTCCAAAATGCATTACCTCACAGTTGCCTGAATTGAACTCATCTGCCATATCTCTACCCAACTCTCCAATCTTTTATATCCTGCTGCATTCTCTGACAGTCCTTCAATGTTTGCTACTCCACTAACCTTAATGCCATCTACCCAGAAAAAATTTCCATTGCTGCGATATTCCAGAATGGACAGGCAACGCAGCATCCATGCCATCTTTAAAATGCTATCATACACCTAGACAGACACTGGCAGTCTAGGGCTGCCCTGCAATGTTCTTGACATTTGCCCCAAAGGTGGCAAAAATTGGTGCCCTGCTTTGTGGACAGGCACCTGGAGGTCCTGAAGTTACAGATGATGCCGTACTATCGGACTTTACCAGCCAGACTGAGATTGACTGCTGGTCATTGGAATCTCAGCTATCTTGAGGAATTTCCAGCTGTGAAGAATGATTTTCTTCATTCTGCCAGGTAGTGCCCTACTGTGATCTCTTCATTGTGGGCGGCACGGTGGCACAGTGGTTAGCACTGCTGCCTCACAGCACCAGAGATCCGGGTTCAATTCCCGCCTCAGGCGACTCTCTGGGTGGAGTTTGCACGTTCTCCCCGTGTCTGCGTGGGTTTCCTCCAGGTGCTCCGGTTTCCTCCCACACTCCAAAAAAAAATGTGCAGGTCAGGTGAATTGGCCATGCTAAATTGCCCGTAGTGTTAGATAAGGGGTAGATGTAGGGGTTGCGCTTTGGCGGGTGTGATGTGGACTTGTTGGGCTGAAGGGCCTGTTTCCACACTGTAATCTAATCTAATCTAATCTACCCTCTGGTGTCACAGGGGCCTGGGTTTGCGCATTCTCCCTGTGTCTGCGTAGGTTTCCTTCAGGTGCTCTGGTTTCTTCCCACCGTCCAAAGATGTGCAGGTTAGGTGAATTAGCCATGCTAAATTGCCCATAGTGTTAGGTACATTAGTCATGGGTATTTATTGGGCATGGGAATGGGTCTGGGTGGGCTACTTTTTGGAGGGTCACTGGGGACATGTTGGGCCAAAGGGCCATTTTCCATACTGTAGGGAATCTAATCTAATCTATACTCTCACTATCTCTACTAGTGTACTCACCTGTCACCAAGGCAGAAGTGGGTACTGCAGATGCTGGAGATTAGGGTCAAAATTAGAGTAGTGCTGGAAAAACACAGCAGGTCAGGCAGCATTCGAGGAGCAGGAAAATCGATATTTCAGGCAAAAGCCCTTCAGGAATTCCTGATGAAGGGCTTTTGCCCGAAACGTTGATTTTCCTGCTCTTCGGAAACTGCCTGACTTCACCGCCACCAAGACTAATGCACTGCTATTCTCAATATTCCATGCAACATCTTTCCTCGTTTACTCTCACCCGCCCAAATTTCAAAGACTAATGGGCCGAGGAGTGGCAGGTCAAGTCTAATTTAGATAAATGTGAGGTGCTCATTTTGGTAAGGCGAACCAGGGCAGGACCTATACACTTAATGTTGAGGCCCTGAGGAGTGTTGCCAAACAAAGACCCAAAGGTTTCCTTGAAAGTGGAGTCACAGGTAGATAGGGTGGTGAAAAGGCCAGTTGGGATGTCATATTTTCGCTGTACAACACATTGGTTCGGCCATTTTTGGACTACTGCATTCAATTCTGGTCTCCGTGCTATAGAAAGGATGTTGTTAAACTTCAAAAGGTTCAGAAAAGATTTTCAAGAATGTTGCCAGGGGTTGGAGGATTTAAGCTATCGGGGGAGGCTGAATAGGCTGGAGCTTTTTTTCCCCTGATGTGTCAGAGACTGAGAGTTGGCATTATATAGTGGTTTATACAATCGTGAGGGGCACAGATAAGGTGAAAAACTCAGGTCTTTTCCCAGATTAGGGGAGCCAAGCCTCAAGGACATCGGGTTAAGTGCAAGAATAATAATTTAAAATGGACTTGAGGGGCAACTTTTTCACACAGAGGATGGTACGTGTATGGAATGAGCTGCCAGAGGAAGTGGTGGAGGCTGGTACAATTTCAACATTTAAAAGGGATCTGGATGGGTGAATGAATAGGACGGGTTTAGAGGGATATGGGCCAAATGCCAGCAAATGGGACTAGATCAATTTAAAATATCTGGTCAGCGTAGACGAGTTGGACCAAAGGGTTTGTTTCTGTGCTGTGCAACTCAAGGACTGTCACTCTTTGACTCTAAATAGCAGGCAGTGATGCACAGGGTACAACAGGGAGCAATGCTAGTTCTCCAGCTACTCACAAGATGTGTTAATGATTTAGATGAGGGAACTAAACATAACATCTGACAATTTGCAGATGACACAAAGCTAGATGGAAGGGTGAGATGTGAGGTGGATGTAATATGTTGCAGTGTGATTTGGACAGGCTGAATGAGTGGACAAAAGCATTACAGATGCAGTAAAATGTGGATAAATGAGTTTGTCCAGTTTGGTAGCAAAAACAGGAAGGGAGATATCTATTTGGATGGCTATAAATTGTGAAAAAGGAATGGTCAGCAAGACCTGGGTGGTGTTATGCACCAGTCACTGAAAGTAAGTAAGTGTGCAGGTGCAGCAGGTGTTAAGGAGGGATGTGAACATAATTTTGAACACCTCAACAAGGTCATCGTTTTATCCTTTCTGCTTCTCCTATCTAAAATCCTTCATTCCTGGTGTCATTCTAGTAAATCTCCTTTGTACTCTCTCTAGGGGTTTAACATTCTTCCTTAAATAAGGTGGCCAGAAATGAACACAATACTCTGTGGGAGTTGTCAATGTCTATTTCCATTGAGGTGAGTAGCAAGTTAGGAGGCTGCAGATTAGTGAGGAGTATTACAGTTACTGAGGCTATTAACAAACAAAAATCTTCACCACTCCCTGGCAAAAATCTCATCTCAATGCCCAGAACTCTGTTTGAAAATGCAATGAGTTGCTCTCAGCTGTTAGGCTCAAACAGATTAATGTTAAGAAGGAGGATTTGCTGGAAATTTTGAAAGACGTGAGAATAGATAAGTTCCCTGGGCCAGACGGAGTACATCCAATATTACTACAGGAAGCAAGGGACGAGATTGCTGCACCTTTACGATGATCTTTGCATCCTCACTATTCACTCGAGACGTGCCAGATGATTGGATGTGGCAAATGTTATTCCCTTTTTCAAGAAAGGGAAATGGGGTTTCACTGGGAATTACAGACCAGTTAGTTTTGTATTGGTGGTGGGCAAATTATTGGAGTGGATTTTGAAAGAAAGGATTTATGATTATTTGGAAAAGGACAGCTTGATTAGAGATAGTCAGCACAGCTTTGTGAGGGGCAGGTCATGCCTCATAAGCCTTATTGAATTCTTTAAGGGTGTGATGAGACACATTGATGAATGCGGAGCATTGGGTGTGGTGTATATGGATTTTAGCAAGGCATTTGATAAGATTCCCCATGGTGGGCTCACTCAGAAAGTAAGGAGGAATAGGACACAGAGAAATTTGGCTGTCTGGAGACAGAATCAGCTAGCCCATGGAAGACAGAGTGTGGTAGTAGATGGAAAATATTCAGCTTGGAGCTCGGTGGCCAGTGTGTTCCACAGGGATCTGTTCTGGGACCTCTGCTCTTTGTGATTTTTATAAATGGCTTGGATGAGGAAGTGTAAGTGTGAGTTAGTAAGTTTGTTAACATGATGACACAAAGGTTGGTGGAGTTATGGATAGTGTGAAGGGCTGTTACAGGTCGCAATGGGACATTGACAAATGCAGAACTGGGTTGATAAGTGACAGTTGGTGTTCAATCTCTAAAAGTGTGAAGTAATTCATTTTGGAAGGCCGAATCTGATTGCAGATTACAGGGTTAAAGGCAGGATTCTTGGCAGTGTGAAGGTATCTTGGAATTCTTGGGGTCCATGTCCATAGCTCCCTCAAAGGTTCTACCCAGTTTATAGGGTTGTTAAGAAGGCATATGGTGTGTTGGCTTTCATTATCGGGGGATTGAGTTTAAGAGCTGCAAAGTTATGCTGCATTAAAAATCACACAACACCAGGTTATAATCCAACAGATTTAATTGGAAGCACACTAGCTTTCAGAGCGCCGCTCCTTCATCAGGTGATAGTGTCACCTGATGAAGGAGCAGTGCTCCGAAAGCTCATGTGCTTCCAATTAAACCTGTTGGACTATAACCTGGTGTTGTGTGATTTTTAACTTTGTACACCCCAGTCCAACACCGGCATCTCCAAGTTATGCTGCAGCTTTGTAGAGCCCTGGTTTGACTACACTTGGAATATTGGGTTCAGTTCTCGTCACCTCATTATAGGTAGGATGTGGAAGCTTTCGAGAGGGTGCAGAAGCGATTTATCAGGATGCTGCTTGGACTGGAGGGCATATCTTATGAAGGAAGTTTGAGGGAGCAAAGAAGGGTGAGAGGTGACTTGATAGAGATGTACAAGATGATGAGAGGCATAGATAGAGTGGATAGCCAGAGAGCTTTTCTCAGGGTGGAAATGACTATCGCAAGGGGGCATAATTTTAAGATGATTGGAGGAAGGTTTAGAGGAGATATCAGAGAGAGTGGTGGATGTGTGGGACGTAGTGCCAGTGGTAGTTGTAGTGTCAGATATGTTAGGGACATTTAAGTGACTCTTGGAAAGGCACGTGGCTGATAGTAAAATGAAGGGTTAGTTTGATCTTAGAGTAGGATAAAATGTCAGCACGAAGGGCCTGTACTGTGCTGTACTGTTCTCTGTTCTATACTCAGCATCATGTAAGATCTATCCAACTTCTTCTGTGATTCTCCCAAATTTCGTACTATAGCCCACATTGTTGAGGATCTTCATCAAAAGGGAAAATATTGTTTTCTCCCAAGGATTCAGTTAAACCTATAACTATGTTCCCATACCATATGGTGATGTATTTGGATAGAATGCTTTTTATGATGCGTCTATAAATATTGGTAAGAGTCATGCTGAATTGTGAACATGCTGACTTGCCTTAGTCTCCTGAAGAAGTAGAGATGTTGTTGTGCTTTCTTGATCCTGACTTTGATGTGGGTGAACCAGGACAAATTGTTGGTGATCATCACTCCCAGGCACTTGACGCTCTTAATGTTCTCCAGCTCAGCAACATTGATAGGGGTGTGCCCTCCATTACACTTCCTGAAGTCAATGGCCAGCTTCTTCATTTTGCTAATGTTGATGGAAAGATTGTTGTCTTTACACCATGCTGTTAAACACTCAATCTCTTTTCTGCATTCTGTCTCATTGTTGTTTGAGCTCTAACCCAAAACGGTGGTGTCATCAGCAAACTTGGGGCTGAATATGACTGCACAGTCAGGAATATAAAAGGAGTATAGTAGGGGGCTGAGCACACAGCCTTGAAGATTATGGTGGAGGAGACCTGTTGATTATTCTGATTGGAATGCAGTGTATGGGTCAGGAAATCAAGGATCCAGTTACAGAGGGGGGAGCTGAGACCCAGGTCTCGAAGGTTAGGGATAAGTTTGTTTGGAATTATGGTGTTGAAAGTGAAACTGCAGTTAATAAGTAGGAATCTGAGGTAGGTATCTTCATTATCCTTACGTTCCAGGGATGAGTGTTGAGCCAGGGAGATGTTTTCTGCTGTGAACCTGTTATGCCGATAAGCGAATTGCAATGAATCAAGGCATTCTGGGAGATTGGAGTTGATGTGAGCCATGACTAACCTGTGAAGCACTTGATAGTTATGGAGGTCAGAGCCACCGGGCGATTGTTATTGAGGCACACTACATGATTATTCATTGGCACTGGAATGACGGTGACTTTCTTGAAGCAGATGGGGACCTCAGATCGTGGTAAGGAGAGGTTAAAGATGTCTGTGAATACTCCCACCAACTGGTCTACACAGGATGAGTACATGGACAGGAACTCCATCCCAGCCAATCGCTTTCCGTAGGTTCACTCTCAAGAAGACTTCTAGCAATAGTCGTGAAGACTTGTGCTCCAGAACTTGCTGCTCCCCTCACTAAGATCTTTCAGTACAACTACAAAGTCTGCAATGGTGACCGTGGGTACAGTTACATCTGAGGCTGTTGGGATAGGTGACATCATTTCACTGAGCTTCTGTTTAAAGCAAGTGTGAAATGCATTGAGCTTGTCAGGTGGGGATGTACTGTTGCCAATGATTCTGTTCAACTTTATTTTATAGCCCGTTAGGTTGTGTTAGTCTTACCACAAATGACAAGTATCCACATGGTTGGTCTGGGTCTCGAGCTTAGTTTGGTATTACCTCTTGGTGTCCCTGATGACTTTCCAAAGGTCGTACCTGGATTTCCTGTTTAGGTCAGGGTTGCCCAACTTGTACACATCAGACCAGATTGAACAACCAGATTGGACAACAAATGGGACAGATTTCAAATGGATCTGACAACTCAAAACTGGGTATCCTTGAGGTGCTGTGGGCCATCAACAGCAGCAGAATTGTACTTCAGCGCAATCTGTAACCTCATGGCCCAGCACACTAACACCCCCCCCACCACCACCATTACTATCAAACTAGGGGATCAACCCTGGTTTAAAGGTGAATGCAGGCCACCATGCCAGGAGCAGCACCAGGGATACATAAAGATGAGGTGTCAACCTGGTGAAGTTACCCAACAGTACAACTTGCATGGCAAACAGCATAAGCAGCAAGCAATAGACAGAGCTAAGTGCTCACCGAACCAACAGAGATCTGCTGGCCTGCTGCATCCAGGCATGAATTGTGGTGGACAATTAAACAACTCACTGGAGGAGGAGACTCCACAAATATCCCCATCCTCATTGATGGAAGGGCCCGACACATCAGTGAAAAAGATAAGGTTGAAGCTTTCACAGCAATCCTCAGCCAGAAGTGCCAAGTGGATGATCCATCTCAGCCTACTCAAGTGGTCCCCAGCATCATAGATACTAGTCTTCAGCCAACTTGATTCACTCCAGATGAAAACAAGAGATAGTTGGAGACACTGGATGCTACCAAGTTTCGGACCTTCACAACATTATGGAAATAGTACTGAAGACTTGTGCTCCAGAACTTGCTGCTCCCCTCGCTAAGATCTTCCAGTACAACTACAAAAATATCCAAAAATGTGGAAAATTGCCCAGGCATGTCTTGCACATAAAAACCAAGAAAGTGCAACCCTTTCAATTACCAACTAATCAGTCTACTCTCCATCATCAATAAATTGATGAAAGTTGTCATCAAAGAGCTATCAAGCAGCACCTGTTCAGCAATTACCTGCTCAGTGATGCCCAGTTTGGGTTCCACCAGGGTCACTCAGCTCCTGACCTCATTACAGCCTTGGTTCAAACATGGCCAAAAGGGCTGGATTCCAGAGGGGAGGGGAGAGGGACAGCCCTTGAATTCAAGGCTGCATTCAACCAAGTGTGGCGTCAAGGAGCACTAACAAAACTGAAATCAATGGCTGTTGAGGGCAAGCTCCCTGCTGTTTGGAGTCATAACTGGCACACTAGGAGGATGGTCACAATTGTTGGAGGTCAGTCATTTCAACTCCAGGACACCTCTGCAGGAGTTCCTCAGGGTAGTGTCCTAGGCCCAACCATCTTCAGCTGCTTCATCAATGACCTCGCCTCCGTCACAAATTCAGAAGTGAGAATATTCGCCGATGATTGTACAACATTCAAAACAGTTCATGCCTCCTCAGATACCAAAGCAGTCCATATTCAACATCCAGGCTTGAGCTGACATGTGGCAAAGAATATTCATACTTCATAATGTTTTTTTAAATTCATGAGATGAGTCAGCATTTTTTGTCCATCCCTAATTACAAATGTCAAGCAATGATAGATTTAATTATGTTACCATTACTGAATTCCCCCACTGTCAATGCCCTGGGGGCTATCATTGACCAGAAATACAACTGGACCCGCCACGTAAACACAGTGATGACAAGAGCAGGTCAAAGGCTGCAATACTGTGGCAAGTAACTCACCCCCTGACTCCCCGAAGCCTGCCCGTTATCAACAGGGTACAAGTCAGGAGGGCAATGGAACACTCCCCAGCTGCCTTGATAAATGCAGTCCCACCAACACTCAAGAAACTTGACACTATCCAGGACAACTTGATGGGCACCACATTCACAATCATTCTCTCCATCCAAGCAGCAGCAATGTGTACTACCTGCAAAATGCACTGCAGAAATTCACCAAGCATCTTTAAAAGCTTTCCAAATCCACAACCACTTCAGTCTAGAAAGACCAGGGCAGCAGATACATGGAGATATCACTACCTACAATTTCCCGTGCAAGCCACAGCATGTGTTCTGAAGGCATCTCACCATCTCCTTCTCAAGGGCATCTGGGGATGGGGAATTAATGCAGGCCAGCCAGTGATGCCCACTTCCTCCAATGAATAAAAAAGGTCTTTTGAAGTAGCATGTGGTAGACCCCACTAGACAACAGGCAGTTCTGGATTTGTTGATGTGTCATGAGGCAGACTTGGTTAGGGATTCTAAGGTGAAAGAACTCCTGCGTACAGTGACCATAATTTGA
Source organism: Chiloscyllium punctatum (assembly GCF_047496795.1). NCBI lineage: Eukaryota > Metazoa > Chordata > Chondrichthyes > Orectolobiformes > Hemiscylliidae > Chiloscyllium > Chiloscyllium punctatum. The sequence continues at coordinate 178,481,419 of NC_092739.1, forward strand.
TCGGATTCACCCTGCAGTTTGAGAGGGAGAAGATTGAATCAGATGAAGTGGCATTACAATCGAGTAAAAGTAACTACAGAGACATGAGGGAGGAGCTGGCCTGAGTTGATTGGAAGAGGAGCCTGGCAGAGTAAACAGTGGAGCAGCAATGGCAGGAGTTGCTGAAGGTACTCAGGAGGCAAAGCAGAAATTTTCCCAAGAAAGAAGAAACATACTAAGGGGAGAATGAGGCCAAAATTGCTGACGGGAAGTCAGGGACAGCAGAAAGGCAAAAGGCCTTTACCATAAAATATGGTAAAGATTATTGAGAAGCCAGAGGATTGTGAATCCTTTAAAAACTAGAAGAGGATAACTAAAAAAAGCCCTAAAGGAGGAAAATAAATATCAGAATAAGCTAGCTAGTAAGATTGAAAATGATTGCAAGAGTTTTTTTTAGTTATATATAAGCTAAGAAAGAGGCAATAGAGCTGTGACAAGGTGCCGCATGGAAGACTGCTAAATACAATAAAAGCCAGTGGTGTTATGGAAAAAATAGTGGCATGGATAAAGAATTGGCTGACTGGCAGATGGCAAAGATTACTGTGATGGAGTCTTTTTCAGGATGTCAGCTGACGATTGGAGGATTTCTGCAGCGGTTATGTTGGGACCACAACTACTCATGTTATTCATTAATGTTATTGACAAAGAAACCCAAGAGATTGTTGCAAAGTTTGCAGATGACACGGATAGGTGGAGAGACAGGTAGTGTTGAAGAAGTGGGGAGGCTACAGAAGGACTTGAACAGGCGAGGAGAGTGAGCAAAGAAGTAGCAGATGGGACACAATGTAGGAAAGTGTGAGGTTCCACTCTTTGGTTGGAATAATAGAGTTTTACTCTATTTTCTAAAGGGGCTAAGGCTTCCTAAATCTAAAGAACAAAGGGCTTTAGGTGTCCAATTCAGGATTCTCTTAAGGTTAACATGCAGGTTCAGTTGGTAGTTAGGAAGGCAAATGCAACTTTAACATTCATTTCGACAAATGCATCATTATAAGAACAGGGATGTACTGCTGAGACTGTATAAGGCTCTCATCAGATCACATTGGAATGTTGAGAGTAGTTTTGGGCCCTGTATCAAAGGAAGAATTTGTTGACCTTGGAAGGGGTCCAGAAGAGGTTTAAAAGAATGATTTCAGGGATGAAGGGCCTGTTATATGAAGAGTAGTTGGATCGGGTTTAGAAGGATGTGGTTGGATCTGATTAAAACTTAGAGAGACTACTAAGAGGCTTGGAGAGAATGTACATGAAGAAGATTAGATTACGTAGTGTGGAAACAGGCACTTTGGCCCAACAAGTCCACACCGACCCTCTGAAAAGCAACCCACCCAGACCCATTCCCCTACATTTACGCCTTCACCTAACACTACAGGCAATTTAGCACAGCCAATTCACCTAACCTGCACATCTTTGGACTGTGGGAGGAAACCGGAGCACCCAGAAGAAACCCACGTGGACACGGGGAGAATGTGCAAACTCCACACAGATGGTTGCCTGAGGCGGGAATTGAACCCAGGTCTCTGGCGCTGTGAGGCAGCAGTACTAACCACTGTGCCGCCATGCTGCCCATAGGGCAGACTAGCACCTAAGGGTACAGCCTCAAAGTGAACGCATGACCCTTTAGAACTGAGATGAGAAGAATGTCTACAGAGGGTGGTGAATCTGTAGAAATTATTGCTGTAGAAGGCTGAGGAGGCCAAATCACTGAAGAGTGCATTTAAGACAGAGATGGCTAGGTACTTGTTTGGTAAGTTGATCTAGGGTTAGGAAAATGGGGTTGAGAAACATATCGGCCATAATCAAATGGTGGAGCAGGCTCAATGGACAGAATGATCTAATTCTGCTCCTATTATCTTTTGGTCTAATGGCCGTTTGTCAGATGCTTATGAAATAACTCATAAAATATGCAGCTCATGAAGTATGCAGCATACAGATGGCATTACCAAGAAGGGGCAAAACTTGATCTCCTCTTGGGAAATAAGGCAGGGCAAGTGACTGAAGGGTTTGTGGGGGAGCACCTTGGGACCAGTGACCACAATTCCATTAGTATTGAAATAGTGTTACAACATGGAGGTCGAACCCCTCTGTTCGTTAAAATCAAACACCCAGAAAAGCTCACCTTGCCTCGTAATCTGTTGATATGTTAGGGACTGACAGAAAACTCCTAATTTCCACCATTTAAAAACAAAACAACTAATTTTTCTAACTTTAAAGTGAACACTAAACAAAACTATGAACAAACTGAACACTCTTTCCCCTAACTGAACACAATCCTATTAATATACTGTTCCAATAACACATTATTAAACATTACATTAATTTAAGCTCAAGTCCACACAGTCTCTGTCTTCTCCACTGCCTTCAATTTTCCATCTGCTGATCTCCCTAAGTCATCTTCTTTGCAACTCCCAGGTCATTTCCTCTGCCCTGAAGCTCTTCAACCATGTCGTCGAATCCTCTTGCAAGGATGCCTGCCTTGAAGAAGTTTTCCTCCTCTCTCTACAAGAATCTCAGGGAGTCCCTCTCCCACTGCAACTCCCAGGTCATTTCCTCTGCCCTGAAGCTCTTCAACCATGTCGTGAAACAAACTCGCTACTCTGTCCCCATCCCCACCCTCCTCTAGCTTATCTCTCCACGCTTCAGGCTCACTGCCTTTATTCCTGATGAAGGGCTTTTGCCCAAAACGTCGATTTCGAAGCTCCTTGGATGCTGCCTGAACTGCTGTGCTCTTCCAGCACCACTAATCCAGAATCTGGTTTCCAGCATCTGCAGTCATTGTTTTTACCTTCTTTCTTTTTACTGTGAGTAAGTTTTACAGGAAAAGATATCTTTTGATAGAGAGTGCCTTCTAATTTCTTTGAAAGCAAGATTTTAGATGGGCAGTTAGTCCTCCGGTTCTCCGTCAGTTGCTATGCTGTTCGTGGCAGTTGCTCTGACCAATTTTCAAAATGCTCATGTTTCTTATACCACCGCCTCCTCCCAAACATCATTCCCTGTCATTGGTTCAATGTTGTCAAAACCAAAAATTCAAATTCGATTATGTTTTAGTATCCTGGGCATAATTTAAACTAATTGGTTAAATTCAAATTGTTGTCAAAATAGCAACTAAATTTCAGGTATACATTTAACAGTCAATTGTTACATGTATCTATTTTGGAACAGTCCATCACCCAGCCTTTCCCTTAAGGCAGCTGAGCGTGCACTTTAAGTTTACTGCAATATTCAGAAAACACTCTCCATTTTAAAGTGAACACACATACTTTTGACTTTGTAATACCCTTAGGAAAAAATGAATCATCAAAATGAAAAGATGGCTTAATTTTTTTCTCTAATTCTTAATATCATTACAGAGGAACCTCAATTATCCGGCATTCGATTATCTGAATACCGTATTATACAGCAACATCGCAAGGTCCCGATGCTCAGCTAAACAATGTTATCCAGCATTCGATTATCCGCAATTTGATTAATCAAACAAAATACTCCTCACCCATGTCCTTCGGATAATCAAGGCTCCTCTGTACTGTGAAATACATATGTCATTAATCTAAGTTATACTTCTTATATTAGTTCTACACACGTAGAACATTGCAATCGATATGGTCCAATCTTAGCAACACCTTTTCTTTTAAATCCGTGATAATGCATCTGCAATCACATTATTACAACCTGCCACCTGTACAATTTGTAAATTAAAAGTCTGTAACATAAGACTCCAATGAAATAGTCACACATTGTTTGTCACGTAAACATTAAAATGTTGTAAGGCCACTACTAAACTGAATAATCGTTTCTCAATAGTGGAGTAACTTTTCTGCTGTATATTGAGTTTCTTTAAAAAGTAGCTAATTGGCTGTTCAATTCCATCATCATCATCCTGCATCAATACATCTCCAACTCCTGTCTCACAAGCATCGATTGCAACTTTGAAGGGTTTCAAAAAATTTGGTATAGCTAAAACTGGTGCAGTGTTATATAAGGCTTTTAAATTCTCAAATGCTTCCTGGCACTGTTCTGTCCAGTGAAATTTCGTGTTCTTTTTTCATAAATCCATTAGCGGTGCCACCATGCTGTTGAAGTTTGGAACAAATCCACTCAGTCCCAAAAATCAAAGCACTTCTTTCTTCAAGGATGATAGTGGAACTTCCTCGATCATCTTCGTCTTCATGTTCCTTGGGGTCAAGCTTCCATGTCCAATGTTATGTTCTAAGATCATCACCTCTGCCTTTACGAATTCTGTTTTCTTTAAGTTTTTTTAACCAGTTTTGCTTCTCTTAATCATTCAAAGAGCTTTCCATGACTCGCTAAAGATCACTACATCATCAGATGAACTGCACAATTTCTTAATCCTGTCACAACTCTGTTCATGAGTCTTTGGAATGTGGCTAATGCATTCTTCATTCCAAAGGCCATCACTTTGAATTGATCTAGCCCATTTCAGTTACAAATGCAGAAGCTATTTTTCATTTTCTGTGATAAAAGTACCTGCCAATAACCTGCAGTAAGTCCAACTTTGTGATGTAAATGACTTGTCAAACTTTTTCTATACAGACCTCCAAACCTTGGTATTGGATAGGAGTCCGATTTAGTTACAGTGTTGACCTTCCAATGGTTCATACAAAATCATTGAGTCCCATCAGGATTGGGAATGAACGATCTGCGAGCTCTACTATCTCTGACTCAGTTCAGTGATATCTTCATTGAGCATAGTATTCACCTCCTTCTGGACCTGTGTGGCTTTGAGAGGATTAAGCCTTTAGGAGTGTTGTTTTATTGGAACAGCAATCCCTACTTCCACCTGTTATGGACCAGGCCTGACCCCCTTAAAACATTTCAAGAAGGATACCAGATCCGAATTTCTGTAGTTGTTTTAAGCAGGTGAATAGTGTATGTATCAAGAGTGATACAGCTGGCCCCAACCTCTTGGTTATAAACAAAACAGAATATATTTATACAAAAATAAAAGAGAACAAAATATAGAATGACATAACCTGTCTGAAAACCTAATCAACTCTACCACAACTTAATGATGCTGTTCAAAATACTTGCAACATTCCCATAAACATCTCCTTGCCAAAAAAAAGGTAAAATCAAACACAGGTTCTCACAGGAGAGATGTTAGAGAGCAAGAGGATCAGCAGCCTCAAAAAACTGACTGCTTGCTAAAACCAAACCAAAGGAAACCAGGCAAAAGTGAGGACTGCAGATGCTGGAGACTAGAGCCAGAATTGTGGTGCTGGAAAAGCACAGCAAGTCAGACAACATCCAACAAGCAGGAGAATCAATGTTTCAGGCATATGCCCAAAACGTTGATTCTCCTGCTTCTCAGATGCTGCCTGATCTGCTGTGCTTTTCCAGCACCACATTCCCAAACCAAACAGAGAAAAGCTGAGCTAGGAGAACTGGCAACTCCCCTTTCATTGTACAGTACAAGTGTTTCTTTTAAACGTGAAAGCCTTTTTTTCTGAGGCAGTATCTGCTATTTACAATCAAATTAGCCTGAAACTTATACCAACCAGACACATCAGAATCTATGTGTTTACGACCCATCTTGAAATAAAACAAGGATAGAATAACCATGTCAAAGGAACAGCATCGTCATAGTGGTAAGTTATCCTTATGATCTTCACTGAGATCCAGCTTTCCCTTTCCATGTGGTGATTTCTTTTTTCTCCAATTTCAATCCCTCATGGATTGAAATTGATGGTGGAAACCAAACTTTGGTTTATAGACCAACTCATATTCATCAGCCATTTCAGCTGCTACACTTTAGATTAGATTAGATTACTTACAGTGTGGAAATAGGCCCTTCGGCCCAACAAGTCCACACCACCCCGCCGAAGCGCAACCCACCCATATCCCTACATCTACCCCTTACCTAACACTACGGGCAATTTAGCATGGCCAATTCACCTGACCTGCTCATCTTTGGAGTGTGGGAGGAAACCGGAGCACCCGGAGGAAACCCACGCAGACACTGGGAGAACGTGCAAACTCCACACAGTCAGTCGCCTGAGGCGGGAATCTCTGGCGCTGTGAGGCAGCAGTGCTAACCACCATGCCGCCCATAAAGAGTTGCTGTTCTAACTCTTTGTTCTTTCACATGGGTTCTCACTACCACAGGAAATTAATTTTTGAACTCTTCCAAAATAATCATCTCTCTAAGAACATCATAGGTTTGCTCTATTTTTAATGCCCTTGTCCACTGATCAAAATTACTTTGTTTGAACCTTTCAAACTCAGTGTAGGTTTGACCAGGGTCCCTCCTTAGATTCCTTAAACGTTGTCTGGAGGCTTCTGGCACAAGCTCATCTGCACTTAAAATGGCTTTCTTCACCTCCTCATAGGCCCCAGATCCCTCCTCTGATCGTGATGCGAATACCTCACTAGCTCTATTTCCTTGACTGGATCAACAAAATACACATGGTAACTGGGCATTGCATTTATTTAGCCACCTTCTTAAATGAGATGAAAAAGTTTTCTATATCCTTCTCATCAAATTTAGGCAATGTTTGGTAATATTTAAACAGATCCTCACCAGGCCTTTGGTTACCATGGGTTTTCTCATCCTCACTCTCTTCCTCACTAAGCTTACCTTTAGCCTTCAGCTCCATCCTTTTAAGCTGACTTTCCTGTCTAAGTGCCAATTTCTGAAGTTCAAACTCCTCTTTCTTCCTTTCCTGTCTCCCCTGTTTTTCTCTTTGTTTTGTTCTCTGAAAGCGATTTGTTCTTTTTCTCTTTCCTCTACTTTTAATCGCAATTCAAACAATTTCATTTCTTTTCCCCTTACCGTGTCTTTTGCCTTGAACTCAAGCTGTTTCATTTTCAATTGAACTTAAGCCGTCTCTAAAGATTCTGATGGCATTATCCAGCAAGTTTAAATGCTGTAATTATCTCTCCTTTCCTCGTGGAAGGAAGCAGTTCCAACTCCAGATTTTCCAATAATTCCAGCAGCTTTTCCTTGTTCACCTTTTGTAAAGTCCTCAAAGTCACTTCTTGCAGCCCCAGAAAACTTTTCGTGACTGAATGAGCGTTAGCTACACCAAGCACTGTTTAAGCCAGCTGTGTTCAACGCCCAGAACGAAACATACTAACATCTACCATGTGCTGCCTTTGAGTTCCAATCCCAAATTGGAACTACAGAACAAATCCTGTAAAGAGCCCCCAAGTTGTTATGAACCAGGGCAGACCCCTCAAGCATTTCAAAAAAGTAGCCCAGACCCTAACTTTTCTAGTGGTTCTAAGGAGGTGAAAAGTGTTTTATACCAGGAGTGATGCAACCACTGGCCCAACCACTTGATTATAAACAAAACAGGATTTATTTAAACATGAACAAATGAGAACCAAATATAGAATAACATCACTTATCTGACAACCCAATCGACTCTATCGCAACTTAATAAAACCACAAGAAATAGGAGTGGAAGTAAGGCCATTCAGCCCATCGAGTCCATCCTACCATTCAGTCATGGCTGATGGGCATTTCAGCACCACTTACCCACACTGTCCCCATATTCCTTGTGAGATAAAGAATTTATCAATCTCTGTCTTGAAGAGATTTAACGTTCCGGCCTCCACTGCGCTCCATGGCAGCGAATTCCACAGGCCCACCACTCTGTGGCTGAAGAAATGTCTCCTCATTTCCGTTCAAAATTGATCCCCTCTAATTCGAAGGCTGTGCCCACGAGTCCCAGTATTCCCGCCTGACAGAAATAGTTTCCCAGCATCCACCCTTTCTAAGCCATGAATTATCTTGTAAGTTTCTAATAGACCTCCCCTCAACCTTCTAAACGAATACAATCCCAGGATCCTTATCATATGTTAGGCCTACCATTCCAGGGATCATCCATGTGAATCTTCGCTGGACACACTCCAGTGCCAATATGTCCTTCCTGAGGTGTGAGGCCCAAAACTGGACGCAGTATTCTAAATGGGGCCTAACCAGAGCTTTATGAAGTCTCAGTAGCACATCGCTGCTTTTATATTCCAATCCTCTTGAGATAAATGACAACATTACATTTGCTTTCTTAATCACGGACTCAACCTACAAGTCAACCTTTGGAGAATCCTGTACTAGCACTCCCAGATCCCTTTGTACTTCGGCTTTATGCATTTTCTCACCGTTTATAAAATAGTCCATACCTGTGTTCTTTTTGCCAAAGTGCAAGACCTCACATTTGCTCACATTGAATTTCATCAGCCATTTCCTGGAACATTCTCCCAAACTGTATAAATCTTTCTGCAGCCTCCCTGCCTCCTCAGAACTATTTGTCCGTCTAACTTTGTATCATCAGCGACCTTCACTAGAATGCCCTCAGTCTCTTTATCCAGACAATTTATATATAAAGTGAGCAACTGCAGCCCCAACACTGAACCCTGCGGGACACCACGGATAGGTCTAACCTACTTGTTGCCTCTTCAAAGAATTCCAACAGATTTGTCAGGCACAACTTCCCCTTACTAAATCCATGTTGACTTTTCTAATTCGACCCTGCACTTCCAAGAATTTAGAAACCTCATCTCTAATGATGGATTCAAGAGTTTTACTTACAAATGAGGTTAGGCTAATCAGTCTATAATTTTCCATCTTTTGTCTTGATCCTTTCTTGAACAAGAAAGTTACAACAGCAATTTTCCAATCATCTGGGACTTTCCCTGACTCCAGTGATCTTTTAAAGATTACATACTGGATTAGTGGTGCTGGAAGAGCACAGCAGTTCAGGCAGCATCCAACGAGCTGCTGTGCTCTTCCAGCACCACTAATCCAGTATTTGCTTTCCAGCATCTGCAGTCATTGTTTTTACCTTTTAAAGATTACAACCAATGCCCCTGCTATTTCTTCAGCCACCTCGCTCAGAACTCTAGGCTGTAGCCCATTCAGGCCAGGGGATTTATCAATTTTTAGACCTTTTAGCTTATCAAGTACTTTCTCCTTTGTAATGGCCACCATACTCAACTCTGCCCCTTGACTCTCCTTAATTGTTGGGATATTACTCATGTCTTTCACTGTGAAGACTGTCACAAAGTATTTATTAAGTTCTTCAGCTATTTCCTTACCTCCCATTACTAGCCTTCCTGCATCAATTTGGAGCAGTCCAAACTCTACTTTTGCCTCTCGTTTGTTTCTTACATATTGAAAGAAACTTTTACTACTACTTCTAATCTTACTGGCTCGCTTATCTTCATATTTGATCCTCTTCTTCCTTATTTTTCTCTTTGTTATCCTCTGTTTGTTTTTGTAATCTTCCCAATCTTCTGATTTCCCAATGCTCTTGGCCACTTTATAGGCGCTTTCTTTTTCTGTGATGCATTTTCTGAGTTCTTTTGTCAGCCATGGTTGTCTAATTCCACCCCCACCCCCAGTAATCTTTCTTTTCTTTGGGATGAACCTCTGTACTGTGTCCTCAATTACACCCAGAAACTCATGCCATTGTTGCTCTATTGTCTTCCCCACTTGGCTCCGCTTCCAGTCAATTTACATCAGTTCTTTCTCATGCCCCTGTAATTACCTTTATTTAACTGTAACACCATTACATCTGATTTTGCCTTCTCTCTTTCAAACTGCAGACTGAACTCTACCATATTATATTAATTATATTACATTAATGATGCTGTTCCAAATACTTGAAACATCCCTATAAACACCCCTTTGGCAAAAAGGTAAAATCAGACAAGGTTCTTACAGGAGAGATTTCAGAGAGAGAGAGAGGATCAGCATAGGGCTGTTTCTTTGACCAGCAACCTCAGAAACTGACTGCTTACTAAAACCAAACCAAACTAAAACCAGAGTAAGGTTGAACTGGGAGAACTGGTCATTCCCCTTTTATTGTACAAGCGTATTTTTGTAAAACGTAAAAGCCTTTTGCCTGAAGTGGTATCTGTTAGCTATAATGAAATTGGTCCTAAAACCTTACAAACCTGACACATTGAAACCTATGTGGTTACGACCCCACTCGAAAGAAAACCAAGGGCAGAATAACCTTGTCAAAGGAGCAGCATTATCACACACTGCATGCACAATACTATTAGTCTTCCCTATTCTATTCTTGCATATATCCTCATACTGCTGAACCAAACCTTTCATTCAATTCTTTGCTCCTGAGACAGAGAGCTCACTCTCCTATCTCATTCCTCATAGACTTCCTTACATCAAAATCCACACATCTAGATTTGATTCCTCACTCAGCGTGGTAGTAACTAACTTCTGTGTCTCCAGTTCCCTGTCTCTATTATAGTAAGGTTTCAACACATTCACATGACATACCCAATACAGTTTTTTTTCTATCCAGCATTTTTACCAGATAGTTTTTCTCAATTTGGTAGGATCCACTAAACCTAGCTTTGAAGGGATCTCCCACCACTGTTAACAGTACTAATATATCATCCCCATGGGAAAGCATCTGAATTTTAGAGTTTTTATCTGCCACCTGCTTCATTCTATGCTGTGCCCTGTTCAGGTGCTGGTTAGCTAATTCACCTACCTGATTTAATCTCTTCCTCACTTCAGATACATAATCCAAATGTGAGATCTTCAACTTGGGCCCTATCATTTTTTCTTAAATTAATGTCCAAATATTAACTAAAAGGAAGTAAACTGTTTAGATTTGTTTGGGGCATCTGTAATGGCAAATGATACGAATGGGATACCTTTATCCCAATCATTTGGTCATCCTGACATGGTTTTAAGGGTCTGATGCCTACTTTCCAAGGCTCCCTGGGATCCAGGATCCCTGGGATCCAGTACACACTTGATTTAAAGTGATGTATTCTGGATTAGTGGTGCTGGAAGAGCACAGCAGTTCAGGTAGCATCCAAGTAGCTTCGAAATCGACATTTCGGGCAAAAGCCCTTCATCAGGAATAAAGGCAGTGAGCCTGAAGCGTGGAGAGATAAGCTAGAGGAGGGTGGGGGTGGGGAGAAAAGTGATATATGCCGAAGCTGTCCATGACTTTGACATCTTTCTCATCAAAATGTAGCAACGTTTTAACATGTATACATCCCTACCTTGTCCATTCATCTCCATTGTATTAACTTGACTTTCCTGATTAATTCGCAACGTCTAAAGTTCAAATTCTCTCTCCCTTTCACTTTCTTCTCTCCCTCTTTCTCTCTCTATTTGTTTTTATTCAGCTAAGAACCTTCTCTGGCTTTCTTTTCTCTCTCTCTCTTCTCTCACTTTTCTCTCTTTTTCTTCTCTTTCTTTTTGCTCACCTAAGAACCTTCTTCCCCTCTCTTTTTCTTCTAGTTCTAGTTGCCTAATTTGCAATTAAATTTTTTCTAACTCTACTGCACTTGTCTGTTTCTCTGATACACCGAAGTGTTTGACCAACTCGACTACAATGTCAGCTTTCCTTTTGTCCCTGGGTAAACCCAATTCTAACCTATTTGCTAATTAGTCATAGTCATAGACATGTACAGCACGGAAACAGACCCTTTGGTCCAACCTGTCCATACCGACCAGGTATCCCAACCCACTCTAGTCCCATATGCAAGCACCCAGCCCATATCCCTCCAAACCCTTCCTATTCATATACCCATCCAAATGCCTCTTAAATGTTGCAATTGTACCAGCCTCCACCACATCCTCTGGCAGCTCATTCCATACACGTACCACCTTCTGCGTGAAAAGGTTGCCCCATAGATCTCTTTTATATCTTTCCCCTCCCACCCTCAACCTATGCCGTCTAGTTCTGGACTCCCCGACCCCAGGGAAAAGACTTTGCCTATTTATCCTATCCATGCCCCTCATAATTTTGTAAATCTCTATAAGGTCACCCCTCAGCCTCCGACGCTCCAGGGAAAACAGCCCCAGCCTGTTCAGCTTCTCCCTATAGCTCAGATCCTCCAACTCTGGCAACATCCTTGTAAATCTTTTCTGAACCCTTTCACGTTTTGCACGCAATATTCCAACAGTGGCCTAACCAATGTCCTGTACAGCCGCAACATGACCTCCCAACTCCTGTACTCAATACTCTGACCAATAAAGGAAAGCATACCAAACGCCGCCTTCACTATCCTATCTACCTGCAACTTCACTTTCAAGGAACTATGAACCTGTACTCCAAGGTCTCTTTGTTCAGCAACACTCCCTAGGACCTTACCATTAAGTGTATAAGTCCTGCTAAGATTTGCTTTCCCAAAATGCAGCACCTTGCATTTATCTGAATTGAACTCCATCTGCCACTTCTCAGCCCATTGGCCCATCTGGTCCAGATCCTGTTGTAATCTGAGGTAACTCTCTTCGCTGTCCACTACACGTCCAATTCTAAAAATATATCTTTACTCTCTCTTTCTAAACTTCCTTAGCAAATTTGGGAAGCATCTTCAAATCTCAGAACCTCTTTAGCAATCATAAGAGACATTTCTCTCACTTTTATTTTAACTAACCACAAGTAACCAATATTAAACAAATTTTCTCACCTAAGTTTTACTTAAAGATCCAGGACACTAATCGCCAAGTGTTTCACTGCTGGGGATCTTTGGCACCCCAAATGTTTTCAAATCTGTCCAATTCCATCCAGATCCATCTAAATCTGTCCAAATCCCGGATGCCAAGCCCCAATCTGTTAACACGCAGCGGTCAAACTCCTCTGTTAATTAAAGCCAAACACCCAGAAAAGCACGCCTTGCCTCGTATTCTGTTAAAATGTGAAGGAGTGATAGAGAACTCCTCATTTCCACTATTTAAAGAAAAAAAAACAATTTATTTTCCTAACTCTAATCGTGAACACTAAACAAAACTATTAACAAACTGAACACTCTTTCTGTAACTGAACACAATCTATTAACATGCTGTTCTAAGAACACTCTTATTAAACATTACATTAATTTGATCTGAAGTCCACACAATCTTTGTCTTCTCCTTTCTTCAATCTTCCATCTGCTGATCTCCCTGGGTCATCTTCTTTCGTTTTATTGTGAGTATCTTTTACAGGATATAGAGTGCCTCCTAATTTCTTTAAGAGCAAGCTTTTAGTTGGGCAGTTCATTCTTCGATTGTACGGCAGTTGCTCTGCTGTTCGATGGCAATTGCTCTGACCAATGTTCAAAATGCCCACTTTTTTTTATAACCCCCAACATTGTACTCTGTCATTGTTCTGATGTTATCAAAACAATCAATTCAAACTCAATTGTGTTTTAGTATCCTGGGCATAATTGGTTAAATTCAAATTACGTAGAATAGTACAGCATAGTACAGGCCCTTCAGCCTCAATGTTGTGCTGATTTTTGATCCCACTCCAAATCCAACTAACCTACATACCCTACATTTTACTATCAAAACAGCAACCAAAATTCCGGTATTCATTTAACAGTCAATTGTTACATGCATCTATTTTGGAACAGCCTGTCTCCCAGCCCTCCCATTCAGGCAACTGAGCCTGCAGTTTAAGTTTACTTCAATATTCAGAAAACACTTGCAACTTCACAACAATAGATATGGAAAACGATAGGTCTGGTCCACAAGTACGAGGCCAATTTTGATGGTCTTAGACAGGAACTTTCAAAAGTTAATTTGGGGAGGCTGTTTGCAAGCAAAGTCTGTTAGGTGGGAGGAAGGCTGGCAGGAATAGGGAGCCCTGGATGAAGAGAGTTATTGAGGTCAAGAGATAAAAGGACACATGTGACACGAACAGGCAGCTAGGATCTAGTCATAGAGTCATTCAGATGAACCGCACGAAAACAGGCCACCAAGATATCCTAAATTAATCAAGAACCATTTGCCAGCGTATCCCTCTAAACCCTTCCTATTTATATACCCACCCAGATGCCTTTTAAATGTTGTAATTGCGCTATTCTCCACCACACCCTCTGGCAGCTCATTCCATACACGTACCACCCTCTGTGTGAAAAAGTTGCACATTATTTCCCTTTTAAATTTTGCCTGCCTTACCTTAAAACTGTGCCCTCTAGTTATGGACTCCCCCATCCTGGGGGAAACACCTTGTCTATTTACCCCTCATGATTTTATAAACCCCTGTAAGGTCACCCCTCAACATCTGATGCTCCAGGGAAAATAGGTTCAGCTTATTCCCCTCTAGCTCAAACCTTCTAACCTTGGCAACATCCTTGTAAATCTTTTCTTGAACCCTTTAAAGTTTCACAATATCCTTCCTATAGCAGGGAGACCAGAATTTCATGCAGTTTTCCAAAAGTAGCCTTTCCAATGTCCTGTATAGCCGCAACATGATCTCCCAGCTCCTATACTCATGTTCTGACCAATAAAAGCAAGCATACCAAACACCTCCTTCACTGTCCTATCTTCCTGTGATTCCACTTTCAAGGAACTATGAATCTGCAATCCAAGGTTAGCAACAAAGGACATTATCATTTAGTGTATAAGTCCTGTCCTGATTTGTCTTTCCAAAATGCAGCACCTCACTTTATCTAAATTAAACTCCATCTGTCACTCCTCAGTCTATTGGTCCATCTGATCAAGATCCAGTTGTATTCTGAGGTAATCTTCTTTGCTGTCCGCTGCACCTCCAATTTTGGTATCATCTGCAAACTTACTAACCACACCTCCAATGTTTACATCCAACTCATTTATATGGATTTGTGAAGGGTAGGTCTTGCCTTACAAGTCTTATTGAATTCTTCGAGGAGGTGACCAAGCATGTGGATGAGGGTAGAGCAGTGGATGTAGTGTACATGGATTTTAGTAAGGCATTTGATAAGGTTCCCCATGGTAGGCTTATGCGGAAAGTCAGGAGGCATGGGATAGAGGGGAATTTGGCCAATTGGATAGAAAACTGGCTAACCGGTCGAAGGCAGAGAGTGGTGGTAGATGGTAAATATTCAGCATGGAGTCCAGTTACAAGTGGAGTTCCGCAGGGATCAGTTCTGGGTCCTCTGCTGTTTGTAATTTTTATTAATGACTTAGAGGAGGGAGTCGAAGGGTGGGTCAGTAAATTTGCAGATGATACAAAGATAGGTGGAGTTGTGGACAGTGAGGAGGGCTGTTGTCGGCTGCAGAGGGACTTAGATATGATGCAGAGCTGGGCTGAGGAGTGGCAGATGGAGTTCAACCCTGCCAAGTGTGAGGTTGTCCATTTTGGAAGAACAAATAAGAATGCGGAATACAGGGTTAATGGTAGGGTTCTTAGTCAGGTGGAGGAACAGAGGGATCTTGGGGTCTATGTACATAGATCTTTGAAGGTTGCCACTCAGGTGGATAGAGTTTGTAAGAAGGCCTATGGAGTATTATCGTTCATTAGCAGAGGGATTGAATTCAAGAGTCGTGAGGTGATGTTGCAGCTGTACAGGACTTTGGTTAGGCCACATTTGGAGTACTGTGTGCAGTTCTGGTCGCCTCACTTTAGGAAAGATGTGGAAGCTTTGGAGAGGGTGCAGAGAAGATTTACCAGGATGTTGCCTGGAATGGAGAGTAGGTCGTACGAGGATAGGTTGAGAGTTCTCGGCCTTTTCTCGTTGGAACGGCGAAGGATGAGGGGTGACTTGATCGAGGTTTATAAGATGATCAGAGGAATAGATAGAGTAGACAGTCAGAAACTTTTTCCCCAGGTACAACAGAGTGTTACAAGGGGACATAAATTTAAGGTGAAGGGTGGAAGGTATAGGGGAGATGTCAGGGGTGGGTTCTTTACCCAGAGAGTGGTGGGGGCATGGAATGTGCTGCCCGAGGGAATGGTAGAGTCAGATTCATTGGCGATCTTTAAGCGGCATTTGGATAGGTACATGGATGGGTGCTTAATCTAGGATAGAAGTTCGGCACAACATCGTGGGCCGAAGGGCTTGTTCTGTGCTGTATTGTTCTATGTTCTATATAAATGACAAAAAGCAATAGACCCAGCACCGATCCTTGTGACACATCGCTGGTCACAGGCCTCAAGTCTGAAAAGCAACCCTCCACCACCATCTTCTGTCTTCTACCTTCAAGCCAGTTCTGTATCCAAATAGCTAGTTCTCACTGTATTCCATGTGATCTAACCTTGCTAAGCAGTCTACCATGAGGAACCTTATTGAACATCTTACTGAAGTCGATATAGATCATGTCTACCATTCTGCCCTCTTGGTTACTTCTTCAAAAACCTCAATCAAGTTTGTGAGACATGATTTCCCACGCACAAAGCCATGTTGACTCTCCCTAATCAGTCCTTGCCTTTCCAAATACATGTAAGTCCTGTTCCTCAGAAGCCTTGAGGTGAATAGAAGGTGTTGGAATACATGTAAGAGAGAAATCATGGGGACTAAAAGGGGATACAAAATAACTTTGGCAGATACGGTAAAGGAGATCCCAAAATGATTTTACAATACATGAAGGGCTAAAGCGATGGGGCTGGAAGGCTTAAAGCGATTTAAGGCAGATAAATCCCCAGGACCTGATGAAATATATCCCAGGACTTTGTGGGAGCCTAGGGAGGAAATTGTGGGGCTCCTAGTGGTGAAGTTCCATGAAGATTGGAGGATGGCTAATGTGCCATTTTTTAAAAAGGCTGCGGGGAAATGCTTGGAAACTACAGAACAGTGAGCCTAATGTCTGTTGTGGTTAAATTGTTTGAGGGGATTCTATGAGACAGAATCTGTAGGCATTTGGAGAGGCAAAGAATTTTTTTGGGATCATCAGCATGGCTTTGATTAAATTCCCTTCAGTATGGAAACAGGCCCTTCGGCCGAACAAGTCCACACTGACCCTCGAAAGACTAACCCACCCAGACCCATTCCCCTCCCCTATATTTCCCCCTGACTAATGCACCTCACACTATGGGTACTTTAGCATCGCCAATTCACCTGACCTGCACATCTTGGGATTGTGGGAGGAAACTGGAGTGGACCGTCCGGAGGGAACCCACGCAGAGACAGGGAGAACCTGCAGACTCCACACAGTCGCCCAAGGCAGGAATTGAACCCGAGTCCAGGCACTATGAGGCAGCAGTGCTAACCACTGAGCCACCATTCCACCCCTTTGTGTGTGGGAAATCATATGTCAAGGATTTATTGTACTTTTTGAAGGGGTGCCCAAGAAAGTAGATGAGGGCAATGCAGTAAACGTTGTCTACATGGACTTTAGCAAGGCCTTTGACAAGGTACTGCATGGTAGGTTGTTGAGTAAGGTTAAATCTCTTGGGGGAAAAAGTGAGGCATGCAGATGCTGGAGGTCAGAGTTGTGAATGTGGTGCTGGAAAAGCACAGCAGGTCCGTGGAGCAGAAGAATTGACGTTTTGGGCATAAGCCCTTCATCAGAAATTGGTTTTTGGTTCCCAACTACCTCTATAGTACGATTGAAAATTTAACCGTTAACTTACTGGAACTTATTCAACCCTTCAATCACAATCATTAAATGCTTTTCCACTGATACTTCTACCATTTTCCTGACTTATTTCCCTAAAATCAGGTCCAGCACTGTTCCGTATCTTGTTGAACTTTCTGCACACTGGCTTAAAAAAGCTCTCTGGATTTAATTTCAGAATTCTGCACCCTCTAAGCCTTCCACATTTTTTCCTCTCCCATAATATAGGTATACCCCATAAATATTAGGAAGGCTGAAATCTCCTATTGTTTTTTTCACTTCTTTGAAATTCACCTACAAATCTAGTTTTCTAGCTCTATATGACTGTTTAGAGACAGATAATACATTCCCAAGAATGTCAGTGTTCCCTGTTTTGTTTTTAAGTTCAAATCTTGTGAATTCAATTGAGGACCTTTCTTAGATGTCATCTCTCCTTACTGTACTAATTTACTACTTGACCAATACTGCAATACCACTTGTTCTTTTTCACCCGTCCCTGTTTCACCTGAAGGTTCCAAAGTGTGGAATCTTGAGTTGCCAGTCCTATCCCTCTCTATGAAGACTGACCTGGCTTTCTTCTACACATTATATGCATCATCTATCATTGTCCTTCATAGTGAGAGGGATGGAGATTATGCTGTAGCTGCATAGGATACTCATGAGGCCACAGCTGGGGTACAGTGGTCTCCTTACTTGAGAAAAGATGTATTGGCATTGGAGGGGTACAGAGGAGGTTCACTAGGTTTATTCTGGAGTTCAGAGGGTTGACTTATGTGGAGAGATTGGACTAGGACTATACTCCTTCAAAATCAGACAAATGAGATGGGATCTTTGAGAAATATGTACAATTATGAAGGGAATAAATAAGATAGAAGCAGAGAGTTGTTTCCACTGGCAGGTGAAACTAGAACTAGGGGGCATAGCCTCAAAATAAGGGGGACCAGATTTATGACTGAGTTGAGGAGGAACATCTTCACCCAAAGGATTATGAATCTATGGAACTTCCTGCCCACTGAAACAGTTGAGGCGACCTCACTGAATGTCTTTAAGGCAAAGATAGATTTTTGAACAGTAAAGGAATTAAGGGTTATAATCAACTGAAAGATCAGCCATGTTCTTTTTGAATGGTGGACCAAACTCAAGGGGACAGGTGGCCTACTCCTGCTTCTATTTCTCATGTTCTTATGTTCTGAGCAGCACAAGTTAAACCCTGCCCTGCAACCAAGAAGCATGATTGCCCCCTTCAGTTCAGGTGCAACACATCAGGCTTATTCAAGTCCCACCTTCCCCAGAAATGGATTCAGTAATCCAGGAATTTAAAGCCCACCCTCCTACTCCAACTCTTCACATTTGTCCAGTGCCATCCTCTTTCAGAATTCTCTGCATACGTTCAGCAACATCCTTGACCCTGGCCCCAGAGAAGCAACATTTCTTTATGGGGTCACACCTATGGGTACAGAAACACCTGTCTATACCACTTGCTCTTGAATCGCTACCTGCTTAGCAGGGCCCTGACTGTACCTCCTGGGGGAGCCATCATTCTCTCCATTTTCTAATGCAGAAGTTCTGTTTTTGAGTAAGATGCCCTCTGGGCTCTCTTGACTATCTTCCTGCTTCCCTTTTTCTGAGTGGTAGTCACCATTCCTTCCCTGACTGCACTCCTCTCAGCTGTGGGGTGACCATGTCTCAAAGTGTACTGTCTATGTAACTGTCAGCATCATTGATGCTCTGTGTCTCTGAACTTCAAAACCTGGCACTCAAGGTGATCAACCAGTGGCACTTCCAGCAGCTGTGGTCATGCACACTGCCAGGAGTATTGAAGATATCCCACATACTGAGGCTGAGCTACACATGAGACTGAGCTCATCTGCCCTATCTTCGTTAAAAAGACATTTATCCTAAATTTAACCAAGTACACAGAACATATATAGAAAACAAATAGAAAACTAAGTATGTTCTTTATTTTAAAGAAGAATTTGGAACTCAGAGCGTTCCTTAATACAACTTTAAAGTAAACAAAAAAACTTAGCCACTACCTAGCAATCAGCTCATTGCTTTGCATGAATGTCACTTTGATCAAACTTTTCAAGTTCTGGTTCGCAATTTCATTAAACTGCTGGAATGGTTTCCTGGATATCTCTTGCCTGAGAGAGCTAGTTTATGTTTGAACAGTGTTGTGGATGTAATGTGAGTTGGTGTCCAACCAGTTGAAGGAAAGAACCCTCCCAGTTCAATTACCCTGTTTCTGAAAATTCCCCAGAATTGCAACTGAGTTTTAAATATTTTTAATTCATATGTCAAATGTCAGGCAATGTCCATCTCCAACAAGAGAGAATTTAATCATCGGCCCTTGACATTCAATGATATTACCATCACTGAAAGCATCACTGTCAATGTCCTCTAAGTTACAATTAATTAGAAGTTGAACTACATAAATGCTGGTCAGAAGCTAGGAATAGAGGAACAGGAGTAGGCCATTCAACCCGTTGAGCCTGTTCCTGTGTGATTACAGAGGATAAAACATTTCAATGTCTTTTATATACACTACCCCAAGGACCCTTTATACCATTAGTAATCAGAAATCTGTCAACCTCCAATTTAAGCATATTCAAAGTCTCAGCCTCCACAACCTTCTAGGGCAGAGAACCCAAAACTTCTCAATCCTCTGAGTTCAAAGAATTATCGTCAAATTGATGGTGAATGGCATACCCCTTATATCAAATTATACTCCCTGTTTCTAAACTTCCCCAAAGAGGGGAAACATCTGATTTGCATCTACCGTGTTTGTTCCTTTAAGTATTTGGCTTGGAATCCTGCCATGTGTAACTCATCTCCTCACTCCCAGAAGCTTGTCCACTACCTACAAGACAAAGTCAGGAGTGTGATGGAATACTGTCTGAATGAGTGCAGTTTCAACAATACACAACAAGCTTAGCACCATCCAAGGTAGGCTGCTGGGGTCACAACTGGCTAGCTTGGATTTGTCCTACTTTGTGTCCAGAGTATTGGGCAATTCTCCACATTGTTGATTAAATGGCACTGTCATTGCTGTATTGGAACAGCTTGACTGGTACCACAGCTAGTTCTCGAGCACAAATTTTCACTACAATCACCAGGACTTTGCATTTTCCAATGCCTTCAGTCATTTCTTCATTTCATATGGAGTGAATCAAATTGTTTGTGGACTGGCATCTCTGATATGGGGGACCGTTGGAGAAGGCTGAGAACGATCATGCATTCGGCACTTCTGGCTGATGATTGCTGTGAACATCACAGCCTTACCTTCTCCCTCCAGTTAGTTGTTCAATTGTCCAGCACTATTCATGACTTTTTGTCACTTGCTTCTTATGCTGTTTAGTACACAAATAGTCCAGTTTTGTAGCTTCCCCTGCTGATATCTAATTTTTAGGTATACCTTATGCTGCTCTTGGCATGCCCTCCTGCATTCTCCATTGAACCAGGGTTGATCTCCTGGCATGATGGCAATGACAGAGATGGGGATACACCAGACCATGAGGTTGCAGATTATGTTGGAGTATGATTTTGCTGATGACCCACAGTGCTTCATGAATGCCCAGATTTTTGTTGCGAGTTGCATTTGAAATCTATCATATTTAGCACAATGATAGAGGCACTCAGCACGATGGAGGGTGTCCTCAATGTGAACACAGAACTTTGTCTCCACAAGGACTATATGCAGTGTTTACATACAGTTGGGGTATTCCAAATGGTAGATTTTTTTCCTTTCATTTGAAACTGTGTGCTAAACAGCTTTGCCTTTTTGCTGAATCACACTTGTTTTCACAGAAAAGTCATAGTTTGTTGTTTATTAAATAATCTTTTATTGTAAATATAAGATTAATGGAACATTAATTGGCCATGTCGATAATTACATCAAACATTGACTTTTATGTTGCAATCCATGGAATACAGTAATGGGATTGGAGATACATAGTGTGCTCCTCTCATCTCAGTCATTACACTTTCTTTCAACAATCAAGAACTGTTCTCCTTTCTCTAGCCCCGTAGGAAAATTTCTTCAGCTGTTGCAACATTCTGACAGAAACATATAATGGAGCTTTCCGTCTCATTTACTGTACAGGTGTCTGTTTTCCTCTTTAGTAAAGTATTTGACTCATGTAAAATTGATTTTCCTTCCCACCTTTTAGTTCCCACAGCTCCATGTATACCTCCCTATCCACAAAGGGTTCTGATGTCCAATCTATCAGGTCGAGTCGGTAAGATTTAAGGCTCCAGCACCTGTGATGTGAATCCAATGGGAAGACGCTTGACCATGTTCACCAGTCAGTGAAGCCTAGGTTTTGGAGACCATATCAGCAGGGTACGTCTTAATCTTCAAATTCAGAGGCATAGTCAGTTCCTGTAGAGAGCTATCTTTTTAAATGAGATGAGACTTCTGTGTAACTCGAAGGCAACCAGTGAGGTCTTACACCATTGTATTTTATTTATATTATAATTTGGCATCCATCTATTGAGGATATTAAAAAGAAAGTAACATTTCTCTATCAGAGGTCTCAATTGGTTTACTATTAATCAAATACTTATGAAATGTAGTCACAGTTTAGTATGTGAAACAATGAAAAAGATGTAGCCCAGAGTCAAGGAGATGTTATTAGAGGTGAAGAGTTTATAGTTATCAGGAGAGTCTTGAGATGTTGTGGCTTATGTGGCTGAAGATCTTAAGGGTGATTTTATAATGATCTTCAAAATTATAAAGCACCCTTTTGATTAATTCATGATCGATTGTTAGGAGTAATGTGTACAGTTCTGGTCACCCTGTAATTGGAATATTGTTATTAAGTTAGAAATTGGTGTAAATAAATATGTGGAGACGGAGCCCAGAGAGAGAGAAAAGCAGATAGACAGACAAAGAGATGATTGTAAGCCAAGGAGAAAGTCAAGTTGATAATGGGGACCATAAGTAGGTGTAAATAGCTGAAAGCAGCCAATGTCAGAACAGGGCCAAGGGTGTGGGGTTAAAGGATACAAAGGAAGGTGTTCAGGTTCTAAAATTATTGAACTGGACATTGAGTCATGAAGCATGCACTGAACCTTGCTGGTGCACTGCAAGTTGGAAAGGTTGGCCAGGGTACACAGTAATGTGAAGTGGGAGACAACTGGAAGCTTGAGGGCATTTTTGTAGACAGAACCTAGGTATTCCTGTCTATGTTTCATCTCCCCAGTGCAGAAGAGACCACATTGTGAGGAGTGAATACAATAGACTTGATTGAATGAAGTGCAGGTAAACCCCAAAGAACATAGAAAAATACAGCACAGGAACAGGCCCTTCGGCCCCCCCAAGCCTGTACAGATACATTTTGCCCTACCATGTTAAAACTGTCTTCACTTACAGGATCCGTGTCCCTCTACTCTCTTCCTATTCATGTGTTGGACGAAATGTTTCTTAAATGCTGCTATTGTGTCTGCTTCTACCACCTCCTCTGGCAGCGCGTTCCAGGCACTCACCACCCTTTGTGTGAAAAATGTACCTTGCACATCTCTTTTAAATCTCCCCCCCCCCCTCCCCCTGCCCCCCCACAATTCCTCTCCCCCACCCTGCATTTTGAACCTGTGTCCCTGAGTAATTGACCCCTCCACCCTGGCAAAAAGCCTCACACTTGCCATTCTATCCATGCCATTCACAATCTTATAAACTTTTATCAGGTTGCCCCTCAACCTCTGCGTTCCAGTGAAAACAAACCCAGTCTATCCAACTTTTCTTCATTGCTAAAATCCCCATACTGGGCAACATCCTGGTAAACCTTTTCTGTACCCTCTCCAAAACATCTACATCCTTCTAGTAGTGTGGTGACCAGAACTGTGCCAGTACTCCATTAAAGCAAACTCGCGTACAGCTCCAACATAATTTCCTTGTTCTTCTCACCTGTGCATCAACTGATACCAGAAGTGATCCCAAGCCTTCTTAACTACTCATTTACATATGCTGCCACATTCAGGGATCTGTAAACAAATATTGCAAGATCCCTCTGTTCCTTTGAGCTTCCTGGTGTCTCACAGATGGGCCAATGTGCCTAGGAGTGACAGATAGAGTTTAATTTAGATAAATGTGAGGTGCTGCATTTTGGAAAGGCAAATCAAGGCAGGACCTACGCACTTAATTAAGGTCCTGGAGAATGTTGATAAACAAAGAAATAGGAAAGGTGCAGTCACCTTGTTGGGTGTTTATTATAGGCCCCCCAATAGCAGCAGAGATGTGGAGAAACAGATTGGGAAACAGATTCTGGAAAGGTGCAGAAGCCACAGGGTCGTAGTCATGGGCGACTTCAACTTCCCAAATATTGATTGGAAGCTCTTTAGATCAAGTAGATTGGATGGGGCGGTGTTTGTGCAGTGTGTCCAGGAAGCTTTTCTAACGCAGTATGTAGATTGTCCAACCAGAGGGGAGGCCATATTGGATTTGGTACTCGGTAATGAACCGGGACAAGTGGTGGGCTTGTTAGTGGGTGAACATTTTGGTGATGGTGACCACAATTCTGTGACTTTCACCTTGGTTATGGAGAGAGATAGGTGCGCACAACAAGGAAGTTTTTACAATTGGGGGAAGGGAAATTACGATGCTGTAAGACAGGATTTGAGGAGCATACGTTGGGAGCATAGGCTGTCAGGGAAGGATGTGGTGGAAATGTGGAACTTTTTCAAGGAGCAGATACGACGTGTCCTTGATATGTATGTACCGATCAGGCAGGAAAGAAATGGTCGTGTGAGGGAGCCTTGGCTGACGAGGGAGGTTGAATGTCTAGTAAAGAGGAAGAAGGAGGCTTACATAAGGTTGAGGAAACAAGGTTCAGACAGAGCAGTGGAGGGATACAGGATAGCCAGAAGGGACCTGAAGAAAGGGATTAGGAGAGCTAAGAGAGGGCATGAAAAATCCTTGGCGGATAGGATCAAGGATAACCCCAAGGCATTCTATGCGTATGTGAGAAACCTGAGAATGACGAGAACGAGGGTAGGTCTGATCAAGGACAGTGGTGGGAGACTGTGTATTGAGTCGGAAGAGATAGGAGAGGTCTTGAACAAGTACTTCTCCTCAGTATTTACGAACGAGAGGGACCGTATTGTTGAAGAGGAGAGTGTGAAACGGACTGATAAGCTAGAAGAGATACCTGTTAGGAAGGAAGATGTGTTGGACATTTTGAACAACTTGAGGATAGACAAGTCCCCCGGGCCTGACGGGATATATCCTAGGATTATGTGGGAAGCAAGAGAGGAAATTGCAGTACCGTTGGCAATGATCTTCTCGTCTTCACTGACAACGGGGGTGGTACCAGGGGACTGGAGAGTAGCGAATGTTGTGCCCCTGTTCAAAAAAGGGAATAGGGATAACCCCGGGAATTACAGGCCAGTTAGTCTTACTTCTGTGGTAGGCAAAGTAATGGAAAGGGTACTGAGGGATAGGATTTACGAGTATCTGGAAAGACACTGCTTGATTAGGGACAGCCAGCACGGATTTGTGAAGGGTAGGTCTTGCCTTACAAGTCTTATTGAATTCTTCGAGGAGGTGACCAAGCATGTGGATGAGGGTAGAGCAGTGGATGTAGTGTACATGGATTTTAGTAAGGCATTTGATAAGGTTCCCCATGGTAGGCTTATGCGGAAAGTCAGGAGGCATGGGATAGAGGGGAATTTGGCCAATTGGATAGAAAACTGGCTAACCGGTCGAAGGCAGAGAGTGGTGGTAGATGGTAAATATTCAGCCTGGAGCCCAGTTACAAGTGGAGTTCCGCAGGGATCAGTTCTGGGTCCTCTGCTGTTTGTAATTTTTATTAATGACTTAGATGAGGGAGTCGAAGGGTGGGTCAGTAAATTTGCAGATGATACGAAGTTAGGTGGAGTTGTGGACAGTGAGGAGGGCTGTTGTCGGCTGCAGAGGGACTTAGATATGATGCAGAGCTGGGCTGAGGAGTGGCAGATGGAGTTCAACCCTGCCAAGTGTGAGGTTGTCCATTTTGGAAGAACAAATAAGAATGCGGAATACAGGGTTAATGGTAGGGTTCTTAGTCAGGTGGAGGAACAGAGGGATCTTGGGGTCTATGTACATAGATCTTTGAAGGTTGCCACTCAGGTGGATAGAGTTTGTAAGAAGGCCTATGGAGTATTATCGTTCATTAGCAGAGGGATTGAATTCAAGAGTCGTGAAGTGATGTTGCAGCTGTACAGGACTTTGGTTAGGCCACATTTGGAGTACTGTGTGCAGTTCTGGTCGCCTCACTTTAGGAAAGATGTGGAAGCTTTGGAGAGGGTGCAGAGAAGATTTACCAGGATGTTGCCTGGAATGGAGAGTAGGTCGTACGAGGATAGGTTGAGAGTGCTAGGCCTTTTCTCGTTGGAACGGCGAAGGATGAGGGGTGACTTGATCGAGGTTTATAAGATGATCAGAGGAATAGATAGAGTAGACAGTCAGAAACTTTTTCCCCAGGTACAACAGAGTGTTACAAGGGGACATAAAGTTAAGGTGAAGGGTGGAAGGTATAGGGGAGATGTCAGGGGTGGGTTCTTTACCCAGAGAGTGGTGGGGGCATGGAATGCGCTGCCCGTGGGAGTGGTAGAGTCAGAATCATTGGCGACCTTTAAGCGGCATTTGGATAGGTACATGGATGGGTGCTTAATCTAGGATAGAAGTTCGGCACAACATCGTAGGCCGAAGGGCCTGTTCTGTGCTGTATTGTTCTATGTCTATGTTAAAGAGACTTTGAAGTGCAGGTTTACAGTTCCTTGAAGATGAAGTCGCATGTAGATAGGATATTGAAGAAGACATTTGAGATGGTTACCTTTAATGATCAGAACATTGAGTACAGGAGTTGGGAGGACATGTTGTGGCTGTGCAGGACATTGGTTAGGCCACTGTTAAAATACTGAGTGCAATTGTGGTCTCCCTGCTATAGGAAGGATGTTGTTAAACTTGAAAGGGTTCAGAAAAGATTTACAAGGATGTAACCAGGGTTGGAGGTTTTGGCCTCAAGAGAGAGGCTGGGGCTGTTTTCCTTGTAGCGTCAGAGACTGAGGGGTGACCTTAAAGGGGTTTATAATGAGGGACATGGATAGGGTAAATAGACGAGGGCTTTTCCCTGAGATGGGAGATCCAAATCTAGAGACCATAGGTTTAGGGTGAGAGGGAAAAGATTTAAAAGGGATCTAAGGAGTAATCTTTTCAAGCAGAGAGTGGTGCATGCATGGAATGTACTGCCAGCATAGCTGATGGAAGAAATGCACCTGTATGTATAGGAAGGATTTAGAAGGATATGGACCACATGCTGGCAAGTGGGACTAGATTTATTTAAGCTATCTGATCGACATGAACGAGTGGAACTGAAGGATCTATTTCTGTGCTGTATATTTCTATGATTCTATGAGTACTCGCGTGTCTTGTTACTTCTTCCAAAGTGCATCAGCTGACACTTATCGGAGTTAAATTGCATCTGCCTCTGATATGCCTATTACTTATCACCATCAATTCTTCACCATCATCTTCTTGAGAATTAGAATCACACTAGCTGTACTCCAGTCCTCTTTGGTCAGAGAGGAATTAACAATTTTCATCACAACCCTTGCAATTTCCTCCCTCATTTCCCACAGCAGCCTGATACACAACTCATCCAGACCTGGACATCACTCAAGAACTTCAGTAAACCATCTTCTTGAATTCTGTATCTATAACTTTCTTCCCCCAAGTAATGACAGACTCTTTTAACACTCTTCCAATGCCCTGCACCTCCACATATAAATTTTCCACTTGGTCCCTGTGAGCCCAGTTAATTCCCTGGTTATTTGCTTCTCCTTGAAGTTCTTATAGAATATCTTGGGATTCTCCCTATTCATGCCCACCCTACCAGTGATTTTTTTCATGCCCCTCCTTTGCTCTCCTCATGGCTTTCTTAGATTCACCTCTGTACTTTCTATACAGTCTCTATTGTTTAGCTCTCTTTGCACCTATTATAAGACCATAAGAGATAGGAGCAAAATGAAACCATTCGGCCCATTGATACTGCTCCACTATTCAATCATGACTGATATAATTTCTCAACTCCATTATCCTTCCTTGTCCTCCTAACTCTTAATCCCCTTACTAATCAAGAACCTATCTAATTCTGTCTTAACTACACTCAGTGACTTGGCCTCCACAACCTTCTGTGGTAATGAATCCTACACATTCACCACCCTCTGGCTGAAGAAATTCCTGCTAATCTCAGTTCTAAAGGCAATAAAATACTGGCCAGCCAGTGATCCCCACCTCACTTGAATGGATAAAAGCAACAATCTGTCTTATCATCCTCTCCTTTCAGGATGCCCTGTCGCCACTCAACATCCTATTCTGGACTTCCATCTGCAGCTTCAGAGAACCTTCTATTCCCCTAACTAATGAAGCTCCTATTACTATCTCTCCTTCTTTCTTTCTTCCCCTCTTCTATACAGTTAGGCAGCTTGGCTTTGTCTGCACTCTCTTGAGGAAACAGCATTCCCAGAGGCTTCCAAAATGGAAAACTGATTTGGGAGCAGGACGGTAGGGGACTCCTGCATGACCTGCTTGATTGTTTTCAACTGTCTATACCCATTCCATTCTTTCCTTCTAGAAGGAATTGTGATTGTGGTGTAATCACTTCTCAAACTGTGCTATATATTTAACTGGCAACTTTATGGATATCAATAGTAAAGGATTTTTTAAAAACATATCCTTTTCTGCATTGCTCACTTCTCTGTACTTGTTGCCTTGTTTTTCTATGGAGTGGAGGTTGCAGGTTTTGGAAGTCCTGCATTGGCATCTTTAGGCAGTGTCTACTGTTATACACATCCTGGTGGAGAGAGGAGTGTTTTAGCTAAATATTTATGATCATTGATTATATGGTCCTATTTTTGAATATTTCTTTGTATCTAATGTAAACCTGCTGGTTTTATTTTATTCTCAGTGTATGGAGAGCACGCCCTCTAATTTTCTTTCTGGCTGTGCATTCTACGAGGTCTGTGTGTGTCAGTAACTTCCAGAACCGAATGGCAGTGCCATGAGTGCACACTGATGCCATTGCTGTGCACAGAACCTTGGAGCAAATGCACACACACATTTCTTGCTCATCCCTAATTACCCTTGAAGTTAAATGGCTTGCATTTCAGAGGACAGTTGGGAATCAGCCCAACCACATTCCTGAAGAACGGTCACTGGACTTGAAATGTTAGTTCTGTTTTGTCTTCACAGATGTCTCTATAACATTTTCTGATTTTGTTTGTTACACAACTGTGAGCCTTGAGTCAAATGTGTGCCAGACCAGATAAGGTATGAATTGCCCTTGCCTAAAGGACATCTGTGACCAGATGGATTTTTACAATATTTACTACTAATTTCATTGCCACCATGACTGAGACTCCTTTATACACCAGATTTATTAATGAACTGAATTTAATTCAGCTAGCTGCCATTTAGCTGGATTACTTGCTCAGTGACAGTAAGCAATCTCCTCTAATTTTCTCATTAGCAGCGTGGGCCTCTGAGTTCTGGAATTTAGATCCATAATCCACATTCCCAGGCTGATCACCATGTCTGGGACATCAGAGGGGTTACAGCTACACAGCTTCGAGGGAATGTTGCTGATAATATCACTGCACTACCTTTATTACTCAAATTCTGCTAATTCTCAAACACAACTGGATATGGAATGCACTGTCTGGTTATGTGGTAGAGGCAGTTCCAATTAAGGCATTCAGTTGAGGGTATTGGATGATTATTTAAATGGAAACAAGATGCAAGAATATGTGGAAAAGGCCAAAGAAAT
This sequence comes from Chiloscyllium punctatum, assembly GCF_047496795.1. NCBI lineage: Eukaryota > Metazoa > Chordata > Chondrichthyes > Orectolobiformes > Hemiscylliidae > Chiloscyllium > Chiloscyllium punctatum. The sequence continues at coordinate 178,510,501 of NC_092739.1, forward strand.
TGTCCAGACAAAATCATTGGCAGTTTTCAAAAAGGATTTAGATATAGTTGTTCAGGATAAAGGGGATCAAAGGTTATGGAGAGAGAGCAGGAGAATCAAGCCATCAGGATGAAGGACCAATGCCTGAAACGTCAATTCTCCTGCTCCTCGGATGCTGTGCTTTTCTAGCACCACACCCTTAACTCTGATCGCTAGCATCTGCAGTCCTCACTTTCTACCTATTTTCTATGTTTCTAAATGACTAACGACATTTGGCTGTACTTCCTCAACATTGTTACCCACACCCATAAAGGTTGTAAGGTTTCCAACGTCCCATATCTTCCCAGGCACTACACTCCAGATTCCCATCACCCACTAAGTGAAAAGGTTTTCTTCTCAAAACCCCTCAATCTCATGCCCCTTATCTTAAAGCAATGCCCTTTTGTAATTAATCCCGCAACCAAGTGGAATGGCTGCCTGTCTACTTTTATTTACCCTGTCCATACCCCTCATAACAGACAATAGGTGCAGGCATAGGCCATTCGGTCCTTCGAGCCAGCACCACCATTCATTATGATCATAGCTGATCATCCACAATCAGTATCCTGTTCCTACCTCATCCCCATAACCCTTGATTCCACTATCTCTAAGAGTTCTATCCATCTCTTTCTTGAAAGTATCTAGAGACTTGGCCTCCACAGCTTTCTGGGGCAGAGTATTCCATATATCCACCGCTCTCTGGGTGAAGAAGTTTCTCCTCAACTCTGTTCTAAATGGCCTACCCCTTATTTTTAAACTGTGTCCTCTGGTTCTGGAGTTACCCATCAGTGGAAACGTGCTTCTTGCCTCCAGAGTGTCCAATAATTTTATACGTCTCAATCAGATCCCCTCTCATCCTCCTAAACTCAAGTGTACACAAGCCCAGTCTTTCATAGACCCGCCATTCCAGGAATTGACCTCATGAACCTACGCTGCACTCCCTCAATAGCCAGAATGTCCTTCCTCAAATTTGAAGACTAAAGTTGCACACAATACTCCAGGTACAGTTTCACCAGGGCCCTGTACAGTTGCAGAAAGACCTCTTTGCTTGTATACTCAATTGTAATACTCAATATAAGGCCAGCATGCCATTAGCTTTCTTCAGTGCCTGCTGTACACTTCAATCATGTGCCCACTGAGTCTTCTCTGCTCAAAAGAAAACAATCCAAGCCTATCTAGTCTCTCCTTAAAGCTCAATTTTTCTATCCTAGACAATGTCCTGGTGAACCTCTTCTGTATCCTCTCCTGTGCTCTCACATCCTTCTTGTAGTGAGGTGACCAGAACTGCACATAGCACTCCAGCTGTGACCTACCAACACTCCGAAATACCTCATTACTCTGTGCCACGACTGATGAAAACAGGTGTCCCAAATGCCTTCTTAATTCTCCTATGCACATTCCCTCCAGTCTTCAGGCATCTGTGAAAAATTACCTCAAGATCCCTCTGTTCCTCTACATTGTCCAGTATCCTGCCATTCATTAAATACTCCCTCATGATGTTTCTTCTTCCAAAATGCATCACCTCGCACTAATCAGGGTTAAATCCCATCTGCAACTGCTCTGCCCATTGGACCAACCCATCAATATCTTCCTGTAACCTACAACCATTTTCTTTGCTATTAACCATTGTACCAATCTCAGTGTCATTTGTACATTTGATTAATATTCCCCTCACATTTTTATCAATGTAATTTGTGTGTATAACAAAAAAAATAGTCCCAGTACTAAAATTTGTGGTACACGACTGCACACTGACCTCCAGTCTCTCAAACAGCCTTCTACATTTCCTGATGAAGGGCTCCTGCCCAAAACATTGATTTTCCTGGGCATGTTGGTTTCAGTTCTTTCAAATGTAAATTCCAGAACTTTCTTAAAGTTACTAGCATAATCTGGGCCAACATGGCACCTATTGTTCAAGTTCACTTGAGAATGTAACTTTAAGAAAGTTCTGGAATTTACATTTGAAAGAACCGAAACCAACATGCCCATTCTAAAAGATGAGAGACTCAACTGACAATCCAGGTCTTTTTCAATTTATAATTTTAGTTACATCATACTGTAAACATTGATAAACTTGCTATAAATTCTGTGTCCTTTGATCTTATACTCCACAACCACCCGAAAGCCAGAGCTTGTTTGAAGGAAGGACATGGTTGGCAACTAAATGTTCCTGGATGTAGACACTTCAGACAGGACTGGGAGGGAAGTAAAACAGGGGGAGGAGTTGCATTGCTGGTCAGGGATGATATCACGGCTGTGAGGACACTATGGAGGGCTTGGGTAATGAGGCATTATGGGTAGAGCTGAGAAATAAGAAGGGTGCAGTTACATTGTTGGGGCTGTATTACAGGCCTCCCAACAGTGAGGGTGAGGTAGACAGATTATGGAAAGATGTAGAGGCAACAGGGTGGTGGTGATGGGAGATTTTAATTTTCACAACATTGACTGGGATACATTTTGTGTCAGAGGCCTGGATCGGGTAGAATTTGTAAGGGGCGTCCAGGAAAGTTTTCTAGAGCAGTATGCCGATAGTCCGATAAGAGAAGGGGACATATTGGACCGAGAGTTGAGGAATGAGCCAGGCCAAGTGGTAGAAGTTGCAGTCGGGATTTTCTTTGGGAATAGTGATCACAATTCTGTTAGTTTTAGAATACAAAGATGAGATTGGTCCTAAGGGAAGAGTACTAAACTGGGCCAAGGCCAATTATATAAAAATTCAGCAGGAGTTGAGAAATGTAGATTGGGAGCTTTTTGAACAGAGGTCCACTTTTGACATGTGAGAGGCTTTCAAAGATAGGTTGAAGATTGTGCAGGATAGGCATGTCTCTTTGAAAATAAGGGATAGGAAAGGCAGGATTCATTAACCGTGGGTAATAGGAGAAATTGTGCGACTAGCCAAGAGGAAAGGGAAGTATACATAAGGTCCAGGCAGCTAAGAACAGAATAGGCCTTGGAGGAATTCGGGAGAGTAGGACCAATTTTAAACGAGGAATCAAGCGGGCTAAAAAGGGTCATGAAATAACTTTAGTGAACAGAATTGAGGAGAATCCCAAGGCCTTTTATTCATATATAAGAAGCAAGAGAGTAAATCGAGAAAGGGTTGGTCCACTAAAGGATAATGAAGGAAGGCTGTGTGTCGAACCTGAGAAAATGGGTGATATTCTCAATGATTACTTTGCAGCAGTGTTCACTGAGGAGAGAGACATGATGAATGTTGAGATTAGAGATAGAAGTTTGATTATTCTGGATCACGTTGACATCGGAGGGAGGATGTATTGGGTAAGCTAAGGGCTATTAAGGTGGACAAATCCCCAGGATCAGATGGGATCCATCCCAGGTTGCTGAGAGAGGCAAGAGACGAAATAGCTGGGGCCCTGACAGATATCTTTGTAGCATCCTTAAACACAGGTGAGGTGCCGGAGGACTGGCGAGTTGGTAATGTTGTCCCCCAGTACAAGAAGGGGAGTAGGGATATTGCGGCTAACTACAGACCAGTGAGCCTGACTTCAGTGGTGGGAAAGTTGCTGGAGAAGGTACTGAGGAATAAAATCTGTTTATATTTGGAAAAGAATGGGCTTGTCAGTGATAGGCAACATAGTTTTGTGTGGGGGAGATTGTGCCATACCCACTTAATAGAGTTCTTTGAGGAAGTGACCAAGTTGATAGTTGAACGATGTCACATACATGGACTTTAGTAAGGTGTTTGATAAGGTAAACTAATGGAGAAAGTGAAGTCACATGGTGTGCAGGGCATTCTACCTAGATGGATAAAGAACTGGTTGAGCAACAGGAGACAGAGAGTGGTAGTTGAAGGGAGTTTCTCGAAATGGACAAAGGTGTTCCACAGGGATCAGTGCTAGGGCCACTGTTGTTTGTGATATACATTAATGAACAGTAAGTTTGCAGATGACACAAAGATCGGTGGTGTAGCAGAACGCATAGGGGACTGTCAAAGAATGCAGGAGGATATAGATAGACTGGAGAGTTGGGCGGAGAAGTGGAAGATGGAGTTCAATTCAGGCAAATATGAGGTGATGCATTTTGGGAAGTCTAATTCTTGAGCGAACTATACAGTAAATGGAAGAGCCTTGGGAAAAGATGATGAGCAGAGAGATCTGGGAGTTTAGGTCCATTATACCCTGAAGGTGGCTGCACAGCTGGATAGAGTGATAAAAAAGGCATATAGTATGCTTGTCTTCATTGAATGGGATATTGTGTATAAGAGCTGGCAGGTCATATTAAAATTGTGCAGTTCTGGTCACTTTGGAGAGGGTGCAAAGAAGGTTTACAAGGATGTTGCCTGGGATAGAAGGTGCTAGCTATGAAGAGCAGTTGAGTAGGTTAGGTTTATTTTCATTAGGAAAAAGGAGATTAAGGGGGGACCTGATTGAAATCTCCAAAATCATGAAGGGTGTAGACAGAGTGGATGTAAGGGATTCACTAATGAGAGGTCATGTGTTCAAGGTGAGAGGTGAAAAGTTTAAGGGAGATACACGTGGAAAGTACTTTACACAGAAGGTGGTAGGTGCCTGGACAGCCTTGCCAGCAGAGGTGATAGAGGCAGGCCCGTTAGATTCATTTAAGGTGTATCTGGACAGATGCATGAGTAGGTGGGGAGCCGAAGGATACAGATGCTTAGGAACTGGGCGATAGATTTAGACAGTGAATTTGGATTGGCTCAGGCTTGGAGGGCTGAAGAGCCTGTTCCTGGGCTGTAAATTTTCTTTGCCCTTTGTTCTTAGTGCTTGTATAAACTTGCTATAAATTCTGTGTCCTACTATCTTATATTCCACAACCACCTGATGAAGGAGCAGCATTCCAAAAGCTAATGCTTCCAAATAAACCTGTTGGACTATAACCTGATATTGTATGATTTTTAACTTTGTACACCCCAGTCCAATACCAGCACCTCCAAATCAAGATCAGCAGGAAATTAGAAGATTGGGACTACTTTAAGGATTTCCAGAAAGCCACAAAAATGCTTTAAAGAAAAGGAAGATGGATAATGATAATAAACTAGCTCAGAATATAAAGGCAGATAACAGAATTTTCTGTAAATATATAAAATGAAAAAGAGTGGCTAAAGTAAACCTTGGTCCTTTAAAGGATGATGAGGGAGTTTTAGTAATGGGGTATGAGGAAATGGCTGAGGCATTAAACAGGTATTTTGTGTCGGTCTTCACTACAGAAGACACGAATAACATGCTCATAATTGACAAAGAGATGAAGATGGGTATGGACCTGGACATAATCATTATCATGAAAGAGGCAGTGTTGGGTAAACCAATGGCACTAAAGTCTCCTGGTCCTGATGGAATACATTCCAGGGTATTAAAGGAGATGGTAGAAGAAATAGCAAATGCGCTTGTGGTAATGTTCCAAACTTCACTGGACTCTGGGTTAGTTCCAGCAGATTGGAAAAACAGCAAACGTGAAGCCACTGTTTAAAAAAAAAGATAGACAAAAGATTGGAAAGTATAGTCCGGTTGGCTTAATTTCTGTAGTGGGGAAATGTTATCAAGGAAGAAGTAGCAAGGAGGAAGATAGAAATTGTCTGTTGGGCAGATGGAGCATGGATTCATGAAGGGCAGGTCATGCTTAACTAATCTCCTGGATCTCTATGAAGACATTACAAGCGTGATGGACAACAGGAACCCAGTAGATATGGTGTACCTAGATTTCCAAAAGGCCTTCAACAATGTACTGCACAAAAGGCTGCTGCAGAAGATAAAGATGCATGGCATTATGGGCAATGTATTAGCATGGATAGAGGATCATTTCACGAACTGGAAGCAAAGAGTGGGGATAAATGAGTACTTTTTTGGTTGGCAATTAGGAACTAGTGGTGTGCCTCAGGGATCAGTGTTGGGACCATATATTCACAATTTACATCAATGATTTGGAGTTGGGGACCACGTGTAGTGTGTCAAAGTTTATAGATGACACTAAGATGAGTGGCAGAGCAAAGTGTGCAGAGGTCTGTGAAACTTTGCAAAGGGACATAGATAATTTAAATGAGTGAGCAAAGGTCTGGCAGATGGAGTAGATTAGATTAGATTCCCTACAGCGTGGAAACAGACCATTCAGCCCAACAAGTCCACACTAACTCTCCGAAGAGTAGCCAACCCACGCCCATTTCCCACTGACTAACACACCTAACACTATGAGTAATTTAGCATGGCCAATTCACCTGACCTACACACAGTGTTTCACAGTTTACAGTGTGGGAAGAAACCGGAGCACCCAGAAGAAACCCCTGCAGACACTGAGAGAATGTGCAAACTCCGCACAGACATTCCCTGGTGCTGTGAGGCAGCAGTGCTAACCACTGAGCCACTAGGCTGCCCTACAATGTTAATAAATGTGAAGTCATCCATTTTGGTTGGAATAACTGTAAAAGAGACTATTAATTGAATGGTAAAAAAAATTGCACCATGCTGAGGTGCAGTGGGACCTAGGTATCCTTGTGCATGAATCACAGAAGGTTGATTTGTAGGTCCAACAGGTAATTAAGAAGGCAAATGGAATTTTGTCCTTCATTCATAAAAGGATTGAGTTTAAAAGCATGAAGGTTATGTTGCAGCTGTATTGGTTGCTGGTGAGGCCACACCTGAAGTACTGTGTGCAGTTTTGGTCTCCTTAGGATGTACTGGCACTAGAAGGGGTGCAGAGGACATTCACTCAGTCAATTCCAGAGTTGAGGGGCTTGGCTTGAGGAGGGACTGAGTAGACTGGGATTATATTCGTTGGAATTTAGAAGAATGAGGGGGATCTTACAGAAACATATAACATTATGAAGTGAATAGATAAGATAGTAGTGGAGAGGAAGTTTCCACTGGTGGATGAAACTAGGTAAAAGTGAGGACTGCAGATACTGGAAACCAGAGTCTAGGTTAGAGTGGTGTTGGAAAAGCACAGCAACTAGGACCAAAGGGCACAGCCTCAAAATTAGGGGGAGCAGATTTAGGACTGAATTGAGAAGGAGCTTCTTCACCCAGAGGGTTGTGAATCTATGGAATTCCTTGCCCAATTAAGTAGTTGAGGCTTCCTCAATAAACATTTTTAATCCTAGATAGATAATTTGTTGAACAGTAAAGGAACTAAGACTTATGATGAGCGGGTGGGAAATTGGAGGTGAGTCCACAAAACAATCTTATTGAGCAGGCTCGAAGGGCCAGATGGCCTACTCCTACTCCTACTCCTCACTCTTATGTTCTCTGAAGATATTGCTCCTACGTTTCCTTCTAAAGGGTACATGTTGGAGCTGTACTCTCCCCACTCTTTTTTGAATACCCCCATTGCTCCGCTGTAGACGTGCCCATAGGAACTGTTCCAAGTCTACTGTAGCCAGATTTTGCTTGATTTTTATAAAATCTGTCTTCCCCAATCCAAAGCTGTCTTTTGCAGGCCATCTTGTTCCCTGCCCAGCACAAATTTGAACCATATCATGTTGTCTGAACGGCACGGTGAAGGGTGGCACGGTGGCACAAAGGGCAGCACGGTGGCACGGTGGTTAGCACTGCTGCCTCACAGCGCCAGGGACCCGGGTTCAATTCCCGCCTCAGGTGACTGACTGTGTGGAGTTTGCACGTTCTCCCCATGTCTGCGTGGGTTTCCTCCGGGTGCTCCGGTTTCCTCCCACAGTCCAAAGATGTGCAGGTCAGGTGAATTGGCCATGCTAAATTGCCTGTAGTGTTAGATAAAGGGGTAAATGTAGGGGAATGGGTGGGTTGCGCTTCGGCGGGTCGGTGTGGACTTGTTGGGCCGAAGGGCCTGTTTCCACTCTGTAAGTAATCTAATCTAATAGTCTTTGCTATCTCTAAAATAGTCCCCAACTGCCACACTGAGCACTTGTCTGGCTTCTTTCCCCTGAACTCGATCCAGCTGTACCGTCCCTTGTTGAGCCTTCTACATATTGATACAAAAAATTCCCCTGGATACCTTTCAAGAAATCCACCCCCCTCTGCAAATTTGCTCATCTACTTCCCGCTGTCTCTTTGGGGGCCTGCAGCGTATTCCGAGTAAAGTAGTTACCCCTTTAATATTCCTAAATTCTACCTACAAAACTTCATTTGAGGACCCTTCCAAGGTGTTATTTCTCCTTATTGCCATAATTGACCCCTTAATTAATAGTGCTACACCACCATCCCTTTTCCAATCTCCTCTGTCTCACCTAAAAAGCCTATACTCCAGAATGTTGAGTTGTCAGTCCAGCCCTTCCCTCAGCCATATTTCTGTTATGTCAATAATGTTAGATATGTTCATACTTCCATGTGTCAAACCACGCCATTAACTCATCAGTCTTGCCTGTTACACTCCTGGCATTAAAGACCATCCAGCTTTGCCTTACTGTCTTGACATTTAACAGAGCTGAACTCCTTCTGACTTGCTTCCCTTGTTGTAGCATGCTGTATCTCTGTTTCATCAATATTCTGTGTTCCCTCCCTCTGCCAGACTAGTTTAAACTTCTTGCAACAGCATGAACAACAATGTTGATCCTGATGTGGTTCAGATGCAGACCTTCCCGTTTGTATATGTCCCATCTTCCACAAAATCTAAAACTTTCCCTTTCGCGCCAACTCTTGAGCCATGCCTTCATCTGTCTTCCTGCCATTTTCCTGCCTTCTCCTTGTTTAGCAAGGAGATTAATGGTTACAAGAACCTATCTATTTGTCTTAAGTACACAATGCTTTGGTCTCTGCAACCGTCTGCAGCAATGAGTACCACAGAATCACTCTGGTTGATGAAATTCCTCATCATCTCAACTCTAAAAGGTCATCCCTTTAGGCTGTGCTCTCAGCCCCTCGTCACTCCTACCAGTGAAAACATCTTCTTCACATCCACTATATCCAGGCCTCTCAGAACATCTGTAAGTTTCAATCAGATACCCCCCTTATCCTTCTAAAATTGATCAAGTACAGACCCAGAATCCCCGATTGCTCCTCATATGACAAGTCCTTCATTCCTGTGATAATTCTTGTAAACCTACTCTGGACCCACTCCAACACCATCACATTCTTCCTGAGAAACGAGACCCAAAACTGCTTGTAGTATTCCAAATGTGATTTGACCAGAGCCTTATTTAGTCTCAGCAATACATCTCTACTGTTGTATTGTGGCCCTCTTGAAATGAATGCTAACATTGCTTTGCTTTTTTCATTGCTAACTGAATCTCCATGTTAACCTTAAGAGAATCCTGAACTCAGACTGCGACGCTCCTTTGTCCTTCAGATTTCCAAAGCCCTTGCCATTTAGAAAGTAGTCTCCGCCTATATTCTTCTTGCCCATGTGCAGAAGTTGATACTTTCCCAGATTGTGTATCATCTGCTTCTTTGCCCATTCACCTAGCCTGTCCAAGTCATTCTGTAGCCTCCCACTTCCTCAGCACAACCTACTTGTCCACCTATCTTTGTGTCATCTGCAAACTTAGCAATAAATGCCCTCAGTTTCTTTATCCAGATCATAAGTGTGTCCTTTAAATAGTTGTGGTCCCAACACTGACTCCTGCAAGAATCCACTGGTCAATGGCTGCCATCATCAAAAAAGACCCCTTATCCTTACTCTTTGCCTTCTGCCAGTCAAGCATTCCTCTATCCATGCCCTTGTCCTCAACACCACAAGGCTCTTGTGTTATTTAGCAGCCTCCTGTATTGTACCTTGTCGAAGGCCTTCTGGAAATCCAAATAGTTCATGTATAATGGATCACCTTTGTCTAACTTGCTCATTACCTCAAAGAGTTTTAACAGATTTCTCAGGAATAACATCCTGTTTACAAAGCTGTGCTGACTCAGCTCTATTTTACCATGCACGTCCCAAGTACTCCACAATCTCTTCTGTAATAGTGGACTCTAAAAGCTTAGCAACATCCAAGGTCAGGCTAACCAGTTTATATTTTCCTTTCTTCTGCCTCCTAACTTTTAAACACAGGTGGTACTTTAACAATTTCAAAAAAGAACAAAAGAGAAGTACAGCACAGGAACAGGCCCTTCAGCCCTCCAAGCCTGTATCGTTCATTATGCCCTAACTGAACTAAAATCAAACCTTCTGCCATTATTCAGTCTGCATCCCTCTATTCCCTCCTTATTCATGTAACCATCCAGATTGCCCTTACATGTTGCCAACGTGCTTGCTTACACCACTTCGTTCCAGGTTCCGACCAGTCTCGTGTGAAAAACCTCCCTCACACATCTCCCTTAAACTTTCTCTCTCTCACCTTGAACCTGTGCCCCTTGTAATTGAATATTCAACTCTGGGAAAAAGCCAAAATTCCCAGTCTTCTGGAATCCTCCCTGATTCTAGGGACTGCTGAAAGATCATCACCAATGCTTCCACAATCCCCTCAGCCACCTCCTTCAGAATTCTGGGCTGTAGTCCAGGTGATTTATCCACCTCCAGAACTTCCAACTTCTTCAGCACTTAGTGATGGCCACATCACTCACCTCAGCCTTGACTGTTTTGAAGTTCTGGTATAATACTGGTATGTTCTACTGCGAAAACTGATGCAAAGCAACTGTTCTGTTCCTCCATCATTTAGAGTCATAGAGTCATAGAAGTGTACAGCATGGAAACAGACCTTCAGTATAACTCATCCATGACAACCAGATATACTAAATTACTCAAGTCCCATTTGCCAGCAATTGGCCCATATAAGACCATAAGACATAGGAGTGGAAGTAAGGCCATTCGGCCCATCGAGTCCACTCCGCCATTCAATCATGGCTGATGCGCATTTCAGCTCCACTTACCAGCGTTGTCCCCGTAGCCCTTAATTCCTCTAGACAACAAGAACCTATCAATCTCGGCCTTGAAGACGTTTAGCGTCCCGGCTTCCACTGCACTCCGTGGCAATGAATTCCACAGGCCCACCACTCTCTGGCTGAAGAAATGTCTCCGCATTTCTGTTCTGAAAGGACCCCCTCTAATTCTAAGGCTGTGTCCACGGGTCCTAGTCTCCTCGTCTAACGGAAACAATTTCCTAGCATCCACCTTTTCCAAGCCATGTGTTATTTTGTACGTCTCTATTAAGTCTCCCCTTAATCTTCTAAACTCCAATGAATACAATCCCAGTATCCTCAGCCGTTCCTCATATGCTAGACCTGTCTTTCCAGGGATCATCCATGTGAATCTCCGCTGGACACGTTCCAGTGCCAGTATGTCCTTCCTGAGGTGTGGGGACCAAAACTGGACACAGTACTCCAAATGGGGCCTAACCAGAGCTTTATAAAGTCTTAGTAGTACATCTCTGTTTTTATATTCCAACCCTCATGAGATAAGAGACAACATTGCATTCGCTTTCTTAATCACGGACTCAACCTGCATGTTTACCTTTAGAGAATCCTCGACTAGCACTCCCAGATCCCTTTGTGCTTTGGCTTTATTAATTTTCTCACCATTTAGAAAGTAGTCCATGCTTTTATTCTTTTTGCCAAAGTGCAAGACCTCGCACTTGCTCACGTTAAATTCCATCAGCCATTTCCTGGACCACTCTCCCAACCTGTCGAAGATCCTTCTGCAGCCTCCCCACTTCCTCAGTACTACCTGCCTGTCCACCTAACTTCGTATCATCGGCAAACTTCGCTAGAATGCCCCCGGTTCCCTCATCCAAATCATTAATATATAATGCGAACAGCTGTGGCCCCAGCACCGAACCCTGCGGGACACCGCTCGTCACCGACTGCCATTCTGAAAAAGAACCTTTTATCCCAACTCTCTGCCTTCTGTTAGACAGCCAATCCTCAATCCATCCCAGCAGCTCACCACGAACACCATGGGCCCTCACCTTGCTCAGCAAGGTGTAGCACCTTATCAAAGGCCTTTTGAAAGTCTAGATAGACCACATCCACTGGGTTTCCCTGGTCTAACCTACTTGTTACCTCTTCAAAAAATTCCAACAGGTTTGTCAGGCATGACCTCCCTTTACTAAATCCATGTTGACTTGTTCTAATCAGACTCTGCTCTTCCAAGAATTTAGAAACCTCATCCTTAATGATGGATTCTAGAATTTTACCAACAACCGAGGTTAGGCTAATTGGCCTATAATTTTCGATCTTTTGCCTTGATCCTTTCTTGAACAAGGGGGTTACTACAGCCATCTTCCAATCATCCGGGACCTTTCCTGACTCCAGTGACTCTTGAAAGATCTCAACCAATGCCTCTGCTATTTCCTCAGCCACCTCTCTCAGAACTCTAGGGTGTATCCCATCGGGGCCAGGAGATTTATCAATTTTAAGACTTTTTAACTTTTCTAGCACTATCTCTTTCGTAATGGCAACCATACTCAACTCAGCCCCGTGACACCCTTTAATTTTTGGGATATTACTCATGTCTTCCACTGTGAAAACTGACGCAAAGTACTTGTTAAGTTCTCCTGCTATTTCCTTATCTCTCATCACTAGGCTTCCTGCATCAGTTTGAAGTGGCCCAATGTCTACTTTTGCCTGTCGTTTGTTTCTTATGTACTGAAAGAAACTTTTACTATTATTTCTAATATTACTGGCTAGCCTACCTTCATATTTGATCCTCTCATTTCTTATTACACTCTTTGTTATCCTCTGTTTGCTTTTGTATCCTTCCCAATCTTCTGATTTCCCACTGTTCTTAGCCACTTTATAGGATCTCTCTTTTTCTTTAATACATTTCCTGACTTCCTTTGTCAGCCATGGCTGTCTAATCCCTCCCCGGTTAATCTTTCTTTTCTTGGGAATGAACCTCTGTACAGTGTCCTCAATTATACCTACAAACTCCTGCCATTTTTGCTCTACTGTCTTCCCGGTTAGCCTCTGCTTCCAGTCTTTCTAAGCTCCTCCTGTTCATATACCCATCCACTTTCTCTGGCAGCCCATTCCACGCACGCACCACCCTTTGCATGAAAACATTGCCCCTTAGTCCCTTTTAAATCTTTCCCCTCTCATCCTAAACCTATGCCCTCTAGTTCTGGACTCCCCCACCCCAGAGAAATGACCTTGTCTTACCCTCATGATTTTATAAACATCAATAAGGTCACCCTTCAGACTTGGACGCTCCAGCGAAAACAGCATTTTTGTTCCTCATTTCTGCTTCTCCAGCCTCATTTTCCAGTGATCCAGAATCCACTCTTGTCTCCCTCTTACCTTTTATATATCTAAGACAAAACACTTGTAATCTAATTTTATATTACTAGCTTATTTCTTCTTATCTCCCTGATTGGTTGTTTAGTTGTTTTCTGCTGGTTTTTGAAGGCTTCCCAATCCTCTGGCTTCCCACTAAATGCCAGCACAAAGAAAAGATGGGCAACACATAGAGCTCTGTTCAAAGCAGCACAGCAGCTCTACAAAACAGCTAACTCGAGAAATCATGGAGGCGCTGACCCCAAAAGAAGAACTGGAGGCATGTTTCTGAGAGAAACTGTCAGTACCAAATCACAAATCAAATATCAGTAAATATGCCCTGTATACCAGGAATGTAGATGACGGATCCGTGATGAAACCCATTGAGGTAGAAGAGGTTGAGGCAGCCATCAAGGGAATAGACGAGCATAGTGCCGCTGGACCAGAGGCCCGAAAGTGAGCGATATCAGATCCATTCACGAGGAGGAGGAAATCTGTCCACCCCAATTCTTCACCCTATGGCTAAAATCGAGCATGATACTGGAATCACTAAGAAAGAGTCAAATGGTATTGATTCCTAAGTGTGAGGATAAAGACCGCCTGAAAACATCGACAACTGGCAGCCAATAACCATTGATTCAAGACTGCTACGACTTTTCATGAAAATAATAGCAAAATGCCTCAGTGAAACTGTCGAAGTTAACAACAGATGAAAGGAGTTTCTAGCAGCCACTCCTGGCTACAATGAAAACATTGTTGTCCTCGAGTACATAATTAAGGGAACGAAGCATAACCATAAGGACATTGCAATTGTCTTTGTTGATCTGGCGAAAGCGTTCGACTCGATTGGGCACAAATTACTATTGAAAACGTTGCAAAAAGCATATCTTCCAAAAGCCTTTGTAGGCCTGATCAAGGATCTCTACACTGGCAATACAACTGTGGTAGAAGGGAACGGTACTCATACCATTCCAATAAACATTGAGAGGGGTGTGAAGCAGAGCGACCCACTCTCACCAAAATTATTGAACATTACTCTCGATCCTTTGATATGCTCTCTGGAGAAGGCTGACTCAGGGGTCACCATGCCCCTGGGTGGCAGAAGAGTCCTACTTTTTGTCATTTATATAAATGATATGGGTGTGAGCATAAGAGGTATAGTTAGTAAGTTTTGCAGATGACATGAAAATTGGAGGTGTAATGGACAGCGAAGAAGGCTACCTCAGATTACAATGGGATCTTAATCAGAAGGGCCAATGGGCTGAGAAGTGGCAAATGGAGTTTAATTTACATCAATTTGAACTGCTGCATTTTGGGAAAATGGTATAGTCCTGGGGAGTGTTGCTGAACAAAGAGACTTTGGAGTGCAGGTTCATAGTTCCTTGAAAGTGGAGTCGCAGGTAGATAGGATAGTGGAGAAGGTGTTTGGTATGCTTTCCTTTATTGGTCAGAGCATTGAGTACAGGAGTTGGGAGGTCATGATGCGCCTGTACAAGACATTGGTCACTTTTGGAATATTGCATGCAAATCTGGTCTCCTTCCTATCAGGAGAATATTGTGAAACTTAAAAGGGTTCAGAAAAGATTGACAAGGATGTTGCCAGGGTTGGAGGATTTGAGCTATAGGGAGATGTTGAATAGGCTGGGGCTGTTTTCCCTGGAGCATTGGAGGCTGAGGGATGAGCTTATTGAAGTATGGGAAGTCTAGAACTAGAGGGCATAGGTTTAGGGTGAGAAGGGAAAGATATAAAAGAGACCTGAGGGGCAATTTTTTTACACAGAGGGTGGTACGTGTACGGAATGATCTGCCAGAGGAAGTGGTGGAGGCTCGTATGATTGCAACATTTAAAGGGCATCTGGAAGGGTTCGGAGGGATATGAGCCGGGTGCTGGCAGGTGGGATTGGATTGGTTTGGCATATCTGTTCGGCATGGATGAATTGGACCAAAGGGTCTGTTTCTGTGCTGTATACCTCTATGAGTCTAATCTTCATCACATTTTTTACTTTTTCCTTTTATGCTGTCCTGACTTCTCTTGTCAGCTTTGGTTGCCTTGACCTTCCCTCAATATATTGCTTCTTACTTGAGGTGAAAGGATGACTAGGGTAGGTATCGGTCCAGTCAAGGATAGTAGTGGGAAGTTGTGTGTGGAGGCGGAGGAGATTGGTGAGACACTAAATCAATACTTTTCGTCAGTGTTCACTCAGGAACAGGACACTGTTGCTGATGTGAATATTGAGTCACAGGTGATTAGAATGGATGGCCTTGAGGTACGTAGGGAAGAGGTCTGGGGAATACTGGAAAGGGTGAAAGTAGATAAGTCCCCTGGGCCTGATGGCATTTATCCTAGGATCCTCTGGGAAGCTAGGGAGGAGATAGCAGAGCCATTGGCCTTGATTTTTATGTCGTCGTTGTCTACAGGAATAGTGCCAGAAGACTGGAGGATAGCGAATGTGGTCCCCTTGTTCAAGAAGGGGAGCAGGGATAGCCCGAAAATTATAGGCCAGTGAGTCTCACTTCTGTTGTGGGCAAAGTCTTAGAGAGAATTGTAAGGGATAGGATTTATGAACATCTGGATAGGAATAATGTGATCAAGGATAGTCAGCATGGTTTTGTGAAGGGCAGATCGTGCCTCACAAACCTTATTGAATTCTTTGAGAAGTTGACCAAGGAAGTGGACGAGGGTAAAGCAGTAGATGTGGTGTATATGGATTTTAGTAAGGCGTTCGATAAGGTACCCCATGGCAGGCTAATGCAAAAACTACGGAGGTATGGCATTGAGGGTGCATTAGAGGTTTGGATTAGGAATTGGCTGGCTGGAAGGAGACAGAGGGTAGTAGTTGATGGTATAGGTTCATCTTGGAGCGCAGTTACTAGCGGTGTTCCACAAGGATCTGTTTTGGGACCATTGCTGTTTGTCATTTTTATAAATGACCTGGAGGAGGGGCTTGAAGGCTGGGTGAGCAAGTTTGCAGATGACACGAAAGTCGGTGGAGTTGTGGACAGCGAAGAAGGATGTGGCAGGTTACAGCGCAATATAGATAAGTTGCAGAGCTGGGCAGTCAGGTGGCAAATGGAATTCAATGTAGCTAAGTGTGAAGTCATTCACTTTGGTAGGAGTAACAAGAAGATGGATTACTGGGCTAATGGTCGGATACTTGGTAGTGTGGATGAGCAGAGGGATCTTGGTGTCTATGTACACAGATCTCTGAAAGTCGCCACCCAGGTAAATAGTGCGGTGAAGAAGGCATATGGTGTACTGGCTTTTATTGGTAGAAGAATTGAGTTCCGGAGTCCTGAGGTCATGTTGCAGTTGTACAAGACTCTGGTGCGGCCTCATCTGGAGTATTGTGTGCAGTTTTGGTCGCCATACTGTAGGAAGAATGTGGAGGCATTGGAACGAGTGCAGAGGAGGTTTACCAGGATGTTGCCTGGCATGGTAGGAAGATCATATGAGGAAAGGCTGAGGCACTTGGGACTTTTCTCATTGGAGAAAAGAAGGTTTAGGGGAGATTTGATAGAGGTGTACAAGATGATTAGGGGTTTAGATCGGGTTGACAGTGAGAACCTTTTTCCACGTATGGAGTCAGCTGTTACTAGGGGATACAGCTTTAAATTAAGGGGTGGTAGATATAGGACAGATGTTAGGGGTAGATTCTTTACTCAGCGGGTTGTAAGTTCATGGAATGCCCTGCCAGTAGCAGTGATGGACTCTCCCTCTTTATGGGCATTCAAGCGGGCATTGGACAAGCATATGGAGGTTATTGGGCTAGTGTAGGTTCGGTAGGCTTCGGTCGGCGCAACATCGAGGGCGAAGGGCCTGTACTGCCCTGTATTTTGCTATGTTCTATGTTCTATGAATTTCTGCTATGCCTCTTGGATTGCCCTCACATACTCGGGTGGCACAGTAGCTCAGTGGTTAGCACTGCTGTCTTACAGCGCCTGGGATCTGGTGTCAATTCTACCCTCGGATGAATGTCTGTGTGGAATTTGTATGTTCTCCCAGTATCTGTGTGGGTTTGCTCTGGGTGCTCCAGTTTCCTCCCACAATCCAAAGACGTGCAGGTTAAGTGCATTGGCCATGCTAAATTGCCCACATTGTCAAGGCTTGTGGAGGCTAGGTGAGCTAGCCATGGGAAATGCAGGGATAGGGTAGGGTAGATGTGGGTGGGATGCTCTTTGGAGGGTTGGTATGGACTGGATGGCCCAAATGGCCTGTTCCACCTTGGGATTCTATATCAAAACCCTCCTGCCATTGCTTCTCCATGACCTTCCCTGCTCGGCTCTCCTTCCAATCAACTCTGTCCAGCTCCTCCCTCATGTCTATGTAATTACCTTTATTCAATTGTAACACCATTAAATTTCATTCAGTCTTCTCCCTCTCAAACTGTACAGTGAATTCTATCATATTATGGTTACTGTTTCCATGGGTTCCTTCACCTTTAGCTCCTAATCAAGTCTGCCTCATTACACATCATGAAATCCAGAATTGCCCATTCCCTACTGTGCTACAACACAAACTGCTCCAAAACAAATCTCAGACATTCCAAAAGTTTCTTGGCTCAGGATCTGCTACCACCCTGACTTTCCCAGTTCACCTGTAGGCACCTGCCACCCTCTGTGTAAAGATACTTGTCTTGCACATCTCCTTTAAAGGCTGTCCTTCCACTTTAAACCTCTGCCCACTCATATTTGACATTTCTATATGGGAAGAAAACTCTGAATATCCACCCTCTTGAATTTTTTTTTGCTTTGACCATGTTCCTTCTTAGCCTCTGATACTGAAGCAAAAACAATCCATGTTTGTTCAACGTCTCCTTATACCTAATACACTCCAATCCAAGCAACTTCTTGGTAAACCTTTCCAAAGCCTCTGCATCCTTCTTATAGACTGGCTACCAGAACTGAACATAATATGCCAAATATGGCGGAACTAATGATTGAGATCAAACTCACCAATTGCTTTTCCTTGCTACTATTTAACTATTGTAAAACTCCATTAAATAATTATCCAATTCCCTATTGAATGGTTCAATTGAACTTGCCTCCATGACACTTTCAGGTCTTGTATTCCCTGCTTTAACTAGGTTAGCAAAAATGTTTTCTCATAACAATTCATTTTAAATCTGCGTTC
The DNA here is from genome assembly GCF_047496795.1 of Chiloscyllium punctatum. Classification (NCBI taxonomy): domain Eukaryota; kingdom Metazoa; phylum Chordata; class Chondrichthyes; order Orectolobiformes; family Hemiscylliidae; genus Chiloscyllium; species Chiloscyllium punctatum. The sequence goes on from NC_092739.1 coordinate 178,528,735, forward strand.
TCTCATTCTTGATCCATTGACAACCTGCTCGTGATTCTGAAAGCGTTCAGATCTCCTCCTCATCCTCTCCTTTCCAAGGAGAACTGATCAACCTCTCCAATCTATCTTAGTAAGTGTAGTTCCAATGCATTCATATTGTACATGCACACCAAGGTCCCTGTGATCCTCAGTGCTTCCCAGTGTCCCACTGTTCACTGTGTATGCCCTTGCCTGCTATTCTACCCAAGTGAATCACCTCACATTTATCCCCTGAATTCAATTCCATTTACCACTGATCAGCCATCAAAATCTTCTCCAGTCTCAGACTATCCTCCCTTATATTTACCACCCTAACAATTTTCGTAGCATCTGCAAATTTATGGATCAATCCTCTTACATCCTAGGATAAGTCATTTATATAAGCCACAAATAGCAAGGCCCCCAACAATGACCCCTTTTGGGAACACACTGAATGTAGACAGCCCTCAACCATCACCCTTTGCTTTCTGCCACTCACCCTATTGTGGATCTGATTTGCCAAATTTCACAGAACCCTAGAATCATACCGTACAGAAAAGTCCCTTTGGGCCATTGAGTCTGTACCATTAAGAATATACAACTAACTACACCAGTCCCACTTTTCCACACTAGACCCATAGCCTTGAAAAGCGCTGCAGGTCAGGCAGCATCCAAGGAGGAGGAGAATTGACGTTTTGGGCATGAGCCCTTCTTCAGGAATGAGGAAAGTGTGCCAAGCAGGCTAAGATAAAAGGTAGGGAGGAGGGACCTGGGGGAGGGGTGTTGGGAATGCGATAGGTGGAAGGAGGTTAAGGTGATGGTGATAGGCCGGAGTGGGGGTGGGGGCGTAGAGGTCAGGAAGAAGATTGCAGGTTAGGAAGGTGGTGCTGAGTTCGAGGGTTGGGACTGAGACAAGGTGGGGGGGAGGGGAAATGAGGAAGCTGGAGAAATCTGAGTTCATTCCTTGTGGTTGGAGGGTTCCTAGGCGGAAGATGAGGCGCTCTTCCTCCAGGTGTCATGTTGCTATGGTCTGGCGATGGAGGAGTCCTTGGTGGAGTGGGAGGGGGAGTTGAAGTGTTGAGCCACGGTGTAGTTGGGTTGGTTGGTCCGGGTGTCCCAGAGGTGTTCTCTGAAACGTTCCGCAAGTAGGCAGCCTGTCTCCCCAATATAGAGGAGGCCACATCGGGTGAAGCGGATGCAGTAAATGATGTGTGTGGAGGTGCAGGTGAATTTGTGGCTGATATGGAAGGATCCCTTGGGGCCTTGGAGGGAAGTAAGGGGGGAGGTATGGGCGCAGGTTTGGCATTTCTTGCGGTTGCAGGGGAAGGTGCCGGGAGTGGATGTTGGGTTGGTGGGGGGGTGTGGACCTGACGAGGGAGTCACAGAGGGAGTGATCTTTTCGGAATGCTGATAGGAGAGGGGAGGGAAATATATCCCTGGTGGTGGGGTCCGTTTGGAGGTGGCGGAAATGACGATGGATGATACGATGTATATGGAGGTTGGTGGGATGGTAGGTGAGGACCAGTGGAGTTCTGTCCTGGTGGTGATTGGAGTCTCGGTAGCTGTGGGAGTCGGTCGGTTTATAATAAATATAGGTCTCGGATAGACCTCTCCATTTCTATCTCGGAAAGGAGGTTAAACAGTTCATCCACTTTACCAACACCTTCCACCCCGACCTCAAATTTACTTGGACCATCTCAGACTCCTCCCTCCCCTTCCTAGACCTCTCCATTTCTATCTCGGACATTTACTATAAACCGACCAACTCCCACAGCTACCTAGACTACACCTCCTCCCACCCTGCCCCCTGTAAAAACGCCATCCCATATTCCCAATTCCTTCGTCTCCGCCGCATCTGCTCCCAGGAGGACCAATTCCAATACCGTACAACCCAGATGGCCTCCTTCTTCAAAGACCGCAATTTCCCCTCAGACGTGATCGACGATGCTCTCCACCGCATCTCCTCCACTTCCTGCTCCTCCGCCCTTGAGCCCTGCCCCTCCAATCGTCACCAGGACAGAACCCCACTGGTCCTCACCTACCACCCCACCAACCTCCATATATATCGTATCATCCATCGTCATTTCCGCCACCTCCAAACGGACCCCACCACCAGGGATATATTTCCCTCACTTCCCCATCAGCGTTCTGAAAAGACCACTCCCTCCATGACTCCCTCGTCAGGTCCACACCCCCCACCAACCCAACCTCCACTCCCAGCACCTCCCCTGCAACCACAAGAAATGCCAAACCTGTGCCCACACCTCTCCCCTTACTTCCCTCCAAGGCCCCAAGGGATCCTTCCATTTCCGCCACAAACTGCTCCTCCACACACATCATTTACTGCATCCGCTGCACCCGATGGGGCCTCCTCTATATTGGGGAGACAGGCCGCCTACTTGTGGAACGTTTCAGAGAACACCTCTGGGACACCCGGACCAACCAACCCAACCACCCCGTGGCTGAACACTTTAACTCCCCTCCCACTCCGCCAAGGACATGCAGGTCCTTGGACTCCTCCATCGCCAGACCATGGCAACACGATGGTTGGAGGAAGAGCGTCTCATCTTCCGCCTAGGAACCCTCCAACCACAAGGGATGAACTCAGATTTCTCCAGTTTCCTCATTTCCCCTCCCCCCACATTGTCTCAGTCCCAACCCTCGAACTCAGCACCACCTTCCTAACCTGCAATCTTCTTCCTGACCTCTCCGCTCCCACCCCCACTCCGGCCTATCACCCTCACCTTAACCTCCTTCCACCTATCGCATTTCCAACGCCCCTCCCCCAAGTCCCTCCTCCCTACCTTTTATCTTAGCCTGTTTGGCACACTCTCCTCATTCCTGAAGAAGGGCTCATTCCCGAAACATCGATTCTCCTGCTCCTTGGATGCTGCCTGACCTGCTGCGCTTTTCCAGCAACACATTTTCAGCTCTGATCTCCAGCATCTGCAGTCCTCACTTTCTCCATAGCCTTGAATGCTATGAAACTTCGAAGTGCTCATCCAAGTACTCTTTAAAGGTTGTGAGGTTTTCTGCCTCAGCTACACTCCCATGCAGTGCATTTCAAAACCCACCACCCTCTGGGTGAAAAAGCTTTTCCTCATATCCTGTCTAATGTCAGGGGAATCAACAATGTTTTCCACGGCCAGGATTGAGAATCCTGAAGGCTGTATTGCCTGACTGGTGCCCAGGTTCAGGATATCTGATCTGGGCTGCAGAGGAACTTGGAGTGGGAGAGGAAAGATCCAGTTGTGATGGTTTGCATAGGTACCAAAGGTATTGATAGAAAGAGGAAAGGCTTCTGCTAAGAGGATTATGACCAGCTAGGATCTGAATTAAAAAGCAGAACCAAAAAGATGATAATCAGATTACCACCTGAGCCAAGAGTAAATTTGCACAGGATCAACAAGATTAAAGAGGTAAATGCTCAAAGACTGGTGTTGGAGAATCAGATTTGAATTCATGGGACATTGGTACCAATATTGGGGAAGGAGGGGGCTGTTCCGATGGGATGGGCTCCACTTGAATCATGCTGGCACCAGAGTCCCTGTGTATCACATAACTACAGCTGGATAGGGTTTGGTGGGGTTGGGGGGGTCAGGGTGGGGTTAGGGTGGATTCAGGAGCATGAAAAAGGTTAAGGGGTAAGGGTTCAGCTGAGGTTAAAGCTTCCAGAACAAGGTTTAACACAGTTTCCAGAACAAGAACCTAAGGGGACAACTATGAGAAGGGGGCAAGCAACACAGGGCTAAGGGTGTTTGACTTAAGTGCACATTGTTTACGGAACAAGGTAAATGAGTTTGTAGTACAAATTGAACTTGGCAGGTATAATGCAGTGGGTATCATAGAGACATACCTGCAAGGGGATCAGTGTTTGGAACATCGTATCGAAAGGACAGACAAATGTGCAGAAAGGGCGAGGTTGCCTTCTTAGTAAAACATGAAGTTAAATCGAGGACAAGTAAAACAAGAAAGGTGTACAATCTGTGTAGGTAGGGTTGAGGAACCACAAAGGACGAAGGTCCTGATGGGAACTATGTCTCTTTGCAGTAGTCAGGATGTGGGGAAGAAAATAAATCAGAAAAAGGGAAAGATAATAAAAAAGGCAGTATTACATGGGGGACGCCTCCATGTAGGTGGACTGTGAAAATTAGTAGCAGATCTCAAAAACAAAGAATTTGTGAAGCATCCACAAACTTTTGTATTTAGAACATAGAATATAGAACAATACAGCACAGAACAGGCCCTTTGGCCCACGATGTTGTGCCGAACATTTGTCCGAGCTTAAGCACCCATCCATGTACCTATCCTATTGCCGCTTAAAGGTCACCAATGATTCTGACTCTGCCACTCCCACAGGCAGCACATTCCATGCCCCCACCACTCTCTGGGTAAAGAACCTACCCCTGACATCTCCCCTATACCTTCCACCCTTCACCTTAAATTTATGTCCCCTTGTAACACTCTGTTGTACCCGGGGAAAAAGTTTCTGACTGTCTACTCTATCTATTCCTCTGATCATCTTATAAACCTCTATCAAGTCACCCCTCATCCTTCGCTGTTCCAATGAGAAAAGGCCTAGCACTCTCAACCTATCCTCGTATGACCTATTCTCCATTCCAGGCAACATCCTGGTAAATCTTCTCTGCACCCTCTCCAAAGCTTCCACATCTTTCCTGAAGTGAGGCAACCAGAACTGCACACAGTTCTCCAAATGTGGCCTTAGCAAGGTCCTGTACAGCTGAATTTGGAGCAGGTTGTGGTAGAGCCCACTAAGAAACAGGCAATTCTGGATTTGGTGATGAGCAGATTTGGTTAGGGAGCTTAAGATGAAAGAACCCCCAGCGGGCAGTGACCATAAAATAAATGATGGAATTCATCATGCAGTTTGAGAGGGAGAAGCTTGAATTAGATGTAACAGTCTTACAATTGAGTAAAGCAAACTACAACACGTGAGGGAGGAGCTGGCCAGAGTTGATTAAAAGAGGAGCCGAGTAGGGAAGACAGTGAAACAGCAATGACAAGAGTTTCTGGGGGAAATTCCAGAGGCATAGCAGAAGATCATCCCAAGGAAGAAGAAACATGCTAAGGGGTGGATGAAGTAACCATGGCTGACAAGGGGAGTCAGGGACAGGGTAAAAATAAAAGAAAACAAACAATGTTGAGAAGATTAGTGGGAAGCCAAAGGATTTGGGAATCCTTTAAAAACCGGCAGATGGTAACTAAGAATGTAACAAAGTGGGATAGAAGATGAAATACGAGAGTAACCTAGCTAGTAATATAAAAGAAGATTGCAATGGTTTTGCTTTAGATGTCTAAAATGTAAGAGAGAGGCATGGGTGGATCTTGGACTGCTGAAAAATGAGACTGGAGAAGTAGTAATGGATTAGTGGTGATGGAAGAGCACAGCAGTTCAGGCAGCATCCAAGTAGCTTCGAAATCGACGTTACGGGCAAAAGCCCTTCATCAGGAATAAAAGCAAAGCATTGGTGGAGGAACTGAATGGTATTTTACTTCAGTTTTCACAGTGGATGTTACCAGCTACATCAAGAGAATCAAAGGAAAGAGTTGAGTGTTGTGGCTATTGCTAAGGAGAAGGTTGTAAAGTCATATTCATAGAGATGTACATCATGGACCCATCGGTCCAACTCATCCATTCCAACCAGATATCCTATATTAATCTAGTCTCATTTGCCAGTATTTGACCCATATTTGGCCCTGTAAACCCCTCCTATTCATGCACCCATCCAGACGGCTTTTGATTGTACCAGCCTCCACCACATCCTCTGGCAGCTCATTCCATACATGCACTACCCTCTGTGTGAAAAAGGTGCTGGAGAAGCCGAAAGTTCTAAGGTGGATAAATTACCTCGACTAAACGGTCTACACCCCAGACTTATGAAGGAGATCACTGAGGAGATTGTAGAGGCATTGGTGGTGATCTCAGGAATCACTGGAGTCAGGGACAGTCCCAGAGGTTTGGAAAATGGTTATTATAACATCCCTGTAAGAAAGGATCATGGCAGTAGACAGGAAGCTATAGGCCAGTTAGCCTGATCTTGGTCGTTGGTAAGATTTTGGAGTTTATTGTGAAGGAAACGATTACAGAGTACGTGGAAGTGCATTGTACAATAGGACGGAGTCAGCCCACCTTCGAAAAGGGGACCTTATACCTGACAAGTCTATTTGAATTCTTTGAGAAGGTAATGAACAAGTTAGATAAAGGAGAGGAGGTGGATGTGATCTATTTGGATTTCCACAAGGCCCTTTGACAAGGTGCTACATAGGAGTCTGCTAATTAAGATAGGAGCCCCATGGCATTCAAAATAAAGTACTAGCATGGATAGAGGATTAGCTGACTGGCAGAAGGCAGAGAGTAGGCATAAAGGGGTCTTTTTCAGTATGTCAGTCAGTGACGAGTGAAGTTCTGCAGGGTCAATGTAGGGATCAGAACTATTTGAGTTACACATTAATGATCTAGACAGAGGAATTGAGGGCATTATTGCTAAATTTGCAAAAGACAGAAAGATAGATGGAGAGACAGGTAGTGTTGAGGAAGCGGTGAGGCTACAGAAGGACTTAGACAGATTAGGCAAGTGGACAAAGAAGTGACATATGGAATTCAATGTGACAAAATGTGAGGTTATGCATTTTGGCATGAAAAATAGAGGCATAGATTACTTTCTAAATGGGGAAAGGTTTCAGAAACCTGAAGCACAAAAGAGCTTGGGAGTCCTAGTCCTAGAATTTTTTTCAAATTAAGATTCAGGTTCAGTTTGCCGTTAGGAAGGCAAATGCAATGTTAGCATTCATTTCTAAAGGGCTAGAATACAAAAACAGGGATACTCTGATGAGACTGTATAAAACTCTGGTCAGACCGCATTTGAAATATTGTCAACAATTTTGTGCCCCCTATGTAAGGAAGTCTGTACTGGCATTGGAAGGGATCCAAAGGATGATTACAAGAATGATCCCAAGATGAAAGGCTTGTAATATGTGGAGTGGTTGAGGACCCTGGGTCTAGTCTTAATGGAGCTTAGAAAGATGAGGGGGGAATCTGAATGAAACTTCCAGAATACTGAGAGGCCTGGCTAGAGTGGACATTGAGATGTTTCCCTTAGTAGGAGAGACTAGGGCTCGAGGAAATGACCTCAGAGCGAAGGGATGACCCTTTAGAACAGAGGTAAGGAGAAATTTCTCCAACCAGAGGGTAGTTCATCTGTGGAACTCATTGGCGTAGAGGGATGTGGAGGCCAAGTTATTGATTATATTTAGGACAGAGATGGATTGGTTCGTGATTGGTGAGGAGATCAAGAGTTATGAGGAAAAGGCAGAAAAATTAGGTTGAGAAACATATCTGGCACTGGCCTAATACTGCTCCAGTGTCTTTTGGTCTTATGACCTGAAAAATGTTCCCCCAACGATACTTCAACCACTTGTCCGACTTTATTTCCTAAAATTGAGTCCTGACTGCCATGTCTCTGGTCAGGCTTTATACATATTAGTTTATAAACTATCCTCGATGCGTTTCAGAATTCTACTCTCTCTTAAACCGTTCACACTGTGATTCCCCAGTTTATATTGGGAATGTAGAAGTCCCCTATTATCATTATTCCACCACTTCCACACTTTCCTAAAATTTGCCTAGTCTTACTTTGCAACATTGCCAAGTTTTGATTCATCCATAAACTTTGAGGTTGTCCCCTATACAACAAGATCTAGATCATTAATAAAAACCAGGAAAATCGAGAGATCCAATACTAACTGCTGCAGAACACCACAACAAACCTTCCTCCAGCCCCAACAACATATATTGATCAAGACTCCTATTCCTATCATTCAGCCACTTTTGGATTCACCTTGCTACACTTCCTTTTATTCCATGGTTGATAGCTTTTCATGTAAATCTGTTTTTTGATGCTAAATCCAGTACCTAGTAGAAACCCACAGCTACTACATTAACATGATGTGGAGGTGCTGATGTTGGACTGGGGTGGACAAAGTTAAAAATCACATGACACCAGGTTATAGTTCAAGTTTTATTTGGAAGCACTAGCTTTCAGAGCGCTGCTCCTTCATTAGGTAGTTAGTGGGACATTAACATTATTGCTCACATCACCACTGTTTAGTGCCTCATCAAAAATCTCCAGCAAATTGGAGAAGTGCAATTTCCCCTTTAGAAATCTACACTGATTGTTCCTAATGAAACCACCTTTTTCCACAGGACTGCTGTCTCAACCTTTGTAATTGTTTCTGAGAAGCTTCCCCTCCACTGAAGTGAAACTGACTGGACTGTAATGGCTGCCTGTGTCCTGACATTATCTTTAGAACAAGTATGTGATGTTTGCCATTTTGCAATCTTCCAGCTCTTCCCTGGAGTCCAAGGAATACCCACATAGTATTCCTCATGTCTCTGCAATTGCCATTCTCACTTCCTTCAATATGAATGGATGCATCTCATTCATTCCTAGTGTATTGTTAACTTTAGATACCAATAGACTGTGCAATACTTCTTGATCAATTTTTAACAAATGTTGTGACTGAGTTTCTGTCCTGTCGCCTGTGCAGCATTCTCCTTTATATTCCATTACAAATCACACAACACCAGATTATAGTCAATCTTAGCAGGACTTATACACTTAATGGTAAGGTCCTAGGGAGGGTGCTGAACAAAGAAACTTTAGAGTGCGGGTTCATAGCTCCTTGAAAGTCACAGGTAGATAGGATAGTGAAGAAGGCATTTAGTATGCTTTCCTTTATTGGTCAGAGTATTGAGTAGAGTTAGGAGGTCATGTTGCGCTGTACAGGACATTGGTTAGGCCACCTTTGGAATATTGTGAGCAATTCTGGTCTCCTTCCTATCAGAAAGATGTTGTGAAACTTGAAAGGGTTCAGAAAAGATTTACAAGGGTGTTGCCAGGGTTGGAGGATTTGAGCTACAGGGAGAGGCTGAACAGGCTGGGGCTGTTTTCCCTGGAGCGTCGGAGGTCAAGGGGTGACTTGATAGAGGTTTATAAAATAATGAGGGGCATGGATAGGATAAATAAACAAAGTCTTTCCCTGGGATGGGGAAGTCCAGCACTAGAGGGCATAGATTTAGGGTGAGAGGGGAAAGATATAAAAGAGACCTAAGAGGCAACTCTTTCACACAGAGGGTGGTACGTGTGTGGAATGAGTTGCCAGAGGAAGTGGTGGAGGCTAGTGCAATTGCAACATTTAAGAGGCATCTGGATGGGTATATGAATAGGAAGGGTTTGGAGGGTTATGGGCTAGGTGCTGGCAGGTGGGACTAGACTGGGTTGGGATATCTGGTCGGCGTGGACAGGTTGGACCGAAGGGTCTGTTTCCATGCTGTACAGCTTTATGACTCTATAGTCCAACAGGTTATTTTAAAGGACTGTACTAGCTTTCAGAGCACGGCTTCTTCATCATGTAGCCGTGGAGCAGGATGATAAAACTCATAATTTACAGGAAAAGATTATGTCTTATGATCCTGCTCCACAGCTAGCTCGTGAAGGAGCAATGCTCTGAAAGTTAGTATTTCCAAATTAACCTGTTGGGCTATAACCTGGTGTGAGATTGTGTTGCTGGGAAAGCACAGGAGGTCAGGCAGCATCCAAGGAACAGCAGAATTGACATTTCGGGCATTAGCCCTTCATCAGGAATGAGGCTTGTGGGCTGGGGCTGAGAGGTAAATGGGTGGGGGGTGTGGTTGGGCGGAAGGTAGCTGGGAAATTGATAGGTGGATAAAGGTAAGGGAGAAGGTGATAGGTCAGAGGGGGCAATGATGGATGGGTCCAGAGTGCAATGTCAAATTGGAGGCTTGAGATTGGGATAATGTCAGAGGAGGGAAATGAGGAAGCTAGTGAAATCCACATTTATCCCGTGTGGTTTCAGGGTCCCACGGAGGAATATGAGACATTCTTCCTCCAGGTTTGGCGGTGGAGGAGGCTCAGGACCTGCATGTCCTTGACAGAGTGGGAGGGGGAGTTGTGAAGTGTTCAACCACGGGGCAGTGGGGTTAGTGGGTGTGAGTGTCCCAGAGATGTTCTCTGAAACAATCTGCAAGAAGGTGTCCTGTCTCCCTGATGTAGAGGAGACTACACCGGGTGCAACAGATACCATAGATTGGTGGAGGTACAGGTAAAGTTCTGACGAATGTGGAAGGATCCCTTGGGACTTTGGACGGAGGTGAGAGGAATGGTGTGGGCGCAGGTTTTGCATTTCCTGTGGTGGTAGGGAAAGGTTCCAGGAATGGGGTGTGAGGCGGTGGGGGGGTGGGGGGGGGAGGCGTGGACCTGACGAGGGAGTCATGGAGGGAATGGTCTTTTCAGCATGCTGATAGGGGTAGGGAGGGAAATATATCTTTGGTGTTGGGGTCCATTTGGAGGTGGCGGAGGATAATGCAATGTATGTGGTGGGATGGAAGGTGAGGACCTCGCCGGGGGGGGGGGGTTCTGTCCTTGTTGAATTGGGAGAGGATGGGGTTCAAGGGCAGTGGTGCGTGAAATGGAGGTGATGCGCTGAAGCGCATCGTCAACCAAGTGGGAAGGGAAGTTGTGATCGTGGGAGAAGGAGGCCATCTGGGAGTTTCTGAGGTGGAACAGCTCATCCTGGGATCAGATGTGGCAAAGGTGGAGGAACTGGAAATAAGGGATGACATTTTTACAGGAGGTTTTTACCCTCCCTACCCATATCAGCATTCCAGAGAGACCATTCCCTCCATGACTCCCTTGTCACATCCACGCCCCCCCATCAGGTCACACCCCACTCCTGACATCTTTCCTCGGATGCTGCCTGACCTGCTCTGCTTTCCCAGCAGCACACTCTCAACCCTGATCTCCAGCATCTGCAGTCCTCACTCTCTCCTATAACCTGGTGTTGTCTGATTTTTAACTTTGTCCACCCCAATCCAACACTGGCACCTTCACACCTTTGTATATCAGATGCAAGGTATTAATTTAACATCTCAGCCATTTCCCCTGGCTCCATGTGTAAATCCTCTTTTTGGTATCTGATTAGTCCTACTCCAACTTTTACTATTAATATGCCTATGGAAGATTTTGGAAGCCTCTGCCCCCACCCCCCCACCCACCCCCAAACCGCAGTCTTTATTTATGACATAATTTCTCTTTGCTTCTCTGATTTGTTTTCTCACCTCCCTTCTGAAGCTTCGATACTCATCTGTGTTCTTAATTATGCTTTCTACCTGATACCTATCCTAATCTCCTTTTTCCAAGCAAGGAACTCTGGATTTGTTTATTTACCTTTTGAGGGAATATACCTTAATTGTACCTGAAACTTCTGTTCCACTGTTCCGCTGCTTCTTTTCCCACAATCCTTTGCCAAATATCTGACTCAGTTCTGTTCTTGATCCATGGATGTCAGCTCTCTGTCAGTTGATTTTTCTCAATTTGGATTGCCTAATGTCATTCTTCCTCATCACCCTTAACCTAAGGATACAATGGTAACCATCACCTAAGTGCTCACTTGACCTTTTTGGTCCACCACATTTCCAAAGACCAAGTTCAGTGAATGCATACTGCTTTCGGAAACTTTCCTTAACACAATTCAGGAATATTTACCCCTTGCTTTCCTTACATGACCAGTATCCCAATCTGTATTTTGGCAAGTAAGGTCCCCTGTTACAACAACTACATAATGTTGACATTTTTCTGTAATCTGCAGATTATTTCCTCTCTATCCTTTCCACTAGTTAGTGGTATGTAGACTACGCTGTGCAATGTGATTATTCCTTAGCTCCAGCCAAACTGACTCTAAACATAAATCAATAAAAATGAACATTCTGAAGAAGGGTCACTGGACTTGAAAGATTAACTCTCCTTTCTGTCTGCAGGTGCTGCATAACCTGCTGAGTTTTTCCAGCAAATTCTGATTTCCAGCATCTGCAGTTTTTTTGGTATTTTTCTGCACTTGAAGCCTCTGAGACACCTTCCTTCTCCAGTAATGCAATACTCTTAATCAAAACTACTACCCCTTTTCTCCTTCTCCATAATAACCTCCATTGTGTCGTGTGGTACTATTGTTAAGATTAGAGTAGTGCTGGAAAAGCACAGCAGGCCAGGCAGCATCCGCGGAGCAGGAAAATTGACGTTTCAGGCAGGAGCCCTTCATCAGGAATGATGGATCATTCAGGATTCCTGATGAAGGGCTTTTGCCTGAATCGTCGATTTTCCTGCTCCGCGGATGTTGCTGATCTGCTGTGCTTTTCCAGCACCACTCTAAAGTTGACTGTAATCTCCAGCATCTGCAGTACTCACTTTCGCCGCGTGGTACTATTACTGAGTTGAATAGGCAACACTTTGAACAAATCTAGCAACTCAAGGCTGAGCATTCTGAAGGCACTGTAGGCCATCAGCAGCAGAAGAATCATACACCAACACAATCTGTAACCCAGTGATCAGGCATATTGTCCAAACTAGCCAGTACCATCATGCCAGAACGTTGGAGGATGCAGGAGGGCATGCCAGGAACAACATCAGGCATACTTAAAATGAGGTGTCAACCTGACCAAACAGCATAAGCAGCAAATGCTAGAGCGATGTGATTCCACACCCAATGGATGAGGTCTAAGCTCTGCAGTTCCTGCCACATCCAGTTATGAATGGTAATGGACAATTAAACAACTCAGTGGAGGAAGAGGCTTATCAAATATCCATCCATATCAATGAATACTTTTCATTATTTGTATAAATGATTTGGATGTGAGCAGAGGTGGTATAGTTACTGGTTTGAAGATGACACCGAAATAGGTAGTGTAGTGGACAATGCAGAGGGTTACCTCAGAGTACAATGGGATCTTGATCAGATGGGCTGAGGAATGGCAGATGGAGTTTAATTTAGATAATGTCAGGTGCTTCATTTTAGTAAGGCAAATCAGAACAGGAGTTACACGGTTAATGGTAGGACCCATGGGAGTGTTGCCAACAGAGTCCTAGAGGTGCAGATATATAGTCCCTTGAAAGTAGAGTCACACGTAGACAGGATAGGAACGAAGGCATTTGGTACGCTTGCCTTCATCCATCAGTGCATAGAGTTTCAGAGTTACAATGTCATGTTGTGGACTTACAGGACTTTTGGAATACTGCATTCAATTCTGGTCTCCCTGCTATAGGAAAGATGTTGTGAAACTTGAGAGGATTCAGAGAAGATTTACAAGGATGTTACTGGAATTGGAAGGTTTAAATATAGGCAGAGGCTGAATAAGCTAAGACTATTTTCCTTGAAGCATCGGAGGCTGAAGGGTGACTTTGTGGAGGTTTATAAAATCATGAGGAACATGGATAGGGCGAATAGCAAAGGTCTCTTCCCCAGGGTAGTGGAGTCCAAAACTAGAGGGCATAGGTTTAATTTGAGAAGGGAAGGATTTAAAAGAGATCTGAGGGGCAACTTGTTATGCATGTTTGGAATGAGCTGCTGGGACAATTCCAACATTTAAAAGGGATCTGAATGAGTACATGAATAGGGCGGGATATAAGCCAATGAGACTAGATCAGTTTAGGATATCTGGTCGGCATGGACAAGTTGGACCAAAGATCTGTTACCATGCTATATTACTCTATAACTCTGTGAACAGGGGTCTCAACACAACAGTGTAAAAGATAAGGAGTAGAAACAAATTACTTCATATACTAGAATCTGTAGTGAGGACAGCAAATGCTGGAGATCATAGCAGGTCAGACATGGAGAGATCAAGCTAATGTTACAAGTCTAGATGACGCTTCTTCAGAGCTGAAGCAACTCACCTCTGATGAAGAGCCATCGAGACTCGAAACATTAGCTTACTCTCTCCCCATGGATGCTGATCCACTGTGATCTCCAGCATTTGTTGTCTTCAGCAGAAAGAAGTGCCAAGTGGATGATTCACATTGGTGTCCTCCAGTGATCCCCAGTATCAGAAATGCTTTTTTAATTATTTATTCGTTGGATGTGCACATCGCTGGCTAGGTCAGCATTTATTACCCTTCTAGTCGCCCTTGAGAAAGTGGTGGTGAGCTGCCTTATTGGACTGCTGTAGTACATGTGCTGTAGATTCACCCACAATGCCATTAGGGAGGCAATTCCAGGATTCTGACCCAGCGAAAGTGAAGGAACAGTGATATATTTCCAAATCAGGACTGTGATGTACTTTAAAAAAATAGGATGGATAGAAGGTTCTAAGTGGTCTAGCAGACTTAAAATAGAGAAATCCCCACAGAGGAATGAAAATATTGCCAGGCTTTTGAGTGAGGTAAGTGAGGAGTGTTGGCAATAGTTCTTCCCTGATCACAGGAGCTGTGCTGGAGGACCACTAATGTGGTACCATTTATTCAAAGAAAGGAATTAAAAATCACACAACACCAGGTTATAGTTCAACAGGTTTCATTGGAAGCACACTAGCTTTCGGAGCGTCGCTCCTTCATCAGGTGATAATGGAGGGCTCAATCCTAACACACAATTTATAGCAAAAATTTATAGTGTGATGGAACTGAAATTTTACATTGAAAAATTGATTATCTGTTAAGTCTTTCATCTGTTTAAATACCATGATAGTTTCACTTCTTTCATGTGTAAATCACAAAACCTTTTTTTTAAAGGTTGCATTCTCAGGTTAGCCATTCTCAGGTGATAGCTAGACAATAGAATTGGTGCTGGGCCCTTTACTTTTTGTCATTTACGTGAATGATTTGGATGCGAGCATAAGACGTACAGTTAGTAAGTTTGCAGATGACACCAAAATTGGAGGTATAGTGGACAGCGAAGAGAGTTACCTCAGATTACAACAGGATCTGGACCAGATGGGCCAATGGGCTGAGAAGTGGCAGATGGAGTTTAATTCAGATAAATGCGAGGGGCTGCATTTTGGGAAAGCTAATCTTAGCAGGACTTATACAATTAATGGTAAGGTCTTAGGGAGTGTTGCTGAACAAAGAGACCTTGGAGTGCAGGTTCATATCTCCTTGAAAGTGGAGTCACAGGTAGATAGGATAGTGAAGAAGGCCTTTGGTATGCTTTCCTTTATTGGTCAGAGTAGAGGAGTTGTGAGGTCATGTTGCAGATGTACAGGACATTGGTTAGGCCACTGGATTATTGCATGCAATTCTGGTCTCCTTCCTATCGGAAAGATGTTGTGAAACTTGAGAGGGTTCAGAAAAGATTTACAAGGATGATGCAGAGGTTAGAGGATCTGAGCTATAGGGAGAGTTTGAACAGGCTGGGGCTGTTTTCCCTGGACCGTCGGAGGCTGAAGGGTGACCTTATAGAGATTTACAAAATTATGAGGGGCATGGATAGGATAAATAGGCAAAGTCTTTTCCCTGGGGTCAGGGAATCCAGAACTAGAGGACATAGGTTGTTGAAATTTATTCCAAAATCATTCTATTACCTTCTTATCTAGGTTCCCTGTACCATCCGATTTATTTCCTTCTATATAATACCATAAAAATAAAATGATCTAATTGAAATAACTGTACCGAGGCCAGTATCCCATCACCAAGTCACCCTTAATTTGCATGTGCATTGTCAGAGCTCTGACCCAGCCAGAGGAAACCTTCTGAATCTCCTGGGTTTTTTTATTTTATTTTTTCTCTGGTTTTTTTGTTTTTTATTAACCCCCACACTACCGCCTAACTGCAGTAGTGCTTATTTTTCCCCAGTACCCACGTTGTGTGTGCGCAGGTGAGAGACACAAAGTGCACAAATCTTTATTCAATTTCCACCACCAGGAAGACAGGAAAACACCCGAGTGACCAGTGACAAGCAGTGCCCTTAATCTCCCGTTTATTTTTGTCAGTGCCAGCTCCTTGATTAGCCCAGGTTAACAACCCCCATCAGGAATCTCATACTCAAAGAGATCCACCTGGCCCTGCCTCCAGTCATTACGGAGGTGCTATTCATGAAGCTCAATGGCTTATTTCTCCTCCATCCTGTGGCCTGGTACATGTCCCTAACCCTGGCATCAGGCAGGTAACACAGCATTCTGGAGTCTTGTTCTTAACTTAAGAGAACGGTGCTGCTTTTCCCACACCATATTCTATCCTACTCCCACTGCATTCCTTTTTATACCCCATGTGAAAGGCATCCTGTAACATACTGCCATGGTCAGTTAACACATACACCTTTCAGATCTCACTCTCATCCAAACAAACTGAAATAACCTCAGACCTCAAATTAAATCAAGGAACTTCCAATACTAAAAATCTGAAACATACACAAAAATTGCTGAAGAAACTTATCAGCCCTGGCAACATCCATGGAGAGAAAAACTGAGTAATCATTTTGAGTCCAGTATGACCCTTCTTCAGAACTCAGTCCCCTGGTTTAAGACAGAGGTGTAGAAGAATTTCTTTTCTTGGAAAGGGATGATTCCTCTGAGGAAAAGTCACATCAGACTGGAAACATTAACTTTGTTTCCTCTCCACAGATGCTGCCACATATGCTGAGTTTCTTCAGCATATTCTCTGTTTGTTTTAAACCTTCAGATCTGTTGGATAATCACAAAGGTTGTTGCTCCAGCCCTTTCGGTTCCCTTACTGTTTCACTGAAAGTCACAGCTTCTTTTTCCTGACCAATGGGTGTATGGGGTTTCTGAATGGGGTGTGGCCTGTTCCTGGAATAAAGTGACAGGTAATTTACACCCTCCTTGCTATACTGCAAGTAGCTAGTGTTGTGTGATAGTTTAGCCTCCAGCTCAACCGTACTCAGCTAATGCTCAAGCTGCAATTGTTTACTGCAGATATGTTTGCCCTGGAATGTACTGACATCTAAGAGTTTCCATATTCTGCAACTGTGACACATCATCTTTGTTGTCATCATTAGTCTAGTTTATTAACTACTTCATTATTTTATTTAGTTATTTACATTTTAAACTCACGAGTTTCTACACTGTTTTAAATCATCGGAATATAATAAACTTTTAAGGACCTTGATACCAAATATCTAGCTTCTTTTCCTATAGGGATAGTAAGACCAATTCCTAGAGCATAACACAGTTAGAAAATCATCCAGCTCCCTTACTCACCCAGTTCTCAGAACACTGTGTAACAGTCACATGCAGTGCTAAGATCCACTAAGATGCTTGTATTTATGTCCTTTGAAACAAAAAGCTTAGCTCGGCCTGAGGTACGCAAAAATACTAGCTTCAGCTGACTTCCTTAATTAAGTTAAAAATCACACGACACCAGGTTATAGTCTAACAGGTTCACTTGGAAGTACAAGCTTTCGGAGCACTGCTCCTTCATCAGGTGGCGAGTGTTGTGTGATTTTTAACCTGTTGGACTATAACCTGGTCTTGTGTGATTTTTAACTTTGTCCACCCCAGTCCAACACTAGCACGTCCAGATCATTCCTGAATTGACTAACATCTGCCTGTCTCATTAGGGACCTTGCATGTCTATGCTTGGATGAACTTTAGAATTAAATTTCAGACAAATTTTAAATGTGACCACTAACAAATTTAGATTATTAGAAACAGATTAGGAATTCCTTTACTCATCCAGCTCCATTTCTCTGTTGAAAGTCGCACTCAATGTTTCCATTGCAATGAATCATAGATTATATTTTCTTCAACCAACATAATAATCAAGACTGTTCTTACAAAGAACAAGGCAAATATTTAGATTGAAAACTTGGAAGTTGTAGTTTAGTTCTACAAAATATAAAATGGAAGGTTGGAGATTTCGGCCATTTGAAACCTGGACAGTGAACAAGTAGAGGCTCTGTGACTTGATGAAATTTTAGAAGAATTAGTGACATATTTTTACACAATACATTTCTCTCTACACATTGAAAGAAATTTCCTGATTAAATTCATCATTTCTGCTGTCTAATTATTCAGTTCATTATTTTCCCCACAGATTTTTTACTCCAACATCTTAACAATGATGACAGTGAGCGGATTAATGAGATAGAGTATGTGGAAGCACTGATGCATATTGGAACTTGTGATGTCTTGTGTTGGGATAAGCCCCAGGATATTGGAATCTTAACACAGACTTGGATGTCCAGTTGTCCAGACCTGAAAGCTGAATGCCACACCACCATCCACTTCCTCAATCTGCCATCTATTCGCAAAGTACTGAGGTGGAGAACAGAGATTTCCATCCCTCTCTATGTATGTTTTCAGAAGAACTGGTTATTAATGTAAGGGAATTGCACGTTCATCCTTGGTTCATTTAAAATCTATTACTATGCAGAACACATTCTTGTATGGTTAATGTTAGAAACCAGCATAAAACAGAATAAACTACTTATGTTATTTAGTTAAAATAAATTATTATTATGTTTTGTCACTGGTTTCTTCTGTTCCTTCTTAGAATTAAATAGAATATTGTTTACTATGACGTACACTTGAGTACAGCCAGAATGGAGTACAGTGAAACATTTTACAAAGTTGCCTTTTATGGTGCCATCTTAGGTACAAGGACCTTGGAACAAATCCTGGACACAAAAAAAAGAAAGTAGTTACATTACATTACAGACATAAGACCTAGTTAAAAGCATAGTCATTACAGACATATAATCGAGTGAAACATTAACATTACATTGCAGGAGCTGAATACAGGAGCTTCCACAAGTGGTCAGATCACCTATGCCAGACAGCAGTCCCCACTTTGCTCCAAGCCTCCATTCCACTCTACACTGGCAACAGTTGCGCCAAGGTAGATTTTATTCAAGACACAATTCTTCTCGCTGCCCTCTGTCCGGGACTGCATCCCCTCTGACTCACCCGGGACTGCTTCCCCTCTGTCTCACCTGGGACTGCTTCCCCTCGCTGTCTAACCCGGGACTCCTTCCCCTCTGTCTCACCCGGGACTGCTTCCCCTCGCTGTCTCTCCCGGGACTGCTTCCCCTCGCTGTCTCTCCCGGGACTGCTTCCCCTCGCTGTCTCTCCCGGGACTGCTTCCCCTCGCTGTCTCTCCCGGGACTGCTTCCCCTCGCTGTCTCTCCCGGGACTGCTTCCCCTCTGTCTCACCCGGGTCTGCTTCCCCTCTATCTCACCTGGGACTGCTTCCCCTCTGTCTCACCCAGGACCGCTTCCCCTCGCTGTCTCACCCGGGACTGCTTCCCCTCGCTGTCTCACCCAGGACAGCTTCCCCGCTGTCTCACCCAGGACGGCTTCCCCTCGCTGTCTCACCCGGGACTGCTTCCCCTCTGTATCACCCGGGACTGCTTCCCCTCGCTGTCTCACCCGGGACTGCTTCCCCTCTGACTCACCCGGGACTGCTTCCCCTCGCTGTCTCACCCGGGACTGCTTCCCCTCGCTGTCTCTCCCGGGACTGCTTCCCCTCGCTGTCTCTCCCAGGACTGCTTCCCCTCGCTGTCTCTCCCGGGACTGCTTCCCCTCTGTCTCACCCGGGACCGCTTCCCCTCGCTGTCTCACCCGGGACCGCTTCCCCTCGCTGTCTCACCCAGGACAGCTTCCCCTCGCTGTCTCACCCAGGACAGCTTCCCCTCTGTCTCACCCAGGACGGCTTCCCCTCGCTGTCTCACCTGGGACTGCTTCCCCTCGCTGTCTAACCCGGGACTCCTTCCCCTCGCTGTCTCACCCGGGACTGCTTCCCCTCTGTCTCACCCGGGACTGCTTCCCCTCGATGTCTCACCCGGGACTGCTTCCCCTCTGTCTCACCCGGGACTGCTTCCCCTCGATGTCTCACCTGGGACTGCTTCCCCTCGCTGTCTCACCCGGGACTGCTTCCCCTCGATGTCTCACCCGGGACTGCATCCCCTCTGTCTCACCCGGGACTGCTTCCCCTCGCTGTCTCACCCGGGACTGCTTCCCCTCGCTGTCTCACCCGGGACTGCACCCCTCTGTCTCACCCGGGACTGCTTCCCCTCGCTGTCTCACCCGGGACTGCTTCCCCTCGCTGTCTCACCCGGGACTGCTTCCCCTCTATCTCACCTGGGACTGCTTCCCCTCTGTCTCACCCGGGACCGATTCCCCTCGCTGTCTCACCCGGGACTGCTTCCTCTCTGTCTCACCCGAGACCGATTCCCCTCGCTGTCTCACCCGGGACTGCTTCCCCTCTGTCTCACCCGGGACTGCTTCCCCTCTGTCTCACCCGGGACTGCATCTCCTCTGTCTCACCCGGGACTGCTTCCCCTCTGTCTCACCCGGGACTGCTTCCCCTCGCTGTCTCACCCGGGACTGCATCCCCTCTGTCTCACCCGGGACCGTTCCCCTCTGTCTCACCCGGGACTGCTTCCCCTCGCTGTCTCACCCGGGACTGCTTCCCCTCTGTCTCACCCGGGACTGCTTCCCCACTGTCTCACCCGGGACCGCTTCCCCTCGCTGTCTCACACAGGACTGCTTCCCCTCACTGTCTCACCCGGGACTGCTTACCCTCACTGTCTCAGCCAGGACTGATTCCCCTCGCTGTCTCACCCGGGACTGCTTCCCCTCTGTCTCACCCGGGACTGCATCCCCTCTATCTCACCCAGGACTGCTTCCCCTCTGTCTCACCCGGGACCGATTCCCCTCGCTATCTCACCCGGGACTGCTTCCTCTCTGTCTCACCTGGGACCGATTCCCCTCGCTGTCTCACCCGGGACTGCTTCCCCTCTGTCTCACCCGGGACTGCATCCCCTCTGTCTCACCCGGGACCGATTCCCCTCGCTGTCTCACCCGGGACTGCTTCCTCTCTGTCTCACCCGGGACTGCTTCCCCTCGCTGTCTCACCTGGGACTGCATCCCCTCTGTCTCACCCGGGAATGCTTCCCCTCTGTCTCACCTGGGACTGCTTCCCCTCGCTGTCTCTCCCGGGACTGCTTCCCCTCTGTCTCACCCGGGACTGCTTCCCCTCGCTGTCTCTCCCGGGACTGCATCCCCTCTGTCTCACCCGGGACTGCTTCCCCTCTGTCTCACCCGGGACCGCTTCCCCTCGCTGTCTCATCCGGGACTGCTTCCCCTCTGTCTCACCCGGGACTGCTTCCCCTCGCTGTCTCTCCCGGGACTGCATCCCCTCTGTCTCACCCAGGAACTGCTTCCCCTCGCTGTCTCTCCCGGGACTGCATCCCCTCTGTCTCACCCGGGACTGCTTCCTCTCTGTCTCACCCGGGACTGCTTCCCCTCGCTGTCTCACCCGGGACTGCATCCCCTCTGTCTCACCCGGGACTGCATCCCCTCTGTCTCACCCGGGACCGATTCCCCTCGCTGTCTCACCCGGGACTGCTTCCTCTCTGTCTCACCCGGGACCGATTCCCCTCGCTGTCTCACCCGGGACTGCATCCCCTCTGTCTCACCCGGGACCGCTTCCCCTCTGTCTCACCCGGGACTGCTTCCCCTCGCTGTCTAACCCGGGACTGCTTCCCCTCGCTGTCTCACCCGGGACTGCTTCCCCTCGAAGTCTGACCCGGGACTGCATCCCCTCTGTCTCACCCGGGACTGCTTCCCCTCTGTCTCACCCGGTACGGCTTCCCCTCGCTGTCTCACCCGGGACTGCTTCCCCTCGATGTCTCACCCGGGACTGCATCCCCTCTGTCTCACCCGGGACTGCTTCCCCTCGCTGTCTCACCCGGGACTGCATCCCCTCTGTCTCACCCGGGACTGCTTCCCCTCTGTCTCACCTGGGACTGCTTCCCCTCTGTCTCATCCGGGACTGCTTCCCCTCGCTGTCTCACCCGGGATTGCTTCCCCTCTGTCTCACCCGGTACGGCTTCCCCTCGCTGTCTCACCCGGGACTGCTTCCCCTCGATGTCTCACCCGGGACTGCATCCCCTCTGTCTCACCCGGGACTGCTTCCCCTCGCTGTCTCACCCGGGACTGCATCCCCTCTGTCTCACCCGGGACTGCTTCCCCTCTGTCTCACCTGGGACTGCTTCCCCTCTGTCTCACCCGGAACCGATTCCCCTCGCTGTCTCACCTGGGACTGCTTCCCCTCTGTCTCATCCGGGACTGCTTCCCCTCGCTGTCTCACCCGGGACTGCATCCCCTCTGTCTCACCCGGGACTGCTTCCCCTCTGTCTCACCTGGGACTGCTTCCCCTCTGTCTCACCCGGGACTGCATCCCCTCTGTCTCACCCGGGACTGCTTCCTCTCTGTCTCACCCGGGACCGATTCCCCTCGCTGTCTCACCCGGGACTGCTTCCCCTCTGTCTCACCCGGGACCGCTTCTCCTCGCTGTCTCACACGGGACTGCTTCCCCTCTGTCTCACCCAGGACTGCTACCCCTCGCTGTCTCACCCGGGACTGCTTCCACTCGCTGTCTCACCCGGGACTGCTTCCCCTCGCTGTCTTACCCGGGACTGCTTCCCCTCGCTGTCTCACCCGGGACTGCTTCCCCTCTGTCTCACCTGGGACTGCTTCCCCTCGCTGTCTCACCTGGGACTGCTTCCCCTCTGTCTCACCCGGGACCGATTCCCCTCGCTGTCTCACCCGGGACTGCTTCCCCTCTGTCTCACCCGGGACTGCATCCCCTCTGTCTCACCCGGGACCGATTCCCCTCGCTGTCTCACCCGGGACTGCTTCCTCTCTGTCTCACCCGGGACTGCTTCCTCTCTGTCTCACCCGGGACCGATTCCCCTCTGTCTCACCCGGGACTGCTTCCCGTCGCTGTCTCTCCCGGGACTGCTTCCCCTCTGTCTCACCCGGGACTGCTTACTCTCTGTCTCACCCGGGACTGCTTCCCCTCGCTGTCTCTCCCGGGACCGATTCCCCTCGCTGTCTCACCCGGGACTGCTTCTCCTCGCTGTCTCACCCGGGACTGCTTCCCCTCGCTGTCTCACCCAGGACTGCTTCCCCTGTCTCACCCGGGACCGCTTCCCCTCGCTGTCTTACCCGGGACTGTATCCCCTCTGTCTCACCCGGGACTGCTTCCCCTCGCTGTCTCACCCGGGACTGCTTCCCCTCGCTCTCTCACCCGGGACTGATTCCCCTCGATGTCTCACACGGGACTGCATCCCCTCTGTCTCACCCGGGACTGCTTCCCCTCTGTCTCACCCGGGACTGCTTCCCCTCGCTCTCTCACCCGGGACTGATTCCCCTCGATGTCTCACACGGGACTGCATCCCCTCTGTCTCACCCGGGACTGCTTCCCCTCTGTCTCACCCGGGACTGCTTCCCCTCGCTGTCTCACCCGGGACTGCTTCCCCTCGCTGTCTCACCCAAGACTGCATCCCCTCTGTCTCACCCGGGACTGCTTCCCCTTTGTCTCACCCGGGACTGCTTCCCAACGCTGTCTCACCCGGGACTGCTTCCCCTCGCTGTCTTACCCGGGACTGCATCCCCTCTGTCTCACCCGGGACCGCTTCCCCTCGCTGTCTCACCCGGGACTGCTTCCCCTCTGTCTCACCCGGGACTGCTTCCCCTCTGTCTCACCCAGGACTGCTTCCCCTCGCTGTCTCACCCGGGACTGCTTCCCCTCGCTGTCTCACCCGGGACTGCTTCCCCTCTATCTCACCCGGGACTGCTTCCTCTCGCTGTCTCACCCAGTACTGCTTCCCCTTGCTGTCTCACCCGGGACTGCTTCCCCTCTGTCTCACCCGGGACTGCATCCCTTCTGTCTCACCCGGGACTGCTTCCCCTCTGTCTCACCCGGGACTGCTTCCCCTCTGTCTCACCCGGGACTGCTTCCCCTCGCTGTCTCACCCGGGACTGCTTCCCCTCGCTGTCTCACCCGGGACCGCTTCCTCTCGCTGTCTCACCCGGGACTGCTTCCCCTCGCTGTGTCACACGGGACTGCTTCCCCTCGCTGTCTCACCCGGGACTGCATCCCCTCTGTCTCACCCGGGACTGCTTCCCCCCTGACTCACCCGGGACTGCTTCCCCTCGCTGTCTCTCCCGGGACTGCATCCCCTCTGTCTCACCCGGGACTGCTTCCCCCCTGACTCACCCGGGACTGCTTCCCCTCGCTGTCTCTCCCGGGACTGCTTACCCTCTGTCTGACCCGGGACCGCTTCCCCTCACTGTCTTACCCGGGACTACATCCCCTTTGTCTCACCCGGGACCGCTTCCCCTCGCTGTCGCAAACGGGACTGCATTCCCTCTGTCTCACCCGGGACTGCTTCCCCTCTGTCTCACCCGGGACTGCTTCCCTTCTGTCTCACCCGGGACTGCTTCCCCTCGCTGTCTCACCCAGGACTGCTTCCCCTCTGTCTCACCCAGGACTGCTTCCCCTCTGTCTCACCCAGGACTGCTACCCCTCGCTGTCTCACCCGGGACTGCTTCCCCTCGCTCTCTCACCCGGGCCTGCCTCCCCTCGCTCTCTCACCCGGGACTGCTTCCCCTCGATGTCTCACCCGGGACTGCTTCCCCTCGCTGTCTCACCCGGGACTGCTTCCCCTCGCTCTCTCACCCGGGACTGATTCCCCTCGATGTCTCACACGGGACTGCATCCCCTCTGTCTCACCCGGGACTGCTTCCCCTCTGTCTCACCCGGGACTGCTTCCCCTCGCTGTCTTACCCGGGACTGCATCCACTCTGTCTCACCCGGGACTGCTTCCCCTCTGTCTCACCCGGGACTGCTTCCCCTCGCTGTCTTACCCGGGACTGCATCCCCTCTGTCTCACCCGGGACCGCTTCCCCTCGCTGTCTCATCCAGGACTGCTTCCCCTCGCTGTCTCACCCGGGACTGCTTCCCCTCGCTGTCTCACCCGGGACTGCTTCCCCTCGCTGTCTCACCCGGGACTGCTTCCCCTCGCTGTCTCACCCGGGACTGCTTCCCCTCTATCTCACCCGGGACTGCTTCCCCTCTGTCTCACCCGGGACTGCTTCCCCTCGCTGTCTCACCCAGGACTGCTTCCCCTCGCTGTCTCACCCGGGACTGCTTCCCCTCTGTCTCACCCGGGACTGCTTCCCCTCTGTCTCACCCGGGACTGCTTCCCCTCGCTCTCTCACCCGGGACTGATTCCCCTCGATGTCTCACACGGGACTGCATCCCCTCTGTCTCACCCGGGACTGCTTCCCCTCTGTCTCACCCGGGACTGCTTCCCCTCGCTGTCTCACCCGGGACTGCTTCCCCTCGCTGTCTCACCCAAGACTGCATCCCCTCTGTCTCACCCGGGACTGCTTCCCCTTTGTCTCACCCGGGACTGCTTCCCAACGCTGTCTCACCCGGGACTGCTTCCCCTCGCTGTCTTACCCGGGACTGCATCCCCTCTGTCTCACCCGGGACCGCTTCCCCTCGCTGTCTCACCCGGGACTGCTTCCCCTCTGTCTCACCCGGGACTGCTTCCCCTCTGTCTCACCCAGGACTGCTTCCCCTCGCTGTCTCACCCGGGACTGCTTCCCCTCGCTGTCTCACCCGGGACTGCTTCCCCTCTATCTCACCCGGGACTGCTTCCTCTCGCTGTCTCACCCAGTACTGCTTCCCCTTGCTGTCTCACCCGGGACTGCTTCCCCTCTGTCTCACCCGGGACTGCATCCCTTCTGTCTCACCCGGGACTGCTTCCCCTCTGTCTCACCCGGGACTGCTTCCCCTCTGTCTCACCCGGGACTGCTTCCCCTCGCTGTCTCACCCGGGACTGCTTCCCCTCGCTGTCTCACCCGGGACCGCTTCCTCTCGCTGTCTCACCCGGGACTGCTTCCCCTCGCTGTGTCACACGGGACTGCTTCCCCTCTGTCTCACCCGGGACTGCTTCCCCTCGCTGTCTCACCCGGGACTGCATCCCCTCTGTCTCACCCGGGACTGCTTCCCCCCTGACTCACCCGGGACTGCTTCCCCTCGCTGTCTCTCCCGGGACTGCATCCCCTCTGTCTCACCCGGGACTGCTTCCCCCCTGACTCACCCGGGACTGCTTCCCCTCGCTGTCTCTCCCGGGACTGCTTACCCTCTGTCTGACCCGGGACCGCTTCCCCTCACTGTCTTACCCGGGACTACATCCCCTTTGTCTCACCCGGGACCGCTTCCCCTCGCTGTCGCAAACGGGACTGCATTCCCTCTGTCTCACCCGGGACTGCTTCCCCTCTGTCTCACCCGGGACTGCTTCCCTTCTGTCTCACCCGGGACTGCTTCCCCTCGCTGTCTCACCCAGGACTGCTTCCCCTCTGTCTCACCCAGGACTGCTTCCCCTCTGTCTCACCCAGGACTGCTACCCCTCGCTGTCTCACCCGGGACTGCTTCCCCTCGCTCTCTCACCCGGGCCTGCCTCCCCTCGCTCTCTCACCCGGGACTGCTTCCCCTCGATGTCTCACCCGGGACTGCTTCCCCTCGCTGTCTCACCCGGGACTGCTTCCGCTCGCTCTCTCACCCGGGACTGATTCCCCTCGATGTCTCACACGGGACTGCATCCCCTCTGTCTCACCCGGGACTGCTTCCCCTCTGTCTCACCCGGGACTGCTTCCCCTCGCTGTCTTACCCGGGACTGCATCCACTCTGTCTCACCCGGGACTGCTTCCCCTCTGTCTCACCCGGGACTGCTTCCCCTCGCTGTCTTACCCGGGACTGCATCCCCTCTGTCTCACCCGGGACCGCTTCCCCTCGCTGTCTCATCCGGGACTGCTTCCCCTCGCTGTCTCACCCGGGACTGCTTCCCCTCGCTGTCTCACCCGGGACTGCTTCCCCTCGCTGTCTCACCCGGGACTGCTTCCCCTCGCTGTCTCACCCGGGACTGCTTCCCCTCTATCTCACCCGGGACTGCTTCCCCTCTGTCTCACCCGGGACTGCTTCCCCTCGCTGTCTCACCCAGGACTGCTTCCCCTCGCTGTCTCACCCGGGACTGCTTCCCCTCTGTCTCACCCGGGACTGCTTCCTCTCTGTCTCACCCGGGACTGCATCCCCTCTGTCTCACCCGGGACTGCTTCCCGTCGCTGTCTCACCCGGGTCTGCTTCCCGTCGCTGTCTCACCCGGGACTGCTTCCCCTCGCTGTCTCACCCGGGACTGCATCCCCTCTGTCTCACCCGGGACTGCTTCCCGTCGCTGTCTATCCCGGGACTGCTTCGCCTCTGTCTCACCCGGACCGCTTCCCCTCGCTGTCTCACACGGGACTGCTTCCCCTCTGTCTCACCCGGGACTGCTTCCTCTCTGTCTCACCCGGGACTGCATCCCCTCTGTCTCACCCGGGACTGCTTCCCGTCGCTGTCTCACCCGGGTCTGCTTCCCCTCGCTGTCTCACCCAGGACAGCTTCCCCTCTGTCTCACCCAGGACTGCTTCCC
The DNA here is from genome assembly GCF_047496795.1 of Chiloscyllium punctatum. NCBI lineage: Eukaryota > Metazoa > Chordata > Chondrichthyes > Orectolobiformes > Hemiscylliidae > Chiloscyllium > Chiloscyllium punctatum. The sequence goes on from NC_092739.1 coordinate 178,555,822, forward strand.
CTCGCTGTCTCACCCGGGACTGCTTCCCCTCGCTGTCTCACCCGGGACTGCTTCCCCTCGCTGTCTCACCCGGGACTGCTTCCCCTCTGTCTCACCCGGGACTGCTTCCCCTCTGTCTCACCCGGGACTGCTTCCCCTCGCTGTCTCACCCGGGACTGCTTCCTCTCTGTCTCACCCGGGACCGATTCCCCTCGCTGTCTCACCCGGGACTGCTTCCCCTCTGTCTCACCCGGGACTGCTTCCCCTCTGACTCACCCGGGACTGCTTCCCCTCTGTCTCACCCGGGACTGCTTCCCCTCTGTCTCACCCGGGACTGCTTCCCCTCTGTCTCACCCAGGACTGCTTCCCCTCGCTGTCTCACCCGGGACTGCTTCCCCTCGCTGTCTCACCCGGGACTGCTTCCCCTCTGTCTCACCCGGGACTGCTTCCTCTCGCTGTCTCACCCAGTACTGCTTCCCCTCGCTGTCTCACCCGGGACTGCTTCCCCTCTGTCTCACCCGGGACTGCATCCCTTCTGTCTCACCCGGGACTGCTTCCCCTCTGTCTCACCCGGGACTGCTTCCCCTCTGTCTCACCCGGGACTGCTTCCCCTCGCTGTCTCACCCGCGACTGCTTCCCCTCTGTCTCACCCGGGACCGCTTCCTCTCGCTGTCTCACCCGGGACTGCTTCCCCTCGCTGTGTCACACGGGACTGCTTCCCCTCTGTCTCACCCGGGACTGCTTCCCCTCGCTGTCTCACCCGGGACTGCATCCCCTCTGTCTCACCCGGGACTGCTTCCCCCCTGACTCACCCGGGACTGCTTCCCCTCGCTGTCTCTCCCGGGACTGCATCCCCTCTGTCTCACCCGGGACTGCTTCCCCCCTGACTCACCCGGGACTGCTTCCCCTCGCTGTCTCTCCCGGGACTGCTTACCCTCTGTCTGACCCGGGACCGCTTCCCCTCACTGTCTTACCCGGGACTACATCCCCTTTGTCTCACCCGGGACCGCTTCCCCTCGCTGTCGCAAACGGGACTGCATTCCCTCTGTCTCACCCGGGACTGCTTCCCCTCTGTCTCACCCGGGACTGCTTCCCTTCTGTCTCACCCGGGACTGCTTCCCCTCGCTGTCTCACCCAGGACTGCTTCCCCTCTGTCTCACCCAGGACTGCTTCCCCTCTGTCTCACCCAGGACTGCTACCCCTCGCTGTCTCACCCGGGACTGCTTCCCCTCGCTCTCTCACCCGGGCCTGCCTCCCCTCGCTCTCTCACCCGGGACTGCTTCCCCTCGATGTCTCACCCGGGACTGCTTCCCCTCGCTGTCTCACCCGGGACTGCTTCCCCTCGCTCTCTCACCCGGGACTGATTCCCCTCGATGTCTCACACGGGACTGCATCCCCTCTGTCTCACCCGGGACTGCTTCCCCTCTGTCTCACCCGGGACTGCTTCCCCTCGCTGTCTTACCCGGGACTGCATCCACTCTGTCTCACCCGGGACTGCTTCCCCTCTGTCTCACCCGGGACTGCTTCCCCTCGCTGTCTTACCCGGGACTGCATCCCCTCTGTCTCACCCGGGACCGCTTCCCCTCGCTGTCTCATCCAGGACTGCTTCCCCTCGCTGTCTCACCCGGGACTGCTTCCCCTCTGTCTCACCCAGGACTGCTTCCCCTCGCTGTCTCACCCGGGACTGCTTCCCCTCTATCTCACCCGGGACTGCTTCCCCTCTGTCTCACCCGGGACTGCTTCCCCTCGCTGTCTCACCCAGGACTGCTTCCCCTCGCTGTCTCACCCGGGACTGCTTCCCCTCTGTCTCACCCGGGACTGCTTCCTCTCTGTCTCACCCGGGACTGCATCCCCTCTGTCTCACCCGGGACTGCTTCCCGTCGCTGTCTCACCCGGGTCTGCTTCCCCTCGCTGTCTCACCCGGGACTGCATCCCCTCTGTCTCACCCGGGACTGCTTCCCCTCTGTCTCACCCGGGACTGCTTCCCGTCGCTGTCTATCCCGGGACTGCTTCGCCTCTGTCTCACCCGGACCGCTACCCCTCGCTGTCTCACACGGGACTGCTTCCCCTCTGTCTCACCCGGGACTGCTTCCTCTCTGTCTCACCCGGGACTGCATCCCCTCTGTCTCACCCGGGACTGCTTCCCGTCGCTGTCTCACCCGGGTCTGCTTCCCCTCGCTGTCTCACCCAGGACAGCTTCCCCTCTGTCTCACCCGGGACTGCTTCCCCTCGCTGTCTCACCCGGGACTGCTTCCCCTCGCTGTCTCACCCGGGACTGCTTCCCCTCGCTGTCTCACCCGGGACTGCTTCCCCTCTGTCTCACCCGGGACTGCTTCCCCTCTGTCTCACCCGGGACTGCTTCCCCTCGCTGTCTCACCCGGGACTGCTTCCTCTCTGTCTCACCCGGGACCGATTCCCCTCGCTGTCTCACCCGGGACTGCTTCCCCTCTGACTCACCCGGGACTGCTTCCCCTCGCTGTCTCACCCGGGACTGCTTCCCCTCGCTGTCTCACCCGGGACTGCTTCCCCTCTGACTCACCCGGGACTGCTTCCCCTCTGACTCACCCGGGAGTGCTTCCCCTCGCTCTCTCACCCGGGACTGCTTCCCCTCGATGTCTCACCCGGGACTGCTTCCCCTCGCTGTCTCACCCGGGACTGCTTCCCCTCGCTCTCTCACCCGGGACTGATTCCCCTCGATGTCTCACACGGGACTGCATCCCCTCTGTCTCACCCGGGACTGCTTCCCCTCTGTCTCACCCGGGACTGCTTCCCCTCGCTGTCTCACCCAGGACTGCTTCCCCTCTGTCTCACCCAGGACTGCTTCCCCTCTGTCTCACCCAGGACTGCTACCCCTCGCTGTCTCACCCGGGACTGCTTCCCCTCGCTCTCTCACCCGGGCCTGCCTCCCCTCGCTCTCTCACCCGGGACTGCTTCCCCTCGATGTCTCACCCGGGACTGCTTCCCCTCGCTGTCTCACCCGGGACTGCTTCCCCTCGCTCTCTCACCCGGGACTGATTCCCCTCGATGTCTCACACGGGACTGCATCCCCTCTGTCTCACCCGGGACTGCTTCCCCTCTGTCTCACCCGGGACTGCTTCCCCTCTGTCTCACCCGGGACTGCTTCCCCTCGCTGTCTTACCCGGGACTGCATCCCCTCTGTCTCACCCGGGACCGCTTCCCCTCGCTGTCTCATCCAGGACTGCTTCCCCTCTGTCTCACCCGGGACTGCTTCCCCTCTGTCTCACACAGGACTGCTTCCCCTCGCTGTCTCACCCGGGACTGCTTCCCCTCGCTGTCTCACCCGGGACTGCTTCCCCTCTATCTCACCCGGGACTGCTTCCCCTCTGTCTCACCCGGGACTGCTTCCCCACGCTGTCTCACCCAGGACTGCTTCCCGTCGCTGTCTCACCCGGGTCTGCTTCCCGTCGCTGTCTCACCCGGGACTGCTTCCCCTCGCTGTCTCACCCGGGACTGCATCCCCTCTGTCTCACCCGGGACTGCTTCCCCTCTGTCTCACCCGGGACTGCTTCCCGTCGCTGTCTATCCCGGGACTGCTTCGCCTCTGTCTCACCCGGACCGCTTCCCCTCGCTGTCTCACACGGGACTGCTTCCCCTCTGTCTCACCCGGGACTGCTTCCTCTCTGTCTCACCCGGGACTGCATCCCCTCTGTCTCACCCGGGACTGCTTCCCGTCGCTGTCTCACCCGGGTCTGCTTCCCCTCGCTGTCTCACCCAGGATCGCTTCCCCTCTGTCTCACCCAGGACTGCTTCCCCTCGCTGTCTCACCCGGGACTGCTTCCCCTCTGTCTCACCCAGGACTGCTTCCCCTCGCTGTCTCACCCGGGACTGCTTCCCCTCGCTGTCTCACCCGGGACTGCTTCCCCTCTATCTCACCCGGGACTGCTTCCCCTCTATCTCACCCGGGACTGCTTCCCCACGCTGTCTCACCCAGGACTGCTTCCCGTCGCTGTCTCACCCGGGTCTGCTTCCCGTCGCTGTCTCACCCGGGACTGCTTCCCCTCGCTGTCTCACCCGGGACTGCATCCCCTCTGTCTCACCCGGGACTGCTTCCCCTCTGTCTCACCCGGGACTGCTTCCCGTCGCTGTCTATCCCGGGACTGCTTCGCCTCTGTCTCACCCGGACCGCTTCCCCTCGCTGTCTCACACGGGACTGCTTCCCCTCTGTCTCACCCGGGACTGCTTCCTCTCTGTCTCACCCGGGACTGCATCCCCTCTGTCTCACCCGGGACTGCTTCCCGTCGCTGTCTCACCCGGGTCTGCTTCCCCTCGCTGTCTCACCCAGGATCGCTTCCCCTCTGTCTCACCCAGGACTGCTTCCCCTCGCTGTCTCACCCGGGACTGCTTCCCCTCTGTCTCACCCGGGACTGCTTCCCCTCGCTGTCTCACCCGGGACTGCTTCCCCTCTGTCTCACCCGGGACTGCTTCCCCTCTGTCTCACCCGGGACTGCTTCCCCTCGCTGTCTCACCCGGGACTGCTTCCTCTCTGTCTCACCCGGGACCGATTCCCCTCGCTGTCTCACCCGGGACTGCTTCCCCTCTGTCTCACCCGGGACTGCTTCCCCTCTGACTCACCCGGGACTGCTTCCCCTCTGTCTCACCCGGGACTGCTTCCCCTCGCTGTCTCACCCGGGACTGCTTCCCCTCTGACTCACCCGGGACTGCTTCCCCTCGCTCTCTCACCCGGGACTGCTTCCCCTCGATGTCTCACCCGGGACTGCTTCCCCTCGCTGTCTCACCCGGGACTGCTTCCCCTCGCTCTCTCACCCGGGACTGATTCCCCTCGATGTCTCACACGGGACTGCATCCCCTCTGTCTCACCCGGGACTGCTTCCCCTCTGTCTCACCCGGGACTGCTTCCCCTCGCTGTCTTACCCGGGACTGCATCCACTCTGTCTCACCCGGGACTGCTTCCCCTCTGTCTCACCCGGGACTGCTTCCCCTCGCTGTCTTACCCGGGACTGCATCCCCTCTGTCTCACCCGGGACCGCTTCCCCTCGCTGTCTCACCCGGGTCTGCTTCCCGTCGCTGTCTCACCCGGGACTGCTTCCCCTCGCTGTCTCACCCGGGACTGCATCCCCTCTGTCTCACCCGGGACTGCTTCCCCTCTGTCTCACCCGGGACTGCTTCCCGTCGCTGTCTATCCCGGGACTGCTTCGCCTCTGTCTCACCCGGACCGCTTCCCCTCGCTGTCTCACACGGGACTGCTTCCCCTCTGTCTCACCCGGGACTGCTTCCTCTCTGTCTCACCCGGGACTGCATCCCCTCTGTCTCACCCGGGACTGCTTCCCGTCGCTGTCTCACCCGGGTCTGCTTCCCCTCGCTGTCTCACCCAGGATCGCTTCCCCTCTGTCTCACCCAGGACTGCTTCCCCTCGCTGTCTCACCCGGGACTGCTTCCCCTCTGTCTCACCCAGGACTGCTTCCCCTCGCTGTCTCACCCGGGACTGCTTCCCCTCGCTGTCTCACCCGGGACTGCTTCCCCTCTATCTCACCCGGGACTGCTTCCCCTCTATCTCACCCGGGACTGCTTCCCCACGCTGTCTCACCCAGGACTGCTTCCCGTCGCTGTCTCACCCGGGTCTGCTTCCCGTCGCTGTCTCACCCGGGACTGCTTCCCCTCGCTGTCTCACCCGGGACTGCATCCCCTCTGTCTCACCCGGGACTGCTTCCCGTCGCTGTCTATCCCGGGACTGCTTCGCCTCTGTCTCACCCGGACCGCTTCCCCTCGCTGTCTCACACGGGACTGCTTCCCCTCTGTCTCACCCGGGACTGCTTCCTCTCTGTCTCACCCGGGACTGCATCCCCTCTGTCTCACCCGGGACTGCTTCCCGTCGCTGTCTCACCCGGGTCTGCTTCCCCTCGCTGTCTCACCCAGGATCGCTTCCCCTCTGTCTCACCCAGGACTGCTTCCCCTCGCTGTCTCACCCGGGACTGCTTCCCCTCTGTCTCACCCGGGACTGCTTCCCCTCGCTGTCTCACCCGGGACTGCTTCCCCTCTGTCTCACCCGGGACTGCTTCCCCTCTGTCTCACCCGGGACTGCTTCCCCTCGCTGTCTCACCCGGGACTGCTTCCTCTCTGTCTCACCCGGGACCGATTCCCCTCGCTGTCTCACCCGGGACTGCTTCCCCTCTGTCTCACCCGGGACTGCTTCCCCTCTGACTCACCCGGGACTGCTTCCCCTCTGTCTCACCCGGGACTGCTTCCCCTCGCTGTCTCACCCGGGACTGCTTCCCCTCTGACTCACCCGGGACTGCTTCCCCTCGCTCTCTCACCCGGGACTGCTTCCCCTCGATGTCTCACCCGGGACTGCTTCCCCTCGCTGTCTCACCCGGGACTGCTTCCCCTCGCTCTCTCACCCGGGACTGATTCCCCTCGATGTCTCACACGGGACTGCATCCCCTCTGTCTCACCCGGGACTGCTTCCCCTCTGTCTCACCCGGGACTGCTTCCCCTCGCTGTCTTACCCGGGACTGCATCCACTCTGTCTCACCCGGGACTGCTTCCCCTCTGTCTCACCCGGGACTGCTTCCCCTCGCTGTCTTACCCGGGACTGCATCCCCTCTGTCTCACCCGGGACCGCTTCCCCTCGCTGTCTCATCCAGGACTGCTTCCCCTCTGTCTCACCCGGGACTGCTTCCCCTCTGTCTCACCCAGGACTGCTTCCCCTCGCTGTCTCACCCGGGACTGCTTCCCCTCGCTGTCTCACCCGGGACTGCTTCCCCTCTATCTCACCCGGGACTGCTTCCCCTCTGTCTCACCCGGGACTGCTTCCCCTCGCTGTCTCACCCAGGACTGCTTCCCCTCGCTGTCTCACCCGGGACTGCTTCCCCTCTGTCTCACCCGGGACTGCTTCCTCTCTGTCTCACCCGGGACTGCATCCCCTCTGTCTCACCCGGGACTGCTTCCCGTCGCTGTCTCACCCGGGTCTGCTTCCCGTCGCTGTCTCACCCGGGACTGCTTCCCCTCGCTGTCTCACCCGGGACTGCTTCCCCTCTGTCTCACCCGGGACTGCTTCCCCTCTGTCTCACCCGGGACTGCTTCCCGTCGCTGTCTATCCCGGGACTACTTCGTCTCTGTCTCACCCGGACCGCTTCCCCTCGCTGTCTCACACGGGACTGCTTCCCCTCTGTCTCACCCGGGACTGCTTCCTCTCTGTCTCACCCGGGACTGCATCCCCTCTGTCTCACCCGGGACTGCTTCCCGTCGCTGTCTCACCCGGGTCTGCTTCCCCTCGCTGTCTCACCCAGGACAGCTTCCCCTCTGTCTCACCCAGGACTGCTTCCCGTCGCTGTCTCACCCGGGTGTGCTTCCCCTCGCTGTCTCACCCAGGACAGCTTCCCCTCTGTCTCACCCGGGACTGCTTCCCCTCGCTGTCTCACCCGGGACTGCTTCCCCTCTGTCTCACCCGGGACTGCTTCCCCTCGCTGTCTCACCCGGGACTGCTTCCTCTCTGTCTCACCCGGGACCGATTCCCCTCGCTGTCTCACCCGGGACTGCTTCCCCTCTGACTCACCCGGGACTGCTTCCCCTCTGACTCACCCGGGACTGCTTCCCCTCGCTGTCTCACCCGGGACTGCTTCCCCTCTGACTCACCCGGGACTGCTTCCCCTCTGTCTCACCCGGGACTGCTTCCCCTCGCTGTCTCAGCCGGGACTGCTTCCCCTCTGTCTCACCCGGGACTGCTTCCCCTCGCTGTCTCACCCGGGACAGCTTCCCCTCTGTCTCACCCGGGACTGATTCCCCTCGATGTCTCACCCGGGACTGCATCCCCTCTGTCTGACCCGGGACTGCTTCCCCTCTGTCTCACCCGGGACTGATTCCCCTCGATGTCTCACCTGGGACTGCATCCCCTCTGTCTCACCCGGGACTGCTTCCACTCTGTCTCACCCGGGACTGCTTCCCCTCGCTGTCTCACCCTGGACTGCTTCCCCTCGATGTCTCACCTGGGACTGCTTCCCCTCTGTCTCACCCGGGACTGCTTCCCCTCTGTCTCACCCGGGACTGCTTCCGCTCGCTGTCTCACCCGGGACTGCTTCCCCTCGCTGTCTCACCCGGGACTGCTTCCCCTCGATGTCTCACCTGGGACTGCTTCCCCTCGATGTCTCACCCGGGACTGCTTCCACTCTGTCTCACCCGGGACTGCTTCCGCTCGCTGTCTCACCCGGGACTGCTTCCCCTCTGTCTCACCCGGGACTGCTTCCCCACTGTCTCACCCGGGACTGCTTCCCCTCTGTCTCACCCGGGACTGCTTCCCCTCTGTCTCACCCAGGACCGTTTCCCCTCGCTGTCTCACCCGGGACTGCTTTCCCTCTGTCTCACCCGGGACTGCTTCCCCTCTGTCTCACCCGGGACTGCTTCCCCTCTGTCTCACCCGGGACTGCTTCCCCTCGCTGTCTCACCCGGGACTGCTTCCCCTCTGTCTCACCCGGGACTGCTTCCCCTCTGTCTCACCCAGGACCGTTTCCCCTCGCTGTCTCACCCGGGACTGCTTCCACTCTGTCTCACCCGGGACTGCTTCCGCTCGCTGTCTCACCCGGGACTGCTTCCCCTCTGTCTCACCCGGGACTGCTTCCCCACTGTCTCACCCGGGACTGCTTCCCCTCTGTCTCACCCGGGACTGCTTCCCCTCTGTCTCACCCAGGACCGTTTCCCCTCGCTGTCTCACCCGGGACTGCTTCCCCTCTGTCTCACCCGGGACTGCTTCCCCTCTGTCTCACCCGGGACTGCTTCCCCTCTGTCTCACCCGGGACTGCTTCCCCTCGCTGTCTCACCCGGGACTGCTTCCCCTCTGTCTCACCCGGGACTGCTTCCCCTCTGTCTCACCCAGGACCGTTTCCCCTCGCTGTCTCACCCGGGACTGCTTCCCCTCTGTCTCACCCGGGACTGCTTCCCCTCTGTCTCACCCGGGACTGCTTCCCCTCGCTGTCTCACCCGGGACTGCTTCCCCTCGCTGTCTCACCCGGGACCGCTTCCCCTCTGTCTCACCCGGGACTGCTTCCCCTCGATGTCTCACCCGGGACCGCTTCCCCTCGCTGTCTCACACGGGACTGCTTCCCCTCGCTGTCTCACCCGGGACTGCTTCCCCTCGCTGTCTCACCCAGGACTGCTTCCCCTCTGTCTCACCCGGTACTGCTTCCCCTCGCTGTCTCACCCGGGACTGCTTCCCCTCTGTCTCACCCGGGACTGCTTCCCCTCGCTGTCTCACCCGGGACCGATTCCCCTCGCTGTCTCACCCGGGACCGCTTCCCCTCTGTCTCACCCAGGACTGCATCTCCTCGATGTCTCACCCGGGACTGCTTTCCCTCGCTGTCTCACCCGGGACTGCTTCCCCTGTGTCTCACCCGGGACTGCTTCCCGTCGCTGTCTATCCCGGGACTGCTTCGTCTCTGTCTCACCCGGACCGCTTCCCCTCGCTGTCTCACACGGGACTGCTTCCCCTCTGTCTCACCCGGGACTGCTTCCTCTCTGTCTCACCCGGGACTGCATCCCCTCTGTCTCACCCGGGACTGCTTCCCGTCGCTGTCTCACCCGGGTCTGCTTCCCCTCGCTGTCTCACCCAGGACAGCTTCCCCTCTGTCTCACCCAGGACTGCTTCCCGTCGCTGTCTCACCCGGGTGTGCTTCCCCTCGCTGTCTCACCCAGGACAGCTTCCCCTCTGTCTCACCCGGGACTGCTTCCCCTCGCTGTCTCACCCGGGACTGCTTCCCCTCTGTCTCACCCGGGACTGCTTCCCCTCGCTGTCTCACCCGGGACCGATTCCCCTCGCTGTCTCACCCGGGACTGCTTCCCCTCTGACTCACCCGGGACTGCTTCCCCTCTGACTCACCCGGGACTGCTTCCCCTCGCTGTCTCACCCGGGACTGCTTCCCCTCTGACTCACCCGGGACTGCTTCCCCTCTGTCTCACCCGGGACTGCTTCCCCTCGCTGTCTCACCCGGGACTGCTTCCCCTCTGTCTCACCCGGGACTGCTTCCCCTCGCTGTCTCACCCGGGACAGCTTCCCCTCTGTCTCACCCGGGACTGATTCCCCTCGATGTCTCACCCGGGACTGCATCCCCTCTGTCTGACCCGGGACTGCTTCCCCTCTGTCTCACCCGGGACTGATTCCCCTCGATGTCTCACCTGGGACTGCATCCCCTCTGTCTCACCCGGGACTGCTTCCACTCTGTCTCACCCGGGACTGCTTCCCCTCGCTGTCTCACCCTGGACTGCTTCCCCTCGATGTCTCACCCGGGACTGCTTCCCCTCTGTCTCACCCGGGACTGCTTCCCCTCTGTCTCACCCGGGACTGATTCCCCTCGATGTCTCACCCGGGACTGCATCCCCTCTGTCTCACCCGGGACTGCTTCCCCTCGCTGTCTCACCCGGGACTGCTTCCCCTCGATGTCTCACCTGGGACTGCTTCCCCTCGATGTCTCACCCGGGACTGCTTCCACTCTGTCTCACCCGGGACTGCTTCCGCTCGCTGTCTCACCCGGGACTGCTTCCCCTCTGTCTCACCCGGGACTGCTTCCCCACTGTCTCACCCGGGACTGCTTCCCCTCTGTCTCACCCGGGACTGCTTCCCCTCTGTCTCACCCAGGACCGTTTCCCCTCGCTGTCTCACCCGGGACTGCTTCCCCTCTGTCTCACCCGGGACTGCTTCCCCTCTGTCTCACCCGGGACTGCTTCCCCTCTGTCTCACCCGGGACTGCTTCCCCTCGCTGTCTCACCCGGGACTGCTTCCCCTCTGTCTCACCCGGGACTGCTTCCCCTCTGTCTCACCCAGGACCGTTTCCCCTCGCTGTCTCACCCGGGACTGCTTCCACTCTGTCTCACCCGGGACTGCTTCCGCTCGCTGTCTCACCCGGGACTGCTTCCCCTCTGTCTCACCCGGGACTGCTTCCCCACTGTCTCACCCGGGACTGCTTCCCCTCTGTCTCACCCGGGACTGCTTCCCCTCTGTCTCACCCAGGACCGTTTCCCCTCGCTGTCTCACCCGGGACTGCTTCCCCTCTGTCTCACCCGGGACTGCTTCCCCTCTGTCTCACCCGGGACTGCTTCCCCTCTGTCTCACCCGGGACTGCTTCCCCTCGCTGTCTCACCCGGGACTGCTTCCCCTCTGTCTCACCCGGGACTGCTTCCCCTCTGTCTCACCCAGGACCGTTTCCCCTCGCTGTCTCACCCGGGACTGCTTCCCCTCTGTCTCACCCGGGACTGCTTCCCCTCTGTCTCACCCGGGACTGCTTCCCCTCGCTGTCTCACCCGGGACTGCTTCCCCTCGCTGTCTCACCCGGGACCGCTTCCCCTCTGTCTCACCCGGGACTGCTTCCCCTCGATGTCTCACCCGGGACCGCTTCCCCTCGCTGTCTCACACGGGACTGCTTCCCCTCGCTGTCTCACCCGGGACTGCTTCCCCTCGCTGTCTCACCCAGGACTGCTTCCCCTCTGTCTCACCCGGTACTGCTTCCCCTCGCTGTCTCACCCGGGACTGCTTCCCCTCTGTCTCACCCGGGACTGCTTCCCCTCGCTGTCTCACCCGGGACCGATTCCCCTCGCTGTCTCACCCGGGACCGCTTCCCCTCTGTCTCACCCAGGACTGCATCTCCTCGATGTCTCACCCGGGACTGCTTTCCCTCGCTGTCTCACCCGGGACTGCTTCCCCTGTGTCTCACCCGGGACTGCTTCCCGTCGCTGTCTATCCCGGGACTGCTTCGTCTCTGTCTCACCCGGACCGCTTCCCCTCGCTGTCTCACACGGGACTGCTTCCCCTCTGTCTCACCCGGGACTGCTTCCTCTCTGTCTCACCCGGGACTGCATCCCCTCTGTCTCACCCGGGACTGCTTCCCGTCGCTGTCTCACCCGGGTCTGCTTCCCCTCGCTGTCTCACCCAGGACAGCTTCCCCTCTGTCTCACCCAGGACTGCTTCCCGTCGCTGTCTCACCCGGGTGTGCTTCCCCTCGCTGTCTCACCCAGGACAGCTTCCCCTCTGTCTCACCCGGGACTGCTTCCCCTCGCTGTCTCACCCGGGACTGCTTCCCCTCTGTCTCGCCCGGGACTGCTTCCCCTCGCTGTCTCACCCGGGACCGATTCCCCTCGCTGTCTCACCCGGGACTGCTTCCCCTCGCTGTCTCACCCGGGACCGATTCCCCTCGCTGTCTCACCCGGGACTGCTTCCCCTCTGACTCACCCGGGACTGCTTCCCCTCTGACTCACCCGGGACTGCTTCCCCTCGCTGTCTCACCCGGGACTGCTTCCCCTCTGACTCACCCGGGACTGCTTCCCCTCTGTCTCACCCGGGACTGCTTCCCCTCGCTGTCTCACCCGGGACTGCTTCCCCTCTGTCTCACCCGGGACTGCTTCCCCTCGCTGTCTCACCCGGGACAGCTTCCCCTCTGTCTCACCCGGGACTGATTCCCCTCGATGTCTCACCCGGGACTGCATCCCCTCTGTCTGACCCGGGACTGCTTCCCCTCTGTCTCACCCGGGACTGATTCCCCTCGATGTCTCACCTGGGACTGCATCCCCTCTGTCTCACCCGGGACTGCTTCCACTCTGTCTCACCCGGGACTGCTTCCCCTCGCTGTCTCACCCTGGACTGCTTCCCCTCGATGTCTCACCTGGGACTGCTTCCCCTCTGTCTCACCCGGGACTGCTTCCCCTCTGTCTCACCCGGGACTGCTTCCGCTCGCTGTCTCACCCGGGACTGCTTCCCCTCGCTGTCTCACCCGGGACTGCTTCCCCTCGATGTCTCACCTGGGACTGCTTCCCCTCGATGTCTCACCCGGGACTGCTTCCACTCTGTCTCACCCGGGACTGCTTCCGCTCGCTGTCTCACCCGGGACTGCTTCCCCTCTGTCTCACCCGGGACTGCTTCCCCACTGTCTCACCCGGGACTGCTTCCCCTCTGTCTCACCCGGGACTGCTTCCCCTCTGTCTCACCCAGGACCGTTTCCCCTCGCTGTCTCACCCGGGACTGCTTCCCCTCTGTCTCACCCGGGACTGCTTCCCCTCTGTCTCACCCGGGACTGCTTCCCCTCTGTCTCACCCGGGACTGCTTCCCCTCGCTGTCTCACCCGGGACTGCTTCCCCTCTGTCTCACCCGGGACTGCTTCCCCTCTGTCTCACCCAGGACCGTTTCCCCTCGCTGTCTCACCCGGGACTGCTTCCACTCTGTCTCACCCGGGACTGCTTCCGCTCGCTGTCTCACCCGGGACTGCTTCCCCTCTGTCTCACCCGGGACTGCTTCCCCACTGTCTCACCCGGGACTGCTTCCCCTCTGTCTCACCCGGGACTGCTTCCCCTCTGTCTCACCCAGGACCGTTTCCCCTCGCTGTCTCACCCGGGACTGCTTCCCCTCTGTCTCACCCGGGACTGCTTCCCCTCTGTCTCACCCGGGACTGCTTCCCCTCTGTCTCACCCGGGACTGCTTCCCCTCGCTGTCTCACCCGGGACTGCTTCCCCTCGCTGTCTCACCCGGGACTGCTTCCCCTCGCTGTCTCACCCGGGACTGCTTCCCCTCGCTGTCTCACCCGGGACTGCTTCCCCTCTGTCTCACCCAGGACCGTTTCCCCTCGCTGTCTCACCCGGGACTGCTTCCCCTCTGTCTCACCCGGGACTGCTTCCCCTCTGTCTCACCCGGGACTGCTTCCCCTCGCTGTCTCACCCGGGACTGCTTCCCCTCGCTGTCTCACCCGGGACCGCGTCCCCTCTGTCTCACCCGGGACTGCTTCCCCTCGATGTCTCACCCGGGACCGCTTCCCCTCGCTGTCTCACACGGGACTGCTTCCCCTCGCTGTCTCACCCGGGACTGCTTCCCCTCGCTGTCTCACCCAGGACTGCTTCCCCTCTGTCTCACCCGGTACTGCTTCCCCTCGCTGTCTCACCCGGGACTGCTTCCCCTCTGTCTCACCCGGGACTGCTTCCCCTCGCTGTCTCACCCGGGACCGATTCCCCTCGCTGTCTCACCCGGGACCGCTTCCCCTCTGTCTCACCCAGGACTGCATCTCCTCGATGTCTCACCCGGGACTGCTTTCCCTCGCTGTCTCACCCGGGACTGCTTCCCCTGTGTCTCACCCGGGACTGCTTCCCCTGTGTCTCACCCGGGACTGCTTCCCCTCTGTCTCACCCGGGACTGCTTCCCCTGTGTCTCACCCAGGACTGCATGTCCTCGATGTCTCACCCGGGACTGCTTCCCCTCGCTGTCTCACCCAGGACTGCTTCCCCTCTGTCTCACCCGGGACTGCTTCCCCTCTGTCTCACCCGGGACTGCTTCCCCTCGCTGTCTCACCCAGGACTGCTTCCCCTCGCTGTCTCACCCGGGACTGCTTCCCCTCTGTCTCACCCGGGACTGCTTCCCCTCTGTCTCACCCAGGACCGTTTCCCCTCGCTGTCTCACCCGGGACTGCTTCCCCTCTGTCTCACCCGGGACTGCTTCCCCTCTGTCTCACCCAGGACTGCATGTCCTCGATGTCTCACCCGGGACTGCTTCCCCTCGCTGTCTCACCCAGGACTGCTTCCCCTCTGTCTCACCCGGTACTGCTTCCCCTCGCTGTCTCACCCGGGACTGCTTCCCCTCGCTGTCTCACCCGGTACTGCTTCCCCTCGCTGTCTCACCCGGGACTGCTTCCCCTCGCTGTCTCACCCGGGACTGCTTCCCCTCTGTCTCACCCGGGACTGCTTCCCCTCGCTGTCTCACCCGGGACCGATTCCCCTCGCTGTCTCACCCGGGACCGCTTCCCCTCTGTCTCACCCAGGACTGCATCTCCTCGATGTCTCACCCGGGACTGCTTTCCCTCGCTGTCTCACCCGGGACTGCTTCCCCTGTGTCTCACCCGGGACTGCTTCCCCTGTGTCTCACCCGGGACTGCTTCCCCTCTGTCTCACCCGGGACTGCTTCCCCTGTGTCTCACCCAGGACTGCTTCCCCTCGCTGTCTCACCCGGGACTGCTTCCCCTCGCTGTCTCACCCAGGACTGCTTCCCCTCTGTCTCACCCGGGACTGCTTCCCCTGTCTCACCCGGGACTGCTTCCCCTCGCTGTCTCACCCAGGACTGCTTCCCCTCGCTGTCTCACCCGGGACTGCTTCCCCTCGCTGTCTCACCCGGGACTGCATCCCCTCTGTCTCACCCGGGACTGCTTCCCCTCGCTGTCTCACCCAGGACTGCTTCCCCTGTGTCTCACCCGGGACTGCTTCCCCTCTGTCTCACCCGGGACTGCTTCCCCTCGCTGTCTCACCCAGGACTGCTTCCCCTGTGTCTCACCCGGGACTGCTTCCCCTCTGTCTCACCCGGGACTGCTTCCTCTCGCTGTCTCACCCAGGACTGCTTCCCCTCGCTGTCTCACCCGGGACTGCTTCCCCTCGCTGTCTCACCCGGGACTGCTTCCCCTCTGTCTCACCCGGGACTGCTTCCCCTCTGTCTCACCCGGGACTGCTTCCCCTCTGTCTCACCCGGGACTGCTTCCCCTCGCTGTCTCACCCGGGACTGCTTCCCCTCTGTCTCACCCGGGACTGCTTCCCCTCTGTCTCACCCAGGACCGTTTCCCCTCGCTGTCTCACCCGGGACTGCTTCCCCTCGCTGTCTCACCCGGGACTGCTTCCCCTCTGTCTCACCCAGGACTGCATGTCCTCGATGTCTCACCCGGGACTGCTTCCCCTCGCTGTCTCACCCAGGACTGCTTCCCCTCTGTCTCACCCGGGACTGCTTCCCCTCTGTCTCACCCGGGACTGCTTCCCCTCGCTGTCTCACCCAGGACTGCTTCCCCTCGCTGTCTCACCCGGGACTGCTTCCCCTCGCTGTCTCACCCGGGACTGCATCCCCTCTGTCTCACCCGGGACCGCTTCCCCTCGCTGTCTCAAACGGGACTGCATCCCCTCTGTCTCACCCGGGACTGCTTCCCCTCGCTGTCTAACCCAGGACTGCTTCCCCTCGCTGTCTCACCCAGGACTGCTTCCCCTCGCTGTCTCACCCGGGACTGCTTCCCCTCGCTGTCTCACCCGGGACTGCTTCCCCTCTGTCTCACCCGGGACTGCTTCCCCTCTGTCTCACCCGGGACTGCTTCCCCTCGCTGTCTCACCCGGGACTGCTTCCCCTCGCTGTCTCACCCGGGACTGCTTCCCCTCTGTCTCACCCGGGACTGCTTCCCCTCTGTCTCACCCAGGACCGTTTCCCCTCGCTGTCTCACCCGGGACTGCTTCCCCTCTGTCTCACCCAGGACTGCATGTCCTCGATGTCTCACCCGGGACTGCTTCCCCTCGCTGTCTCACCCAGGACTGCTTCCCCTCTGTCTCACCCGGGACTGCTTCCCCTCTGTCTCACCCGGGACTGCTTCCCCTCGCTGTCTCACCCGGGACTGCTTCCCCTCTGTCTCACCCGGGACTGCTTCCCCTCTGTCTCACCCGGGACTGCTTCCCCTCTGTCTCACCCGGGACTGCTTCCCCTCTGTCTCACCCGGGACTGCTTCCTCTCTGTCTCACCCGGGACCGATTCCCCTCGCTGTCTCACCCGGGACCGCTTCCCCTCTGTCTCACCCGGGACTGCTTCCCCTCTGTCTCACCCAGGACTGCATCTCCTCGATGTCTCACCCGGAACTGCTTTCCCTCGCTGTCTCACCCGGGACTGCTTCCCCTGTGTCTCACCCGGGACTGCTTCCCCTGTGTCACACCCGGGACTGCTTCCCCTGTGTCTCACCCGGGACTGCTTCCCCTGTGTCTCACCCGGGACTGCTTCCCCTCGCTGTCTCACCCAGGACTGCTTCCCCTCTGTCTCACCCGGGACTGCTTCCCCTCTGTCTCACCCGGGACTGCTTCCCCTCTGTCTCACCCGGGACTGCTTCCCCTCGCTGTCTCACCCAGGACTGCTTCCCCTCGCTGTCTCACCCGGGACTGCTTCCCCTCGCTGTCTCAAACGGGACTGCATCCCCTCTGTCTCACCCGGGACTGCTTCCCCTCGCTGTCTCACCCAGGACTGCTTCCCCTGTGTCTCACCCGGGACTGCTTCCCCTCTGTCTCACCCGGGACTGCTTCCCCTCGCTGTCTCACCCAGGACTGCTTCCCCTCGCTGTCTCACCCGGGACTGCTTCCCCTCGCTGTCTCACCCGGGACTGCATCCCCTGTGTCTCACCCGGGACCGCTTCCCCTCGCTGTCTCTCCCGGGACTGCTTCCCCTCTGTCTCACCCGGGACTGCTTCCCCTCGCTGTCTCACCCAGGACTGCTTCCCCTGTGTCTCACCCGGGACTGCTTCCCCTCTGTCTCTCCCGCGACTGCTTCCCCTCTGTCTCACCCGGGACTGCTTCCCCTCGCTGTCTCACCCAGGACTGCTTCCCCTCGCTGTCTCACCCGGGACTGCTTCCCCTCGCTGTCTCACCCGGGACTGCATCCCCTCTGTCTCACCCGGGACCGCTTCCCCTCGCTGTCTCACCCAGGACTGCTTCCCCTCGCTGTCTCACCCAGGACTGCTTCCCCTCGCTGTCTCACCCAGGACTGCTTTCCCTCGCTGTGTCACACGGGACTGCATCCCCTCTGTCTCACCCGGGACCGCTTCCCCTCGCTGTCTCACCCAGGACTGCTTCCCCTCGCTGTCTCACCCAGGACTGCTTCCCCTCTGTCTCACCCGGGACTGCTTCCCCTCGCTGTCTCACCCAGGACTGCTTCCCCTCGCTGTGTCACACGGGACTGAATCCCCTCTGTCTCACCCGGGACCGATTCCCCGCGCTGTCTCACCCGAGACTGCTTCCTCTCTGTCTCACCCGGGACTGCTTCCCCTCGCTGTCTCACCCGGGACTGCATCCCCTCTGTCTCACCCGGGACTGCTTCCCCTCTGTCTCACCCGGGACTGCTTCCCCTCGCTGTCTTACCCGGGACAGCATCCCCTCTGTCTCACCCGGGACTGCTTCCCCTCGCTGTCTCACCCAGGACTGCTTCCCCTCTGTCTCACCCGGGACCGCTTCCCCTCGCTGTCTCAAACGGGACTGCATCCCCTCTGTCTCACCCGGGACTGCTTCCCCTCTGTCTCACCCGGGACTGCTTCCCCTCGCTGTCTCACCCAGGACTGCTTCCCCTCGCTGTCTCACCCAGGACTGCTTCCCCTCGCTGTCTCACCCAGGACTGCTTCCCCTCTGTCTCACCCGGGACTGCTTCCCCTCTGTCTCACCCGGGACTGCTTCCCCTCGATGTCTTACCCGGGACAGCATCCCCTCTGTCTCACCCGGGACTGCTTCCCCTCGCTGTCTCACCCAGGACTGCTTCCCCTCTGTCTCACCCAGGACTGCTTCCCCTCGCTGTCTCACCCGGGACTGCTTCCCCTCGCTCTCTCACCCGGGACTGCTTCCCCTCGCTCTCTCACCCGGGACTGCTTCCCCTCGATGTCTCACCCGGGACTGCTTCCCCTCGATGTCTCACCCGGGACTGCTTCCCCTCGCTCTCTCACCCGGGACTGATTCCCCTCGATGTCTCACACGGGACTGCATCCCCTCGATGTCTCACACGGGACTGCATCCCCTCTGTCTCACCCGGGACTGCTTCCCCTCTGTCTCACCCGGGACTGCTTCCCCTCGCTGTCTCACCCGGGACTGCTTCCCCTCGCTGTCTCACCCGGGACTGCTTCCCCTTGCTGTCTCACTCAGGACTGCTTCCCCTCGCTGTGTCATCTGGGACTGCTTCGCCTCTGTCTCACCCGGGACTGCTTCCCCTCTGTCTCACCCGGGACTGCTTCCCCTCTATCTCACCTGGGACTGCATCCCCTCTGTCTCACCCGGGACCGATTCCCCTCGCTGTCTCACCCGGGACTGCTTCCCCTCGCTGTCTTACCCGGGACTGCATCCCCTCTGTCTCACCCGGGACTGCTTCCCCTCGCTGTCTCACCCAGGACTGCTTCCCCTCTGTCTCACCCGGGACTGCTTCCCCTCGCTGTCTCACCCGGGACTGCTTCCCCTCGCTGTGTCACACGGGACTGCATCCCCTCTGTCTCACCCGGGACCGATTCGCCGCGCTGTCTCACCCGGGTCTGCATCCCCTCTGTCTCACCCGGGACTGCTTCCCCTCTGTCTCACCCGGGACTGCTTCCCCTCGCTGTCTCTCCCGGGACTGCTTCCCCTCGCTGTCTCTCCCGGGACTGCTTCCCCTCGCTGTCTCTCCCGGGACTGCTTCCCCTCGCTGTCTCTCCTGGGACTGCTTCTCCTCGCTGTCTCTCCCGGGACTGCTTCCCCTCTGTCTCACCCGGGACTGCTTCCCCTCTATCTCACCTGGGACTGCTTCCCCTCTGTCTCACCCGGGACCGCTTCCCCTCGCTGTCTCACCCGGGACTGCTTCCCCTCGCTGTCTCACCCGGGACTGCATCCCCTCTGTCTCAACCGGGACCGCTTCCCCTCTGTCTCACCCGGGACCGCTTCCCCTCTGTCTCACCCGGGACTGCTTCCCCTCGCTGTCTCACCCGGGACTGCTTCCCCTCTGTCTCACCCGGGACCGCTTCCCCTCGCTGTCTCACCCGGGACTGCTTCCCCTCGCTGTCTCACCGAGGACAGCTTCCCCTCTGTCTCACCCAGGACGGCTTCCCCTCGCTGTCTCACCCGGGACTGCTTCCCCTCTGTCTCATCCGGGACTGCTTCCCCTCGCTGTCTCACCCGGGACTGCTTCCCCTCGCTGTCTCACCCGGGACTGCTTCCCCTCTGTCTCACCTGGGACTGCTTCCCCTCTGTCTCACCTGGGACTGCATCCCCTCTGTCTCACCCGGGACCGATTCCCCTCGCTGTCTCACCCGGGACTGCTTCCTCTCTGTTTCACCCGGGACCGATTCCCCTCGCTGTCTCACCCGGGACTGCATCCCCTCTGTCTCACCCGGGACCGCTTCCCCTCTGTCTCACCCGGGACTGCTTCCCCTCGCTGTCTAACCCGGGACTGCTTCCCCTCGCTGTCTCACCCGGGACTGCTTCCCCTCGAAGTCTGACCCGGGACTGCATCCCCTCTGTCTCACCCGGGACTGCTTCCCCTCTGTCTCACCCGGTACGGCTTCCCCTCGCTGTCTCACCCGGGACTGCTTCCCCTCGATGTCTCACCCGGGACTGCATCCCCTCTGTCTCACCCGGGACTGCTTCCCCTCGCTGTCTCACCCGGGACTGCATCCCCTCTGTCTCACCCGGGACTGCTTCCCCTCTGTCTCACCTGGGACTGCTTCCCCTCTGTCTCACCCGGAACCGATTCCCCTCGCTGTCTCACCTGGGACTGCTTCCCCTCTGTCTCATCCGGGACTGCTTCCCCTCGCTGTCTCACCCGGGACTGCTTCCCCTCTGTCTCACCCGGTACGGCTTCCCCTCGCTGTCTCACCCGGGACTGCTTCCCCTCGATGTCTCACCCGGGACTGCATCCCCTCTGTCTCACCCGGGACTGCATCCCCTCTGTCTCACCCGGGACTGCTTCCCCTCTGTCTCACCTGGGACTGCTTCCCCTCTGTCTCACCCGGAACCGATTCCCCTCGCTGTCTCACCTGGGACTGCTTCCCCTCTGTCTCATCCGGGACTGCTTCCCCTCGCTGTCTCACCCGGGACTGCATCCCCTCTGTCTCACCCGGGACTGCTTCCCCTCTGTCTCACCTGGGACTGCTTCCTCTCTGTCTCACCCGGGACCGATTCCCCTCGCTGTCTCACCCGGGACTGCTTCCCCTCTGTCTCACCCGGGACCGCTTCTCCTCGCTGTCTCACACGGGACTGCTTCCCCTCTGTCTCACCCAGGACTGCTACCCCTCGCTGTCTCACCCGGGACTGCTTCCCCTCGCTGTCTCACCCGGGACTGCTTCCCCTCGCTGTCTTACCCGGGACTGCTTCCCCTCGCTGTCTCACCCAGGACTGCTTCCCCTCTGTCTCACCTGGGACTGCTTCCCCTCGCTGTCTCACCTGGGACTGCTTCCCCTCTGTCTCACCCGGGACCGATTCCCCTCGCTTTCTCACCCGGGACTGCTTCCCCTCTGTCTCACCCGGGACTGCATCCCCTCTGTCTCACCCGGGACCGATTCCCCTCGCTGTCTCACCCGGGACTGCTTCCTCTCTGTCTCACCCGGGACTGCTTCCTCTCTGTCTCACCCGGGACCGCTTCCCCTCTGTCTCACCCGGGACCGATTCCCCTCGCTGTCTCTCCCGGGACTGCTTCCCCTCTGTCTCACCCGGGACTGCTTCCTCTCTGTCTCACCCGGGACCGATTCCCCTCTGTCTCACCCGGGACTGCTTCCCGTCGCTGTCTCACCCGGGACTGCTTCCCCTCGCTGTCTCACCCGGGACTGCATCCCCTCTGTCTCACCCGGGACTGCTTCCCCTCTGTCTCTCCTGGGACCGATTCCCCCCTCTGTCTCACCCGGGACTGCTTCCCCTCGCTGTCTCACCCGGGTCTGCATCCCCTCTGTCTCACCCGGGACTGCTTCCCCTCTGT
Source organism: Chiloscyllium punctatum (assembly GCF_047496795.1). Classification (NCBI taxonomy): domain Eukaryota; kingdom Metazoa; phylum Chordata; class Chondrichthyes; order Orectolobiformes; family Hemiscylliidae; genus Chiloscyllium; species Chiloscyllium punctatum. Next base: position 178,577,216 of record NC_092739.1, read on the forward strand.
CTCAACCGGGACTCCTTCCCTTCGCTGTCTCTCCCGGGACCGATTCCCCTCGCTGTCTCACCCAGGACTGCTTCCCCTCGCTGTCTCACCCAGGACTGCTTCCCCTCTGTCTCACCTGGGACTGCTTCCCCTCGCTGTCTCACCCAGGACTGCTTCCCCTCGCTGTGTCACACGGGACTGCATCCCCTTTGTCTCACCCGGGACCGATTCCCCTCTCTGTCTCATCCAGGACTGCTTCCCCTCTGTCTCACCCGGGACTGCTTCCCCTCGCTGTCTCACCCAGGACTGCTTCCCCTCTGTCTCACCCAGGACTGCTTCCCCTCTGTCTCACCCAGGACTGCTACCCCTCGCTGTCTCACCCGGGACTGCTTCCCCTCGCTCTCTCACCCGGGCCTGCCTCCCCTCGCTCTCTCACCCGGGACTGCTTCCCCTCGATGTCTCACCCGGGACTGCTTCCCCTCGCTGTCTCACCCGGGACTGCTTCCCCTCGCTCTCTCACCCGGGACTGATTCCCCTCGATGTCTCACACGGGACTGCATTCCCTCTGTCTCACCCGGGACTGCTTCCCCTCTGTCTCACCCGGGACTGCTTCCCCTCGCTGTCTTACCCGGGACTGCATCCACTCTGTCTCACCCGGGACTGCTTCCCCTCTGTCTCACCCGGGACTGCTTCCCCTCGCTGTCTTACCCGGGACTGCATCCCCTCTGTCTCACCCGGGACCGCTTCCCCTCGCTGTCTCATCCAGGACTGCTTCCCCTCTGTCTCACCCGGGACTGCTTCCCCTCTGTCTCACCCAGGACTGCTTCCCCTCGCTGTCTCACCCGGGACTGCTTCCCCTCGCTGTCTCACCCGGGACTGCTTCCCCTCTATCTCACCCGGGACTGCTTCCCCTCTGTCTCACCCGGGACTGCTTCCCCACGCTGTCTCACCCAGGACTGCTTCCCGTCGCTGTCTCACCCGGGTCTGCTTCCCGTCGCTGTCTCACCCGGGACTGCTTCCCCTCGCTGTCTCACCCGGGACTGCATCCCCTCTGTCTCACCCGGGACTGCTTCCCCTCTGTCTCACCCGGGACTGCTTCCCGTCGCTGTCTATCCCGGGACTGCTTCGCCTCTGTCTCACCCGGACCGCTTCCCCTCGCTGTCTCACACGGGACTGCTTCCCCTCTGTCTCACCCGGGACTGCTTCCTCTCTGTCTCACCCGGGACTGCATCCCCTCTGTCTCACCCGGGACTGCTTCCCGTCGCTGTCTCACCCGGGTCTGCTTCCCCTCGCTGTCTCACCCAGGATAGCTTCCCCTCTGTCTCACCCAGGACTGCTTCCCCTCGCTGTCTCACCCGGGACTGCTTCCCCTCTGTCTCACCCGGGACTGCTTCCCCTCGCTGTCTCACCCGGGACTGCTTCCCCTCTGTCTCACCCGGGACTGCTTCCCCTCTGTCTCACCCGGGACTGCTTCCCCTCGCTGTCTCACCCGGGACTGCTTCCTCTCTGTCTCACCCGGGACCGATTCCCCTCGCTGTCTCACCCGGGACTGCTTCCCCTCTGTCTCACCCGGGACTGCTTCCCCTCTGACTCACCCGGGACTGCTTCCCCTCGCTGTCTCACCCGGGACTGCTTCCCCTCGCTGTCTCACCCGGGACTGCTTCCCCTCTGACTCACCCGGGACTGCTTCCCCTCGCTCTCTCACCCGGGACTGCTTCCCCTCGATGTCTCACCCGGGACTGCTTCCCCCCGCTGTCTCACCCGGGACTGCTTCCCCTCGCTCTCTCACCCGGGACTGATTCCCCTCGATGTCTCACACGGGACTGCATCCCCTCTGTCTCACCCGGGACTGCTTCCCCTCTGTCTCACCCGGGACTGCTTCCCCTCGCTGTCTTACCCGGGACTGCATCCACTCTGTCTCACCCGGGACTGCTTCCCCTCTGTCTCACCCGGGACTGCTTCCCCTCGCTGTCTTACCCGGGACTGCATCCCCTCTGTCTCACCCGGGACCGCTTCCCCTCGCTGTCTCATCCAGGACTGCTTCCCCTCTGTCTCACCCGGGACTGCTTCCCCTCTGTCTCACCCAGGACTGCTTCCCCTCGCTGTCTCACCCGGGACTGCTTCCCCTCGCTGTCTCACCCGGGACTGCTTCCCCTCTATCTCACCCGGGACTGCTTCCCCTCTGTCTCACCCGGGACTGCTTCCCCTCGCTGTCTCACCCAGGACTGCTTCCCCTCGCTGTCTCACCCGGGACTGCTTCCCCTCTGTCTCACCCGGGACTGCTTCCTCTCTGTCTCACCCGGGACTGCATCCCCTCTGTCTCACCCGGGACTGCTTCCCGTCGCTGTCTCACCCGGGTCTGCTTCCCGTCGCTGTCTCACCCGGGACTGCTTCCCCTCGCTGTCTCACCCGGGACTGCTTCCCCTCTGTCTCACCCGGGACTGCTTCCCCTCTGTCTCACCCGGGACTGCTTCCCGTCGCTGTCTATCCCGGGACTGCTTCGTCTCTGTCTCACCCGGACCGCTTCCCCTCGCTGTCTCACACGGGACTGCTTCCCCTCTGTCTCACCCGGGACTGCTTCCTCTCTGTCTCACCCGGGACTGCATCCCCTCTGTCTCACCCGGGACTGCTTCCCGTCGCTGTCTCACCCGGGTCTGCTTCCCCTCGCTGTCTCACCCAGGACAGCTTCCCCTCTGTCTCACCCAGGACTGCTTCCCGTCGCTGTCTCACCCGGGTCTGCTTCCCCTCGCTGTCTCACCCAGGACAGCTTCCCCTCTGTCTCACCCGGGACTGCTTCCCCTCGCTGTCTCACCCGGGACTGCTTCCCCTCTGTCTCACCCGGGACTGCTTCCCCTCGCTGTCTCACCCGGGACTGCTTCCTCTCTGTCTCACCCGGGACCGATTCCCCTCGCTGTCTCACCCGGGACTGCTTCCCCTCTGACTCACCCGGGACTGCTTCCCCTCTGTCTCACCCATGACTGCTTCCCCTCGCTGTCTCACCCGGGACTGCTTCCCCTCTGACTCACCCGGGACTGCTTCCCCTCTGTCTCACCCGGGACTGCTTCCCCTCGCTGTCTCACCCGGGACTGCTTCCCCTCTGTCTCACCCGGGACTGCTTCCCCTCGCTGTCTCACCCGGGACAGCTTCCCCTCTGTCTCACCCGGGACTGATTCCCCTCGATGTCTCACCCGGGACTGCATCCCCTCTGTCTGACCCGGGACTGCTTCCCCTCTGTCTCACCCGTGACTGATTCCCCTCGATGTCTCACCTGGGACTGCATCCCCTCTGTCTCACCCGGGACTGCTTCCACTCTGTCTCACCCGGGACTGCTTCCCCTCGCTGTCTCACCCTGGACTGCTTCCCCTCGATGTCTCACCTGGGACTGCTTCCCCTCTGTCTCACCCGGGACTGCTTCCCCTCTGTCTCACCCGGGACTGCTTCCGCTCGCTGTCTCACCCGGGACTGCTTCCCCTCGCTGTCTCACCCGGGACTGCTTCCCCTCGATGTCTCACCTGGGACTGCTTCCCCTCGATGTCTCACCCGGGACTGCTTCCACTCTGTCTCACCCGGGACTGCTTCCGCTCGCTGTCTCACCCGGGACTGCTTCCCCTCTGTCTCACCCGGGACTGCTTCCCCACTGTCTCACCCGGGACTGCTTCCCCTCTGTCTCACCCGGGACTGCTTCCCCTCTGTCTCACCCAGGACCGTTTCCCCTCGCTGTCTCACCCGGGACTGCTTCCCCTCTGTCTCACCCGGGACTGCTTCCCCTCTGTCTCACCCGGGACTGCTTCCCCTCTGTCTCACCCGGGACTGCTTCCCCTCGCTGTCTCACCCGGGACTGCTTCCCCTCTGTCTCACCCGGGACTGCTTCCCCTCTGTCTCACCCAGGACCGTTTCCCCTCGCTGTCTCACCCGGGACTGCTTCCCCTCTGTCTCACCCGGGACTGCTTCCCCTCGCTGTCTCACCCGGGACTGCTTCCCCTCGCTGTCTCACCCGGGACCGCTTCCCCTCTGTCTCACCCGGGACTGCTTCCCCTCGATGTCTCACCCGGGACCGCTTCCCCTCGCTGTCTCACACGGGACTGCTTCCCCTCGCCGTCTCACCCGGGACTGCTTCCCCTCTGTCTCACCCAGGACTGCATGTCCTCGATGTCTCACCCGGGACTGCTTCCCCTCGCTGTCTCACCCAGGACTGCTTCCCCTCTGTCTCACCCGGTACTGCTTCCCCTCGCTGTCTCACCCGGGACTGCTTCCCCTCTGTCTCACCCGGGACTGCTTCCCCTCGCTGTCTCACCCGGGACCGATTCCCCTCGCTGTCTCACCCGGGACCGCTTCCCCTCTGTCTCACCCAGGACTACATCTCCTCGATGTCTCACCCGGGACTGCTTTCCCTCGCTGTCTCACCCGGGACTGCTTCCCCTGTGTCTCACCCGGGACTGCTTCCCCTGTGTCTCACCCGGGACTGCTTCCCCTCTGTCTCACCCGGGACTGCTTCCCCTCTGTCTCACCCGGGACTGCTTCCCCTGTGTCTCACCCAGGACTGCTTCCCCTCGCTGTCTCACCCGGGACTGCTTCCCCTCGCTGTCTCACCCAGGACTGCTTCCCCCTCTGTCTCACCCGGGACTGCTTCCCCTCGCTGTCTCACCCAGGACTGCTTCCCCTCGCTGTCTCACCCGGGACTGCTTCCCCTCGCTGTCTCACCCGGGACTGCATCCCCTCTGTCTCACCCGGGACCGCTTCCCCTCGCTGTCTCAAACGGGACTGCATCCCCTCTGTCTCACCCGGGACTGCTTCCCCTCGCTGTCTCACCCAGGACTGCTTCCCCTGTGTCTCACCCGGGACTGCTTCCCCTCTGTCTCACCCGGGACTGCTTCCCCTCGCTGTCTCACCCAGGACTGCTTCCCCTCGCTGTCTCACCCGGGACTGCTTCCCCTCGCTGTCTCACCCGGGACTGCTTCCCCTCTGTCTCACCCGGGACTGCTTCCCCTCTGCCTCACCCGGGACTGCTTCCCCTCTGTCTCACCCGGGACTGCTTCCCCTCGCTGTCTCACCCGGGACTGCTTCCCCTCTGTCTCACCCGGGACTGCTTCCCCTCTGTCTCACCCAAGACCGTTTCCCCTCGCTGTCTCACCCGGGACTGCTTCCCCTCGCTGTCTCACCCGGGACTGCTTCCCCTCTGTCTCACCCAGGACTGCATGTCCTCGATGTCTCACCCGGGACTGCTTCCCCTCGCTGTCTCACCCAGGACTGCTTCCCCTCTGTCTCACCCGGGACTGCTTCCCCTCTGTCTCACCCGGGACTGCTTCCCCTCGCTGTCTCACCCAGGACTGCTTCCCCTCGCTGTCTCACCCGGGACTGCTTCCCCTCGCTGTCTCACCCGGGACTGCATCCCCTCTGTCTCACCCGGGACCGCTTCCCCTCGCTGTCTCAAACGGGACTGCATCCCCTCTGTCTCACCCGGGACTGCTTCCCCTCGCTGTCTCACCCAGGACTGCTTCCCCTCGCTGTCTCACCCAGGACTGCTTCCCCTCGCTGTCTCACCCAGGACTGCTTCCCCTCGCTGTCTCACCCAGGACTGCTTCCCCTCGCTGTCTCACCCGGGACTGCTTCCCCTCGCTGTCTCACCCGGGACTGCTTCCCCTCGCTGTCTCACCCGGGACTGCTTCCCCTCTGTCTCACCCGGGACTGCTTCCCCTCTGTCTCACCCGGGACTGCTTCCCCTCGCTGTCTCACCCGGGACTGCTTCCCCTCGCTGTCTCACCGGGGACTGCTTCCCCTCGCTGTCTCACCGGGGACTGCTTCCCCTCGCTGTCTCACCCGGGACTGCTTCCCCTCGCTGTCTCACCCGGGACTGCTTCCCCTCTGTCTCACCCAGGACCGTTTCCCCTCGCTGTCTCACCCGGGACTGCTTCCCCTCTGTCTCACCCAGGACTGCATGTCCTCGATGTCTCACCCGGGACTGCTTCCCCTCGCTGTCTCACCCAGGACTGCTTCCCCTCTGTCTCACCCGGGACTGCTTCCCCTCTGTCTCACCCGGGACTGCTTCCCCTCGCTGTCTCACCCGGGACTGCTTCCCCTCTGTCTCACCCGGGACTGCTTCCCCTCTGTCTCACCCGGGACTGCTTCCCCTCTGTCTCACCCGGGACTGCTTCCCCTCTGTCTCACCCGGGACTGCTTCCTCTCTGTCTCACCCGGGACCGCTTCCCCTCTGTCTCACCCAGGACTGCTTCCCCTCTGTCTCACCCGGGACTGCTTCCCCTCTGTCTCACCCGGGACTGCTTCCCCTCGCTGTCTCACCCGGGACTGCTTCCCCTCTGTCTCACCCGGGACTGCTTCCCCTCTGTCTCACCCGGGACTGCTTCCCCTCTGTCTCACCCGGGACTGCTTCCCCTCTGTCTCACCCGGGACTGCTTCCTCTCTGTCTCACCCGGGACCGCTTCCCCTGTGTCTCACCCGGGACTGCTTCCCCTGTGTCTCACCCGGGACTGCTTCCCCTGTGTCTCACCCGGGACTGCTTCCCCTGTGTCTCACCCGGGACTGCTTCCCCTCGCTGTCTCACCCAGGACTGCTTCCCCTCTGTCTCACCCGGGACTGCTTCCCCTCGCTGTCTCACCCAGGACTGCTTCCCCTCGCTGTCTCACCCGGGACTGCTTCCCCTCGCTGTCTCAAACGGGACTGCATCCCCTCTGTCTCACCCGGGACTGCTTCCCCTCGCTGTCTCACCCAGGACTGCTTCCCCTGTGTCTCACCCGGGACTGCTTCCCCTCTGTCTCACCCGGGACTGCTTCCCCTCTGTCTCACCCGGGACTGCATCCCCTGTGTCTCACCCGGGACCGCTTCCCCTCGCTGTCTCTCCCGGGACTGCTTCCCCTCTGTCTCACCCGGGACTGCTTCCCCTCGCTGTCTCACCCAGGACTGCTTCCCCTGTGTCTCACCCGGGACTGCTTCCCCTCTGTCTCTCCCGCGACTGCTTCCCCTCTGTCTCACCCGGGACTGCTTCCCCTCGCTGTCTCACCCAGGACTGCTTCCCCTCGCTGTCTCACCCGGGACTGCTTCCCCTCGCTGTCTCACCCGGGACTGCATCCCCTCTGTCTCACCCGGGACCCGCTTCCCCTCGCTGTCTCACCCAGGACTGCTTCCCCTCGCTGTCTCACCCAGGACTGCTTCCCCTCGCTGTCTCACCCAGGACTGCTTCCCCTCGCTGTGTCACACGGGACTGCATCCCCTCTGTCTCACCCGGGACCGCTTCCCCTCGCTGTCTCACCCAGGACTGCTTCCCCTCGCTGTCTCACCCAGGACTGCTTCCCCTCTGTCTCACCCGGGACTGCTTCCCCTCGCTGTCTCACCCAGGACTGCTTCCCCTCGCTGTGTCACACGGGACTGCATCCCCTCTGTCTCACCCGGGACCGATTCCCCGCGCTGTCTCACCCGAGACTGCTTCCTCTCTGTCTCACCCGGGACTGCTTCCCCTCGCTGTCTCACCCAGGACTGCTTCCCCTCGCTGTCTTACCCGGGACTGCATCCCCTCGCTGTCTCAAACGGGACTGCATCCCCTCTGTCTCACCCGGGACTGCTTCCCCTCTGTCTCACCCGGGACTGCTTCCCCTCGCTGTCTCACCCAGGACTGCTTCCCCTCGCTGTCTTACCCGGGACTGCATCCCCTCTGTCTCACCCGGGACCGCTTCCCCTCGCTGTCTCATCCAGGACTGCTTCCCCTCTGTCTCACCCGGGACTGCTTCCCCTCTGTCTCACCCAGGACTGCTTCCCCTCGCTGTCTCACCCGGGACTGCTTCCCCTCTGTCTCACCTAGGACTGCTTCCCCTCGCTGTCTCACCCGGGACTGCTTCCCCTCGCTCTCTCACCCGGGACTGCTTCCCCTCGCTCTCTCACCCGGGACTGCTTCCCCTCGATGTCTCACCCGGGACTGCTTCCCCTCGATGTCTCACCCGGGACTGCTTCCCCTCGCTGTCTCACCCGGGACTGCTTCCCCTCGCTCTCTCACCCGGGACTGATTCCCCTCGATGTCTCACACGGGACTGCTTCCCCTCTGTCTCACCCGGGACTGCTTCCCCTCGCTGTCTCACCCGGGACTGCTTCCCCTCTGTCTCACCCGGGACTGCTTCCCTTTGCTGTCTCACCCAGGACTGCTTCCCCTCGCTGTGTCATCTGGGACTGCTTCGCCTCTGTCTCACCCGGGACTGCTTCCCCTCTGTCTCACCCGGGACTGCTTCCCCTCTATCTCACCTGGGACTGCATCCCCTCTGTCTCACCCGGGACCGATTCCCCTCGCTGTCTCACCCGGGACTGCTTCCCCTCGCTGTCTTACCCGGGACTGCATCCCCTCTGTCTCACCCGGGACTGCTTCCCCTCGCTGTCTCACCCAGGACTGCTTCCCCTCTGTCTCACCCGGGACTGCTTCCCCTCGCTGTCTCACCCGGGACTGCTTCCCCTCGCTGTGTCACACGGGACTGCATCCCCTCTGTCTCACCCGGGACCGATTCGCCGCGCTGTCTCACCCGGGACTGCTTCCCCTCGCTGTCTCACCCGGGTCTGCATCCCCTCTGTCTCACCCGGGACTGCTTCCCCTCTGTCTCACCCGGGACTGCTTCCCCTCGCTGTCTCTCCCGAGACTGCTTCCCCTCTGTCTCACCTGGGACTGCTTCCCCTCGCTGTCTCTCCCGGGACTGCTTCCTCGCTGTCTCACCCGGGTCTGCATCCCCTCTGTCTCACCCGGGACTGCTTCCCCTCGCTGTCTCACCCGGGACTGCATCCCCTCTGTCTCACCCGGGACCGCTTCCCCTCTGTCTCACCCGGGACTGCTTCCCCTCTGTCTCACCCGGGACTGCTTCCCCTCGCTGTCTCACCCAGGACTGCTTCCCCTGTGTCTCACCCGGGACCGCTTCCCCTCGCTGTCTTACCCGGGACTGCATCCCCTCTGTCTCACCCGGGACCGCTTCCACTCGCTGTCTCAAACGGGACTGCATCCCCTCTGTCTCACCCGGGACTGCTTCCCCTCTGTCTCACCCGGGACTGCTTCCCCTCGCTGTCTCACCCAGGACTGCTTCCCCTCGCTATCTCACCCAGGACTGCTTCCCCTCTGTCTCACCCGGGACTGCTTCCCCTCGCTGTCTCACCCAGGACTGCTTCCCCTCGCTGTGTCACACGGGACTGCATCCCCTCTGTCTCACCCGGGACCGATTCCCCGCGCTGTCTCACCCGGGACTGCATCCCCTCTGTCTCACCCGAGACTGCTTCCTCTCTGTCTCACCCGGGACTGCTTCCCCTCGCTGTCTCACCCGGGACTGCATCCCCTCTGTCTCACCCGGGACTGCTTCCCCTCTGTCTCACCCGGGACTGCTTCCCCTCGATGTCTTACCCGGGACTGCATCCCCTCTGTCTCACCCGGGATCGCTTCCCCTCGCTGTCTCATCCAGGACTGCTTCCCCTCTGTCTCACCCGGGACTGCTTCCACTCGCTGTCTCACCCAGGACTGCTTCCCCTCGCTGTCTCACCCGGGACTGCTTCCCCTCGCTCTCTCACCCGGGACTGCTTCCCCTCGCTCTCTCACCCGGGACTGCTTCCCCTCGCTCTCTCACCCGGGACTGCTTCCCCTCGATGTCTCACCCGGGACTGCTTCCCCTCGCTGTCTCACCCGGGACTGCTTCCCCTCGCTCTCTCACCCGGGACTGATTCCCCTCGATGTCTCACACGGGACTGCATCCCCTCTGTCTCACCCGGGACTGCTTCCCCTCTGTCTCACCCGGGACTGCTTCCCCTTGCTGTCTCACCCGGGACTGCTTCCCCTCTGTCTCACCCGGGACTGCTTCCCCTTGCTGTCTCACCCAGGACTGCTTCCCCTCGCTGTGTCATCTGGGACTGCTTCGCCTCTGTCTCACCCGGGACTGCTTCCCCACTGTCTCACCCGGGACTGCTTCCCCTCTATCTCACCTGGGACTGCATCCCCTCTGTCTCACCCGGGACCGATTCCCCTCGCTGTCTCACCCGGGACTGCTTCCCCTCTGTCTCACCCGGGACTGCTTCCCCTCGCTGTCTTACCCGGGACTGCATCCCCTCTGTCTCTCCCGGGACTGCTTCCCCTCGCTGTCTCACCCAGGACTGCTTCCCCTCTGTCTCACCCGGGACTGCTTCCCCTCGCTGTCTCACCCAGGACTGCTTCCTCTCGCTGTGTCACATGGGACTGCATCCCCTCTGTCTCACCCGGGACCGATTCCCCGCGCTGTCTCACCCGGGACTGCTTCCTCTCTGTCTCACCCGGGACTGCTTCCTCTCGCTGTCTCACCCGGGTCTGCATCCCCTCTGTCTCACCCGGGACTGCTTCCCCTCTGTCTCACCCGGGACTGCTTCCCCTCGCTGTCTCTCCCGGGACTGCTTCCCCTCTGTCTCACCCGGGTCTGCATCCCCTCTGTCTCACCCGGGACTGCTTCCCCTCGCTGTCTCACCCGGGACTGCATCCCCTCTGTCTCACCCGGGACCGCTTCCCCTCTGTCTCACCCGGGACTGCTTCCCCTCTGTCACACCCGGGACTGCTTCCCCTCGCTGTCTCACCCAGGACTGCTTCCCCTGTGTCTCACCCGGGACCGCTTCCCCTCGCTGTCTTACCCGGGACTGCATCCCCTCTGTCTCACCCGGGACCGCTTCCCCTCGCTGTCTCAAACGGGACTGCATCCCCTCTGTCTCACCCGGGACTGCTTCCCCTCTGTCTCACCCGGGACTGCTTCCCCTCGCTGTCTCACCCTGGACTGCTTCCCCTCGCTATCTCACCCAGGACTGCTTCCCCTCGCTATCTCACCCAGGACTGCTTCCCCTCTGTCTCACCCGGGACTGCTTCCCCTCGCTGTCTCACCCAGGACTGCTTCCCCTCGCTGTGTCACACGGGACTGCATCCCCTCTGTCTCACCCGGGACCGATTCCCCGCGCTGTCTCACCCGAGACTGCTGCCTCTCTGTCTCACCCGGGACTGCTTCCCCTCGCTGTCTCACCCGGGACTGCATCCCCTCTGTCTCACCCGGGACTGCTTCCCCTCTGTCTCACCCGGGACTGCTTCCCCTCGATGTCTTACCCGGGACTGCATCCCCTCTGTCTCACCCGGGATCGCTTCCCCTCGCTGTCTCATCCAGGACTGCTTCCCCTCGCTGTCTCACCCGGGACTGCTTCCCCTCGCTCTCTCACCCGGGACTGCTTCCCCTCGCTGTCTCACCCGGGACTGCTTCCCCTCGCTCTCTCACCCGGGACTGATTCCCCTCGATGTCTCACACGGGACTGCATCCCCTCTGTCTCACCCGGGACTGCTTCCCCTCTGTCTCACCCGGGACTGCTTCCCCTCGCAGTGTCATCTGGGACTGCTTCGCCTCTGTCTCACCCGGGACTTCTTCCCCTCGCTGTCTCTCCCGGGACTGCTTCCCCTCTGTCTCACCCGGGACTGCTTCCCCTCGCTGTCTCTCCCGGGACTGCTTCCTCGCTGTCTCACCCGGGTCTGCATCCCCTCTGTCTCACCCGGGACTGCTTCCCCTCTGTCTCACCCGGGACTGCTTCCCCTCGCTGTCTCACCCAGGACTGCTTCCCCTGTGTCTCACCCGGGACCGCTTCCCCTCGCTGTCTCTCCCGGGACTGCTTCCCCTCTGTCTCACCCGGGACTGCTTCCCCTCGCTGTCTCTCCCGGGACTGCTTCCTCGCTGTCTCACCCGGGTCTGCATCCCCTCTGTCTCACCCGGGACTGCTTCCCCTCGCTGTCTCACCCGGGACTGCATCTCCTCTGTCTCACCCGGGACCGCTTCCCCTCTGTCTCACCCGGGACTGCTTCCCCTCTGTCACACCCGGGACTGCTTCCCCTCGCTGTCTCACCCAGGACTGCTTCCCCTGTGTCTCACCCGGGACCGCTTCCCCTCGCTGTCTTACCCGGGACTGCATCCCCTCTGTCTCACCCGGGACCGCTTCCCCTCGCTGTCTCAAACGGGACTGCATCCCCTCTGTCTCACCCGGGACTGCTTCCCCTCTGTCTCACCCGGGACCGCTTCCCCTCGCTGTCTTACCCGGGACTGCATCCCCTCTGTCTCACCCGGGACCGCTTCCCCTCGCTGTCTCAAACGGGACTGCATCCCCTCTGTCTCACCCGGGACTGCTTCCCCTCTGTCTCACCCGGGACTGCTTCCCCTCGCTGTCTCACCCAGGACTGCTTCCCCTCGCTATCTCACCCAGGACTGCTTACCCTCTGTCTCACCCGGGACTGCTTGCCCTCGCTGTCTCACCCAGGACTGCTTCCCCTCGCTGTGTCACACGGGACTGCATCCCCTCTGTCTCACTCGGGACCGATTCCACGCGCTGTCTCACCCGAGATTGCTTCCTCTCTGTCTCACCCGGGACTGCTTCCCCTCGCTGTCTCACCCGGGACTGCATCCCCTCTGTCTCACCCGGGACTGCATCCCCTCTGTCTCACCCGGGACTGCTTCCCCTCTGTCTCACCCGGGACTTCTTCCCCTCGCTGTCTCACCCGGGACTGCTTCCCCTCTGTCTCACCCGGGACTGCTTCCCCTCGCTGTCTCACCCGGGACCGCTTCCCCTCTGTCTCACCCGGGACTGCTTCCCCTCTGTCTCACCCGGGACTGCTTCCCCTCGCTGTCTCACCCAGGACTGCTTCCCCTGTGTCTCACCCGGGACCGCTTCCCCTCGCTGTCTCTCCCGGGACTGCTTCCCCTCTGTCTCACCCGGGACTGCTTCCCCTCGCTGTCTCTCCCGGGACTGCTTCCTCGCTGTCTCACCCGGGTCTGCATCCCCTCTGTCTCACCCGGGACTGCTTCCCCTCGCTGTCTCACCCGGGACTGCATCCCCTCTGTCTCACCCGGGACCGCTTCCCCTCTGTCTCACCCGGGACTGCTTCCCCTCTGTCACACCCGGGACTGCTTCCCCTCGCTGTCTCACCCAGGACTGCTTCCCCTGTGTCTCACCCGGGACCGCTTCCCCTCGCTGTCTTACCCGGGACTGCATCCCCTCTGTCTCACCCGGGACTGCTTCCCCTCTGTCTCACCCGGGACTGCTTCCCCTCTGTCTCACCCGGGACTGCTTCCCCTCGCTGTCTCACCCAGGACTGCTTCCCCTCGCTATCTCACCCAGGACTGCTTCCCCTCGCTATCTCACCCGGGACTGCTTCCCCTCGCTGTCTCACCCAGGACTGCTTCCCCTCGCTGTGTCACACGGGACTGCATCCCCTCTGTCTCACCCGGGACCGATTCCCCGCGCTGTCTCACCCGAGACTGCTTCCTCTCTGTCTCACCCGGGACTGCTTCCCCTCGCTGTCTCACCCGGGACTGCATCCCCTCTGTCTCACCCGGGACTGCTTCCCCTCTGTCTCACCCGGGACTGCTTCCCCTCGATGTCTTACCCGGGACTGCATCCCCTCTGTCTCACCCGGGATCGCTTCCCCTCGCTGTCTCATCCAGGACTGCTTCCCCTCTGTCTCACCCGGGACTGCTTCCCCTCGCTGTCTCACCCAGGACTGCTTCCCCTCTGTCTCACCCAGGACTGCTTCCCCTCGCTGTCTCACCCGGGACTGCTTCCCCTCGCTCTCTCACCCGGGACTGCTTCCCCTCGCTCTCTCACCCGGGACTGCTTCCCCTCGATGTCTCACCCAGGACTGCTTCCCCTCGCTGTCTCACCCGGGACTGCTTCCCCTCGCTCTCTCACCCGGGACTGATTCCCCTTGATGTCTCACACGGGACTGCATCCCCTCTGTCTCACCCGGGACTGCTTCCCCTCTGTCTCACCCGGGACTGCTTCCCCTCGCTGTCTCACCCGGGACTGCTTCCCCTCTGTCTCACCCGGGACTGCTTCCCCTTGCTGTCTCACCCAGGACTGCTTCCCCTCGCTGTGTCACACGGGACTGCATCCCCTCTGTCTCACCCGGGACCGATTCCCCGCGCTGTCTCACCCGAGACTGCTTCCTCTCTGTCTCACCCGGGACTGCTTCCCCTCGCTGTCTCACCCGGGACTGCATCCCCTCTGTCTCACCCGGGACTGCTTCCCCTCTGTCTCACCCGGGACTGCTTCCCCTCGATGTCTTACCCGGGACTGCATCCCCTCTGTCTCACCCGGGATCGCTTCCCCTCGCTGTCTCATCCAGGACTGCTTCCCCTCTGTCTCACCCGGGACTGCTTCCCCTCGCTGTCTCACCCAGGACTGCTTCCCCTCTGTCTCACCCAGGACTGCTTCCCCTCGCTGTCTCACCCGGGACTGCTTCCCCTCGCTCTCTCACCCGGGACTGCTTCCCCTCGCTCTCTCACCCGGGACTGATTCCCCTCGATGTCTCACACGGGACTGCATCCCCTCTGTCTCACCCGGGACTGCTTCCCCTCTGTCTCACCCAGGACTGCTTCCCCTCGCTGTCTCACCCGGGACTGCTTCCCCTCTGTCTCACCCGGGACTGCTTCCCCTTGCTGTCTCACCCAGGACTGCTTCCCCTCGCTGTGTCATCTGGGACTGCTTCGCCTCTGTCTCACCCGGGACTGCTTCCCCTCTATCTCACCTGGGACTGCATCCCCTCTGTCTCACCCGGGACCGATTCCCCTCGCTGTCTCACCCGGGACTGCTTCCCCTCTGTCTCACCCGGGACTGCTTCCCCTCGCTGTCATACCCGGGACTGCATCCCCTCTGTCTCACCCAGGACTGCTTCCCCTCTGTCTCACCCGGGACTGCTTCCCCTCGCTGTCTCACCCAGGACTGCTTCCCCTCGCTGTGTCACACGGGACTGCATCCCCTCTGTCTCACCCGGGACCGATTCCCCGCGCTGTCTCACCCGGGACTGCTTCCTCTCTGTCTCACCCGGGACTGCTTCCCCTCGCTGTCTCACCCGGGTCTGCATCCCCTCTGTCTCACCCGGGACTGCTTCCCCTCTGTCTCACCCGGGACTGCTTCCCCTCGCTGTCTCTCCCGGGACTGCTTCCCCTCTGTCTCACCCGGGACTGCTTCCCCTCGCTGTCTCTCCCGGGACTGCTTCCTCGCTGTCTCACCCGGGTCTGCATCCCCTCTGTCTCACCCGGGACTGCTTCCCCTCGCTGTCTCACCCGGGACTGCATCCCCTCTGTCTCACCCGGGACCGCTTCCCCTCTGTCTCACCCGGGACTGCTTCCCCTCTGTCTCACCCGGGACTGCTTCCCCTCGCTGTCTCACCCGGGACTGCTTCCCCTGTGTCTCACCCGGGACCGCTTCCCCTCGCTGTCTCAAACGGGACTGCATCCCCTCTGTCTCACCCGGGACTGCTTCCCCTCTGTCTCACCCGGGACTGCTTCCCCTCTGTCTCACCCGGGACTGCTTCCCCTCGCTGTCTCACCCAGGACTGCTTCCCCTCGCTGTCTCACCCAGGACTGCTTCCACTCGCTGTCTCACCCAGGACTGCTTCCACTCGCTGTCTCACCCAGGACTGCTTCCCCTCGCTGTCTCACCCGGGACTGCTTCCCCTCTGTCTCACCCGGGACCGATTCCCCTCGCTGTCTCACCCGGGACTGCTTCCCCTCGCTGTCTCACCCGGGACTGCATCCCCTCTGTCTCACCCGGGACTGCTTCCCCTCTGTCTCACCCGGGACTGCTTCCCCTCGATGTCTTACCCGGGACTGCATCCCCTCTGTCTCACCCGGGATCGCTTCCCCTCGCTGTCTCATCCAGGACTGCTTCCCCTCTGTCTCACCCGGGACTGCTTCCCCTCGCTGTCTCACCCAGGACTGCTTCCCCTCGCTGTCTCACCCAGGACTGCTTCCCCTCGCTGTCTCACCCGGGACTGCTTCCCCTCGCTCTCTCACCCGGGACTGCTTGCCCTCGCTCTCTCACCCGGGACTGCTTCCCCTCGATGTCTCACCCGGGACTGCTTCCCCTCGATGTCTCACCCGGGACTGCTTCCCCTCGCTGTCTCACCCGGGACTGCTTCCCCTCGCTCTCTCACCCGGGAATGATTCCCCTGGATGTCTCACACGGGACTGCATCCCCTCTGTCTCACCCGGGACTGCTTCCCCTCTGTCTCACCCGGGACTGCTTCCCCTCGCTGTCTCACCCGGGACTGCTTCCCCTCTATCTCACCTGGGACTGCATCCCCTCTGTCTCATCCGGGACCGATTCCCCTCGCTGTCTCACCCGGGACTGCTTCCCCTCTGTCTCACCCGGGACTGCTTCCCCTCGCTGTCTTACCCGGGACTGCATCCCCTCTGTCTCACCCGGGACCGATTCCCCGCGCTGTCTCACCCGGGACTGCTTCCTCTCTGTCTCACCCGGGACTGCTTCCCCTCGCTGTCTCACCCGGGACTGCTTCCCCTCGCTGTCTCACCCGGGTCTGCATCCCCTCGCTGTCTCACCCGGGTCTGCATCCCCTCTGTCTCACCCGGGACCGCTTCCCCTCGCTGTCTCACCCAGGACTGCTTCCCCTCGCTGTCTCACCCAGGACTGCTTCCCCTCGCTGTGTCACACGGGACTGCATCCCCTCTGTCTCACCCGGGACCGCTTCCCCTCGCTGTCTCACCCAGGACTGCTTCCCCTCGCTGTCTCACCCAGGACTGCTTCCCCTCTGTCTCACCCGGGACTGCTTCCCCTCGCTGTCTCACCCAGGACTGCTTCCCCTCGCTGTGTCACACGGGACTGCATCCCCTCTGTCTCACCCGGGACCGATTCCCCGCGCTGTCTCACCCGAGACTGCTTCCTCTCTGTCTCACCCGGGACTGCTTCCCCTCGCTGTCTCACCCGGGACTGCATCCCCTCTGTCTCACCCGGGACTGCTTCCCCTCTGTCTCACCCGGGACTGCTTCCCCTCGCTGTCTTACCCGGGACAGCATCCCCTCTGTCTCACCCGGGACTGCTTCCCCTCGCTGTCTCACCCAGGACTGCTTCCCCTCTGTCTCACCCGGGACCGCTTCCCCTCGCTGTCTCAAACGGGACTGCATCCCCTCTGTCTCACCCGGGACTGCTTCCCCTCTGTCTCACCCGGGACTGCTTCCCCTCGCTGTCTCACCCAGGACTGCTTCCCCTCGCTGTCTCACCCGGGACTGCTTCCCCTCGCTGTCTCACCCGGGACTGCTTCCCCTCTGTCTCACCCGGGACTGCTTCCCCTCGATGTCTTACCCGGGACAGCATCCCCTCTGTCTCACCCGGGACTGCTTCCCCTCGCTGTCTCACCCAGGACTGCTTCCCCTCTGTCTCACCCAGGACTGCTTCCCCTCGCTGTCTCACCCGGGACTGCTTCCCCTCGCTCTCTCACCCGGGACTGCTTCCCCTCGCTCTCTCACCCGGGACTGCTTCCCCTCGATGTCTCACCCGGGACTGCTTCCCCTCGATGTCTCACCCGGGACTGCTTCCCCTCGCTGTCTCACCCGGGACTGCTTCCCCTCGCTCTCTCACCCGGGACTGATTCCCCTCGATGTCTCACACGGGACTGCTTCCCCTCTGTCTCACCCGGGACTGCTTCCCCTCGCTGTCTCACCCGGGACTGCTTCCCCTCTGTCTCACCCGGGACTGCTTCCCTTTGCTGTCTCACCCAGGACTGCTTCCCCTCGCTGTGTCATCTGGGACTGCTTCGCCTCTGTCTCACCCGGGACTGCTTCCCCTCTGTCTCACCCGGGACTGCTTCCCCTCTATCTCACCTGGGACTGCATCCCCTCTGTCTCACCCGGGACCGATTCGCCGCGCTGTCTCACCCGGGACTGCTTCCCCTCGCTGTCTCACCCGGGTCTGCATCCCCTCTGTCTCACCCGGGACTGCTTCCCCTCTGTCTCACCCGGGACTGCTTCCCCTCGCTGTCTCTCCCGGGACTGCTTCCCCTCTGTCTCACCCGGGACTGCTTCCCCTCGCTGTCTCTCCCGGGACTGCTTCCTCGCTGTCTCACCCGGGTCTGCATCCCCTCTGTCTCACCCGGGACTGCTTCCCCTCGCTGTCTCACCCGGGACTGCATCCCCTCTGTCTCACCCGGGACCGCTTCCCCTCTGTCTCACCCGGGACTGCTTCCCCTCTGTCTCACCCGGGACTGCTTCCCCTCGCTGTCTCACCCAGGACTGCTTCCCCTGTGTCTCACCCGGGACCGCTTCCCCTCGCTGTCTTACCCGGGACTGCATCCCCTCTGTCTCACCCGGGACCGCTTCCCCTCGCTGTCTCAAACGGGACTGCATCCCCTCTGTCTCACCCGGGACTGCTTCCCCTCTGTCTCACCCGGGACTGCTTCCCCTCGCTGTCTCACCCAGGACTGCTTCCCCTCGCTATCTCACCCAGGACTGCTTCCCCTCTGTCTCACCCGGGACTGCTTCCCCTCGCTGTCTCACCCAGGACTGCTTCCCCTCGCTGTGTCACACGGGACTGCATCCCCTCTGTCTCACCCGGGACCGATTCCCCGCGCTGTCTCACCCGAGACTGCTTCCTCTCTGTCTCACCCGGGACTGCTTCCCCTCGCTGTCTCACCCGGGACTGCATCCCCTCTGTCTCACCCGGGACTGCTTCCCCTCTGTCTCACCCGGGACTGCTTCCCCTCGATGTCTTACCCGGGACTGCATCCCCTCTGTCTCACCCGGGATCGCTTCCCCTCGCTGTCTCATCCAGGACTGCTTCCCCTCTGTCTCACCCGGGACTGCTTCCCCTCGCTGTCTCACCCAGGACTGCTTCCCCTCTGTCTCACCCAGGACTGCTTCCCCTCGCTGTCTCACCCGGGACTGCTTCCCCTCGCTCTCTCACCCGGGACTGCTTCCCCTCGCTCTCTCACCCGGGACTGCTTCCCCTCGATGTCTCACCCGGGACTGCTTCCCCTCGCTGTCTCACCCGGGACTGCTTCCCCTCGCTCTCTCACCCGGGACTGATTCCCCTCGATGTCTCACACGGGACTGCATCCCCTCTGTCTCACCCGGGACTGCTTCCCCTCTGTCTCACCCGGGACTGCTTCCCCTCGCTGTCTCACCCGGGACTGCTTCCCCTCTGTCTCACCCGGGACTGCTGCCCCTTGCTGTCTCACCCAGGACTGCTTCCCCTCGCTGTGTCATCTGGGACTGCTTCGCCTCTGTCTCACCCGGGACTGCTTCCCCACTGTCTCACCCGGGACTGCTTCCCCTCTATCTCACCTGGGAATGCATCCCCTCTGTCTCACCCGGGACCGATTCCCCTCGCTGTCTCACCCGGGACTGCTTCCCCTCTGTCTCACCCGGGACTGCTTCCCCTCGCTGTCTTACCCGGGACTGCATCCCCTCTGTCTCTCCCGGGACTGCTTCCCCTCGCTGTCTCACCCAGGACTGCTTCCCCTCTGTCTCACCCGGGACCGATTCCCCGCGCTGTCTCACCCGGGACTGCTTCCTCTCTGTCTCACCCGGGACTGCTTCCTCTCGCTGTCTCACCCGGGTCTGCATCCCCTCTGTCTCACCCGGGACTGCTTCCCCTCTGTCTCACCCGGGACTGCTTCCCCTCGCTGTCTCTCCCGGGACTGCTTCCCCTCTGTCTCACCCGGGACTGCTTCCCCTCGCTGTCTCTCCCGGGACTGCTTCCTCGCTGTCTCACCCGGGTCTGCATCCCCTCTGTCTCACCCGGGACTGCTTCCCCTCGCTGTCTCACCCGGGACTGCATCCCCTCTGTCTCACCCGGGACCGCTTCCCCTCTGTCTCACCCGGGACTGCTTCCCCTCTGTCACACCCGGGACTGCTTCCCCTCGCTGTCTCACCCAGGACTGCTTCCCCTGTGTCTCACCCGGGACCGCTTCCCCTCGCTGTCTTACCCGGGACTGCATCCCCTCTGTCTCACCCGGGACCGCTTCCCCTCGCTGTCTCAAACGGGACTGCATCCCCTCTGTCTCACCCGGGACTGCTTCCCCTCTGTCTCACCCGGGACCGCTTCCCCTCGCTGTCTTACCCGGGACTTCATCCCCTCTGTCTCACCCGGGACCGCTTCCCCTCGCTGTCTCAAACGGGACTGCATCCCCTCTGTCTCACCCGGGACTGCTTCCCCTCTGTCTCACCCGGGACTGCTTCCCCTCGCTGTCTCACCCAGGACTGCTTCCCCTCGCTGTGTCACACGGGACTGCATCCCCTCTGTCTCACCCGGGACCGATTCCCCGCGCTGTCTCACCCGAGACTGCTGCCTCTCTGTCTCACCCGGAACTGCTTCCCCTCGCTGTCTCACCCGGGACTGCATCCCCTCTGTCTCACCCGGGACTGCTTCCCCTCTGTCTCACCCGGGACTGCTTCCCCTCGATGTCTTACCCGGGACTGCATCCCCTCTGTCTCACCCGGGATCGCTTCCCCTCGCTGTCTCATCCAGGACTGCTTCCCCTCTGTCTCACCCGGGACTGCTTCCCCTCGCTCTCTCACCCGGGACTGCTTCCCCTCGCTGTCTCACCCGGGACTGCTTCCCCTCGCTCTCTCACCCGGGACTGATTCCCCTCGATGTCTCACACGGGACTGCATCCCCTCTGTCTCACCCGGGACTGCTTCCCCTCTGTCTCACCCGGGACTGCTTCCCCTCGCTGTCTCACCCGGGACTGCTTCCCCTCTGTCTCACCCGGGACTGCTTCCCCTTGCTGTCTCATCCAGGACTGCTTCCCCTCGCTGTGTCATCTGGGACTGCTTCGCCTCTGTCTCACCCGGGACTGCTTCCCCTCTGTCTCACGCGGGACTGCTTCCCCTCTATCTCACCTGGGACTGCATCCCCTCTGTCTCACCCGGGACCGATTCCCCTCGCTGTCTCACCCGGGACTGCTTCCCCTCTGTCTCACCCGGGACTGCTTCCCCTCGCTGTCTTACCCGGGACTGCATCCCCTCTGTCTCACCCGGGACTGCTTCCCCTCGCTGTCTCACCCAGGACTGCTTCCCCTCTGTCACACCCGGGACCGCTTCCCCTCGCTGTCTCAAACGGGACTGCTTCCCCTCTGTCTCACCCGGG
Organism: Chiloscyllium punctatum; assembly: GCF_047496795.1. Classification (NCBI taxonomy): domain Eukaryota; kingdom Metazoa; phylum Chordata; class Chondrichthyes; order Orectolobiformes; family Hemiscylliidae; genus Chiloscyllium; species Chiloscyllium punctatum. Next base: position 178,598,090 of record NC_092739.1, read on the forward strand.
ACCGCTTCCCCTCGCTGTCTTACCCGGGACTGCATCCCCTCTGTCTCACCCGGGACCGCTTCCCCTCGCTGTCTCAAACGGGACTGCATCCCCTCTGTCTCACCCGGGACTGCTTCCCCTCTGTCTCACCCGGGACTGCTTCCCCTCGCTGTCTCACCCAGGACTGCTTCCCCTCGCTATCTCACCCAGGACTGCTTACCCTCTGTCTCACCCGGGACTGCTTGCCCTCGCTGTCTCACCCAGGACTGCTTCCCCTCGCTGTGTCACACGGGACTGCATCCCCTCTGTCTCACTCGGGACCGATTCCCCGCGCTGTCTCACCCGAGATTGCTTCCTCTCTGTCTCACCCGGGACTGCTTCCCCTCGCTGTCTCACCCGGGACTGCATCCCCTCTGTCTCACCCGGGACTGCTTCCCCTCTGTCTCACCCGGGACTGCTTCCCCTCTGTCTCACCCGGGACTGCTTCCCCTCGCTGTCTCACCCGGGTCTGCATCCCCTCTGTCTCACCCGGGACTTCTTCCCCTCGCTGTCTCACCCGGGACTGCTTCCCCTCTGTCTCACCCGGGACTGCTTCCCCTCGCTGTCTCACCCGGGACCGCTTCCCCTCTGTCTCACCCGGGACTGCTTCCCCTCTGTCTCACCCGGGACTGCTTCCCCTCGCTGTCTCACCCAGGACTGCTTCCCCTGTGTCTCACCCGGGACCGCTTCCCCTCGCTGTCTCTCCCGGGACTGCTTCCCCTCTGTCTCACCCGGGACTGCTTCCCCTCGCTGTCTCTCCCGGGACTGCTTCCTCGCTGTCTCACCCGGGTCTGCATCCCCTCTGTCTCACCCGGGACTGCTTCCCCTCGCTGTCTCACCCGGGACTGCATCCCCTCTGTCTCACCCGGGACTGCTTCCCCTCTGTCTCACCCGGGACTGCTTCCCCTCGATGTCTTACCCGGGACTGCATCCCCTCTGTCTCACCCGGGATCGCTTCCCCTCGCTGTCTCATCCAGGACTGCTTCCCCTCTGTCTCACCCGGGACTGCTTCCCCTCGCTGTCTCACCCAGGACTGCTTCCCCTCTGTCTCACCCAGGACTGCTTCCCCTCGCTGTCTCACCCGGGACTGCTTCCCCTCGCTCTCTCACCCGGGACTGCTTCCCCTCGCTCTCTCACCCGGGACTGATTCCCCTCGATGTCTCACACGGGACTGCATCCCCTCTGTCTCACCCGGGACTGCTTCCCCTCTGTCTCACCCAGGACTGCTTCCCCTCGCTGTCTCACCCGGGACTGCTTCCCCTCTGTCTCACCCGGGACTGCTTCCCCTTGCTGTGTCATCTGGGACTGCTTCGCCTCTGTCTCACCCGGGACTGCTTCCCCTCTATCTCACCTGGGACTGCATCCCCTCTGTCTCACCCGGGACCGATTCCCCTCGCTGTCTCACCCGGGACTGCTTCCCCTCTGTCTCACCCGGGACTGCTTCCCCTCGCTGTCTTACCCGGGACTGCATCCCCTCTGTCTCACCCAGGACTGCTTCCCCTCTGTCTCACCCGGGACTGCTTCCCCTCTGTCTCACCCGGGACTGCTTCCCCTCGCTGTCTCACCCAGGACTGCTTCCCCTCGCTGTGTCACACGGGACTGCATCCCCTCTGTCTCACCCGGGACCGATTCCCCGCGCTGTCTCACCCGGGACTGCTTCCTCTCTGTCTCACCCGGGACTGCTTCCCCTCGCTGTCTCACCCGGGTCTGCATCCCCTCTGTCTCACCCGGGACTGCTTCCCCTCTGTCTCACCCGGGACTGCTTCCCCTCGCTGTCTCTCCCGGGACTGCTTCCCCTCTGTCTCACCCGGGACTGCTTCCCCTCGCTGTCTCTCCCGGGACTGCTTCCTCGCTGTCTCACCCGGGTCTGCATCCCCTCTGTCTCACCCGGGACTGCTTCCCCTCGCTGTCTCACCCGGGACTGCATCCCCTCTGTCTCACCCGGGACCGCTTCCCCTCTGTCTCACCCGGGACTGCTTCCCCTCTGTCTCACCCGGGACTGCTTCCCCTCGCTGTCTCACCCGGGACTGCTTCCCCTGTGTCTCACCCGGGACCGCTTCCCCTCGCTGTCTCAAACGGGACTGCATCCCCTCTGTCTCACCCGGGACTGCTTCCCCTCTGTCTCACCCGGGACTGCTTCCCCTCTGTCTCACCCGGGACTGCTTCCCCTCGCTGTCTCACCCAGGACTGCTTCCCCTCGCTGTCTCACCCAGGACTGCTTCCACTCGCTGTCTCACCCAGGACTGCTTCCCCTCGCTGTCTCACCCGGGACTGCTTCCCCTCTGTCTCACCCGGGACCGATTCCCCTCGCTGTCTCACCCGGGACTGCTTCCCCTCGCTGTCTCACCCGGGACTGCATCCCCTCTGTCTCACCCGGGACTGCTTCCCCTCTGTCTCACCCGGGACTGCTTCCCCTCGATGTCTTACCCGGGACTGCATCCCCTCTGTCTCACCCGGGATCGCTTCCCCTCGCTGTCTCATCCAGGACTGCTTCCCCTCTGTCTCACCCGGGACTGCTTCCCCTCGCTGTCTCACCCAGGACTGCTTCCCCTCGCTGTCTCACCCAGGACTGCTTCCCCTCGCTGTCTCACCCAGGACTGCTTCCCCTCGCTGTCTCACCCGGGACTGCTTGCCCTCGCTCTCTCACCCGGGACTGCTTCCCCTCGATGTCTCACCCGGGACTGCTTCCCCTCGATGTCTCACCCGGGACTGCTTCCCCTCGCTGTCTCACCCGGGACTGCTTCCCCTCGCTCTCTCACCCGGGAATGATTCCCCTGGATGTCTCACACGGGACTGCATCCCCTCTGTCTCACCCGGGACTGCTTCCCCTCTGTCTCACCCGGGACTGCTTCCCCTCGCTGTCTCACCCGGGACTGCTTCCCCTCTGTCTCACCCGGGACTGCTTCCCCTTGCTGTCTCACCCAGGACTGCTTCCCCTCGCTGTGTCATCTGGGACTGCTTCGCCTCTGTCTCACCCGGGACTGCTTCCCCTCTATCTCACCTGGGACTGCATCCCCTCTGTCTCATCCGGGACCGATTCCCCTCGCTGTCTTACCCGGGACTGCATCCCCTCTGTCTCACCCGGGACTGCTTCCCCTCGCTGTCTCACCCAGGACTGCTTCCCCTCTGTCTCACCCGGGACTGCTTCCCCTCGCTGTCTCACCCAGGACTGCTTCCCCTCGCTGTGTCACACGGGACTGCATCCCCTCTGTCTCACCCGGGACCGATACCCCGCGCTGTCTCACCCGGGACTGCTTCCTCTCTGTCTCACCCGGGACTGCTTCCCCTCGCTGTCTCACCCGGGACTGCTTCCCCTCGCTGTCTCACCCGGGTCTGCATCCCCTCTGTCTCACCCGGGACTCCTTCCCCTCTGTCTCACCCGGGACTGCTTCCCCTCGCTGTCTCTCCCGGGACTGCTTCCCCTCTGTCTCACCCGGGACTGCTTCCCCTCGCTGTCTCTCCCGGGACTGCTTCCTCGCTGTCTCACCCGGGTCTGCATCCCCTCTGTCTCACCCGGGACTGCTTCCCCTCGCTGTCTCACCCGGGACTGCATCCCCTCTGTCTCACCCGGGACCGCTTCCCCTCTGTCTCACCCGGGACTGCTTCCCCTCTGTCTCACCCGGGACTGCTTCCCCTCTGTCTCACCCGGGACTGCTTCCCCTCGCTGTCTCACCCAGGTCTGCTTCCCCTGTGTCTCACCCGGGACCGCTTCCCCTCGCTATCTTACCCGGGACTGCATCCCCTCTGTCTCACCCGGGACCGCTTCCCCTCGCTGTCTCAAACGGGACTGCATCCCCTCTGTCTCACCCGGGACTGCTTCCCCTCTGTCTCACCCGGGACTGCTTCCCCTCGCTGTCTCACCCAGGACTGCTTCCCCTCGCTGTCTCACCCAGGACTGCTTCCCCTCGCTGTCTCACCCAGGACTGCTACCCCTCTGTCTCAACCGGGACTGCTTCCCCTCGCTGTCTCACCCAGGACTGCTTCCCCTCGCTGTCTCACCCGGGACTGCTTCCTCTCTGTCTCACCCGGGACTGCTTCCCCTCGCTGTCTCACCCGGGACTGCATCCCCTCTGTCTCACCCGGGACTGCTTCCCCTCTGTCTCACCCGGGACTGCTTCCCCTCGATGTCTTACCCGGGACTGCATCCCCTCTGTCTCACCCGGGATCGCTTCCCCTCGCTGTCTCATCCAGGACTGCTTCCCCTCTGTCTCACCCGGGACTGCTTCCCCTCGCTGTCTCACCCAGGACTGCTTCCCCTCTGTCTCACCCGGGACTGCTTCCCCTCGCTGTCTCACCCGGGACTGCTTCCCCTCGCTCTCTCACCCGGGACTGCTTCCCCTCGCTCTCTCACCCGGGACTGATTCCCCTCGATGTCTCACACGGGACTGCATCCCCTCTGTCTCACCCGGGACTGCTTCCTCTCTGTCTCACCCGGGACTGCTTCCCCTCGCTGTCTCACCCGGGACTGCTTCCCCTCTGTCTCACCCGGGACTGCTTCCCCTTGCTGTCTCACCCAGGACTGCTGCCCCTCGCTGTGTCATCTGGGACTGCTTCGCCTCTGTCTCACCCGGGACTGCTTCCCCTCTGTCTCACCCGGGACTGCTTCCCCTCTATCTCACCTGGGACTGCATCCCCTCTGTCTCACCCGGGACCGATTCCCCTCGCTGTCTCAACCGGGACTGCTTCCTCTCTGTCTCACCCGGGACTGCTTCCCCTCGCTGTCTCACCCGGGACTGCTTCACCTCGCTGTCTCACCCGGGACTGCTTCCCCTCTGTCTCACCCGGGACTGCATCTCCTCTGTCTCACCCGGGACCGCATCCCCTCGCTGTCTCAAACGGGACTGCATCCCCTCTGTCTCACCCGGGACTGCTTCCCCTCTGTCTCACCCGGGACTGCTTCCCCTCGCTGTCTTACCCGGGACTGCATCCCCTCTGTCTCACCCGGGACTGCTTCCCCTCGCTGTCTCACCCAGGACAGCTTCCCCTCGCTGTCTCACCCGGGACTGCTTCCCCTCTGTCTATCCTGGGACCGATTCCCCCCTCTGTCTCACCCGGGACTGCTTCCCCTCGCTGTCTCACCCGGGTGTGCATCCCCTCTGTCTCACCCGGGACTGCTTCCCCTCTGTCTCACCCGGGACTGCTTCCCCTCGCTGTCTCTCCCGGGACTGCTTCCCCTCTGTCTCACCCGGGACTGCTTCCCCTCGCTGTCTCTCGCGGGACTGCTTCCTCGCTGTCTCACCCGGGTCTGCATCCCCTCTGTCTCACCCGGGACTGCTTCCCCTCGCTGTCTCACCCGGGACTGCATCCCCTCTGTCTCACCCGGGACTGCTTCCCCTCTGTCTCACCCGGGACTGCTTCCCCTCGCTGTCTCACCCAGGACTGCTTCCCCTCTGTCTCACCCGGGACCGCTTCCCCTCGCTGTCTTACCCGGGACTGTATCCCCTCTGTCTCACCCGGGACCGCTTCCCCTCGCTGTCTCAAACGGGACTGCATCCCCTCTGTCTCACCCGGGACTGCTTCCCCTCTGTCTCACCCGGGACTGCTTCCCCTCGCTGTCTCACCCAGGACTGCTTCCCCTCGCTGTCTCACCCAGGACTGCTTCCCCTCTGTCTCACCTGGGACTGCTTCCCCTCGCTGTCTCACCCAGGACTGCTTCCCCTCGCTGAGTCACACGGGAATGCATCCCCTCTGTCTCACCCGGGACCGATTCCACGCGCTGTCTCACCCGAGACTGCTTCCTCTCTGTCTCACCCGGGACTGCTTCCCCTCGCTGTCTCACCCGGGACTGCATCCCCTCTGTCTCACCTGGGACTGCTTCCCCTCTGTCTCACCCGGGACTGCTTCCCCTCGATGTCTTACCCGGGACTGCATCCCCTCTGTCTCACCCAGGACCGCTTCCCCTCGCTGTCTCATCCAGGACTCCTTCCCCTCTGTCTCACCCGGGACTGCTTCCCCTCGCTGTCTCACCCGGGACTGCTTCCCCTCGCTGTCTCACCCGGGACTGCTTCCCCTCGCTGTCTAACCCGGGACTGCTTCCCCTCGCTCTCTCACCCGGGACTGCTTCCCCTCGCGCTCTCACCCGGGACTGCTTCCCCTCGATGTCTCACCCGGGACTGCTTCCCCTCGCTGTCTCACCCGGGACTGCTTCCCCTCGCTCTCTCACCCGGGACTGATTCCCCTCGATGTCTCACACGGGACTGCATCCCCTCTGTCTCACCCGGGACTGCTTCCCCTCTGTCTCACCCGGGACTGCTTCCCCTCGCTGTCTTACCCGGGACTGCATCCCCTCTGTCTCACCCGGGACTGCTTCCCCTCTGTCTCACCCGGGACTGCTTCCCCTCGCTGTCTCACCCGGGACTGCTTCCCCTCGCTGTCTCACCCGGGACTGCTTCCCCTTTGTCTCACCCGGGACTGCTTCCCCACGCTGTCTCACCCGGGACTGCTTCCCCTCGCTGTCTCACCCGGGACTGCTTCCCCTCTGTCTCACCCGGGACTGATTCCCCTCGATGTCTCACACGGGACTGCATGCCCTGTGTCTCACCCGGGACTGCTTCCCCTCTGTCTCACCCGGGACTGCTTCCCCTCTGTCTCACCCGGGACTGCTTCCCCTCGCTGTCTCACCCGGGACTGCTTCCCCTCGCTGTCTTACCCGGGACTGCATCCCCTCTGTCTCACCCGGGACCGCTTCCCCTCGCTGTCTCATCCAGGACCGCTTCCCCTCTGTCTCACCCGGGACTGCTTCCCCTCGCTGTCTCACCCAGGACTGCTTCCCCTCTGTCTCACCCAGGACTGCTTCCCCTCGCTGTCTCACCCGGGACTGCTTCCCCTCGCTCTCTCACCCGGGACTGCTTCCCCTCGCTCTCTCACCCGGGACTGCTTCCCCTCGATGTCTCACCCGGGACTGCTTCCCCTCGCTGTCTCACCCGGGACTGCTTCCCCTCGCTGTCTCACCCGGGACTGCTTCCCCTCGCTCTCTCACCCGGGACTGATTCCCCTCGATGTCTCACACGGGACTGCATCCCCTCGATGTCTCACACGGGACTGCATCCCCGCTGTCTCACCCGGGACTGCTTCCCCTCGCTGTCTCACCCGGGACTGCTTCCCCTCTGTCTCACCCGGGACTGCTTCCCCTTGCTGTCTCACCCAGGACTGCTTCCCCTCGCTGTGTCATCTGGGACTGCTTCGCCTCTGTCTCACCCGGGACTGCTTCCCCTCTGTCTCACCCGGGACTGCTTCCCCTCTATCTCACCTGGGACTGCATCCCCTCTGTCTCACCCGGGACCGATTCCCCTCGCTGTCTCACCCGGGACTGCTTCCTCTCTGTCTCACCCGGGACTGCTTCCCCTCGCTGTCTCACCCGGGACTGCTTCACCTCGCTGTCTCACCCGGGACTGCTTCCCCTCTGTCTCACCCGGGACTGCATCTCCTCTGTCTCACTCGGGACCGCTTCACCTCGCTGTCTCACCCGGGACTGCTTCCCCTCTGTCTCACCCGGGACTGCTTCCCCTCGCTGTCTTACCCGGGACTGCATCCCCTCTGTCTCACCCGGGACTGCTTCCCCTCGCTGTCTTACCTAGGACTGCTTCCCCTCTGTCTCACCCGGGACTGCTTCCCCTCGCTGTCTCACCCAGGACTGCTTCCCCTCGCTGTCTCACCCGGGACTGCTTCCCCTCTGTCTCTCCTGGGACCAATTCCCCCCTCTGTCTCACCCGGGACTGCTTCCCCTCGCTGTCTCACCCGGGTGTGCATCCCCTCTGTCTCACCCGGGACTGCTTCCCCTCTGTCTCACCCGGGACTGCTTCCCCTCGCTGTCTCTCCCGGGACTGCTTCCCCTCTGTCTCACCCGGGACTGCTTCCCCTCGCTGTCTATCCCGGGACTACTTCCTCGCTGTCTCACCCGGGTCTGCATCCCCTCTGTCTCACCCGGGACTGCTTCCCCTCGCTGTCTCACCCGGGACTGCATCCCCTCTGTCTCACCCGGGACCGCTTCCCCTCTGTCTCACCCGGGACTGCTTCCCCTCGCTGTCTCACCCAGGACTGCTTCCCCTCGCTGTCTCACCCAGGACTGCTTCCCCTCTGTCTCACCCGGGACCGCTTCCCCTCGCTGTCTTACCCGGGACTGTATCCTCTCTGTCTCACCCGGGACTGCTTCCCCTCTGTCTCACCCGGGACTGCTTCCCCTCGCTGTCTCACCCAGGACTGCTTCCCCTCGCTGTCTCACCCAGGACTGCTTCCCCTCTGTCTCACCTGGGACTGCTTCCCCTCGCTGTCTCTCCCGGGACTGCATCCCCTCTGTCTCACCCGGGACTGCTTCCCCTCTGTCTCACCCGGGACTGCTTCCCCTCGATGTCTTACCCGGGACTGCATCCCCTCTGTCTCACCCGGGACCGCTTCCCCCCGCTGTCTCATCCAGGACTGCTTCCCCTCGCTGTCTCACCTGGGACTGCTTCCCCTCGCTGTCTCACCCGGGACTGCATTCCCTCTGTCTCACCCGGGACTGCTTCCCCCCTGTCTCACCCGGGACTGATTACCCTCGATGTCTCACACGGGACTGCATCCCCTCTGTCTCACCCGGGACTGCTTCCCCTCTGTCTCACCCGGGACTGCTTCCCCTCGCGGTCTTACCCGGGACTGCATCCCCTCTGTCTCACCCGGGACGGCTTCCCCTCTGTCTCACCTGGGACTGCTTCCCCTCGCTGTCTCACCCGGGACTGCTTCCCCTCGCTGTCTCACCCGGGACTGCTTCCCCTTTGTCTCACCCGGGACTGCTTCCCCACGCTGTCTCTCCCGGGACTGCTTCCCCTCGCTGTCTCACCCGGGACTGCTTCCCCTCTGTCTCACCCGGGACTGATTCCCCTCGATGTCTCACACGGGACTGCATGCCCTGTGTCTCACCCGGGACTGCTTCCCCTCTGTCTCACCTGGGACTGCTTCCCCTCGCTGTCTTACCCGGGACTGCATCCCCTCTGTCTCACCCGGGACCGCTTCCCCTCGCTGTCTCATCCAGGACTGCTTCCCCTCTGTCTCACCCGGGACTGCTTCCCCTCGCTGTCTCACCCAGGACTGCTTCCCCTCTGTCTCACCCAGGACTGCTTCCCCTCGCTGTCTCACCCGGGACTGCTTCCCCTCGCTCTCTCACCCGGGACTGCTTCCCCTCGCTCTCTCACCCGGGACTGCTTCCCCTCGATGTCTCACCCGGGACTGCTTCCCCTCGCTGTCTCACCCGGGACTGCTTCCCCTCGCTCTCTCACCCGGGACTGATTCCCCTCGATGTCTCACACGGGACTGCATCCCCTCTGTCTCACCCGGGACTGCTTCCCCTCGCTGTCTCACCCGGGACTGCTTCCCCTCTGTCTCACCCGGGACTGCTTCCCCTTGCTGTCTCACCCAGGACTGCTTCCCCTCGCTGTGTCATCTGGGACTGCTTCGCCTCTGTCTCACCCGGGACTGCTTCCCCTCTGTCTCACCCGGGACTGCTTCCCCTCTATCTCACCTGGGACTGCATCCCCTCTGTCTCACCCGGGACCGATTCCCCTCGCTGTCTCACCCGGGACTGCTTCCTCTCTGTCTCACCCGGGACTGCTTCCCCTCGCTGTCTCACCCGGGACTGCTTCACCTCGCTGTCTCACCCGGGACTGCTTCCCCTCTGTCTCACCCGGGACTGCATCTCCTCTGTCTCACCCGGGACCGCTTCCCCTCGCTGTCTCAAACGGGACTGCATCCCCTCTGTCTCACCCGGGACTGCTTCCCCTCTGTCTCACCCGGGACTGCTTCCCCTCGCTGTCTTACCCGGGACTGCATCCCCTCTGTCTCACCCGGGACTGCTTCCCCTCGCTGTCTCACCCAGGACTGCTTCCCCTCTGTCTCACCCGGGACTGCTTCCCCTCGCTGTCTCACCCAGGACTGCTTCCCCTCGCTGTCTCACCCGGGACTGCTTCCCCTCTGTCTCTCCTGGGACCGATTCCCCCCTCTGTCTCACCCGGGACTGCTTCCCCTCGCTGTCTCACCCGGGACTCCTTCCCCTGTGTCTCACCCGGGACTGCTTCCCCTCGCTGTCTCTCCCGGGACTGCTTCCCCTCTGTCTCACCCGGGACTGCTTCCCCTCGCTGTCTCTCCCGGGACTGCTTCCTCGCTGTCTCACCCGGGTCTGCATCCCCTCTGTCTCACCCGGGACTGCTTCCCCTCGCTGTCTCACCCGGGACTTCATCCCCTCTGTCTCACCCGGGACCGCTTCCCCTCTGTCTCACCCGGGACTGCTTCCCCTCTGTCTCACCCGGGACTGCTTCCCCTCGCTGTCTCACCCAGGACTGCTTCCCCTGTGTCTCACCCGGGACCGCTTCCCCTCGCTGTCTTACCCGGGACTGTATCCCCTCTGTCTCACCCGGGACAGCTTCCCCTCGCTGTCTCAAACGGGACTGCATCCCCTCTGTCTCACCCGGGACTGCTTCCCCTCGCTGTCTCACCCAGGACTGCTTCCCCTCGCTGTCTCACCCAGGACTGCTTCCCCTCTGTCTCACCCGGGACTGCTTCCCCACGCTGTCTCTCCCGGGACTGCTTCCCCTCGCTGTCTCACCCGGGACTGCTTCCCCTCTGTCTCACCCGGGACTGCTTCCCCTCGCTGTCTCACCCGGGACTGCTTCCCCTCGCTGTCTCACCCGGGACTGCTTCCCCTTTGTCTCACCCGCGACTGCTTCCCCACGCTGTCTCTCCCGTGACTGCTTCCCCTCGCTGTCTCACCCGGGACTGCTTCCCCTCTGTCTCACCCGGGACTGATTCCCCTCGATGTCTCACACGGGACTGCATGCCCTGTGTCTCACCCGGGACTGCTTCCCCTCTGTCTCACCTGGGACTGCTTCCCCTCGCTGTCTCACCCGGGACTGCTTCCCCTCGCTGTCTTACCCGGGACTGCATCCCCTCTGTCTCACCCGGGACCGCTTCCCCTCGCTGTCTCATCCAGGACTGCTTCCCCTCTGTCTCACCCGGGACTGCTTCCCCTCGCTGTCTCATCCAGGACTGCTTCCCCTCTGTCTCACCCAGGACTGCTTCTCCTCGCTGTCTCACCCGGGACTGCTTCCCCTCGCTCTCTCACCCGGGACTGCTTCCCCTCGCTCTCTCACCCGGGACTGCTTCCCCTCGATGTCTCACCCGGGACTGCTTCCACTCGCTGTCTCACCCGGGACTGCTTCCCCTCGCTCTCTCACCCGGGACTGATTCCCCTCGATGTCTCACACGGGACTGCATCCCCTCTGTTTCACCCGGGACTGCTTCCCCTCGCTGTCTCACCCGGGACTGCTTCCCCTCGCTGTCTCACCCGGGACTGCTTCCCCTCTGTCTCACCCGGGACTGCTTCCCCTTGCTGTCTCACCCAGGACTGCTTCACCTCGCTGTGTCATCTGGGACTGCTTCGCCTCTGTCTCACCCGGGACTGCTTCCCCTCTGTCTCACCCGGGACTGCTTCCCCTCTGTCTCACCTGGGACTGCATCCCCTCTGTCTCACCCGGGACCGATTCCCCTCGCTGTCTCACCCGGGACTGCTTCCTCTCTGTCTCACCCGGGACTGCTTCCCCTCGCTGTCTCACCCGGGACTGCTTCACCTCGCTGTCTCACCCGGGACTGCTTCCCCTCTGTCTCACCCGGGACTGCATCTCCTCTGTCTCACCCGGAACCGCTTCCCCTCGCTGTCTCACCCGGGACTGCTTCACCTCGCTGTCTCACCCGGGACTGCATCCCCTCTGTCTCACCCGGGACTGCTTCCCCTCTGTCTCACCCGGGACTGCTTCCCCTCGCTGTCTTACCCGGGACTGCATCCCCTCTGTCTCACCCGGGACTGCTTCCCCTCGCTGTCTCACCCAGGACTGCTTCCCCTCGCTGTCTCACCCACGACTGCTTCCCCTCGCTGTCTCACCCGGGACTGCTTCCCCTCTGTCTCTCCTGGGACCGATTCCCCCCTCTGTCTCACCCGGGACTGCTTCCCCTCGCTGTCTCACCCGGGTGTGCATCCCCTCTGTCTCACCCGGGACTGCTTCCCCTCGCTGTCTCTCCCGGGACTGCTTCCCCTCGCTGTCTCTCCCGGGACTGCTTCCCCTCTGTCTCACCCGGGTCTGCATCCCCTCTGTCTCACCCGGGACTGCTTCCCCTCGCTGTCTCACCCGGGACTGCATCCCCTCTGTCTCACCCGGGACCGCTTCCCCTCTGTCTCACCCGGGACTGCTTCCCCTCTGTCTCACCCGGGACTGCTTCCCCTCGCTGTCTCACCCAGGACTGCTTCCCCTCTGTCTCACCCAGGACTGCTTCCCCTCGCTGTCTCACCCGGGACTGCTTCCCCTCGCTCTCTCACCCGGGACTGCTTCCCCTCGATGTCTCACCCGGGACTGCTTCCCCTCGCTGTCTCACCCGGGACTGCTTCCCCTCGCTCTCTCACCCGGGACTGATTCCCCTCGATGTCTCACACGGGACTGCATCCCCTCTGTCTCACCCGGGACTGCTTCCCCTCTGTCTCACCCGGGACTGCTTCCCCTCGCTGTCTCACCCGGGACTGCTTCCCCTCTGTCTCACCCGGGACTGCTTCCCCTTGCTGTCTCACCCAGGACTGCTTCCCCTCGCTGTGTCATCTGGGACTGCTTCGCCTCTGTCTCACCCGGGACTGCTTCCCCTCTGTCTCACCCGGGACTGCTTCCCCTCTATCTCACCTGGGACTGCATCCCCTCTGTCTCACCCGGGACCGATTCCCCTCGCTGTCTCACCCGGGACTGCTTCCTCTCTGTCTCACCCGGGACTGCTTCCCCTCGCTGTCTCACCCGGGACTGCTTCACCTCGCTGTCTCACCCGGGACTGCTTCCCCTCTGTCTCACCCGGGACTGCATCTCCTCTGTCTCACCCGGGACCGCTTCCCCTCGCTGTCTCAAACGGGACTGCATCCCCTCTGTCTCACCCGGGACTGCTTCCCCTCTGTCTCACCCGGGACTGCTTCCCCTCGCTGTCTTACCCGGGACTGCATCCCCTCTGTCTCACCCGGGACTGCTACCCCTCGCTGTCTCACCCAGGACTGCTTCCCCTCTGTCTCACCCGGGACTGCTTCCCCTCGCTGTCTCACCCAGGACTGCTTCCCCTCGCTGTCTCACCCGGGACTGCTTCCCCTCTGTCTCTCCTGGGACCGATTCCCCCCTCTGTCTCACCCGGGACTGCTTCCCCTCGCTGTCTCACCCGGGTGTGCATCCCCTCTGTCTCACCCGGGACTGCTTCCCCTCTGTCTCACCCGGGACTGCTTCCCCTCGCTGTCTCTCCCGGGACTGCTTCCCCCCTGTCTCACCCGGGACTGCTTCCCCTCGCTGTCTCTCCCGGGACTGCTTCCTCGCTGTCTCACCCGGGTCTGCATCCCCTCTGTCTCACCCGGGTCTGCATCCCCTCTGTCTCACCCGGGACTGCTTCCCCTCGCTGTCTCACCCGGGACTGCATCCCCTCTGTCTCACCCGGGACCGCTTCCACTCTGTCTCACCCGGGACTGCTTCCCCTCGCTGTCTCACCCAGGACTGCTTCCCCTCTGTCTCACCCGGGACCGCTTCCCCTCGCTGTCTTACCCGGGACTGCATCCCCTCTGTCTCACCCGGGACTGCTTCCCCTCTGTCTCACCCAGGACTGCTTCCCCTCGCTGAGTCACACGGGAATGCATCCCCTCTGTCTCACCCGGGACTGCTTCCCCTCGCTGTCTCACCCAGGACTGCTTCCCCTCGCTGTCTCACCCGGGACTGCTTCCCCTCTGTCTCTCCTGGGACCGATTCCCCCCTCTGTCTCACCCGGGACTGCTTCCCCTCGCTGTCTCACCCGGGACTCCTTCCCCTGTGTCTCACCCGGGACTGCTTCCCCTCGCTGTCTCTCCCGGGACTGCTTCCCCTCTGTCTCACCCGGGACTGCTTCCCCTCGCTGTCTCTCCCGGGACTGCTTCCTCGCTGTCTCACCCAGGTCTGCATCCCCTCTGTCTCACCCGGGACTGCTTCCCCTCGCTGTCTCACCCGGGACTTCATCCCCTCTGTCTCACCCGGGACCGCTTCCCCTCTGTCTCACCCGGGACTGCTTCCCCTCTGTCTCACCCGGGACTGCTTCCCCTCGCTGTCTCACCCAGGACTGCTTCCCCTGTGTCTCACCCGGGACCGCTTCCCCTCGCTGTCTTACCCGGGACTGTATCCCCTCTGTCTCACCCGGGACAGCTTCCCCTCGCTGTCTCAAACGGGACTGCATCCCCTCTGTCTCACCCGGGACTGCTTCCCCTCGCTGTCTCACCCAGGACTGCTTCCCCTCGCTGTCTCACCCAGGACTGCTTCCCCTCTGTCTCACCCGGGACTGCTTCCCCACGCTGTCTCTCCCGGGACTGCTTCCCCTCGCTGTCTCACCCGGGACTGCTTCCCCTCTGTCTCACCCGGGACTGCTTCCCCTCGCTGTCTCACCCGGGACTGCTTCCCCTCGCTGTCTCACCCGGGACTGCTTCCCCTTTGTCTCACCCGCGACTGCTTCCCCACGCTGTCTCTCCCGGGACTGCTTCCCCTCGCTGTCTCACCCGGGACTGCTTCCCCTCTGTCTCACCCGGGACTGATTCCCCTCGATGTCTCACACGGGACTGCATGCCCTGTGTCTCACCCGGGACTGCTTCCCCTCTGTCTCACCTGGGACTGCTTCCCCTCGCTGTCTCACCCGGGACTGCTTCCCCTCGCTGTCTTACCCGGGACTGCATCCCCTCTGTCTCACCCGGGACCGCTTCCCCTCGCTGTCTCATCCAGGACTGCTTCCCCTCTGTCTCACCCGGGACTGCTTCCCCTCGCTGTCTCATCCAGGACTGCTTCCCCTCTGTCTCACCCAGGACTGCTTCTCCTCGCTGTCTCACCCGGGACTGCTTCCCCTCGCTCTCTCACCCGGGACTGCTTCCCCTCGCTCTCTCACCCGGGACTGCTTCCCCTCGATGTCTCACCCGGGACTGCTTCCACTCGCTGTCTCACCCGGGACTGCTTCCCCTCGCTCTCTCACCCGGGACTGATTCCCCTCGATGTCTCACACGGGACTGCATCCCCTCTGTTTCACCCGGGACTGCTTCCCCTCGCTGTCTCACCCGGGACTGCTTCCCCTCGCTGTCTCACCCGGGACTGCTTCCCCTCTGTCTCACCCGGGACTGCTTCCCCTTGCTGTCTCACCCAGGACTGCTTCACCTCGCTGTGTCATCTGGGACTGCTTCGCCTCTGTCTCACCCGGGACTGCTTCCCCTCTGTCTCACCCGGGACTGCTTCCCCTCTGTCTCACCTGGGACTGCATCCCCTCTGTCTCACCCGGGACCGATTCCCCTCGCTGTCTCACCCGGGACTGCTTCCTCTCTGTCTCACCCGGGACTGCTTCCCCTCGCTGTCTCACCCGGGACTGCTTCACCTCGCTGTCTCACCCGGGACTGCTTCCCCTCTGTCTCACCCGGGACTGCATCTCCTCTGTCTCACCCGGAACCGCTTCCCCTCGCTGTCTCAAACGGGACTGCATCCCCTCTGTCTCACCCGGGACTGCTTCCCCTCTGTCTCACCCGGGACTGCTTCCCCTCGCTGTCTTACCCGGGACTGCATCCCCTCTGTCTCACCCGGGACTGCTTCCCCTCGCTGTCTCACCCAGGACTGCTTCCCCTCTGTCTCACCCGGGACTGCTTCCCCTCGCTGTCTCACCCAGGACTGCTTCCCCTCGCTGTCTCACCCGGGACTGCTTCCCCTCTGTCTCTCCTGGGACCGATTCCCCCCTCTGTCTCACCCGGGACTGCTTCCCCTCGCTGTCTCACCCGGGTGTGCATCCCCTCTGTCTCACCCGGGACTGCTTCCCCTCTGTCTCACCCGGGACTGCTTCCCCTCGCTGTCTCTCCCGGGACTGCTTCCCCTCTGTCTCACCCGGGTCTGCATCCCCTCTGTCTCACCCGGGACTGCTTCCCCTCGCTGTCTCACCCGGGACTGCATCCCCTCTGTCTCACCCGGGACCGCTTCCCCTCTGTCTCACCCGGGACTGCTTCCCCTCTGTCTCACCCGGGACTGCTTCCCCTCGCTGTCTCACCCAGGACTGCTTCCCCTCTGTCTCACCCAGGACTGCTTCCCCTCGCTGTCTCACCCGGGACTGCTTCCCCTCGCTCTCTCACCCGGGACTGCTTCCCCTCGATGTCTCACCCGGGACTGCTTCCCCTCGCTGTCTCACCCGGGACTGCTTCCCCTCGCTCTCTCACCCGGGACTGATTCCCCTCGATGTCTCACACGGGACTGCATCCCCTCTGTCTCACCCGGGACTGCTTCCCCTCTGTCTCACCCGGGACTGCTTCCCCTCGCTGTCTCACCCGGGACTGCTTCCCCTCTGTCTCACCCGGGACTGCTTCCCCTTGCTGTCTCACCCAGGACTGCTTCCCCTCGCTGTGTCATCTGGGACTGCTTCGCCTCTGTCTCACCCGGGACTGCTTCCCCTCTGTCTCACCCGGGACTGCTTCCCCTCTATCTCACCTGGGACTGCATCCCCTCTGTCTCACCCGGGACCGATTCCCCTCGCTGTCTCACCCGGGACTGCTTCCTCTCTGTCTCACCCGGGACTGCTTCCCCTCGCTGTCTCACCCGGGACTGCTTCACCTCGCTGTCTCACCCGGGACTGCTTCCCCTCTGTCTCACCCGGGACTGCATCTCCTCTGTCTCACCCGGGACCGCTTCCCCTCGCTGTCTCAAACGGGACTGCATCCCCTCTGTCTCACCCGGGACTGCTTCCCCTCTGTCTCACCCGGGACTGCTTCCCCTCGCTGTCTTACCCGGGACTGCATCCCCTCTGTCTCACCCGGGACTGCTACCCCTCGCTGTCTCACCCAGGACTGCTTCCCCTCTGTCTCACCCGGGACTGCTTCCCCTCGCTGTCTCACCCAGGACTGCTTCCCCTCGCTGTCTCACCCGGGACTGCTTCCCCTCTGTCTCTCCTGGGACCGATTCCCCCCTCTGTCTCACCCGGGACTGCTTCCCCTCGCTGTCTCACCCGGGTGTGCATCCCCTCTGTCTCACCCGGGACTGCTTCCCCTCTGTCTCACCCGGGACTGCTTCCCCTCGCTGTCTCTCCCGGGACTGCTTCCCCCCTGTCTCACCCGGGACTGCTTCCCCTCGCTGTCTCTCCCGGGACTGCTTCCTCGCTGTCTCACCCGGGTCTGCATCCCCTCTGTCTCACCCGGGTCTGCATCCCCTCTGTCTCACCCGGGACTGCTTCCCCTCGCTGTCTCACCCGGGACTGCATCCCCTCTGTCTCACCCGGGACCGCTTCCACTCTGTCTCACCCGGGACTGCTTCCCCTCGCTGTCTCACCCAGGACTGCTTCCCCTCTGTCTCACCCGGGACCGCTTCCCCTCGCTGTCTTACCCGGGACTGTATCCCCTCTGTCTCACCCGGGACCGCTTCCCCTCGCTGTCTCAAACGGGACTGCATCCCCTCTGTCTCACCCGGGACTGCTTCCCCTCGCTGTCTCACCCAGGACTGCTTCCCCTCGCTGAGTCACACGGGAATGCATCCCCTCTGTCTCACCCGGGACCGATTCCCCGCGCTGTCTCACCCGAGACTGCTTCCTCTCTGTCTCACCCGGGACTGCTTCCCCTCGCTGTCTCACCCGGGACTGCATCCCCTCTGTCTCACCCGGGACTGCTTCCCCTCTGTCTCACCCGGGACTGCTTCCCCTCGATGTCTTACCCGGGACTGCATCCCCTCTGTCTCACCCGGGACCGCTTCCCCTCGCTGTCTCATCCAGGACTGCTTCCCCTCGATGTCTCACCCGGGACTGATTCCCCTCGATGTCTCACCCGGGACTGCTTCCCCTCGCTCTCTCACCCGGGACTGCTTCCCCTCGCTGTCTCACCCGGGACTGCTTCCCCTCTATCTCACCCGGGACTGCTTCCCCTCTGTCTCACCCGGGACTGCTTCCCCTCGCTGTCTCACCCAGGACTGCTTCCCCTCTGTCTCACCCAGGACTGATTCCCCTCTGTCTCACCCGGGACTGCATCCCCTCTATCTCATCCGGGACTGCTTCCCCTCTGACTCACCCGGGACTGCTTCCCCTCTGTCTCACCCGGGACTGCTTCCCCTCGCTGTCTCACCCGGGACTGCTTCCCCTCTGTCTCACCCGGGACCGCTTCCCCTCGCTGTCTCACCCGGGACTGCTTCCCCTCTGTCTCACCCGGGACTGCTTCCCCTCGCTGTGTCACAAGGGACTGCATCCCCTCTGTCTCACCCGGGACCGATTCACCGCGCTGTCTCACCCGGGACCGCTTCCCCTCGCTGTCTCACCCGGGACTGCTTCCCCTCTGTCTCACCCGGGACTGCTTCCCCTCGCTGTGTCACACGGGACTGCATCCCCTCTGTCTCACCCGGGACCGATTCACCGCGCTGTCTCACCCGGGACTGCTTCCCCTCGCTGTCTCACCCGGGACTGCATTCCCTCTGTCTCACCCGGGACTGCTTCCCCCCTGTCTCACCCGGGACTGCTTCCCCTCGCTGTCTCTCCCGGGACTGCTTACCCTCTGTCTGACCCGGGACCGCTTCCCCTCGCTGTCTTACCCGGGACTACATCCCCTTTGTCTCACCCGGGACCGCTTCCCCTCGCTGTCTCAAACGGGACTGCATTCCCTCTGTCTCACCCGGGACTGCTTCCCCTCTGTCTCACCCGGGACTGCTTCCCCTCGATGTCTTACCCGGGACTGCATCCCCTCTGTCTCACCCGGGACCGCTTCCCCTCGCTGTCTCATCCAGGACTGCTTCCCCTCTGTCTCACCCGGGACTGCTTCCCCTCGCTGTCTCACCCGGGACTGCTTCCCCTCGCTCTCTCACCCGGGCCTGCCTCCCCTCGCTGTCTCACCCAGGACTGCTTCCCCTCGCTGTCTCACCCGGGACTGCTTCCCCTCGCTGTCTCACCCGGGACTGCTTCCCCTCGCTCTCTCACCCGGGACTGATTCCCCTCGATGTCTCACACGGGACTGCATCCCCTCTGTCTCACCCGGGACTGCTTCCCCTCGCTGTCTTACCCGGGACTGCTTCCCCTCGCTGTCTTACCCGGGACTGCATCCACTCTGTCTCACCCGGGACTGTTTCCCCTCTGTCTCACCCGGGACTGCTTCCCCTCGCTGTCTCACCCGGGACTGCTTCCTCTCGCTGTCTTACCCGGGACTGCATCCCCTCTGTCTCACCCGGGACCGCTTCCCCTCGCTGTGTCATCCAGGACTGCTTCCCCTCTGTCTCACCCGGGACTGCTTCCCCTCGCTGTCTCACCCGGGACTGCTTCCCCTCTGTCTCACCCGGGACTGCTTCCCCTCGCTGTCTCACCCGGGACTGCTTCCCCTCTGTCTCACCCGGGACTGCTTCCCCTCTGTCTCACCCAGGACTGCTTCCCCTCGCTGTCTCACCCGGGACTGCTTCCCCTCGCTGTCTCACCCGGGACTGCTTCCCCTCGCTGTCTCACCCGGGACTGCTTCCCCTCTGTCTCACCCGGGACTGCTTCCCCTCGCTGTCTCACCCAGGACTGCTTCCCCTCGCTGTCTCACCCAGGACTGCTTCCCCTCGCTGTCTCACCCGGGACTGCTTCCCCTCTGTCTCACCCGGGACTGCTTCCTCTCTGTCTCACCCGGGACTGCATCCCCTCTGTCTCACCCGGGACTGCTTCCCGTCGCTGTCTCACCCGGGACTGCTTCCCGTCGCTGTCTCACCCGGGACTGCTTCCCGTCGCTGTCTCACCCGGGACTGCTTCCCGTCGCTGTCTCACCCGGGACTGCTTCCCCTCGCTGTCTCACCCGGGACTGCATCCCCTCTGTCTCACCCGGGACTGCTTCCCCTCTGTCTCACCCGGGACTGCTTCCCGTCGCTGTCTCTCCCGGGACTGCTTCGCCTCTGTCTCACCCGGACCGCTTCCCCTCGCTGTCTCACACGGGACTGCTTCCCCTCTGTCTCACCCGGGACTGCTTCCCCTCGCTGTCTCTCCCGGGACTGCTTCCCCTCGCTGTCTCACCCAGGACAGCTTCCCCTCTGTCTCACCCAGGACTGCTTCCCCTCGCTGTCTCACCCGGGACTGCTTCCCCTCTGTCTCACCCGGGACTGCTTCCCCTCGCTGTCTCACCCGGGACTGCTTCCCCTCTGTCTCACCCGGGAGTGCTTCCCCACTGTCTCACCCGGGACTGCTTCCCCTCGCTGTCTCACCCGGGACTGCTTCCTCTCTGTCACACCCGGGACCGATTCCCCTCGCTGTCTCACCCGGGACTGCTTCCCCTCTGTCTCACCCGGGACTGCTTCCCCTCGCTGTCTCACCCGGGACTGCTTCCCCTCTGACTCACCCGGGACTGCTTCCCCTCTGACTCACCCGGGACTGCTTCCCCTCGCTGTCTAACCCGGGACTGCTTCCCCTCTGTCTCACCCGGGACTGCTTCCCCTCGCTGTCTCACCCGGGACAGCTTCCCCTCTATCTCCCCCGGGACTGATTCCCCTCGATGTCTCACCCGGGACTGCATCCCCTCTGTCTGACCCGGGACTGCTTCCCCTCTGTCTCACCCGGGAATGATTCCCCTCGATGTCTCACCTGGGACTGCATCCCCTCTGTCTCACCCGGGACTGCTTCCACTCTGTCTCACCCGGGACTGCTTCCCCTCGCTGTCTCACCCGGGACTGCTTCCCCTCGATGTCTCACCCGGGACTGCATCCCCTCTGTCTCACCCGGTACTGCTTCCCCTCGCTGTCTCATCCGGGACTGCTTCCCCTCGCTGTCTCACCCGGGACTGCTTCCCCTCGCTGTCGCACCCGGGACTGCTTCCGCTCGCTGTCTCACCCAGTACTGCTTCCCCTCGCTGACTCACCCGGGACTGATTCCCCTCGCTGTCTCACCCGGGACTGCTTCCCCTCTGTCTTACCCGGGACTGCTTCCCCACTATCTCACCCGGGACTGCTTCCCCACTGTCTCACCCGGGACTGCTTCCCCTCTGTCTCACCCAGGACCGTTTCCCCTCGCTGTCTCACCCGGGACTGCTTCCCCTCTGTCTCACCCGGGACTGCTTCCCCTCGCTGTCTCACCCGGGACTGATTCCCCTCGCTGTCTCACCCGGGACTGCTTCCCCTCTGTCTTACCCGGGACTGCTTCCCCACTATCTCACCCGGGACTGCTTCCCCACTGTCTCACCCGGGACTGCTTCCCCTCTGTCTCACCCAGGACCGTTTCCCCTCGCTGTCGCACCCGGGACTGCTTCCCCTCTGTCTCACCCGGGACTGCTTCCCCTCGCTGTCTCACCCGGGACTGCATCCCCTCTGTCTCACCCGGGACCGCTTCCCCTCGCTGTCTCACCCAGGACTGCTTCCCCTCGCTGTGTCATCTGGGACTGCTTCGCCTCTGTCTCACCCGGGACTGCTTCCCCTCTATCTCACCTGGGACTGCATCCCCTCTGTCTCACCCGGGACCGATTCCCCTCGCTGTCTCACCCGGGACTGCTTCCTCTCTGTCTCACCCGGGACTGCTTCCCCTCGCTGTCTCACCCGGGACTGCTTCCCCTCGCTGTCTCACCCGGGACTGCTTCCCCTCTGTCTCACCCGGGACTGCTTCCCCTCGCTGTCTCACCCAGGACTGCTTCCCCTCGCTGTCTCACCCAGGACTGCTTCCCCTCGCTGTCTCACCCGGGACTGCTTCCCCTCTGTCTCACCCGGGACTGCTTCCTCTCTGTCTCACCCGGGACTGCATCCCCTCTGTCTCACCCGGGACTGCTTCCCGTCGCTGTCTCACCCGGGACTGCTTCCCGTCGCTGTCTCACCCGGGACTGCTTCCCGTCGCTGTCTCACCCGGGACTGCTTCCCGTCGCTGTCTCACCCGGGACTGCTTCCCCTCGCTGTCTCACCCGGGACTGCATCCCCTCTGTCTCACCCGGGACTGCTTCCCCTCTGTCTCACCCGGGACTGCTTCCCGTCGCTGTCTCTCCCGGGACTGCTTCGCCTCTGTCTCACCCGGACCGCTTCCCCTCGCTGTCTCACACGGGACTGCTTCCCCTCTGTCTCACCCGGGACTGCTTCCCCTCGCTGTCTCTCCCGGGACTGCTTCCCCTCGCTGTCTCACCCAGGACAGCTTCCCCTCTGTCTCACCCAGGACTGCTTCCCCTCGCTGTCTCACCCGGGACTGCTTCCCCTCTGTCTCACCCGGGACTGCTTCCCCTCGCTGTCTCACCCGGGACTGCTTCCCCTCTGTCTCACCCGGGAGTGCTTCCCCACTGTCTCACCCGGGACTGCTTCCCCTCGCTGTCTCACCCGGGACTGCTTCCTCTCTGTCACACCCGGGACCGATTCCCCTCGCTGTCTCACCCGGGACTGCTTCCCCTCTGTCTCACCCGGGACTGCTTCCCCTCGCTGTCTCACCCGGGACTGCTTCCCCTCTGACTCACCCGGGACTGCTTCCCCTCTGACTCACCCGGGACTGCTTCCCCTCGCTGTCTAACCCGGGACTGCTTCCCCTCTGTCTCACCCGGGACTGCTTCCCCTCGCTGTCTCACCCGGGACAGCTTCCCCTCTATCTCCCCCGGGACTGATTCCCCTCGATGTCTCACCCGGGACTGCATCCCCTCTGTCTGACCCGGGACTGCTTCCCCTCTGTCTCACCCGGGAATGATTCCCCTCGATGTCTCACCTGGGACTGCATCCCCTCTGTCTCACCCGGGACTGCTTCCACTCTGTCTCACCCGGGACTGCTTCCCCTCGCTGTCTCACCCGGGACTGCTTCCCCTCGATGTCTCACCCGGGACTGCATCCCCTCTGTCTCACCCGGTACTGCTTCCCCTCGCTGTCTCATCCGGGACTGCTTCCCCTCGCTGTCTCACCCGGGACTGCTTCCCCTCGCTGTCGCACCCGGGACTGCTTCCGCTCGCTGTCTCACCCAGTACTGCTTCCCCTCGCTGACTCACCCGGGACTGATTCCCCTCGCTGTCTCACCCGGGACTGCTTCCCCTCTGTCTTACCCGGGACTGCTTCCCCACTATCTCACCCGGGACTGCTTCCCCACTGTCTCACCCGGGACTGCTTCCCCTCTGTCTCACCCAGGACCGTTTCCCCTCGCTGTCTCACCCGGGACTGCTTCCCCTCTGTCTCACCCGGGACTGCTTCCCCTCGCTGTCTCACCCGGGACTGATTCCCCTCGCTGTCTCACCCGGGACTGCTTCCCCTCTGTCTTACCCGGGACTGCTTCCCCACTATCTCACCCGGGACTGCTTCCCCACTGTCTCACCCGGGACTGCTTCCCCTCTGTCTCACCCAGGACCGTTTCCCCTCGCTGTCGCACCCGGGACTGCTTCCCCTCTGTCTCACCCGGGACTGCTTCCCCTCGCTGTCTCACCCGGGACTGCATCCCCTCTGTCTCACCCGGGACCGCTTCCCCTCGCTGTCTCACCCAGGACTGCTTCCCCTCGCTGTGTCATCTGGGACTGCTTCGCCTCTGTCTCACCCGGGACTGCTTCCCCTCTATCTCACCTGGGACTGCATCCCCTCTGTCTCACCCGGGACCGATTCCCCTCGCTGTCTCACCCGGGACTGCTTCCTCTCTGTCTCACCCGGGACTGCTTCCCCTCGCTGTCTCACCCGGGACTGCTTCACCTCGCTGTCTCACCCGGGACTGCTTCCCCTCTGTCTCACCCGGGACTACATCTCCTCTGTCTCACCCGGAACCGCTTCCCCTCGCTGTCTCAAACGGGACTGCATCCCCTCTGTCTCACCCGGGACTGCTTCCCCTCTGTCTCACCCGGGACTGCTTCCCCTCGCTGTCTTACCCGGGACTGCATCCCCTCTGTCTCACCCGGGACTGCTTCCCCTCGCTGTCTCACCCAGGACTGCTTCCCCTCGCTGTCTCACCCAGGACTGCTTCCCCTCTGTCTCACCCGGGACTGCTTCCCCTCGCTGTCTCACCCAGGACTGCTTCCCCTCGCTGTCTCACCCGGGACTGCTTCCCCTCTGTCTCTCCTGGGACCGATTCACCCCTCTGTCTCACCCGGGACTGCTTCCCCTCGCTGTCTCACCCGGGTGTGCATCCCCTCTGTCTCACCCGGGACTGCTTCCCCTCTGTCTCACCCGGGACTGCTTCCCCTCGCTGTCTCTCCCGGGACTGCTTCCCCTCTGTCTCACCCGGGTCTGCATCCCCTCTGTCTCACCCGGGACTGCTTCCCCTCGCTGTCTCACCCGGGACTGCATCCCCTCTGTCTCACCCGGGACCGCTTCCCCTCTGTCTCACCCGGGACTGCTTCCCCTCTGTCTCACCCGGGACTGCTTCCCCTCGCTGTCTCA
Source organism: Chiloscyllium punctatum (assembly GCF_047496795.1). Lineage (NCBI taxonomy): Eukaryota > Metazoa > Chordata > Chondrichthyes > Orectolobiformes > Hemiscylliidae > Chiloscyllium > Chiloscyllium punctatum. Next base: position 178,622,410 of record NC_092739.1, read on the forward strand.
CCCAGGACTGCTTCCCCTCTGTCTCACCCAGGACTGCTTCCCCTCGCTGTCTCACCCGGGACTGCTTCCCCTCGCTCTCTCACCCGGGACTGCTTCCCCTCGATGTCTCACCCGGGACTGCTTCCCCTCGCTGTCTCACCCGGGACTGCTTCCCCTCGCTCTCTCACCCGGGACTGATTCCCCTCGATGTCTCACCCGGGACTGCTTCCCCTCTGTCTCACCCGGGACTGCTTCCCCTCTGTCTCACCCGGGACCGATTCCCCTCGCTGTCTCACCCGGGACTGCTTCCTCTCTGTCTCACCCGGCACTGCTTCCCCTCGCTGTCTCACCCGGGACTGCTTCACCTCGCTGTCTCACCCGGGACTGCTTCCCCTCTGTCTCACCCGGGACCGCTTCCCCTCGCTGTCTCAAACGGGACTGCATCCCCTCTGTCTCACCCGGGACTGCTTCCCCTCTGTCTCACCCGGGACTGCTTCCCCTCGCTGTCTTACCCGGGACTGCATCCCCTCTGTCTCACCCGGGACTGCTACCCCTCGCTGTCTCACCCAGGACTGCTTCCCCTCTGTCTCACCCGGGACTGCTTCCCCTCGCTGTCTCACCCAGGACTGCTTCCCCTCGCTGTCTCACCCGGGACTGCTTCCCCTCTGTCTCTCCTGGGACCGATTCCCCCCTCTGTCTCACCCGGGACTGCTTCCCCTCGCTGTCTCACCCGGGTGTGCATCCCCTCTGTCTCACCCGGGACTGCTTCCCCTCTGTCTCACCCGGGACTGCTTCCCCTCGCTGTCTCTCCCGGGACTGCTTCCCCCCTGTCTCACCCGGGACTGCTTCCCCTCGCTGTCTCTCCCGGGACTGCTTCCTCGCTGTCTCACCCGGGTCTGCATCCCCTCTGTCTCACCCGGGACTGCTTCCCCTCGCTGTCTCACCCGGGACTGCATCCCCTCTGTCTCACCCGGGACCGCTTCCACTCTGTCTCACCCGGGACTGCTTCCCCTCGCTGTCTCACCCAGGACTGCTTCCCCTCTGTCTCACCCGGGACCGCTTCCCCTCGCTGTCTTACCCGGGACTGTATCCCCTCTGTCTCACCCGGGACCGCTTCCCCTCGCTGTCTCACCCGGGACTGCATCCCCTCTGTCTCACCCGGGACTGCTTCCCCTCGCTGTCTCACCCAGGACTGCTTCCCCTCGCTGAGTCACACGGGAATGCATCCCCTCTGTCTCACCCGGGACCGATTCCCCGCGCTGTCTCACCCGAGACTGCTTCCTCTCTGTCTCACCCGGGACTGCTTCCCCTCGCTGTCTCACCCGGGACTGCATCCCCTCTGTCTCACCCGGGACTGCTTCCCCTCTGTCTCACCCGGGACTGCTTCCCCTCGATGTCTTACCCGGGACTGCATCCCCTCTGTCTCACCCGGGACCGCTTCCCCTCGCTGTCTCATCCAGGACTGCTTCCCCTCGATGTCTCACCCGGGACTGATTCCCCTCGATGTCTCACCCGGGACTGCTTCCCCTCGCTCTCTCACCCGGGACTGCTTCCCCTCGCTGTCTCACCCGGGACTGCTTCCCCTCTATCTCACCCGGGACTGCTTCCCCTCTGTCTCACCCGGGACTGCTTCCCCTCGCTGTCTCACCCAGTACTGCTTCCCCTCGCTGTCTCACCCAGTACTGCTTCCCCTCTGTCTCACCCAGGACTGATTCCCCTCTGTCTCACCCGGGACTGCATCCCCTCTATCTCATCCGGGACTGCTTCCCCACTGACTCACCCGGGACTGCTTCCCCTCGCTGTCTCACCCGGGACTGCTTCCCCTCGCTGTCTCACCCGGGACTGCTTCCCCTCTGTCTCACCCGGGACCGCTTCCCCTCGCTGTCTCACCCGGGACTGCTTCCCCTCTGTCTCACCCGGGACTGCTTCCCCTCGCTGTGTCACACGGGACTGCATCCCCTCTGTCTCACCCGGGACCGATTCACCTCGCTGTCTCACCCGGGACTGCTTCCCCTCGCTGTCTCACCCGGGACTGCATTCCCTCTGTCTCACCCGGGACTGCTTCCCCCCTGTCTCACCCGGGACTGCTTCCCCTCGCTGTCTCTCCCGGGACTGCTTACCCTCTGTCTGACCCGGGACCGCTTCCCCTCGCTGTCTTACCCGGGACTACATCCCCTTTGTCTCACCCGGGACCGCTTCCCCTCGCTGTCTCAAACGGGACTGCATTCCCTCTGTCTCACCCGGGACTGCTTCCCCTCTGTCTCACCCGGGACTGCTTCCCCTCGATGTCTTACCCGGGACTGCATCCCCTCTGTCTCACCCGGGACCGCTTCCCCTCGCTGTCTCATCCAGGACTGCTTCCCCTCTGTCTCACCCGGGACTGCTTCCCCTCGCTGTCTCACCCGGGACTGCTTCCCCTCGCTCTCTCACCCGGGCCTGCCTCCCCTCGCTGTCTCACCCGGGACTGCTTCCCCTCGCTGTCTCACCCGGGACTGCTTCCCCTCGCTGTCTCACCCGGGACTGCTTCCCCTCGCTGTCTCACCCGGGACTGCTTCCCCTCGCTGTCTCACCCAGGACTGCTTCCCCTCGCGCTCTCACCCGGGACTGATTCCCCTCGATGTCTCACACGGGACTGCATCCCCTCTGTCTCACCCGGGACTGCTTCCCCTCGCTGTCTTACCCGGGACTGCTTCCCCTCGCTGTCTTACCCGGGACTGCATCCACTCTGTCTCACCCGGGACTGTTTCCCCTCTGTCTCACCCGGGACTGCTTCCCCTCGCTGTCTCACCCGGGACTGCTTCCTCTCGCTGTCTTACCCGGGACTGCATCCCCTCTGTCTCACCCGGGACCGCTTCCCCTCGCTGTCTCATCCAGGACTGCTTCCCCTCTGTCTCACCCGGGACTGCTTCCCCTCGCTGTCTCACCCGGGACTGCTTCCCCTCTGTCTCACCCGGGACTGCTTCCCCTCGCTGTCTCACCCGGGACTGCTTCCCCTCTGTCTCACCCGGGACTGCTTCCCCTCTGTCTCACCCAGGACTGCTTCCCCTCGCTGTCTCACCCGGGACTGCTTCCCCTCGCTGTCTCACCCGGGACTGCTTCCCCTCGCTGTCTCACCCGGGACTGCTTCCCCTCTGTCTCACCCGGGACTGCTTCCCCTCGCTGTCTCACCCAGGACTGCTTCCCCTCGCTGTCTCACCCAGGACTGCTTCCCCTCGCTGTCTCACCCGGGACTGCTTCCCCTCTGTCTCACCCGGGACTGCTTCCTCTCTGTCTCACCCGGGACTGCATCCCCTCTGTCTCACCCGGGACTGCTTCCCGTCGCTGTCTCACCCGGGACTGCTTCCCGTCGCTGTCTCACCCGGGACTGCTTCCCGTCGCTGTCTCACCCGGGACTGCTTCCCCTCGCTGTCTCACCCGGGACTGCATCCCCTCTGTCTCACCCGGGACTGCTTCCCCTCTGTCTCACCCGGGACTGCTTCCCGTCGCTGTCTCTCCCGGGACTGCTTCGCCTCTGTCTCACCCGGACCGCTTCCCCTCGCTGTCTCACACGGGACTGCTTCCCCTCTGTCTCACCCGGGACTGCTTCCCCTCGCTGTCTCTCCCGGGACTGCTTCCCCTCGCTGTCTCACCCAGGACAGCTTCCCCTCTGACTCACCCAGGACTGCTTCCCCTCGCTGTCTCACCCGGGACTGCTTCCCCTCTGTCTCACCCGGGAGTGCGTCCCCTCTGTCTCACCCGGGACTGCTTCCCCTCGCTGTCTCACCCGGGACTGCTTCCTCTCTGTCACACCCAGGACCGATTCCCCTCGCTGTCTCACCCGGGACTGCTTCCCCTCTGTCTCACCCGGGACTGCTTCCCCTCGCTGTCTCACCCGGGACTGCTTCCCCTCTGACTCACCCGGGACTGCTTCCCCTCTGTCTCACCCGGGACTGCTTCCCCTCGCTGTCTAACCCGGGACTGCTTCCCCTCTGTCTCACCCGGGACTGCTTCCCCTCGCTGTCTCCCCGGGACAGCTTCCCCTCGCTGTCTCCCCCGGGACTGATTCCCCTCGATGTCTCACCCGGGACTGCATCCCCTCTGTCTGACCCGGGACTGCTTCCCCTCTGTCTCACCCGGGACTGATTCCCCTCGATGTCTCACCTGGGACTGCATCCCCTCTGTCTCACCCGGGACTGCTTCCACTCTGTCTCACCCGGGACTGCTTCCCCTCGCTGTCTCACCCGGGACTGCTTCCCCTCGATGTCTCACCCGGGACTGCATCCCCTCTGTCTCACCCGGTACTGCTTCCCCTCGCTGTCTCATCCGGGACTGCTTCCCCTCGCTGTCTCACCCGGGACTGCTTCCCCTCTGTCTTACCCGGGACTGCTTCCCCACTATCTCACCCGGGACTGCTTCCCCACTGTCTCACCTGGGACTGCTTCCCCTCTGTCTCACCCAGGACCGTTTCCCCTCGCTGTCGCACCCGGGACTGCTTCCCCTCTGTCTCACCCGGGACTGCTTCCCCTCGCTGTCTCACCCGGGACTGCATCCCCTCTGTCTCACCCGGGACCGCTTCCCCTCGCTGTCTCACCCAGGACTGCTTCCCCTCGTTGTGTCATCTGGGACTGCTTCGCCTCTGTCTCACCCGGGACTGCTTCCCCTCTGTCTCACCCGGGACTGCTTCCCCTCTATCTCACCTGGGACTGCATCCCCTCTGTCTCACCCGGGACCGATTCCCCTCGCTGTCTCACCCGGGATTGCTTCCTCTCTGTCTCACCCGGGACCGATTCCCCTCGCTGTCTCACCCGGGACTGCTTCCTCTCTGTCTCACCCGGGATTGCTTTCCCTCGCTGTGTTACCCGGGACTGCATCCCCTCTGTCTCACCCGGGACCGCTTCCCCTCGCTGTCTTACCCGGGACTGCTTCCCCTCTGTCTCACCCGGGACTGCTTCCCCTCGCTGTCTCACCCGGGACCGCTTCCCCTCGCTGTCTCAAACCGGACTGCATCCCCTCTGTCTCACCCGGGACTGCTTCCCCTCACTGTCTTACCCGGGACTGCATCCCCTCTGTCTCACCCGGGACTGCTTCCCCTCGCTCTCTCACCCGGGACTGCATCCCCTCTGTCTCACCCGGGACCGCTTCCCCTCGCTGTCTCAAACCGGGACTGCTTCCTCTATGTCTCACCCGGGACCGATTACCCTCGCTGTCTCACCCGGGACTGCTTCCGCTCTGTCTCACCCAGGACTGCTTCCCCTCGCTGTCTCACCCGGGACTGCTTCCCCTCGCTGTCTCACCCGGGACCGCTTCCCCTCGCTGTCTCAAACCGGACTGCATCCCCTCTGTCTCACCCGGGACTGCTTCCCCTCACTGTCTTACCCGGGACTGCATCCCCTCTGTCTCACCCGGGACTGCTTCCCCTCGCTCTCTCACCCAGGACTGCTTCCCCTCTGTCTCACCCAGGACTGCTTCCCCTCGCTGTCTCACCCGGGACTGCTTCCCCTCTGTCTCACCCAGGACTGCTTCCCCTCTGTCTCACCCGGGACTGCATCTCCTCTGTCTCACCCGGGACTGCTTCCCCTCTGTCTCACCCGGGACTGCATCCCCTCTGTCCCACCCGCGACTGCTTCCCCTCTGTCTCACCCGGGACTGCTTCCCCTCTGTCTCACCCGGGACTGCTTCCCCTCTGTCTCACCCGGGACTGCTTCCCCTCTGTCTCACCCGGGACTGCTTCCCCTCTGTCTCACCTGGGACTGCTTCCCCTCTATCTCACCTGGGACTGCATCCCCTCTGTCTCACCCGGGACCGATTCCCCACGCACTCTCACCCGGGACTGCTTCCCCTCGCTGTCTCACCCGTGACTGCTTCCCCTCTGTCTCACCTAGGACTGCTTCCCCTCTATCTCACCTGGGACTGCATCCCCTCTGTCTCACCCGGGACCGATTCCCCTCGCTGTCTCACCCGGGACTGCTTCCCCTCTGTGTCACCCGGGACCGATTCCCCTCGCTGTCTTACCGGGACTTCATCCTCTCTGTGTCACCCGGGACCGCTTCCCCTCGCTGTCTCAAACGGGACTGCATCCCCTCTGTCTCACGCGGGACTAATTCCCCTCTGTCTCACCCGGGACTGCTTCCCCTCGCTGTCTCATCCAGGACTGCTTCCCCTCTGTCTCACCCGGGACTGCTTCCCCTCGCTGTTTCATCCAGGACTGCTTCCCCTCTGTCTCACCCGGGACTGCTTCCCCTCTGTCTCACCCAGGACTGCTTCCCCTCGCTGTCTCACCCGGGACTGCTTCCCCTCTATCTCACCCGGGACTGCTTCCCCTCGCAGTCTCACCCAGTACTGCTTCCCCTCGCTGTCTCACCCGGGACTGCTTCCCCTCTGTCTCACCCGGGACTGCATCCCCTCTGTCTCACCCGGGACTGCATCCCCTCTGACTCACCCGGGACTGCTTCCCCTCTGACTCACCCGGGACTGCTTCCCCTCTGTCTCACCCAGGACTGCTTCCCCTCGCTGTCTCACCCGGGACTGCTTCCCCTCGCTGTCTCACCCGGGACTGCTTCCCCTCGCTGTCTCACCCGGGACTGCTTCCCCTCTGTCTCACCTGGGACCGCTTCCCCTCTGTCTCACCCGGGACCGCTTCCCCTCGCTGTCTCACCCGGGACTGCTTCCCCTCTGTCTCACCCGGGACTGCTTCCCCTCGCTGTCTCACCCGGGACTGCTTCCCCTCGCTGTCTCACCCGGGACTGCTTCCCCTCGCTGTGTCATCTGGGACTGCTTCGCCTCTGTCTCACCCGGGACTGCTTCCCCTCTGTCTCACCCGGGACTGCTTCCCCTCTCTCTCACCTGGGACTGCATCCCCTCTGTCTCACCCGGGACCGATTCCCCTCGCTGTCTCACCCGGGACTGCTTCCCCTCGCTGTCTCACCCGGGACTGCTTCCCCTCGCTGTATCACCCGGGACTGCTTCCCCTCTGTCTCACCCGGGACTGCATCTCCTCTGTCTCACCCGGGAACGCTTCCCCTCGCTGTCTCAGATGGGACTGCATCCCCTCTGTCTCACCCGGGACTGCTTCCCCTCGCTCTCTCACCCGGGACTGCATCCCCTGTGTCTCACCCGGGATTGCTTTCCCTCGCTGTCTTACCCGGGACTGCTTCCCCTCTGTCTCACCCGGGACTGCTTCCCCTCGCTGTCTCACCCGGGACTGCATCTCCTCTGTCTCACCCGGGACCGCTTCCCCTCGCTGTCTCAAACGGGACTGCATCCCCTCTGTCTCACCCGGGACTGCTTCCCCTCGCTGTCTTACCCGGGACTGCATCCCCTCTGTCTCACCCGGGACTGCTTCCCCTCGCTCTCTCACCCGGGACTGCATCCCCTCTGTCTCACCCGGGACTGCTTCCCCTCGCTGTCTCACCCAGGACTGCTTCCCCTCTGTCTCACCCAGGACTGCTTCCCCTCGCTGTCTCACCCAGGACTGCTTCCTCTCTGTCTCACCCGGGACCGATTACCCTCGCTGTCTCACCCGGGACTGCTTCCGCTCTGTCTCACCCAGGACTGCTTCCCCTCTGTCTCACCCGGGACTGCATCTCCTCTGTCTCACCCGGGACTGCTTCCCCTCTGTCTCACCCGGGACTGCATCCCCTCTGTCTCACCCGCGACCGCTTCCACTCTGTCTCACCCGGGTCTGCTTCCCCTCTGTCTCACCCGGGACTGCTTCCCCTCTGTCTCACCCGGGACTGCTTCCCCTCTTTCTCTCCTGGGACCGATTCCCCTCTGTCTCTCCTGGGACCGATTCCCCTCGCTGTCTCACCCGGGACTGCTTCCCCTCTATCTCACCTGGGACTGCATCCCCTCTGTCTCACCCGGGACCGATTCCCCTCGCTCTCTCACCCGGGACTGCTTCCCCTCGCTCTCTCACCCGGGACCGATTCCCCTCTGTCTCACCCGGGACCGATTCCCCTCGCTGTCTTACCGGGACTGCATCCTCTCTGTGTCACCCGGGACCGCTTCCCCTCGCTGTCTCAAACGGGACTGCATCCCCTCTGTCTCACGCGGGACTAATTCCCCTCTGTCTCACCCGGGACTGCTTCCCCTCGCTGTCTCACCCGGGACTGCATCCCCTCTGTCTCACCCGGGACTGCTTCCCCTCGCTGTCTCACCCGGGACTGCTTCCCCTCGCTGTCTCACCCGGGACTGCTTCCCCTCGCTGTCTCACCCGGGACTGCTTCCCCTCGCTGTCTCACCCGGGACTGCATCCCCTCTGTCTCACCCGGGACTGCTTCCCCTCGCTGTCTCACCCGGGACTGCTTCCCCTCGCTGTCTCACCCAGGACTGCTTCCCCTCTGTCTCACCCGGGACTGCTTCCCCTCTGTCTCACCCGGGACTGCTTCCCCTCTGTCTCACCCGGGACTGCTTCCCCTCGCTGTCTCACCCAGGACTGCTTCCCCTCGCTGTCTCACCCAGGACTGCTTCCCCTCTGTCTCACCCGGGACTGCTTCCCCTCTGTCTCACCCGGGACTGCATCTCCTCTGTCTCACCCGGGACTGCTTCCCCTCTGTCTCACCTGGGACTGCTTCCCCTCGCTGTCTCACCCGGGACTGCATCCCCTCGCTGTCTCACCCCGGACTGCTTCCCCTCGCTGTCTCACCCGGGACTGCATCCCCTCTGTCTCACCCGGGACTGCTTCCCCTCGCTCTCTCACCCGGGACTGCTTCCCCTCTGTCTCACATGGGACCGCTTCCCCTCGCTGTCTCACACGGGACTGCATCCCCTCTGTCTCACCCGGGACTGCTTCCCCTCGCTGTCTCACCCGGGACTGCTTCCTCTCTGTCTCACCCGGGACCGATTCCCCTCGCTGTCTCACCCGGGACTGCTTCCCCTCTGTCTCACCGGGGACTGCTTCCCCTCGCTCTCTCAACCGGGACTGCTTCCCCTCTGTCTCACCCGGGACTGCATCTCCTCTGTCTCACCCGGGACTGCATCCCCTCTGTCTCACCCGGGACTGCTTCCTCTATGTCTCACCCGGGACTGCTTCCCCTCGCTGTCTCGCCCGGGACTGCATCCCCTCGGTCTCACCCGGGACCGATTCCCCTCGCTGTCTCACCCGGGACTGCTTCCCCTCTGTCTCACCCGGGACTGCTTCCCCTCGCTGTCTCACCCGGGACTGCTTCACCTCTGTCTCACCCGGGACTGCATCCCCTCTGTCTCACCCGGGACCGATTCCCCTCGCTGTCTCACCCGGGACTGCTTCCCCTCTGTCTCACCCGGGACTGCTTCCCCTCGCTGTCTCACCCAGGACTGCTTCCCCTCTGTCTCACCCGGGACTGCTTCCCCTCTGTCTCACCTGGGACTGCTTCCCCTCGCTGTCTCACCCGGGACTGCATCCCCTCACTGTCTCACCCGGGACCTCTTCCCCTCGCTGTCTCACCCGGGACTGCTTCCTCTCTGTCTCACCCAGGACTGCTTCCCCTCGCTGTCTCACCCGGGACTGCATCCCCTCTGTCTGACCCGGGACCGCTTCCCCTCTGTCTCACCCAGGACTGCTTCCCCTCTGTCTCACCCGGGACTGCTTCACCTCGCTGTCTCTCCCGGGACTGCTTCCCCTCGCTGTCTCTCCCGGGACTGCTTCCCCTCTGACTCACCCGGGACTGCTTCCCCTCTGTCTCACCCAGGACGGCTTCCCCTCGCTGTCTCACCCGGGACTGCTTCCCCTCTGTCATCACCCGGGACTGCTTCCCCTCGCTGTCTCACCTGGGACTGCTTCCCCTCTATCTCACCTGGGACTGCATCCCCTCTGTCTCACCCGGGACCGATTCCCCTCGCTGTCTCACCCGGGACTGCTTCCTCTCTGTCTCACTCGGGACCGATTGCCCTCGCTGTCTCACCAGGGACTGCTTCCCCTCTGTCTCACCCAGGACTGCTTCCCCACTGTCTGACCCGGGACTGCTTCCCCTCTGTCTCACCCGTGACTGCTTCCTCTCTGTCTCACCCGGGACCGATTGCCCTCGCTGTCTCACCAGGGACTGCTTCCCCTCTGTCTCACCCAGGACTGCTTCCCCTCTGTCTCACCCGGACAGCTTCCCCTCTGTCTCACCCGGGACTGCTTCCCCTCTGTCTCACCCGGGACTGCTTCCCCTCGCTGTCTCACCCGGGACTGCTTCCCCTCTGTCTCACCCGGGACTGCTTCCCCTCTGACTCAGCCGGGACTGCTTCCCCTCTGTCTCACCCGGGACTGCTTCCCCTCGCTGTCTAACCTGGGACTGCTTCCCCTCTGTCTCACCCGGGACTGCTTCCCCTCTGTCTCACCCGGGACTGCTTCCCCTCGATGTCTCACCCGGGACTGCATCCCCTCTGTCTCACCCGGGACTGCTTCCCCTCTGTCTCACCCGGGACTGCTTCCCCTCGATGTCTCACCCGGGACTGCTTCCCCTCTGTCTCACCCGGGACTGCTTCCCCTCGCTGTCTCACCCGGGACTGCTTCCCCTCTGTCTCACCCGGGACTGCTTCCCCTCGCTGTCTCACCCGGGACTGCTTCCCCTCTGTCTCACCCGGGACTGCATCCCCTCTGTCTCACCCGGGACCGATTCCCCTCGCTGTCTCACCCGGGACTGCTTCCTCTCTGTCTCACCCGGGACTGCTTCCCCTCGCTGTCCCACCCGGGACTGCATCCCCTCTGTCTCACCCGGGACTGCTTCCCCTCTGTCTCCCCCGGGATTGCTTCCCGTCGCTGTCTCTCCCGGGACTGCTTCCCCTCTGTCTCACCCGGGACTGCTTCCCCTCGCTGTCTCACCCGGGACTGCTTCCCCTCTGTCTCACCTGGGACTGCTTCCCCTCGCTGTCTCTCCCGGGACTGATTCCCCTCTGTCTGACCCGGGACTGCTTCCCCTCGCTGTCTCACCCGGGACTGCTTCCCCTCTGTCTCACCCGGGACTGCTTCCCCTCTGTCTCACCCGGGACTGCTTCCCCTCTGTCTCTCCCAGGACTGCTTCCCCTCGCTGTCTCTCCCGGGACTGCTTCCTCTCTGACTCACCCGGGACTGCTTCCCCTCTGTCTCAACCAGGACAGCTTCCCCTCTGTCTCACCCAGGACGGCTTCCCCTCGCTGTCTCACCCGGGACTGCTTCCCCTCTGTCACACCCGGGACTGCTTCCCCTCGCTGTCTCACCCGGGACTGCTTCCCCTCTGACTCACCCGGGACTGCTTCCCCTCTGTCTCACCCGGGACTGCTTCCCCTCGCTGTCTAACCCGGGACTGCATCCCCTCTGTCTCACCCGGGACTGCTTCCCCTCTGTCTCACCCGGGACTGCTTCCCCTCGATGTCTCACCCGGGACTGCATCCCCTCTGTCTCACCCGGGACTGCTTCCCCTCTGTCTCACCCGGGACTGCTTCCCCTCGATGTCTCACCCGGGACTGCTTCCCCTCGCTGTCTCACCCGGGACTGCTTCCCTTCGATGTCTCACCCGGGACTGCATCCCCCCTATCTCACCCGGAACTGCTTCCCCTCTGTCTCACCCGGGACTGCATCCCCTCTGTCTCACCCGGGACTGCTTCCCCTCGCTGTCTCACCCGGGACTGCTTCCCCTCGCTGTCTCACCTGGGACTGCTTCCCCTCTGTCTCACCTGGGAGTGCTTCCCCTCTATCTCACCTGGGACTGCATCCCCTCTGTCTCACCCGGGACCGATTCCCCTCGCTGTCTCACCCGGGACCGATTCCCCTCGCTGTCTCACCCGGGACTGCTTCCCCTCGCTGTCTCACCCGGGACTGCTTCCCCTCGCTGTCTTACCCGGGACTGCATCCCCTCTGTCTCACCTGGGACCGCTTCCCCTCGCTGTCTCACCCGGGACCGATTCGCCTCGCTGCCTCACCCGGGACTGCTTCACCTCTGTCTCACCCGGGACTGCATCCCCTCTGTCTCACCCGGGACCGATTCCCCTCGCTGTCTCACCCGGGACTGCTTCCTCTCTGTCTCACCCGGGACTGCTTCCCCTCGCTGTCTCACCTGGGACTGCTTCCCCTCTATCTCACCTGGGACTGCATCCCCTCTGTCTCACCCGGGACCGATTCCCCTCGCTGTCTCACCCGGGACTGCTTCCTCTCTGTCTCACCCGGGATCGATTCCCCTCGCTGTCTCACCAGGGACTGCTTCCCCTCTGTCTCACCCGGGACTGCTTCGCCTCTGTCTCACCCGGGACTGCATCTCCTCTGTCTCACCCGGGACTGCTTCCCCTCTGTCTCACCCGGGACTGCTTCCCCTCGCTGTCTCACCCGGGACTGCTTCCTCTCTGTCTCACCCGGGACCGATTCCCCTCGCTGTCTCACCCAGGACTGCTTCCCCTCGCTGTCTCACCCGGGACTGCTACCCCTCTGTCTCACCCAGGACTGCTTCCTCTCTGTCTCACCCGGGACCGATTACCCTCGCTGTCTCACCCGGGACTGCTTCCGCTCTGTCTCACCCAGGACTGCTTCCCCTCTGTCTCACCCGGGACTGCATCTCCTCTGTCTCACCCGGGACTGCTTCCCCTCTGTCTCACCCGGGACTGCATCCCCTCTGTCTCACCCGCGACCGCTTCCACTCTGTCTCACCCGGGTCTTTTTCCCCTCTGTCTCACCCGGGACTGCTTCCCCTCTGTCTCACCCGGGACTGCTTCCCCTCTGTCTCACCTGGGACTGCTTCCCCTCTGTCTCTCCTGGGACCGATTCCCCTCGCTGTCTCACCCGGGACTGCTTCCCCTCTATCTCACCTGGGACTGCATCCCCTCTGTCTCACCCGGGACCGATTCCCCTCGCTCTCTCACCCGGGACTGCTTCCCCTCGCTCTCTCACCCGGGACCGATTCCCCTCTATCTCACCCGGGACCGATTCCCCTCGCTGTCTTACCGGGACTGCATCCTCTCTGTGTCACCCGGGACCGCTTCCCCTCGCTGTCTCAAACGGGACTGCATCCCCTCTGTCTCACGCGGGACTAATTCCCCTCTGTCTCACCCGGGACTGCTTCCCCTCGCTGTCTCACCCGGGACTGCATCCCCTCTGTCTCACCCGGGACTGCTTCCCCTCGCTGTCTCACCCGGGACTGCTTCCCCTCGCTGTCTCACCCGGGACTGCTTCCCCTCGCTGTCTCACCCAGGACTGCTTCCCCTCGCTGTCTCACCCGGGACTGCATCCCCTCTGTCTCACCCGGGACTGCTTCCCCTCGCTGTCTCACCCGGGACTGCTTCCCCTCGCTGTCTCACCCAGGACTGCTTCCCCTCTGTCTCACCCGGGACTGCTTCCCCTCTGTCTCACCCGGGACTGCTTCCCCTCTGTCTCACCCGGGACTGCTTCCCCTCGCTGTCTCACCCAGGACTGCTTCCCCTCGCTGTCTCACCCAGGACTGCTTCCCCTCTGTCTCACCCGGGACTGCTTCCCCTCTGTCTCACCCGGGACTGCATCTCCTCTGTCTCACCCGGGACTGCTTCCCCTCTGTCTCACCTGGGACTGCTTCCCCTCGCTGTCTCACCCGGGACTGCATCCCCTCGCTGTCTCACCCCGGACTGCTTCCCCTCGCTGTCTCACCCGGGACTGCATCCCCTCTGTCTCACCCGGGACTGCATCCCCTCGCTCTCTCACCCGGGACTGCTTCCCCTCTGTCTCACATGGGACCGCTTCCCCTCGCTGTCTCACACGGGACTGCTTCCCCTCTGTCTCACCCGGGACTGCTTCCCCTCGCTGTCTCACCCAGGACTGCTTCCCCTCGCTGTCTCACCCGGGACCGATTCCCCTCGCTGTCTCACCCGGGACTGCTTCCTCTCTGTCTCACCCGGGACCGATTCCCCTCGCTGTCTCACCCGGGACTGCTTCCCCTCTGTCTCACCGGGGACTGCTTCCCCTCGCTCTCTCAACCGGGACTGCTTCCCCTCTGTCTCACCCGGGACTGCATCTCCTCTGTCTCACCCGGGACTGCATCCCCTCTGTCTCACCCGGGACTGCTTCCTCTATGTCTCACCCGGGACTGCTTCCCCTCGCTGTCTCACCCGGGACTGCTTCACCTCTGTCTCACCCGGGACTGCATCCCCTCTGTCTCACCCGGGACCGATTCCCCTCGCTGTCTCACCCGGGACTGCTTCCCCTCTGTCTCACCCGGGACTGCTTCCCCTCGCTGTCTCACCCAGGACTGCTTCCCCTCTGTCTCACCCGGGACTGCTTCCCCTCTGTCTCACCTGGGACTGCTTCCCCTCGCTGTCTCACCCGGGACTGCATCCCCTCACTGTCTCACCCGGGACCTCTTCCCCTCGCTGTCTCACCCGGGACTGCTTCCTCTCTGTCTCACCCAGGACTGCTTCCCCTCGCTGTCTCACCCGGGACTGCATCCCCTCTGTCTGACCCGGGACCGCTTCCCCTCTGTCTCACCCAGGACTGCATCCCCTCTGTCTCACCCGGGACTGCTTCACCTCGCTGTCTCTCCCGGGACTGCTTCCCCTCGCTGTCTCTCCCGGGACTGCTTCCCCTCTGACTCACCCGGGACTGCTTCCCCTCTGTCTCACCCAGGACGGCTTCCCCTCGCTGTCTCACCCGGGACTGCTTCCCCTCTGTCATCACCCGGGACTGCTTCCCCTCGCTGTCTCACCTGGGACTGCTTCCCCTCTATCTCACCTGGGACTGCATCCCCTCTGTCTCACCCGGGACCGATTCCCCTCACTGTCTCACCCGGGACTGCTTCCTCTCTGTCTCACCCGGGACCGATTGCCCTCGCTGTCTCACCAGGGACTGCTTCCCCTCTGTCTCACCCAGGACTGCTTCCCCACTGTCTGACCCGGGACTGCTTCCCCTCTGTCTCACCCGGGACTGCTTCCTCTCTGTCTCACCCGGGACCGATTGCCCTCGCAGTCTCACCAGGGACTGCTTCCCCTCTGTCTCACCCAGGACTGCTTCCCCTCTGTCTCACCCGGGACTGCTTCCCCTCTGTCTCACCCGGGACTGCTTCCCCTCGCTGTCTCACCCGGGACTGCTTCCCCTCTGTCTCACCCGGGACTGCTTCCCCTCTGACTCACCCGGGACTGCTTCCCCTCTGTCTCACCCGGGACTGCTTCCCCTCGCTGTCTAACCTGGGACTGCTTCCCCTCTGTCTCACCCGGGACTGCTTCCCCTCTGTCTCACCCGGGACTGCTTCCCCTCGATGTCTCACCCGGGACTGCATCCCCTCTGTCTCACCCGGGACTGCTTCCCCTCTGTCTCACCCGGGACTGCTTCCCCTCGATGTCTCACCCGGGACTGCTTCCCCTCTGTCTCACCCGGGACTGCTTCCCCTCGCTGTCTCACCCGGGACTGCTTCCCCTCGCTGTCTCACCCGGGACTGCTTCCCCTCTGTCTCACCCGGGACTGCATCCCCTCTGTCTCACCCGGGACCGATTCCCCTCGCTGTCTCACCCGGGACTGCTTCCCCTCTGTCTCACCCGGGACTGCTTCCCCTCGCTGTCTCACCCGGGACTGCTTCCCCTCTGTCTCACACGGGACTGCTTCCCCTCTGTCTCACCCGGGACTGCTTCCCCTCTGTCTCACCCGGGACTGCTTCCCCTCTGTCTCTCCCAGGACTGCTTCCCCTCGCTGTCTCTCCCGGGACTGCTTCCTCTCTGACTCACCCGGGACTGCTTCCCCTCTGTCTCACCCGGGACTGCTTCCCCTCGCTGTCTAACCCGGGACTGCATCCCCTCGCTGTCTCACCCGGGACTGCTTCCCCTCTGTCTCACCCGGGACTGCTTCCCCTCGATGTCTCACCCGGGACTGCATCCCCTCTGTCTCACCCGGGACTGCTTCCCCTCTGTCTCACCCGGGACTGCTTCCCCTCGATGTCTCACCCGGGACTGCTTCCCCTCGCTGTCTCACCCGGGACTGCTTCCCTTCGATGTCTCACCCGGGACTGCATCCCCCCTATCTCACCCGGAACTGCTTCCCCTCTGTCTCACCCGGGACTGCATCCCCTCTGTCTCACCCGGGACTGCTTCCCCTCGCTGTCTCACCCGGGACTGCTTCCCCTCGCTGTCTCACCTGGGACTGCTTCCCCTCTGTCTCACCTGGGAGTGCTTCCCCTCTATCTCACCTGGGACTGCATCCCCTCTGTCTCACCCGGGACCGATTCCCCTCGCTGTCTCACCCGGGACTGCTTCCTCTCTGTCTCACCCGGGACCGATTCCCCTCGCTGTCTCACCCGGGACTGCTTCCCCTCTGTCTCACCCGGGACTGCTTCTCCTCTGTCTCACCCGGGACTGCTTCCCCTCTGTCTCACCCGGAACTGCTTCCCCTCGCTGTCTCACCCAGGACTGCTTCCTCTCTGTCTCACCCGGGACCGATTCCCCTCGCTGTCTCACCCAGGACTGCTTCCCCTCGCTGTCTCACCCGGGACTGCTACCCCTCTGTCTCACCCAGGACTGCTACCCCTCTGTCTCACCCAGGACTGCTTCCCCTCTGTCTCACCTGGGACCGATTCCCCTCGCTGTCTCACCCGGGACCGATTCCCCTCGCTGTCTCACCCGGGACTGCTTCCCCTCGCTGTCTCACCCGGGACTGCTTCCCCTCGCTGTCTTACCCGGGACTGCATCCCCTCTGTCTCACCCGGGACCGCTTCCCCTCGCTGTCTCACCCGGGACCGATTCGCCTCGCTGCCTCACCCGGGACTGCATCCCCTCTGTCTCACCCGGGACCGATTCCCCTCGCTGTCTCACCCGGGACGGCTTCCTCTCTGTCTCACCCGGGACTGCTTCCCCTCGCTGTCTCACCTGGGACTGCTTCCCCTCTATCTCACCTGGGACTGCATCCCCTCTGTCTCACCCGGGACCGATTCCCCTCGCTGTCTCACCCGGGACTGCTTCCCCTCTGTCTCACCCGGGATCGATTCCCCTCGCTGTCTCACCAGGGACTGCTTCCCCTCGCTGTCTTACCCGGGACTGCATCCCCTCTGTCTCACCCAGGACCGCTTCCCCTCGCTTTCTCACCCGGAACCGATTCGCCTCGCTGTCTCACCCGGGACTGCTTCACCTCTGTCTCACCCGGGACTGCATCCCCTCTGTCTCACCCGGGACCGATTCCCCTCGATGTCTCACCCAGGACTGCTTCCTCTCTGTCTCACCCGGGACTGCTTCCCCTCGCTGTCTTACCCGGGACTGCATCCCCTCTGTCTCACCCGGGACCGCTTCCCCTCGCTGTCTAACCCGGGACTGCTTCCCCTCTGTCTCACCCGGGACTGCTTCCCCTCTGTCTCACCCGGGACTGCTTCCCCTCTGTCTCACCCGGGACTGCTTCCCCTCTATCTCACCCGGGACTGCTTCCCCTCGCTGTCTCACCCGGGACTGATTCGCCTCGCTGTCTCACCCGGGACTGCTTCACCTCTGTCTCACCCGGGACTGCATCCCCTCTGTCTCACCCGGGACCGATTCCCCTCGCTGTCTCACCCGGGACTCCTTCCCCTCTGTCTCACCCGGGACTGCTTCCCCTCGCTGTCTCACCCAGGACTGCTTCCCCTCTGTCTCACCCGGGACTGCTTCCCCTCTGTCTCACCTGGGACTGCTTCCCCTCGCTGTCTCACCCGGGACTGCATCCCCTCACTGTCTCACCCGGGACCTCTTCCCCTCGCTGTCTCACCCGGGACTGCTTCCTCTCTGTCTCACCCGAGACTGCATCCCCTCGCTGTCTCACCCGGGACTGCTTCCCCTCTGTCTCACCCGGGACTGCTTCCCCTCTATCTCACCCAGGACTGCTTCCCCTCGCTGTCTCACCCGGGACTGCATCCCCTCTGTCTGACCCGGGACCGCTTCCCCTCTGTCTCACCCAGGACTGCTTCCCCTCTGTCTCACCCGGGACTGCTTCCCCTCGCTGTCTCTCCCGGGACTGCTTCCCCTCGCTGTCTCTCCCGGGACTGCTTCCCCTCTGACTTACCCGGGACTGCTTCCCCTCTGTCTCACCCAGGACGGCTTCCCCTCGCTGTCTCACCCGGGACTGCTTCCCCTCTGTCTCACCCGGGACTGCTTCCCCTCGCTGTCTCACCTGGGACTGCTTCCCCTCTATCTCACCTGGGACTGCATCCCCTCTGTCTCACCCGGGACCGATTCCCCTCGCTGTCTCACCCGGGACTGCTTCCTCTCTGTCTCACCCGGGACCGATTGCCCTCGCTGTCTCACCAGGGACTGCTTCCCCTCTGTCTCACCCAGGACTGCTTCTCCTCTGTCTCACCCGGGACTGCTTCCCCTCTGTCTCACCCGGGACTGCTTCCCCTCGCTGTCTCACCCGGGACTGCTTCCCCTCTGTCTCACCCGGGACTGCTTCCCCTCGCTGTCTCACCCGGGACTGCTTCCCCTCGCTGTCTCACCCGGGACTGCTTCCCCTCTGTCTCACCCGGGACTGCATCCCCTCTGTCTCACCCGGGACCGATTCCCCTCGCTGTCTCACCCGGGACTGCTTCCCCTCGCTGTCCCACCCGGGACTGCATCCCCTCTGTCTCACCCGGGACTGCTTCCCCTCTGTCTCACCCGGGACTGCTTCCCCTCGCTGTCTCACCCGGGACTGCTTCCCCTCGCTGTCTCACCCGGGACGGCTTCCCCTCTGATTCACCCGGGACTGCTTCCCCTCTGTCTCACCCGGGACTGCTTCCCCTCGCTGTCTCACCCGGGACTGCTTCCTCTCTGTCTCACCCGGGACTGCTTCCCCTCGCTGTCCCACCCGGGACTGCATCCCCTCTGTCTCTCCCGGGACTGCTTCGCCTCTGTCTCACCCGGGACTGCTTCCCCTCGCTGTCTCACCCGAGACTGCTTCTCCTCGCTGTCTCACCCGGGACTGCTTCCCCTCGCTGTCTAACCCGGGACTGCTTCCCCTCTGTCTCACCCGGGACTGCTTCCCCTCGCTGTCTCACCCGGGACTGCATCCCCTCGCTTTCTCACCCGGGACTGCTTCCCCTCGCTGTCTCACCCGGGACTGCTTCCCCTCGCTGTCTCACCCGGGACTGCTTCCCCTCGCTGTCTCACCCGGGACTGCTTCCCCTCGCTGTCTCACCCGGGACTGCTTCCCCTCGCTGTCTCACCCGGGACTGCTTCGCCTCGCTGTCTCACCCGGTACTGCTTCCCCTCGCTGTCTCACCCGGGACTGCTTCCCCTCGCTGTCTCACCCGGGACTGCTTCCCCTCGCTGTCTCACCCGGGACTGTTTCCCCACTGTCTCACCCGGGAGTGCATCCCCTCGCTGTCTAACCCGGGACTGCTTCCCCTCTGTCTCACCCGGGACTGCTTACCCTCTGTCTCACCCGGGACTGCTTACCCTCTGTCTCACCCGGGATTGCTTCATCTCGCTGTCTCACCCAGGACTGCTTCCCCTCTGTCTCACCCGGGACTGCTTCCCCTCTGTCTCACCTGGGACTGCATCTCCTCTGTCTCACCTGGGACTGCTTCCCCTCGCTGTCTCACCCGGGACTGCATCCCCTCGGTGTCTCACCCGGGACTGCATCCCCTCTGTCTCACCCGCGACCGCTTCCCCTCTGTCTCACCCGGGACTGCTTCCCCTCGCTGTCTCACCCGGGACTGCTTCCCCTCTGTCTCACCCGGGACTGCTTCGCCTCTGTTTCACCCGGGACTGCTTCCCCTCTGTCTCACCCAGGACTGCTTCCCCTCGCTGTCTCACCCAGGACTGCTTCCCCTCGGTGTCTCACCCGGGACTGCTTCCCCACTATCTCACCCGGGACTGCTTCCCCTCTGTCTCAACCAGGACTGCTTCCCCTCTGTCTCACCCGGGACCGATTCCCCTCGCTGTCTCACCCGGGACTGCTTCCTCTCTGTATCACCCGGGACTGCTTCCCCTCGCTGTCTCACCTGGGACTGCATCCCCTCGCTGTCTCACCCGGGACTCCTTCCTCTCTGTCTCTCCCGGGACCGCTTCCCCTCGCTGTCTCACCCGGGACTGCTTCCCCTCGCTGTCTCACCCGGGACTGCTTCCCCTCGCTGTCTCTCCCGGGACTGCTTCCCCTCGCTGTCTCTCCCGGGACTGCTTCCCCTCTGACTCACCCGGGACTGCTTCCCCTCTGTCTCACCCAGGACGGCTTCCCCTCGCTGTCTCACCCGGGACTGCTTCCCCTCTGTCTCACCCGGGACTGCTTCCCCTCGCTGTCTCACCTGGGACTGCATCCCCACTGTCTCACCCGGGACCGATTCCCCTCGCTGTCTCACCCGGGACTGCTTCCTCTCTGTCTCACCCGGGACCGATTGCCCTCGCTGTCTCACCAGGGACTGCTTCCCCTCTGTCTCACCCAGGACTGCTTCCCCACTGTCTGACCCGGGACTGCTTCCCCTCTGTCTCACCCGGGACTGCTTCCTCTCTGTCTCACCCGGGACCGATTGCCCTCGCTGTCTCACCAGGGACTGCTTCCCCTCTGTCTCACCCAGGACTGCTTCCCCTCTGTCTCACCCGGGACTGCTTCCCCTCTGTCTCACCCGGGACTGCTTCCCCTCTGTCTCACCCGGGACTGCTTCCCCTCGCTGTCTCACCCGGGACTGCTTCCCCTCGCTGTCTCACCCGGGACTGCTCCCCCTCGCTGTCTCACCCGGGACTGCTTCCCCTCTGTCTCACCCGGGACTGCATCCCCTCTGTCTCACCCGGGACCGATTCCCCTCGCTGTCTCACCCGGGACTGCTTCCCCTCGCTGTCCCACCCGGGACTGCATCCCCTCTGTCTCACCCGGGACTGCTTCCCCTCTGTCTCACCCGGGACTGCTTCCCCTCGCTGTCTCACCCGGGACTGCTTCCCCTCGCTGTCTCACCCGGGACTGCTTCCCCTCTGATTCACCCGGGACTGCTTCCCCTCTGTCTCACCCGGGACTGCTTCCCCTCGCTGTCTCACCCGGGACTGCTTCCCCTCGCTGTCTCACCCGGGAGAGCTTCCCCTCTGTCTCACCCGGGACTGCATCCCCTCTGTCTCACCCGGGACCGATTCCCCTCGCTGTCTCACCCGGGACTGCTTCCTCTCTGTCTCACCCGGGACTGCTTCCCCTCGCTGTCCCACCCGGGACTGCATCCCCTCTGTCTCTCCCGGGACTGCTTCCCCTCTGTCTCACCCGGGACTGCTTCCCCTCGCTGTCTCACCCGAGACTGCTTCACCTCGCTGTCTCACCCGGGACTGCTTCCCCTCGCTGTCTCACCCGGGACTGCTTCCCCTCGCTGTCTCACCCGGGACTGCTTCCCCTCGCTGTCTCACCCGGGACTGCTTCCCCTCGCTGTCTAACCCGGGACTGCTTCCCCTCTGTCTCACCCGGGACTGCTTCCCCTCGCTGTCTAACCCGGGACTGCTTCCCCTCTGTCTCACCCGGGACTGCTTCCCCTCGCTGTCTAACCCGGGACTGCTTTCCCTCTGTCTCACCCAGGACTGCTTCGCCTCGCTGTCTCACCGGGGACTGCTTCCCCTCGCTGTCTCACCCGGGACGGCTTCCCCTCTGACTCACCCGGGACTGCTTCCCCTCGCTGTCTCACCCGGGACTGCTTCCCCTCGCTGTCTCACCCGGGACTGTTTCCTCTCTGTCTCACCCGGGACTGCAGCCCATCGCTGTCTAACCCGGGACTGTTTCCCCTCTGTCTCACCCGGGACTGCAGCCCATCGCTGTCTAACCCGGGACTGCTTCCTCTCTGTCTCACCCGGGACTGCTTCCCCTCTGACTCACCCGGGACTGCTTCCCCTCGCTGTCTCACCTGGGTCTGCTTCCCCTCGCTGTCTCACCCGGGACTGTTTCCCCTCTGTCTCACCCGGGACTGCTTACCCTCTGTCTCACCGGGGACTGCATCCCCTCGCTGTCTAACCCGGGACTGCTTCCCCTCTGTCTCACCCGGGACTGCTTCCCCTCTGTCTCACCCGGGACTGCTTCCCCTCGCTGTCTCACCCAGGACTGCTTCCCCTCTGTCTCACCCGGGACTGCATCTCCTCTGTCTCACCTGGGACTGCTTCCCCTCGCTGTCTCACCCGGGACTGCATCCCCTCGGTGTCTCACCCGGGACTGCATCCCCTCTGTCTCACCCGCGACCGCTTCCCCTCTGTCTCACCCGGGACTGCTTCCCCTCGCTGTCTCACCCGCGACCGCTTCCCCTCTGTCTCACCCGGGACTGCATCCCCTCTGTCTCACCCGGGACCGATTCCCCTCGCTGTCTCACCCGGGACTGCTTCCTCTCTGTCTCACCCGGGACTGCTTCCCCTCGCTGTCTCACCCGGGACTGCATCCCCTCTGTCTCACCCGGGACTGCTTCCCCTCTGTCTCACCTGGGACTGCTTCCCCTCGCTGTCTCACCCGGGAGTGCTTCCCCTCGCTCTCTCACCCGGGACTGCTTCCCCTCTGTCTCACCCGGGACTGCTTCCCCTCTGTCTCACCCGGGACTGCTTCCCCTCGCTGTCTCACCCGGGACTGCTTCCCCTCGCTGTCTCACCCGGGACTGCTTCCCCTCTGTCTCACCCGGGACTGCTTCCCCTCGCTGTCTCACCCGAGACTGCTTCCCCTCGCTGTCTCACCCGGGACTGCTTCCCCTCGCTGTCTCACCCGGGACTGCTTCCCCTCTGTCTCACCCGGGACTGCTTCCCCTCGCTGTCTCACCCGGGACTGCTTCCCCTCGCTGTCTAACCCGGGACTGCTTCCCCTCTGTCTCACCCGGGACTGCTTCCCCTCGCTGTCTAACCCGGGACTGCTTCCCCTCTGTCTCACCCGGGACTGCTTCCCCTCGCTGTCTAACCCGGGACTGCTTTCCCTCTGTCTCACCCAGGACTGCTTCGCCTCGCTGTCTCACCGGGGACTGCTTCCCCTCGCTGTCTCACCCGGGACGGCTTCCCCTCTGACTCACCCGGGACTGCTTCCCCTCGCTGTCTCACCCGGGACTGCTTCCCCTCGCTGTCTCACCCGGGACTGTTTCCTCTCTGTCTCACCCGGGACTGCAGCCCATCGCTGTCTAACCCGGGACTGTTTCCCCTCTGTCTCACCCGGGACTGCAGCCCATCGCTGTCTAACCCGGGACTGCTTCCTCTCTGTCTCACCCGGGACTGCTTCCCCTCTGACTCACCCGGGACTGCTTCCCCTCGCTGTCTCACCTGGGTCTGCTTCCCCTCGCTGTCTCACCCGGGACTGCTTCCCCTCGCTGTCTCACCCGGGACGGTTTCCCCTCTGTCTCACCCGGGACTGCTTACCCTCTGTCTCACCCGGGACTGCATCCCCTCGCTGTCTAACCCGGGACTGCTTCCCCTCTGTCTCACCCGGGACTGCTTACCCTCTGTCTCACCCGGGACTGCTTCCCCTCGCTGTCTCACCCAGGACTGCTTCCCCTCTGTCTCACCCGGGACTGCATCTCCTCTGTCTCACCTGGGACTGCTTCCCCTCGCTGTCTCACCCGGGACTGCATCCCCTCGGTGTCTCACCCGGGGCTGCATCCCCTCTGTCTCACCCGCGACCGCTTCCCCTCTGTCTCACCCGGGACTGCTTCCCCTCGCTGTCTCACCCGCGACCGCTTCCCCTCTGTCTCACCCGGGACTGCATCCCCTCTGTCTCACCCGGGACCGATTCCCCTCGCTGTCTCACCCGGGACTGCTTCCTCTCTGTCTCACCCGGGACTGCTTCCCCTCGCTGTCTCACCCGGGACTGCATCCCCTCTGTCTCACCCGGGACTGCTTCCCCTCTGTCTCACCTGGGACTGCTTCCCCTCGCTGTCTCACCCGGGAGTGCTTCCCCTCGCTCTCTCACCCGGGACTGCTTCCCCTCTGTCTCACCCGGGACTGCTTCCCCTCTGTCTCACCCGGGACTGCTTCCCCTCGCTGTCTCACCCGGGACTGCTTCCCCTCTGTCTCACCCGGGACTGCTTCCCCTCGCTGTCTCACCCGGGACTGCTTCCCCTCGCTGTCTCACCCGGGACTGCTTCCCCTCTGTCTCACCCGGGACTGCTTCCCCTCGCTGTCTCACCCGGGACTGCTTCGCCTCTGTCTCCCCTGGGACTGCTTCCCCTCGATCTCACCTGGGACTGCATCCCCTCTGTCTCACCCGGGACCGATTCCCCTCGCTGTCTCACCCGGGACTGCTTCCTCTCTGTCTCACCCGGGACCGATTCCCCTCGCTGTCTCACCCGGGACTGCTTCCCCTCTGTCTCACCCAGGACTGCTTCCCCTCTGTCTCACCCGGGACTGCATCTCCTCTGTCTCACCCGGGACTGCTTCCCCTCTGTCTCACCCGGGACTGCTTCCCCTCGCTGTCTCACCCGGGACTTCATCTCCTCTGGCTCACCCGGGACTGCTTCCCCTCTGTCTCACCCGGGACTGCTTCCCCTCGCTGTCTCACCTGGGACTGCATCCCCACTGTCTCACCCGGGACCGATTCCCCTCGCTGTCTCACCCGGGACTGCTTCCTCTCTGTCTCACCCGGGACCGATTGCCCTCGCTGTCTCACCAGGGACTGCTTCCCCTCTGTCTCACCCAGGACTGCTTCCCCACTGTCTGACCCGGGACTGCTTCCCCTCTGTCTCACCCGGGACTGCTTCCTCTCTGTCTCACCCGGGACCGATTGCCCTCGCTGTCTCACCAGGGACTGCTTCCCCTCTGTCTCACCCAGGACTGCTTCCCCTCTGTCTCACCCGGGACTGCTTCCCCTCTGTCTCACCCGGGACTGCTTCCCCTCTGTCTCACCCGGGACTGCTTCCCCTCGCTGTCTCACCCGGGACTGCTTCCCCTCGCTGTCTCACCCGGGACTGCTCCCCCTCGCTGTCTCACCCGGGACTGCTTCCCCTCTGTCTCACCCGGGACTGCATCCCCTCTGTCTCACCCGGGACCGATTCCCCTCGCTGTCTCACCCGGGACTGCTTCCCCTCGCTGTCCCACCCGGGACTGCATCCCCTCTGTCTCACCCGGGACTGCTTCCCCTCTGTCTCACCCGGGACTGCTTCCCCTCGCTGTCTCACCCGGGACTGCTTCCCCTCGCTGTCTCACCCGGGACTGCTTCCCCTCTGATTCACCCGGGACTGCTTCCCCTCTGTCTCACCCGGGACTGCTTCCCCTCGCTGTCTCACCCGGGACTGCTTCCCCTCGCTGTCTCACCCGGGAGAGCTTCCCCTCTGTCTCACCCGGGACTGCATCCCCTCTGTCTCACCCGGGACCGATTCCCCTCGCTGTCTCACCCGGGACTGCTTCCTCTCTGTCTCACCCGGGACTGCTTCCCCTCGCTGTCCCACCCGGGACTGCATCCCCTCTGTCTCTCCCGGGACTGCTTCCCCTCTGTCTCACCCGGGACTGCTTCCCCTCGCTGTCTCACCCGAGACTGCTTCACCTCGCTGTCTCACCCGGGACTGCTTCCCCTCGCTGTCTCACCCGGGACTGCTTCCCCTCGCTGTCTCACCCGGGACTGCTTCCCCTCGCTGTCTCACCCGGGACTGCTTCCCCTCGCTGTCTAACCCGGGACTGCTTCCCCTCTGTCTCACCCGGGACTGCTTCCCCTCGCTGTCTAACCCGGGACTGCTTCCCCTCTGTCTCACCCGGGACTGCTTCCCCTCGCTGTCTAACCCGGGACTGCTTTCCCTCTGTCTCACCCAGGACTGCTTCGCCTCGCTGTCTCACCGGGGACTGCTTCCCCTCGCTGTCTCACCCGGGACGGCTTCCCCTCTGACTCACCCGGGACTGCTTCCCCTCGCTGTCTCACCCGGGACTGCTTCCCCTCGCTGTCTCACCCGGGACTGTTTCCTCTCTGTCTCACCCGGGACTGCAGCCCATCGCTGTCTAACCCGGGACTGTTTCCCCTCTGTCTCACCCGGGACTGCAGCCCATCGCTGTCTAACCCGGGACTGCTTCCTCTCTGTCTCACCCGGGACTGCTTCCCCTCTGACTCACCCGGGACTGCTTCCCCTCGCTGTCTCACCTGGGTCTGCTTCCCCTCGCTGTCTCACCCGGGACTGTTTCCCCTCTGTCTCACCCGGGACTGCTTACCCTCTGTCTCACCGGGGACTGCATCCCCTCGCTGTCTAACCCGGGACTGCTTCCCCTCTGTCTCACCCGGGACTGCTTCCCCTCTGTCTCACCCGGGACTGCTTCCCCTCGCTGTCTCACCCAGGACTGCTTCCCCTCTGTCTCACCCGGGACTGCATCTCCTCTGTCTCACCTGGGACTGCTTCCCCTCGCTGTCTCACCCGGGACTGCATCCCCTCGGTGTCTCACCCGGGACTGCATCCCCTCTGTCTCACCCGCGACCGCTTCCCCTCTGTCTCACCCGGGACTGCTTCCCCTCGCTGTCTCACCCGCGACCGCTTCCCCTCTGTCTCACCCGGGACTGCATCCCCTCTGTCTCACCCGGGACCGATTCCCCTCGCTGTCTCACCCGGGACTGCTTCCTCTCTGTCTCACCCGGGACTGCTTCCCCTCGCTGTCTCACCCGGGACTGCATCCCCTCTGTCTCACCCGGGACTGCTTCCCCTCTGTCTCACCTGGGAGTGCTTCCCCTCGCTCTCTCACCCGGGAGTGCTTCCCCTCGCTCTCTCACCCGGGACTGCTTCCCCTCTGTCTCACCCGGGACTGCTTCCCCTCTGTCTCACCCGGGACTGCTTCCCCTCGCTGTCTCACCCGGGACTGCTTCCCCTCGCTGTCTCACCCGGGACTGCTTCCCCTCTGTCTCACCCGGGACTGCTTCCCCTCGCTGTCTCACCCGAGACTGCTTCCCCTCGCTGTCTCACCCGGGACTGCTTCCCCTCGCTGTCTCACCCGGGACTGCTTCCCCTCTGTCTCACCCGGGACTGCTTCCCCTCGCTGTCTCACCCGGGACTGCTTCCCCTCGCTGTCTAACCCGGGACTGCTTCCCCTCTGTCTCACCCGGGACTGCTTCCCCTCGCTGTCTAACCCGGGACTGCTTCCCCTCTGTCTCACCCGGGACTGCTTCCCCTCGCTGTCTAACCCGGGACTGCTTTCCCTCTGTCTCACCCAGGACTGCTTCGCCTCGCTGTCTCACCGGGGACTGCTTCCCCTCGCTGTCTCACCCGGGACGGCTTCCCCTCTGACTCACCCGGGACTGCTTCCCCTCGCTGTCTCACCCGGGACTGCTTCCCCTCGCTGTCTCACCCGGGACTGTTTCCTCTCTGTCTCACCCGGGACTGCAGCCCATCGCTGTCTAACCCGGGACTGTTTCCCCTCTGTCTCACCCGGGACTGCAGCCCATCGCTGTCTAACCCGGGACTGCTTCCTCTCTGTCTCACCCGGGACTGCTTCCCCTCTGACTCACCCGGGACTGCTTCCCCTCGCTGTCTCACCTGGGTCTGCTTCCCCTCGCTGTCTCACCCGGGACTGCTTCCCCTCGCTGTCTCACCCGGGACGGTTTCCCCTCTGTCTCACCCGGGACTGCTTACCCTCTGTCTCACCCGGGACTGCATCCCCTCGCTGTCTAACCCGGGACTGCTTCCCCTCTGTCTCACCCGGGACTGCTTACCCTCTGTCTCACCCGGGACTGCTTCCCCTCGCTGTCTCACCCAGGACTGCTTCCCCTCTGTCTCACCCGGGACTGCATCTCCTCTGTCTCACCTGGGACTGCTTCCCCTCGCTGTCTCACCCGGGACTGCATCCCCTCGGTGTCTCACCCGGGGCTGCATCCCCTCTGTCTCACCCGCGACCGCTTCCCCTCTGTCTCACCCGGGACTGCTTCCCCTCGCTGTCTCACCCGCGACCGCTTCCCCTCTGTCTCACCCGGGACTGCATCCCCTCTGTCTCACCCGGGACCGATTCCCCTCGCTGTCTCACCCGGGACTGCTTCCTCTCTGTCTCACCCGGGACTGCTTCCCCTCGCTGTCTCACCCGGGACTGCATCCCCTCTGTCTCACCCGGGACTGCTTCCCCTCTGTCTCACCTGGGACTGCTTCCCCTCGCTGTCTCACCCGGGAGTGCTTCCCCTCGCTCTCTCACCCGGGAC
The DNA here is from genome assembly GCF_047496795.1 of Chiloscyllium punctatum. Lineage (NCBI taxonomy): Eukaryota > Metazoa > Chordata > Chondrichthyes > Orectolobiformes > Hemiscylliidae > Chiloscyllium > Chiloscyllium punctatum. The sequence continues at coordinate 178,650,263 of NC_092739.1, forward strand.
TGCTTCCCCTCTGTCTCACCCGGGACTGCTTCCCCTCTGTCTCACCCGGGACTGCTTCCCCTCGCTGTCTCACCCGGGACTGCTTCCCCTCTGTCTCACCCGGGACTGCTTCCCCTCGCTGTCTCACCCGGGACTGCTTCCCCTCGCTGTCTCACCCGGGACTGCTTCCCCTCTGTCTCACCCGGGACTGCTTCCCCTCGCTGTCTCACCCGGGACTGCTTCGCCTCTGTCTCCCCTGGGACTGCTTCCCCTCGATCTCACCTGGGACTGCATCCCCTCTGTCTCACCCGGGACCGATTCCCCTCGCTGTCTCACCCGGGACTGCTTCCTCTCTGTCTCACCCGGGACCGATTCCCCTCGCTGTCTCACCCGGGACTGCTTCCCCTCTGTCTCACCCAGGACTGCTTCCCCTCTGTCTCACCCGGGACTGCATCTCCTCTGTCTCACCCGGGACTGCTTCCCCTCTGTCTCACCCGGGACTGCTTCCCCTCGCTGTCTCACCCGGGACTTCATCTCCTCTGGCTCACCCGGGACTGCTTCCTCTCTGTCTCACCCAGGACTGCTTCCCCTCGCTGTCTCACCCGGGACTGCTTCCCCTCTGTCTCACCCGGGACTGCTTCCCCTCTATCTCACCCGGGACCGCATCCCCTCGCTGTCTCACACGGGACTGCTTCCCCTCGCTGTCTCACCCAGGACTGCTTCCCCTCGCTGTCTCACCCGGGACTGCTTCCCCATTATCTCACCCGGGACTGCTTCCCCTCTGTCTCACCCGGGACCGATTCCCCTCGCTGTCTCACCCGGGACTGCTTCCTCTCTGTCTCACCCGGGACCGATTCCCCTCGCTGTCTCACCCGGGACTGCTTCCCCTCTGTCTCACCCGGGACTGCATCCCCTCTGTCTCACTCGGGACTGCTTCACCTCGCTGTCTCACCCGGGACTGCTTCCCCTCTGTCTCACCCGGGACTGCTTCCCCTCTGTCTCACCCGGGACCGATTCCCCTCGCTGTCTCACCCGGGACTGCTTCCTCTATGTCTCACCCGGGACTGCTTCCCCTCGCTGTCTCACCCGGGACTGCATCCCCTCGCTTTCTCACCCGGGACTGCTTCCTCTCCGTCTCACCCGGGACTGCTTCCCCTCGCTGTCTCACCCGGGACTGCTTCCCCTCGCTGTCTCACCCGGGACTGCTTCCCCTCGCTGTCTCACCCGGGACTGCTTCCCCTCGCTGTCTCACCCGGGACTGCTTCGCCTCGCTGTCTCACCCGGGACTGCTTCCCCTCGCTGTCTCACCCGGGACTGCTTCCCCTCGCTGTCTCACCCGGGACTGTTTCCCCTCTGTCTCACCCGGGAGTGCATCCCCTCGCTGTCTCACCCGGGACTGCTTCCCCTCTGTCTCACCCGGGACTGCTTACCCTCTGTCTCACCCGGGACTGCTTACCCTCTGTCCCAACCGGGGTTGCTTCATCTCGCTGTCTCACCCAGGACTGCTTCCCCTCTGTCTCACCCGGGACTGCTTCCCCTCTGTCTCACCCGCGACCGCTTCCCCTCTGTCTCACCCGGGACTGCTTCCCCTCGCTGTCACACCCGGGACTGCTTCCCCTCTGTCTCACCCGGGACTGCTTCCCCTCTGTCTCACCCAGGACTGCTTCCCCTCGCTGTCTCACCCAGGACTGCTTCCCCTCGGTGTCTCACCCGGGACTGCTTCCCCACTATCTCACCCGGGACTGCTTCCCCACTATCTCACCCGGGACTGCTTCCCCTCTGTCTCAACCAGGACTGCTTCCCCTCTGTCTCGCCCGGGACCGATTCCCCTCGCTGTCTCACCCGGGACTGCTTCCTCTCTGTATCACCCGGGACTGCTTCCTCTCGCTGTCTCACCTGGGACTGCATCCCCTCGCTGTCTCACCCGGGACTCCTTCCTCTCTGTCTCTCCCGGGACCGCTTCCCCTCGCTGTCTCACCCGGGACTGCTTCCCCTCGCTGTCTCACCCGGGACTGCTTCGCCTCGCTTTCTCACCCGGGACTGCTTCCCCTCGCTGTCTCACCCGGGACTGCTTCCCCTCTGTCTCACCCGGGACTGCTTCCTCTCTGTCTCTCCCGGGACTGCTTCCCCTCGCTGTCTCACCCGGGACTGCTTCCCCTCGCTGTCTCACCCGGGACTGCTTCCCCTCGCTGTCTCACCCAGGACTGCTTCGCCTCGCTGTCTCACCGGGGACTGCTTCCCCTCGCTGTCTCACCGGGGACTGCTTCCCTTCTGACTCACCCGGGACTGCTTCCCCTCGCTGTCTCACCCGGGACTGCTTCCCCTCGCTGTCTAACCCGGGACTGCTTCCCCTCGCTGTCTCACCCGGGACTGTTTCCCCTCTGTCTCACCCGGGACTGCAGCCCATCGCTGTCTAACCCGGGACTGCTTCCCCACCGTCTCACCCGGGACTGCTTCCCCTCTGACTCACCCGGGACTGCTTCCCCTCGCTGTCTCACCTGGGTCTGCTTCCCCTCGCTGTCTCACCCGGGACTGCTTCCCCTCGCTGTCTCACCCGGGACTGTTTCCCCTCTGTCTCACCCGGGACTGCATCCCCTCGCTGTCTAACCCGGGACTGCTTCCCCTCTGTCTCACCCGGGACTGCTTCCCCTCGCTGTCTCACCCGGGACTGCTTCCTCTCTGTCTCACCCGGGACCGATTCCCCTCGCTGTCTCACCCAGGACTGCTTCCCCTCGCTGTCTCACCCGGGACTGCTACCCCTCTGTCTCACCCAGGACTGCTTCCCCTCTGTCTCACCTGGGACCGATTCCCCTCGCTGTCTCACCCGGGACCGATTCCCCTCGCTGTCTCACCCGGGACTGCTTCCCCTCTGTCTCACCCGGGACCGATTCCCCTCGCTGTCTCACCCGGGACTGCTTCCCCTCTGTCTCACCCGGGACTGCTTCCCCTCTGTCTCACCCGGGACCGCATCCCCTCGCTGTCTCACACGGGACTGCTTCCCCTCGCTGTCTCACCCAGGACTGCTTCCCCTCGCTGTCTCACCCGGGACTGCTTCCCCACTATCTCACCCGGGACTGCTTCCCCTCTGTCTCACCCGGGACCGATTCCCCTCGCTGTCTCACCCGGGACTGCTTCCTCTCTGTCTCACCCGGGACCGATTCCCCTCGCTGTCTCACCCGGGACTGCTTCCCCTCTGTCTCACCCGGGACTGCATCCCCTCTGTCTCACTCGGGACTGCTTCACCTCGCTGTCTCACCCGGGACTGCTTCCCCTCTGTCTCACCCGGGACTGCTTCCCCTCTGTCTCACCCGGGACCGATTCCCCTCGCTGTCTCACCCGGGACTGCTTCCTCTCTGTCTCACCCGGGACTGCTTCCCCTCGCTGTCTCACCCGGGACTGCATCCCCTCGCTTTCTCACCCGGGACTGCTTCCTCTCCGTCTCACCCGGGACTGCTTCCCCTCGCTGTCTCACCCGGGACTGCTTCCCCTCGCTGTCTCACCCGGGACTGCTTCCCCTCGCTGTCTCACCCGGGACTGCTTCCCCTCGCTGTCTCACCCGGGACTGCTTCGCCTCGCTGTCTCACCCGGGACTGCTTCCCCTCGCTGTCTCACCCGGGACTGCTTCCCCTCGCTGTCTCACCCAGGCCTGTTTCCCCTCTGTCTCACCCGGGAGTGCATCCCCTCGCTGTCTAACCCGGGACTGCTTCCCCTCTGTCTCACCCGGGACTGCTTACCCTCTGTCTCACCCGGGACTGTTTACCCTCTGTCCCAACCGGGGTTGCTTCATCTCGCTGTCTCACCCAGGACTGCTTCCCCTCTGTCTCACCCGGGACTGCTTCCCCTCTGTCTCACCCGCGACCGCTTCCCCTCTGTCTCACCCGGGACTGCTTCCCCTCGCTGTCTCACCCGGGACTGCTTCCCCTCTGTCTCACCCGGGACTGCTTCCCCTCTGTCTCACCCGGGACTGCTTCCCCTCTGTCTCACCCAGGACTGCTTCCCCTCGCTGTCTCACCCAGGACTGCTTCCCCTCGGTGTCTCACCCGGGACTGCTTCCCCACTATCTCACCCGGGACTGCTTCCCCTCTGTCTCAACCAGGACTGCTTCCCCTCTGTCTCGCCCGGGACCGATTCCCCTCGCTGTCTCACCCGGGACTGCTTCCTCTCTGTATCACCCGGGACTGCTTCCCCTCGCTGTCTCACCTGGGACTGCATCCCCTCGCTGTCTCACCCGGGACTCCTTCCTCTCTGTCTCTCCCGGGACCGCTTCCCCTCGCTGTCTCACCCGGGACCGCTTCCCCTCGCTGTCTCACCCGGGACTGCTTCCCCTCGCTGTCTCACCCGGGACTGCTTCCCCTCGCTTTCTCACCCGGGACTGCTTCCCCTCGCTGTCTCACCCGGGACTGCTTCCCCTCTGTCTCACCCGGGACTGCTTCCTCTCTGTCTCTCCCGGGACCGCTTCCCCTCGCTGTCTCACCCGGGACTGCTTCCCCTCGCTGTCTCACCCGGGACTGCTTCCCCTCGCTGTCTCACCCAGGACTGCTTCGCCTCGCTGTCTCACCGGGGACTGCTTCCCCTCGCTGTCTCACCGGGGACTGCTTCCCTTCTGACTCACCCGGGACTGCTTCCCCTCGCTGTCTCACCCGGGACTGCTTCCCCTCGCTGTCTAACCCGGGACTGCTTCCCCTCGCTGTCTCACCCGGGACTGTTTCCCCTCTGTCTCACCCGGGACTGCAGCCCATCGCTGTCTAACCCGGGGCTGCTTCCCCACCGTCTCACCCGGGACTGCTTCCCCTCTGACTCACCCGGGACTGCTTCCCCTCGCTGTCTCACCTGGGTCTGCTTCCCCTCGCTGTCTCACCCGGGACTGCTTCCCCTCGCTGTCTCACCCGGGACTGTTTCCCCTCTGTCTCACCCGGGACTGCATCCCCTCGCTGTCTCACCCGGGACTGCTTCCCCTCTGTCTCACCCGGGACCGATTCCCCTCGCTGTCTCACCCGGGACTGCTTCCTCTCTGTCTCACCCGGGACTGCTTCCCCTCGCTGTCTCACCCGGGACTGCATCCCCTCGCTTTCTCACCCGGGACTGCTTCCTCTCCGTCTCACCCGGGACTGCTTCCCCTCGCTGTCTCACCCGGGACTGCTTCCCCTCGCTGTCTCACCCGGGACTGCTTCCCCTCGCTGTCTCACCCGGGACTGCTTCCCCTCGCTGTCTCACCCGGGACTGCTTCGCCTCGCTGTCTCACCCGGGACTGCTTCCCCTCGCTGTCTCACCCGGGACTGCTTCCCCTCGCTGTCTCACCCAGGACTGTTTCCCCTCTGTCTCACCCGGGAGTGCATCCCCTCGCTGTCTAACCCGGGACTGCTTCCCCTCTGTCTCACCCGGGACTGCTTACCCTCTGTCTCACCCGGGACTGCTTACCCTCTGTCCCAACCGGGGTTGCTTCATCTCGCTGTCTCACCCAGGACTGCTTCCCCTCTGTCTCACCCGGGACTGCTTCCCCTCTGTCTCACCCGCGACCGCTTCCCCTCTGTCTCACCCGGGACTGCTTCCCCTCGCTGTCTCACCCGGGACTGCTTCCCCTCGCTGTCTCACCCGGGACTGCTTCCCCTCTGTCTCACCCGGGACTGCTTCCCCTCTGTCTCACCCGGGACTGCTTCCCCTCTGTCTCACCCAGGACTGCTTCCCCTCGCTGTCTCACCCAGGACTGCTTCCCCTCGCTGTCTCACCCAGGACTGCTTCCCCTCGGTGTCTCACCCGGGACTGCTTCCCCACTATCTCACCCGGGACTGCTTCCCCTCTGTCTCAACCAGGACTGCTTCCCCTCTGTCTCGCCCGGGACCGATTCCCCTCGCTGTCTCACCCGGGACTGCTTCCTCTCTGTATCACCCGGGACTGCTTCCCCTCGCTGTCTCACCTGGGACTGCATCCCCTCGCTGTCTCACCCGGGACTCCTTCCTCTCTGTCTCTCCCGGGACCGCTTCCCCTCGCTGTCTCACCCGGGACTGCTTCCCCTCGCTGTCTCACCCGGGACTGCTTCCCCTCGCTGTCTCACCCGGGACTGCTTCGCCTCGCTTTCTCACCCGGGACTGCTTCCCCTCGCTGTCTCACCCGGGACTGCTTCCCCTCTGTCTCACCCGGGACTGCTTCCTCTCTGTCTCTCCCGGGACCGCTTCCCCTCGCTGTCTCACCCGGGACTGCTTCCCCTCGCTGTCTCACCCGGGACTGCTTCCCCTCGCTGTCTCACCCAGGACTGCTTCGCCTCGCTGTCTCACCGGGGACTGCTTCCCCTCGCTGTCTCACCGGGGACTGCTTCCCTTCTGACTCACCCGGGACTGCTTCCCCTCGCTGTCTCACCCGGGACTGCTTCCCCTCGCTGTCTAACCCGGGACTGCTTCCCCTCGCTGTCTCACCCGGGACTGCAGCCCATCGCTGTCTAAGCCGGGACTGCTTCCCCACCGTCTCACCCGGGACTGCTTCCCCTCTGACTCACCCGGGACTGCTTCCCCTCGCTGTCTCACCTGGGTCTGCTTCCCCTCGCTGTCTCACCCGGGACTGCTTCCCCTCGCTGTCTCACCCGGGACTGTTTCCCCTCTGTCTCACCCGGGACTGCATCCCCTCGCTGTCTAACCCGGGACTGCTTCCCCTCTGTCTCACCCGGGACTGCTTCCCCTCGCTGTCTCACCCGGGACTGCGTCCTCTCTGTCTCACCCGGGACCGATTCCCCTCGCTGTCTCACCCAGGACTGCTTCCCCTCGCTGTCTCACCCGGGACTGCTACCCCTCTGTCTCACCCAGGACTGCTTCCCCTCTGTCTCACCTGGGACCGATTCCCCTCGCTGTCTCACCCGGGACCGATTCCCCTCGCTGTCTCACCCGGGACTGCTTCCCCTCTGTCTCACCCGGGACTGCTTCCCCTCGCTTTCTCACCCGGAACCGATTCGCCTCGCTGTCTCACCCGGGACTGCTTCACCTCTGTCTCACCCGGGACTGCATCCCCTCTGTCTCACCCGGGACCGATTCCCCTCGATGTCTCACCCAGGACTGCTTCCTCTCTGTCTCACCCGGGACTGCTTCCCCTCGCTGTCTTACCCGGGACTGCATCCCCTCTGTCTCACCCGGGACCGCTTCCCCTCGCTGTCTAACCCGGGACTGCTTCCCCTCTGTCTCACCCGGGACTGCTTCCCCTCTATCTCACCCGGGACTGCTTCCCCTCGCTGTCTCACCCGGGACTGATTCGCCTCGCTGTCTCACCCGGGACTGCTTCACCTCTGTCTCACCCGGGACTGCATCCCCTCTGTCTCACCCGGGACCGATTCCCCTCGCTGTCTCACCCGGGACTGCTTCCCCTCTGTCTCACCCGGGACTGCTTCCCCTCTGTCTCACCCGGGACTGCTTCCCCTCGCTGTCTCACCCAGGACTGCTTCCCCTCTGTCTCACCCGGGACTGCTTCCCCTCTGTCTCACCTGCGACTGCTTCCCCTCGCTGTCTCACCCGGGACTGCATCCCCTCACTGTCTCACCCGGGACCTCTTCCCCTCGCTGTCTCACCCGGGACTGCTTCCTCTCTGTCTCACCCGAGACTGCATCCCCTCGCTGTCTCACCCGGGACTGCTTCCCCTCTGTCTCACCCGGGACTGCTTCCCCTCTATCTCACCCAGGACTGCTTCCCCTCGCTGTCTCACCCGGGACTGCATCCCCTCTGTCTGACCCGGGACCGCTTCCCCTCTGTCTCACCCAGGACTGCTTCCCCTCTGTCTCACCCGGGACTGCTTCCCCTCGCTGTCTCTCCCGTGACTGCTTCCCCTCGCTGTCTCTCCCGGGACTGCTTCCCCTCTGACTCACCCGGGACTGCTTCCCCTCTGTCTCACCCAGGACGGCTTCCCCTCGCTGTCTCACCCGGGACTGCTTCCCCTCTGTCTCACCCGGGACTGCTTCCCCTCGCTGTCTCACCTGGGACTGCTTCCCCTCTATCTCACCTGGGACTGCATCCCCTCTGTCTCACCCGGGACCGATTCCCCTCGCTGTCTCACCCGGGACTGCTTCCTCTCTGTCTCACCCGGGACCGATTGCCCTCGCTGTCTCACCAGGGACTGCTTCCCCTCTGTCTCACCCAGGACTGCTTCTCCTCTGTCTCACCCGGGACTGCTTCCCCTCTGTCTCACCCGGGACTGCTTCCCCTCTGTCTCACCCGGGACTGCTTCCCCTCTGTCTCACCCGGGACTGCTTCCCCTCGCTGTCTCACCCGGGACTGCTTCCCCTCTGTCTCACCCGGGACTGCTTCCCCTCGCTGTCTCACCCGGGACTGCTTCCCCTCTGTCTCACCCGGGACCGATTCCCCTCGCTGTCTCACCCGGGACTGCTTCCCCTCGCTGTCCCACCCGGGACTGCATCCCCTCTGTCTCACCCGGGACTGCTTCCCCTCTGTCTCACCCGGGACTGCTTCCCCTCGCTGTCTCACCCGGGACTGCTTCCCCTCGCTGTCTCACCCGGGACTGCTTCCCCTCTGATTCACCTGGGACTGCTTCCCCTCTGTCTCACCCGGGACTGCTTCCCCTCGCTGTCTCACCCGGGACTGCTTCCCCTCGCTGTCTCACCCGGGAGAGCTTCCCCTCGCTGTCTCACCCGGGACTGCATCCCCTCTGTCTCACCCGGGACTGCTTCCCCTCGCTGTCCCACCCGGGACTGCATCCCCTCTGTCTCTCCCGGGACTGCTTCCCCTCTGTCTCACCCGGGACTGCTTCCCCTCGCTGTCTCACCCGAGACTGCTTCCCCTCGCTGTCTCACCCGGGACTGCTTCCCCTCTGTCTCACCCGGGACTGCTTCCCCTCTGTCTCACCCGGGACTGCTTCCCCTCGCTGTCTCACCCGGGACTGCTTCCCCTCGCTGTCTAACCCGGGACTGCTTCCCCTCTGTCTCACCCGGGACTGCTTCCCCTCGCTGTCTAACCCGGGACTGCTTCCCCTCTGTCTCACCCGGGACTGCTTCCCCTCGCTGTCTAACCCGGGACTGCTTTCCCTCTGTCTCACCCAGGACTGCTTCGCCTCGCTGTCTCACCGGGGACTGCTTCCCCTCGCTGTCTCACCCGGGACGGCTTCCCCTCTGACTCACCCGGGACTGCTTCCCCTCGCTGTCTCACCCGGGACTGCTTCCCCTCGCTGTCTCACCCGGGACTGCTTCCCCTCGCTGTCTCACCCGGGACTGCTTCCCCTCGCTGTCTCACCCGGGACTGTTTCCTCTCTGTCTCACTCGGGACTGCAGCCCATCGCTGTCTAACCCGGGACTGCTTCCTCTCTGTCTCACCCGGGACTGCTTCCCCTCTGACTCACCCGGGACTGCTTCCCCTCGCTGTCTCACCTGGGTCTGCTTCCCCTCGCTGTCTCACCCGGGACTGCTTGCCCTCGCTGTCTCACCCGGGACTGCTTACCCTCTGTCTCACCCGGGACTGCTTACCCTCTGTCTCACCCGGGACTGCATCCCCTCGCTGTCTAACCCGGGATTGCTTCCCCTCTGTCTCACCCGGGACTGCTTACCCTCTGTCTCACCCGGGACTGCTTCCCCTCGCTGTCTCACCCAGGACTGCTTCCCCTCTGTCTCACCCGGGACTGCATCTCCTCTGTCTCACCTGGGACTGCTTCCTCTCGCTGTCTCACCCGGGACTGCATCCCCTCGGTGTCTCACCCGGGACTGCATCCCCTCTGTCTCACCCGCGACCGCTTCCCCTCTGTCTCACCCGGGACTGCTTCCCCTCGCTGTCTCACCCGCGACCGCTTCCCCTCGGTCTCACCCGGGACTGCATCCCCTCTGTCTCACCCGGGACCGATTCCCCTCGCTGTCTCACCCGGGACTGCTTCCTCTCTATCTCACCCGGGACTGCTTTCCCTCGCTGTCTCACCCGGGACTGCATCCCCTCTGTCTCACCCGGGACTGCTTCCCCTCTGTCTCACCTGGGACTGCTTCCCCTCGCTGTCTCACCCGGGAGTGCTTCCCCTCGCTGTCTCACCCGGGACTGCTTCCCCTCTGTCTCACCCGGGACTGCTTCCCCTCTGTCTCACCCGGGACTGCTTCCCCTCGCTGTCTCACCCGGGACTGCTTCCCCTCTGTCTCACCCGGGACTGCTTCCCCTCGCTGTCTCACCCGGGACTGCTTCCCCTCGCTGTCTCACCCGGGACTGCTTCCCCTCTGTCTCACCCGGGACTGCTTCCCCTCGCTGTCTCACCCGGGACTGCTTCGCCTCTGTCTCCCCTGGGACTGCTTCCCCTCGATCTCACCTGGGACTGCATCCCCTCTGTCTCACCCGGGACCGATTCCCCTCGCTGTCTCACCCGGGACTGCTTCCTCTCTGTCTCACCCGGGACCGATTCCCCTCGCTGTCTCACCCGGGACTGCTTCCCCTCTGTCTCACCCAGGACTGCTTCCCCTCTGTCTCACCCGGGACTGCATCTCCTCTGTCTCACCCGGGACTGCTTCCCCTCTGTCTCACCCGGGACTGCTTCCCCTCGCTGTCTCACCCGGGACTTCATCTCCTCTGGCTCACCCGGGACTGCTTCCTCTCTGTCTCACCCAGGACTGCTTCCCCTCGCTGTCTCACCCGGGACTGCTTCCCCTCTGTCTCACCCGGGACTGCTTCCCCTCTGTCTCACCCGGGACCGCTTCCCCTCGCTGTCTCACACGGGACTGCTTCCCCTCGCTGTCTCACCCAGGACTGCTTCCCCTCGCTGTCTCACCCGGGACTGCTTCCCCACTATCTCACCCGGGACTGCTTCCCCTCTGTCTCACCCGGGACCGATTCCCCTCGCAGTCTCACCCGGGACTGCTTCCTCTCTGTCTCACCCGGGACCGATTCCCCTCGCTGTCTCACCCGGGACTGCTTCCCCTCTGTCTCACCCGGGACTGCATCCCCTCTGTCTCACTCGGGACTGCTTCACCTCGCTGTCTCACCCGGGACTGCTTCCCCTCTGTCTCACCCGGGACTGCTTCCCCTCTGTCTCACCCGGGACCGATTCCCCTCGCTGTCTCACCCGGGACTGCTTCCCCTCGCTGTCTCACCCGGGACTGCATCCCCTCGCTTTCTCACCCGGGACTGCTTCCTCTCCGTCTCACCCGGGACTGCTTCCCCTCGCTGTCTCACCCGGGACTGCTTCCCCTCGCTGTCTCACCCGGGACTGCTTCCCCTCGCTGTCTCTCCCGGGACTGCTTCCCCTCGCTGTCTCACCCGGGACTGCTTCCCCTCGCTGTCTCACCCGGGACTGCTTCCCCTCGCTGTCTCACCCGGGACTGCTTCCCCTCGCTGTCTCACCCGGGACTGTTTCCCCTCTGTCTCACCCGGGAGTGCATCCCCTCGCTGTCTAACCCGGGGCTGCTTCCCCTCTGTCTCACCCGGGACTGCTTACCCTCTGTCTCACCCGGGACTGCTTACCCTCTGTCTCACCCGGGATTGCTTCATCTCGCTGTCTCACCCAGGACTGCTTCCCCTCTGTCTCACCCGGGACTGCTTCCCCTCTGTCTCACCCGGGACTGCATCTCCTCTGTCTCACCTGGGACTGCTTCCCCTCGCTGTCTCACCCGGGACTGCATCCCCTCGGTGTCTCACCCGGGACTGCATCCCCTCTGTCTCACCCGCGACCGCTTCCCCTCTGTCTCACCCGGGACTGCTTCCCCTCGCTGTCTCACCCGGGACTGCTTCCCCTCTGTCTCACCCGGGACTGCTTCGCCTCTGTCTCACCCGGGACTGCTTCCCCTCTGTCTCACCCAGGACTGCTTCCCCTCGCTGTCTCACCCAGGACTGCTTCCCCTCGGTGTCTCACCCGGGACTGCTTCCCCACTATCTCACCCGGGACTGCTTCCCCTCTGTCTCAACCAGGACTGCTTCCCCTCTGTCTCACCCGGGACCGATTCCCCTCGCTGTCTCACCCGGGACTGCTTCCTCTCTGTATCACCCGGGACTGCTTCCCCTCGCTGTCTCACCTGGGACTGCATCCCCTCGCTGTCTCACCCGGGACTCCTTCCTCTCTGTCTCTCCCGGGACCGCTTCCCCTCGCTGTCTCACCCGGGACTGCTTCCCCTCGCTGTCTCACCCGGGACTGCTTCCCCTCGCTGTCTCTCCCGGGACTGCTTCCCCTCGCTGTCTCTCCCGGGACTGCTTCCCCTCTGACTCACCCGGGACTGCTTCCCCTCTGTCTCACCCAGGACGGCTTCCCCTCGCTGTCTCACCCGGGACTGCTTCCCCTCGCTGTCTCACCCGGGACTGCTTCCCCTCGCTGTCTCACCTGGGACTGCTTCCCCTCTATCTCACCTGGGACTGCATCCCCTCTGTCTCACCCGGGACCGATTCCCCTCGCTGTCTCACCCGGGACTGCTTCCTCTCTGTCTCACCCGGGACCGATTGGCCTCGCTGTCTCACCAGGGACTGCTTCCCCTCTGTCTCACCCAGGACTGCTTCCCCACTGTCTGACCCGGGACTGCTTCCCCTCTGTCTCACCCGGGACTGCTTCCTCTCTGTCTCACCCGGGACCGATTGCCCTCGCTGTCTCACCAGGGACTGCTTCCCCTCTGTCTCACCCAGGACTGCTTCCCCTCTGTCTCACCCGGGACTGCTTCCCCTCTGTCTCACCCGGGACTGCTTCCCCTCTGTCTCACCCGGGACTGCTTCCCCTCGCTGTCTCACCCGGGACTGCTTCCCTCGCTGTCTCACCCGGGACTGCTTCCCCTCGCTGTCTCACCCGGGACTGCTTCCCCTCTGTCTCACCCGGGACTGCATCCCCTCTGTCTCACCCGGGACCGATTCCCCTCGCTGTCTCACCCGGGACTGCTTCCCCTCGCTGTCCCACCCGGGACTGCATCCCCTCTGTCTCACCCGGGACTGCTTCCCCTCGCTGTCTCACCCGGGACTGCTTCCCCTCGCTGTCTCACCCGGGAGAGCTTCCCCTCTGTCTCACCCGGGACTGCATCCCCTCTGTCTCACCCGGGACCGATTCCCCTCGCTGTCTCACCCGGGACTGCTTCCTCTCTGTCTCACCCGGGACTGCTTCCCCTCGCTGTCCCACCCGGGACTGCATCCCCTCTGTCTCTCCCGGGACTGCTTCCCCTCTGTCTCACCCGGGACTGCTTCCCCTCGCTGTCTCACCCGGGACTGCTTCCCCTCGCTGTCTCACCCGGGACTGCTTCCCCTCGCTGTCTCACCCGGGACTGCTTCCCCTCGCTGTCTCACCCGGGACTGCTTCCCCTCTGATTCACCCGGGACTGCTTCCCCTCTGTCTCACCCGGGACTGCTTCCCCTCGCTGTCTCACCCGGGACTGCTTCCCCTCGCTGTCTCACCCGGGAGAGCTTCCCCTCGCTGTCTCACCCGGGAGAGCTTCCCCTCGCTGTCTCACCCGGGAGAGCTTCCCCTCTGTCTCACCCGGGACTGCATCCCCTCTGTCTCACCCGGGACCGATTCCCCTCGCTGTCTCACCCGGGACTGCTTCCTCTCTGTCTCACCCGGGACTGCTTCCCCTCGCTGTCCCACCCGGGACTGCATCCCCTCTGTCTCTCCCGGGACTGCTTCCCCTCTGTCTCACCCGGGACTGCTTCCCCTCGCTGTCTCACCCGAGACTGCTTCCCCTCGCTGTCTCACCAGGGACTGCTTCCCCTCTGTCTCACCCGGGACTGCTTCCCCTCTGTCTCACCCGGGACTGCTTCCCCTCGCTGTCTCACCCGGGACTGCTTCCCCTCGCTGTCTAACCCGGGACTGCTTCCCCTCTGTCTCACCCGGGACTGCTTCCCCTCGCTGTCTAACCCGGGACTGCTTCCCCTCTGTCTCACCCGGGACTGCTTCCCCTCGCTGTCTAACCCGGGACTGCTTTCCCTCTGTCTCACCCAGGACTGCTTCGCCTCGCTGTCTCACCGGGGACTGCTTCCCCTCGCTGTCTCACCCGGGACGGCTTCCCCTCTGACTCACCCGCGACCGCTTCCCCTCTGTCTCACCCGGCACTGCTTCCCCTCGCTGTCTCACCCGGGACTGCTTCCCCTCTGTCTCACCCGGGACTGCTTCCCCTCTGTCTCACCCGGGACTGCTTCCCCTCTGTCTCACCCGGGACTGCTTCCCCTCTGTCTCACCCAGGACTGCTTCCCCTCGCTGTCTCACCCAGGACTGCTTCCCCTCGGTGTCTCACCCGGGACTGCTTCCCCACTATCTCACCCGGGACTGCTTCCCCTCTGTCTCAACCAGGACTGCTTCCCCTCTGTCTCGCCCGGGACCGATTCCCCTCGCTGTCTCACCCGGGACTGCTTCCTCTCTGTATCACCCGGGACTGCTTCCCCTCGCTGTCTCACCTGGGACTGCATCCCCTCGCTGTCTCACCCGGGACTCCTTCCTCTCTGTCTCTCCCGGGACCGCTTCCCCTCGCTGTCTCACCCGGGACTGCTTCCCCTCGCTGTCTCACCCGGGACTGCTTCCCCTCGCTGTCTCACCCGGGACTGCTTCGCCTCGCTTTCTCACCCGGGACTGCTTCCCCTCGCTGTCTCACCCGGGACTGCTTCCCCTCTGTCTCACCCGGGACTGCTTCCTCTCTGTCTCTCCAGGGACCGCTTCCCCTCGCTGTCTCACCCGGGACTGCTTCCCCTCGCTGTCTCACCCGGGACTGCTTCCCCTCGCTGTCTCACCCAGGACTGCTTCGCCTCGCTGTCTCACCGGGGACTGCTTCCCCTCGCTGTCTCACCGGGGACTGCTTCCCTTCTGACTCACCCGGGACTGCTTCCCCTCGCTGTCTCACCCGGGACTGCTTCCCCTCGCTGTCTAACCCGGGACTGCTTCCCCTCGCTGTCTCACCCGGGACTGTTTCCCCTCTGTCTCACCCGGGACTGCAGCCCATCGCTGTCTAAGCCGGGACTGCTTCCCCACCGTCTCACCCGGGACTGCTTCCCCTCTGACTCACCCGGGACTGCTTCCCCTCGCTGTCTCACCTGGGTCTGCTTCCCCTCGCTGTCTCACCCGGGACTGCTTCCCCTCGCTGTCTCACCCGGGACTGTTTCCCCTCTGTCTCACCCGGGACTGCATCCCCTCGCTGTCTAACCCGGGACTGCTTCCCCTCTGTCTCACCCGGGACTGCTTCCCCTCGCTGTCTCACCCGGGACTGCGTCCTCTCTGTCTCACCCGGGACCGATTCCCCTCGCTGTCTCACCCAGGACTGCTTCCCCTCGCTGTCTCACCCGGGACTGCTACCCCTCTGTCTCACCCAGGACTGCTTCCCCTCTGTCTCACCTGGGACCGATTCCCCTCGCTGTCTCACCCGGGACCGATTCCCCTCGCTGTCTCACCCGGGACTGCTTCCCCTCTGTCTCACCCGGGACTGCTTCCCCTCGCTTTCTCACCCGGAACCGATTCGCCTCGCTGTCTCACCCGGGACTGCTTCACCTCTGTCTCACCCGGGACTGCATCCCCTCTGTCTCACCCGGGACCGATTCCCCTCGATGTCTCACCCAGGACTGCTTCCTCTCTGTCTCACCCGGGACTGCTTCCCCTCGCTGTCTTACCCGGGACTGCATCCCCTCTGTCTCACCCGGGACCGCTTCCCCTCGCTGTCTAACCCGGGACTGCTTCCCCTCTGTCTCACCCGGGACTGCTTCCCCTCTATCTCACCCGGGACTGCTTCCCCTCGCTGTCTCACCCGGGACTGATTCGCCTCGCTGTCTCACCCGGGACTGCTTCACCTCTGTCTCACCCGGGACTGCATCCCCTCTGTCTCACCCGGGACCGATTCCCCTCGCTGTCTCACCCGGGACTGCTTCCCCTCTGTCTCACCCGGGACTGCTTCCCCTCGCTGTCTCACCCAGGACTGCTTCCCCTCTGTCTCACCCGGGACTGCTTCCCCTCTGTCTCACCTGCGACTGCTTCCCCTCGCTGTCTCACCCGGGACTGCATCCCCTCACTGTCTCACCCGGGACCTCTTCCCCTCGCTGTCTCACCCGGGACTGCTTCCTCTCTGTCTCACCCGAGACTGCATCCCCTCGCTGTCTCACCCGGGACTGCTTCCCCTCTGTCTCACCCGGGACTGCTTCCCCTCTATCTCACCCAGGACTGCTTCCCCTCGCTGTCTCACCCGGGACTGCATCCCCTCTGTCTGACCCGGGACCGCTTCCCCTCTGTCTCACCCAGGACTGCTTCCCCTCTGTCTCACCCGGGACTGCTTCCCCTCGCTGTCTCTCCCGGGACTGCTTCCCCTCGCTGTCTCTCCCGGGACTGCTTCCCCTCTGACTCACCCGGGACTGCTTCCCCTCTGTCTCACCCAGGACGGCTTCCCCTCGCTGTCTCACCCGGGACTGCTTCCCCTCTGTCTCACCCGGGACTGCTTCCCCTCGCTGTCTCACCTGGGACTGCTTCCCCTCTATCTCACCTGGGACTGCATCCCCTCTGTCTCACCCGGGACCGATTCCCCTCGCTGTCTCACCCGGGACTGCTTCCTCTCTGTCTCACCCGGGACCGATTGCCCTCGCTGTCTCACCAGGGACTGCTTCCCCTCTGTCTCACCCAGGACTGCTTCTCCTCTGTCTCACCCGGGACTGCTTCCCCTCTGTCTCACCCGGGACTGCTTCCCCTCTGTCTCACCCGGGACTGCTTCCCCTCTGTCTCACCCGGGACTGCTTCCCCTCGCTGTCTCACCCGGGACTGCTTCCCCTCGCTGTCTCACCCGGGACTGCTTCCCCTCGCTGTCTCACCCGGGACTGCTTCCCCTCTGTCTCACCCGGGACCGATTCCCCTCGCTGTCTCACCCGGGACTGCTTCCCCTCGCTGTCCCACCCGGGACTGCATCCCCTCTGTCTCACCCGGGACTGCTTCCCCTCTGTCTCACCCGGGACTGCTTCCCCTCGCTGTCTCACCCGGGACTGCTTCCCCTCGCTGTCTCACCCGGGACTGCTTCCCCTCTGATTCACCTGGGACTGCTTCCCCTCTGTCTCACCCGGGACTGCTTCCCCTCGCTGTCTCACCCGGGACTGCTTCCCCTCGCTGTCTCACCCGGGAGAGCTTCCCCTCGCTGTCTCACCCGGGAGAGCTTCCCCTCTGTCTCACCCGGGACTGCATCCCCTCTGCCTCACCCGGGACTGCTTCCCCTCGCTGTCCCACCCGGGACTGCATCCCCTCTGTCTCTCCCGGGACTGCTTCCCCTCTGTCTCACCCGGGACTGCTTCCCCTCGCTGTCTCACCCGAGACTGCTTCCCCTCGCTGTCTCATCCGGGACTGCTTCCCCTCTGTCTCACCCGGGACTGCTTCCCCTCGCTGTCTCACCCGGGACTGCTTCCCCTCGCTGTCTCACCCGGGACTGCTTCCCCTCGCTGTCTAACCCGGGACTGCTTCCCCTCTGTCTCACCCGGGACTGCTTCCCCTCGCTGTCTAACCCGGGACTGCTTCCCCTCTGTCTCACCCGGGACTGCTTCCCCTCGCTGTCTAACCCGGGACTGCTTTCCCTCTGTCTCACCCAGGACTGCTTCGCCTCGCTGTCTCACCGGGGACTGCTTCCCCTCGCTGTCTCACCCGGGACGGCTTCCCCTCTGACTCACCGGGGACTGCTTCCCCTCGCTGTCTCACCCGGGACTGCTTCCCCTCGCTGTCTCACCCGGGACTGCTTCCCCTCGCTGTCTCACCCGGGACTGTTTCCTCTCTGTCTCACCCGGGACTGCAGCCCATCGCTGTCTAACCCGGGACTGTTTCCCCTCTGTCTCACTCGGGACTGCAGCCCATCGCTGTCTAACCCGGGACTGCTTCCTCTCTGTCTCACCCGGGACTGCTTCCCCTCTGACTCACCCGGGACTGCTTCCCCTCGCTGTCTCACCTGGGTCTGCTTCCCCTCGCTGTCTCACCCGGGACTGCTTGCCCTCGCTGTCTCACCCGGGACTGCTTACCCTCTGTCTCACCCGGGACTGCTTACCCTCTGTCTCACCCGGGACTGCATCCCCTCGCTGTCTAACCCGGGATTGCTTCCCCTCTGTCTCACCCGGGACTGCTTACCCTCTGTCTCACCCGGGACTGCTTCCCCTCGCTGTCTCACCCAGGACTGCTTCCCCTCTGTCTCACCCGGGACTGCATCTCCTCTGTCTCACCTGGGACTGCTTCCTCTCGCTGTCTCACCCGGGACTGCATCCCCTCGGTGTCTCACCCGGGACTGCATCCCCTCTGTCTCACCCGCGACCGCTTCCCCTCTGTCTCACCCGGGACTGCTTCCCCTCGCTGTCTCACCCGCGACCGCTTCCCCTCTGTCTCACCCGGGACTGCATCCCCTCTGTCTCACCCGGGACCGATTCCCCTCGCTGTCTCACCCGGGACTGCTTCCTCTCTATCTCACCCGGGACTGCTTCCCCTCGCTGTCTCACCCGGGACTGCATCCCCTCTGTCTCACCCGGGACTGCTTCCCCTCTGTCTCACCTGGGACTGCTTCCCCTCGCTGTCTCACCCGGGAGTGCTTCCCCTCGCTGTCTCACCCGGGACTGCTTCCCCTCTGTCTCACCCGGGACTGCTTCCCCTCTGTCTCACCCGGGACTGCTTCCCCTCGCTGTCTCACCCGGGACTGCTTCCCCTCTGTCTCACCCGGGACTGCTTCCCCTCGCTGTCTCACCCGGGACTGCTTCCCCTCGCTGTCTCACCCGGGACTGCTTCCCCTCTGTCTCACCCGGGACTGCTTCCCCTCGCTGTCTCACCCGGGACTGCTTCGCCTCTGTCTCCCCTGGGACTGCTTCCCCTCGATCTCACCTGGGACTGCATCCCCTCTGTCTCACCCGGGACCGATTCCCCTCGCTGTCTCACCCGGGACTGCTTCCTCTCTGTCTCACCCGGGACCGATTCCCCTCGCTGTCTCACCCGGGACTGCTTCCCCTCTGTCTCACCCAGGACTTCCTCCCCTCTGTCTCACCCGGGACTGCATCTCCTCTGTCTCACCCGGGACTGCTTCCCCTCTGTCTCACCCGGGACTGCTTCCCCTCGCTGTCTCACCCGGGACTTCATCTCCTCTGGCTCACCCGGGACTGCTTCCTCTCTGTCTCACCCAGGACTGCTTCCCCTCGCTGTCTCACCCGGGACTGCTTCCCCTCTGTCTCACCCGGGACTGCTTCCCTTCTGTCTCACCCGGGACCGCTTCCCCTCGCTGTCTCACACGGGACTGCTTCCCCTCGCTGTCTCACCCAGGACTGCTTCCCCTCGCTGTCTCACCCGGGACTGCTTCCCCACTATCTCACCCGGGACTGCTTCCCCTCTGTCTCACCCGGGACCGATTCCCCTCGCAGTCTCACCCGGGACTGCTTCCTCTCTGTCTCACCCGGGACCGATTCCCCTCGCTGTCTCACCCGGGACTGCTTCCCCTCTGTCTCACCCGGGACTGCATCCCCTCTGTCTCACTCGGGACTGCTTCACCTCGCTGTCTCACCCGGGACTGCTTCCCCTCTGTCTCACCCGGGACTGCTTCCCCTCTGTCTCACCCGGGACCGATTCCCCTCGCTGTCTCACCCGGGACTGCTTCCCCTCGCTGTCTCACCCGGGACTGCATCCCCTCGCTTTCTCACCCGGGACTGCTTCCTCTCCGTCTCACCCGGGACTGCTTCCCCTCGCTGTCTCACCCGGGACTGCTTCCCCTCGCTGTCTCTCCCGGGACTGCTTCCCCTCGCTGTCTCACCCGGGACTGCTTCCCCTCGCTGTCTCACCCGGGACTGCTTCCCCTCGCTGTCTCACCCGGGACTGCTTCCCCTCGCTGTCTCACCCGGGACTGTTTCCCCTCTGTCTCACCCGGGAGTGCATCCCCTCGCTGTCTAACCCGGGGCTGCTTCCCCTCTGTCTCACCCGGGACTGCTTACCCTCTGTCTCACCCGGGACTGCTTACCCTCTGTCTCACCCGGGATTGCTTCATCTCGCTGTCTCACCCAGGACTGCTTCCCCTCTGTCTCACCCGGGACTGCTTCCCCTCTGTCTCACCCGGGACTGCATCTCCTCTGTCTCACCTGGGACTGCTTCCCCTCGCTGTCTCACCCGGGACTGCATCCCCTCGGTGTCTCACCCGGGACTGCATCCCCTCTGTCTCACCCGCGACCGCTTCCCCTCTGTCTCACCCGGGACTGCTTCCCCTCGCTGTCTCACCCGGGACTGCTTCCCCTCTGTCTCACCCGGGACTGCTTCGCCTCTGTCTCACCCGGGACTGCTTCCCCTCTGTCTCACCCAGGACTGCTTCCCCTCGCTGTCTCACCCAGGACTGCTTCCCCTCGGTGTCTCACCCGGGACTGCTTCCCCACTATCTCACCCGGGACTGCTTCCCCTCTGTCTCAACCAGGACTGCTTCCCCTCTGTCTCACCCGGGACCGATTCCCCTCGCTGTCTCACCCGGGACTGCTTCCTCTCTGTATCACCCGGGACTGCTTCCCCTCGCTGTCTCACCTGGGACTGCATCCCCTCGCTGTCTCACCCGGGACTCCTTCCTCTCTGTCTCTCCCGGGACCGCTTCCCCTCGCTGTCTCACCCGGGACTGCTTCCCCTCGCTGTCTCACCCGGGACTGCTTCCCCTCGCTGTCTCACCCGGGACTGCTTCCCCTCGCTGTCTCTCCCGGGACTGCTTCCCCTCTGACTCACCCGGGACTGCTTCCCCTCTGTCTCACCCAGGACGGCTTCCCCTCGCTGTCTCACCCGGGACTGCTTCCCCTCTGTCTCACCCGGGACTGCTTCCCCTCGCTGTCTCACCTGGGACTGCTTCCCCTCTATCTCACCTGGGACTGCATCCCCTCTGTCTCACCCGGGACCGATTCCCCTCGCTGTCTCACCCGGGACTGCTTCCTCTCTGTCTCACCCGGGACCGATTGGCCTCGCTGTCTCACCAGGGACTGCTTCCCCTCTGTCTCACCCAGGACTGCTTCCCCACTGTCTGACCCGGGACTGCTTCCCCTCTGTCTCACCCGGGACTGCTTCCTCTCTGTCTCACCCGGGACCGATTGCCCTCGCTGTCTCACCAGGGACTGCTTCCCCTCTGTCTCACCCAGGACTGCTTCCCCTCTGTCTCACCCGGGACTGCTTCCCCTCTGTCTCACCCGGGACTGCTTCCCCTCTGTCTCACCCGGGACTGCTTCCCCTCGCTGTCTCACCCGGGACTGCTTCCCCTCTGTCTCACCCGGGACTGCTTCCCCTCGCTGTCTCACCCGGGACTGCTTCCCCTCTGTCTCACCCGGGACTGCATCCCCTCTGTCTCACCCGGGACCGATTCCCCTCGCTGTCTCACCCGGGACTGCTTCCCCTCGCTGTCCCACCCGGGACTGCATCCCCTCTGTCTCACCCGGGACTGCTTCCCCTCGCTGTCTCACCCGGGACTGCTTCCCCTCGCTGTCTCACCCGGGAGAGCTTCCCCTCTGTCTCACCCGGGACTGCATCCCCTCTGTCTCACCCGGGACCGATTCCCCTCGCTGTCTCACCCGGGACTGCTTCCTCTCTGTCTCACCCGGGACTGCTTCCCCTCGCTGTCCCACCCGGGACTGCATCCCCTCTGTCTCTCCCGGGACTGCTTCCCCTCTGTCTCACCCGGGACTGCTTCCCCTCGCTGTCTCACCCGGGACTGCTTCCCCTCGCTGTCTCACCCGGGACTGCTTCCCCTCGCTGTCTCACCCGGGACTGCTTCCCCTCTGATTCACCCGGGACTGCTTCCCCTCTGTCTCACCCGGGACTGCTTCCCCTCGCTGTCTCACCCGGGACTGCTTCCCCTCGCTGTCTCACCCGGGAGAGCTTCCCCTCGCTGTCTCACCCGGGAGAGCTTCCCCTCGCTGTCTCACCCGGGAGAGCTTCCCCTCTGTCTCACCCGGGACTGCATCCCCTCTGTCTCACCCGGGACCGATTCCCCTCGCTGTCTCACCCGGGACTGCTTCCTCTCTGTCTCACCCGGGACTGCTTCCCCTCGCTGTCCCACCCGGGACTGCATCCCCTCTGTCTCTCCCGGGACTGCTTCCCCTCTGTCTCACCCGGGACTGCTTCCCCTCGCTGTCTCACCCGAGACTGCTTCCCCTCGCTGTCTCACCCGGGACTGCTTCCCCTCTGTCTCACCCGGGACTGCTTCCCCTCTGTCTCACCCGGGACTGCTTCCCCTCGCTGTCTCACCCGGGACTGCTTCCCCTCGCTGTCTAACCCGGGACTGCTTCCCCTCTGTCTCACCCGGGACTGCTTCCCCTCGCTGTCTAACCCGGGACTGCTTCCCCTCTGTCTCACCCGGGACTGCTTCCCCTCGCTGTCTAACCCGGGACTGCTTTCCCTCTGTCTCACCCAGGACTGCTTCGCCTCGCTGTCTCACCGGGGACTGCTTCCCCTCGCTGTCTCACCCGGGACGGCTTCCCCTCTGACTCACCCGGGACTGCTTCCCCTCGCTGTCTCACCCGGGACTGCTTCCCCTCGCTGTCTCACCCGGGACTGCTTCCCCTCGCTGTCTCACCCGGGACTGTTTCCTCTCTGTCTCACCCGGGACTGCAGCCCATCGCTGTCTAACCCGGGACTGTTTCCCCTCTGTCTCACCCGGGACTACAGCCCATCGCTGTCTAACCCGGGACTGCTTCCTCTCTGTCTCACCCGGGACTGCTTCCCCTCTGACTCACCCGGGACTGCTTCCCCTCGCTGTCTCACCTGGGTCTGCTTCCCCTCGCTGTCTCACCCGGGACTGCTTCCCCTCGCTGTCTCACCCGGGACTGTTTCCCCTCTGTCTCACCCTGGACTGCTTACCCTCTGTCTCACCCGGGACTGCATCCCCTCGCTGTCTAACCCGGGACTGCATCCCCTCGCTGTCTAACCCGGGACTGCTTCCCCTCTGTCTCACCCGGGACTGCTTACCCTTTGTCTCACCCGGGACTGCATCTCCTCTGTCTCACCTGGGACTGCTTCCCCTCGCTGTCTCACCCGGGACTGCATCCCCTCGGTGTCTCACCCGGGACTGCATCCCCTCTGTCTCACCCGCGACCGCTTCCCCTCTGTCTCACCCGGGACTGCTTCCCCTCGCTGTCTCACCCGCGACCGCTTCCCCTCTGTCTCACCCGGGACTGCATCCCCTCTGTCTCACCCGGGACCGATTCCCCTCGCTGTCTCACCCGGGACTGCTTCCTCTCTGTCTCACCCGGGACTGCTTCCCCTCGCTGTCTCACCCGGGACTGCTTCCCCTCTGTCTCACCTGGGACTGCTTCCCCTCGCTGTCTCACCCGGGAGTGCTTCCCCTCTGTCTCACCCGGGACTGCTTCCCCTCTGTCTCACCCGGGACTGCTTCCCCTCGCTGTCTCACCCGGGACTGCTTCCCCTCTGTCTCACCCGGGACTGCTTCCCCTCTGTCTCACCCGGGACTGCTTCCCCTCGCTGTCTCACCCGGGACTGCTTCGACTCTGTCTCCCCTGGGACTGCTTCCCCTCGATCTCACCTGGGACTGCATCCCCTCTGTCTCACCCGGGACCGATTCCCCTCGCTGTCTCACCCGGGACTGCTTCCTCTCTGTCTCACCCGGGACCGATTCCCCTCGCTGTCTCACCCGGGAATGCTTCCCCTCTGTCTCACCCAGGACTGCTTCCCCTCTGTCTCACCCGGGACTGCATCTCCTCTGTCTCACCCGGGACTGCTTCCCCTCTGTCTCACCCGGGACTGCTTCCCCTCGCTGTCTCACCCGGGACTTCATCTCCTCTGGCTCACCCGGGACTGCTTCCTCTCTGTCTCACCCAGGACTGCTTCCCCTCGCTGTCTCACCCGGGACTGCTTCCCCTCTGTCTCACCCGGGACTGCTTCCCCTCTGTCTCACCCGGGACCGCTTCCCCTCGCTGTCTCACACGGGACTGCTTCCCCTCGCTGTCTCACCCAGGACTGCTTCCCCTCGCTGTCTCACCCGGGACTGCTTCCCCACTATCTCACCCGGGACTGCTTCCCCTCTGTCTCACCCGGGACCGATTCCCCTCGCAGTCTCACCCGGGACTGCTTCCTCTCTGTCTCACCCGGGACCGATTCCCCTCGCTGTCTCACCCGGGACTGCTTCCCCTCTGTCTCACCCGGGACTGCATCCCCTCTGTCTCACTCGGGACTGCTTCACCTCGCTGTCTCACCCGGGACTGCTTCCCCTCTGTCTCACCCGGGACTACTTCCCCTCTGTCTCACCCGGGACCGATTCCCCTCGCTGTCTCACCCGGGACTGCATCCCCTCGCTTTCTCACCCGGGACTGCTTCCCCTCGCTGTCTCACCCGGGACCGATTCCCCTCGCTGTCTCACCCGGGACTGCTTCCCCTCTGTCTCACCCGGGACTGCATCCCCTCTGTCTCACTCGGGACTGCTTCACCTCGCTGTCTCACCCGGGACTGCTTCCCCTCTGTCTCACCTGAGACTACTTCCCCTCTGTCTCACCCGGGACCGATTCCCCTCGCTGTCTCACCCGGGACTGCATCCCCTCGCTTTCTCACCCGGGACTGCTTCCCATCGCTGTCTCACCCGGGACTGCTTCCCCTCGCTGTCTCACCCGGGACTGCTTCCCCTCGCTGTCTCACCCGGGACTGCTTTCCCTCGCTGTCTCACCCGGGACTGCTTCGCCTCGCTGTCTCACCCGGGACTGCTTCCCCTCGCTGTCTCACCCGGGACTGCTTCCCCTCGCTGTCTCACCCGGGACTGCTTCCCCTCGCTGTCTCACCCGGGACTGCTTCCCCTCGCTGTCTCACCCGGGAGTGCATCCCCTCGCTGTCTAACCCGGGACTGCTTCCCCGCTGTCTCACCCGGGACTGCTTACCCTCTGTCTCACCCGGGACTGCTTACCCTCTGTCTCACCCGGGATTGCTTCATCTCGCTGTCTCACCCAGGACTGCTTCCCCTCTGTCTCACCCGGGACTGCTTCCCCTCTGTCTCACCCGGGACTGCATCTCCTCTGTCTCACCCGGGACTGCTTCCCCTCGCTGTCTCACCCGGGACTGCTTCCCCTCGGTGTCTCACCCGGGACTGCATCTCCTGTCTCACCCGCGACCGCTTCCCCTCTGTCTCACCCGGGACTGCTTCCCCTCGCTGTCTCTCCCGGGACTGCTTCCCCTCGGTGTCTCACCCGGGACTGCATCTCCTCTGTCTCACCCGCGACCGCTTCCCCTCGCTGTCTCACCCGGGACTGCTTCCTCTCTATCTCACCCGGGACTGCTTCCCCTCTGTCTCACCCGGGACCGATTCCCCTCGCTGTCTCACCCGGGACTGCTTCCTCTCTGTATCACCCGGGACTGCTTCCCCTCTGTCTCACCCGGGACTGCTTCCCCTCGCTGTCTCACCCGGGACTGCTTCGCCTCGCTTTCTCACCCGGGACTGCTTCCCCTCGCTGTCTCACCCGGGACTGCTTCCTCTCTGTCTCTCCCGGGACCGCTTCCCCTCGCTGTCTCACCCGGGACTGCTTCCCCTCGCTGTCTCACCCGGGACTGCTTCCCCTCGCTGTCTCACCCAGGACTGCTTCGCCTCGCTGTCTCACCGGGGACTGCTTCCCCTCGCTGTCTCACCGGGGACTGCTTCCCCTCTGACTCACCCGGGACTGCTTCCCCTCGCTGTCTCACCCGGGACTGCTTCCCCTCGCTGTCTCACCCGGGACTGCTTCCCCTCGCTGTCTCACCCGGGACTGTTTCCCCTCTGTCTCACCCGGGACTGCAGCCCATCGCTGTCTAACCCGGGACTGCTTCCCCACCGTCTCACCCGGGACTGCTTCCCCTCTGACTCACCCGGGACTGCTTCCCCTCTGTCTCACCCAGGACTGCTTCCCCTCGCTGTCTCACCCAGGACTGCTTCCCCTCGGTGTCTCACCCGGGACTGCTTCCCCACTATCTCACCCGGGACCGATTCCCCTCGCTGTCTCACCCGGGACTGCTTCCTCTCTGTCTCACCCAGGACCGATTCCCCTCGCTGTCTCACCCGGGACTGCTTCCTCTCTGTCTCACCCGGGACTGCTTCCCCTCGCTGTCTCACCTGGGACTGCATCCCCTCGCTGTCTCACCCGGGACTGCTTCCTCTCTGTCTCTCCCGGGACCGCTTCCCCTCGCTGTCTCACCCGGGACTGCTTCCCCTCGCTGTCTCACCCGGGACTGCTTCCCCTCGCTGTCTCACCCGGGACTGCTTCGCCTCGCTGTCTCACCCGGGACTGCTTCGCCTCGCTGTCTCACCGGGGACTGCTTCCCCTCGCTGTCTCACCCGGGACTGCTTCCCCTCTGACTCACCGGGGACTGCTTCCCCTCGCTGTCTCACCCGGGACTGCTTCCCCTCTGACTCACCCGGGACTGCTTCCCCTCGCTGTCTCACCCGGGACTGCTTCCCCTCGCTGTCTCACCCGGGACTGCTTCCCCTCGCTGTCTCACCCGGGACTGTTTCCCCTCTGTCTCACCCAGGACTGCTTCCCCTCGCTGTCTCACCCGGGACTGCTTCCCCTCGGTGTCTCACCCGGGACTGCATCCCCTCTGTCTCACCCGCGACCGCTTCCCCTCTGTCTCACCCGGGACTGCTTCCCCTCGCTGTCTCACCCGGGACTGCTTCCCCTCGCTGTCTCACCCAGGACTGCTTCGCCTCGCTGTCTCACCCGGGACTGCTTCCCCTCGCTGTCTCACCCGGGACTGCTTCCCCTCTGTCTCACCCGGGACTGCTTCCTCTCTGTCTCTCCCGGGACCGCTTCCCCTCGCTGTCTCACCCGGGACTGCTTCCCCTCGCTGTCTCACCCGGGACTGCTTCCCCTCGCTGTCTCACCCGGGACTGCTTCCGTTCGCTGTCTCACCCAGGACTGCTTCGCCTCGCTGTCTCACCGGGGACTGCTTCCCCTCGCTGTCTCACCCGGGACTGCTTCCCCTCTGACTCACCCGGGACTGCTTCCCCTCGCTGTCTCACCCGGGACTGCTTCCCCTCGCTGTCTCACCCGGGACTGCTTCCCCTCGCTGTCTCACCCGGGACTGTTTCCCCTCTGTCTCACCCGGGACTGCATCCCATCGCTGTCTAACCCGGGACTGCTTCCCCACTGTCTCACCCGGGACTGCTTCCCCTCGCGGTCTCACCCGGGACTGCTTCCCCTCGCGGTCTCACCTGGGTCTGCTTCCCCTCGCTGTCTCACCCGGGACTGCTTCCCCTCGCTGTCTCACCCGGGACTGTTTCCCCTCTGTCTCACCCGGGAATGCATCCCCTCGCTGTCTAACCCGGGACTGCTTCCCCTCTGTCTCACCCGGGACTGCTTACCCTCTGTCTCACCCGGGACTGCTTCCCCTCGCTGTCTCACCCGGGACTGCTTCCCCTCGCTGTCTCACCCAGGACTGCTTCGCCTCGCTGTCTCACCGGGGACTGCTTCCCCTCGCTGTCTCACCCGGGACTGCTTCCCCTCTGACTCACCCGGGACTGCTTCCCCTCGCTGTCTCACCCGGGACTGCTTCCCCTCGCTGTCTCACCCGGGACTGCTTCCCCTCGCTGTCTCACCCGGGACTGTTTCCCCTCTGTCTCACCCGGGACTGCATCCCATCGCTGTCTAACCCGGGACTGCTTCCCCTCTGTCTCACCCGGGACTGCTTCCCCTCGCTGTCTCACCCAGGACTGCTTCCCCTCGCTGTCTCACCCAGGACTGCTTCCCCTCGGTGTCTCACCCGGGACTGCTTCCCCTCGGTGTCTCACCCGGGACTGCATCCCCTCTGTCTCACCCGCGACCGCTTCCCCTCTGTCTCACCCGGGACTGCTTCCCCTCGCTGTCTCACCCGGGACTGCTTCCCCTCGCTGTCTCACCCAGGACTGCTTCGCCTCGCTGTCTCACCCGGGACTGCTTCCCCTCGCTGTCTCACCCGGGACTGCTTCCCCTCTGTCTCACCCGGGACTGCTTCCTCTCTGTCTCTCCCGGGACCGCTTCCCCTCGCTGTCTCACCCGGGACTGCTTCCCCTCGCTGTCTCACCCGGGACTGCTTCCCCTCGCTGTCTCACCCAGGACTGCTTCGCCTCGCTGTCTCACCGGGGACTGCTTCCCCTGGCTGTCTCACCCGGGACTGCTTCCCCTCTGACTCACCCGGGACTGCTTCCCCTCGCTGTCTCACCCGGGACTCCTTCCCCTCGCTGTCTCACCCGGGACTGCTTCCCCTCGCTGTCTCACCCGGGACTGTTTCCCCTCTGTCTCACCCGGGACTGCATCCCATCGCTGTCTAACCCGGGACTGCTTCCCCACTGTCTCACCCGGGACTGCTTCCCCTCGCGGTCTCACCTGGGTCTGCTTCCCCTCGCTGTCTCACCCGGGACTGCTTCCCCTCGCTGTCTCACCCGGGACTGTTTCCCCTCTGTCTCACCCGGGACTGCATCCCCTCGCTGTCTAACCCGGGACTGCTTCCCCTCTGTCTCACCCGGGACTGCTTACCCTCTGTCTCACCCGGGACTGCTTCCCCTCGCTGTCTCACCCAGGACTGCTTCCCCTCGCTGTCTCACCCAGGACTGCTTCCCCTCGCTGTCTCACCCAGGACTGCTTCCCCTCGCTGTCTCACCCGGGACTGCTTCCCCTCGGTGTCTCACCCGGGACTGCATCCCCTCTGTCTCACCCGCGACCGCTTCCCCTCTGTCTCACCCGGGACTGCTTCCCCTCGCTGTCTCACCCGGGACTGCTTCCCCTCTGTCTCACCCGGGACTGCTTCCCCTCGCTGTCTCATCCGGGACTGCTTCCCCACTATCTCACCCGGGACTGCTTCCCCTCTGTCTCACCTGGGACCGATTCCCCTCTGTCTCACCCGGTACTGCTTCCCCTCTGACTCACCCGGGACTGCTTCCCCTCGCTGTCTCACCTGGGTCTGCTTCCCCTCGCTGTCTCACCCGGGGCTGCTTCCCCTCGCTGTCTCACCCGGGACTGTTTCCCCTCTGTCTCACCCGGGACTGCATCCCCTCGCTGTCTAACCCGGGACTGCTTCCCCTCTGTCTCACCCGGGACTGCTTACCCTCTGTCTCACCCGGGACTGCTTCCCCTCGCTGTCCCACCCAGGACTGCTTCCCCTCTGTCTCACCCGGGACTGCATCCCCTCTGTCTCACCCGCGACCGCTTCCCCTCTGTCTCACCCGGGACTGCTTCCCCTCGCTGTCTCACCCGGGACTGCTTCCCCTCTGTCTCACCCGGGACTGCTTCCCCTCGCTGTCTCATCCGGGACTGCTTCCCCACTATCTCACCCGGGACTGCTTCCCCTCTGTCTCACCCGGGACCGATTCCCCTCTGTCTCACCCGGGACTGCTTCCCCTCTGACTCACCCGGGACTGCTTCCCCTCGCTGTCTCACCTGGGTCTGCTTCCCCTCGCTGTCTCACCCGGGGCTGCTTCCCCTCGCTGTCTCACCCGGGACTGTTTCCCCTCTGTCTCACCCGGGACTGCATCCCCTCGCTGTCTAACCCGGGACTGCTTCCCCTCTGTCTCACCCGGGACTGCTTCCCCTCTGTCTCACCCGGGACTGCTTCCCCTCGCTGTCTCATCCGGGACTGCTTCCCCACTATCTCACCCGGGACTGCTTCCCCTCTGTCTCACCCAGGACCGATTCCCCTCTGTCTCACCCGGGACTGCTTCCCCTCGCTGTCTCATCCGGGACTGCTTCCCCACTATCTCACCCGGGTTTGCTTCCCCTCTGTCTCACCCGGGACCGATTCCCCTCGCTGTCTCACCCGGGACTGCTTCCCCTCGCTGTCTCACCCGGGACTGCTTCCACTCTGTCTCACCCGGGACTGCTGCCCCTCGCTGTCTCACCCGGGACTGCTTCCCCTCTGTCTCACCCGGGACTGCTTCCCCTCTGTCTCACCTGGGACTGCTTCCCCTCTATCTCACCTGGGACTGCTTCCCCTCTATCTCACCTGGGACTGCTTCCCCTCTGTCTCACCCGGGACCGCTTCCCCTCGCTGTCTCACCCGGGACCGCTTCCCCTCGCTGTCTCACCCGGGACTGCTTCCCCTCGCTGTCTCACCCGGGACTGCTTCCCCTCTGTCTCACCCGAGACTGCTTCCCCTCGCTGTCTCACCCGGGACCGCTTCCCCTCGCTGTCTCACCCAAGACAGCTTCCCCTCGCTGTCTCACCCGGGACTGCATCCCCTCTGTCTCACCCGCGACCGCTTCCCCTCTGTCACACCCGGGACTGCTTCCCCTCTGTCTCACCCGGGACTGCTTCCCCTCGCTCTCTCACCCGTGACTGCATCCCCTCTGTCTCACCCGGGACTGCTTCCCCTCTGTCTCACCCGGGACCGCTTCCCCTCGCTGTCTCACACGGGACTGCTTCCCCTCTGTCTCACCTGGGACTGCTTCCCCTCGCTGTCTCACCCAGGACTGCTTCCCCTCGCTGTCTCACCCGGGACCGATTCCCCTCGCTGTCTCACCCGGGACTGCTTCCTCTCTGTCTCACCCGGGACCGATTCCCCTCGCTGTCTCACCCAAGACAGCTTCCCCTCGCTGTCTC
Source organism: Chiloscyllium punctatum (assembly GCF_047496795.1). Lineage (NCBI taxonomy): Eukaryota > Metazoa > Chordata > Chondrichthyes > Orectolobiformes > Hemiscylliidae > Chiloscyllium > Chiloscyllium punctatum. The sequence continues at coordinate 178,680,619 of NC_092739.1, forward strand.
ACCCGGGACTGCTTCCCCTCTGTCTCACCCGCGACCGCTTCCCCTCTGTCTCACCCGGGACTGCTTCCCCTCGCTGTCTCACCCAGGACTGCTTCGCCTCGCTGTCTCACCCGGGACTGCTTCCCCTCGCTGTCTCACCCGGGACTGCTTCCCCTCTGTCTCACCCGGGACTGCTTCCTCTCTGTCTCTCCCGGGACCGCTTCCCCTCGCTGTCTCACCCGGGACTGCTTCCCCTCGCTGTCTCACCCGGGACTGCTTCCCCTCGCTGTCTCACCCAGGACTGCTTCGCCTCGCTGTCTCACCGGGGACTGCTTCCCCTGGCTGTCTCACCCGGGACTGCTTCCCCTCTGACTCACCCGGGACTGCTTCCCCTCGCTGTCTCACCCGGGACTCCTTCCCCTCGCTGTCTCACCCGGGACTGCTTCCCCTCGCTGTCTCACCCGGGACTGTTTCCCCTCTGTCTCACCCGGGACTGCATCCCATCGCTGTCTAACCCGGACTGCTTCCCCACTGTCTCACCCGGGACTGCTTCCCCTCGCGGTCTCACCTGGGTCTGCTTCCCCTCGCTGTCTCACCCGGGACTGCTTCCCCTCGCTGTCTCACCCGGGACTGTTTCCCCTCTGTCTCACCCGGGACTGCATCCCCTCGCTGTCTAACCCGGGACTGCTTCCCCTCTGTCTCACCCGCGACCGCTTCCCCTCTGTATCACCCGGGACTGCTTCCCCTCTGTCTCACCCGGGACTGCTTCCCCTCGCTGTCTCACCCGGGACTGCTTCGCCTCGCTTTCTCACCCGGGACTGCTTCCCCTCGCTGTCTCACCCGGGACTGCTTCCTCTCTGTCTCTCCCGGGACCGCTTCCCCTCGCTGTCTCACCCGGGACTGCTTCCCCTCGCTGTCTCACCCGGGACTGCTTCCCCTCGCTGTCTCACCCAGGACTGCTTCGCCTCGCTGTCTCACCGGGGACTGCTTCCCCTCGCTGTCTCACCGGGGACTGCTTCCCCTCTGACTCACCCGGGACTGCTTCCCCTCGCTGTCTCACCCGGGACTGCTTCCCCTCGCTGTCTCACCCGGGACTGCTTCCCCTCGCTGTCTCACCCGGGACTGTTTCCCCTCTGTCTCACCCGGGACTGCAGCCCATCGCTGTCTAACCCGGGACTGCTTCCCCACCGTCTCACCCGGGACTGCTTCCCCTCTGACTCACCCGGGACTGCTTCCCCTCTGTCTCACCCAGGACTGCTTCCCCTCGCTGTCTCACCCAGGACTGCTTCCCCTCGGTGTCTCACCCGGGACTGCTTCCCCACTATCTCACCCGGGACCGATTCCCCTCGCTGTCTCACCCGGGACTGCTTCCTCTCTGTCTCACCCAGGACCGATTCCCCTCGCTGTCTCACCCGGGACTGCTTCCTCTCTGTCTCACCCGGGACTGCTTCCCCTCGCTGTCTCACCTGGGACTGCATCCCCTCGCTGTCTCACCCGGGACTGCTTCCTCTCTGTCTCTCCCGGGACCGCTTCCCCTCGCTGTCTCACCCGGGACTGCTTCCCCTCGCTGTCTCACCCGGGACTGCTTCCCCTCGCTGTCTCACCCGGGACTGCTTCGCCTCGCTGTCTCACCCGGGACTGCTTCGCCTCGCTGTCTCACCGGGGACTGCTTCCCCTCGCTGTCTCACCCGGGACTGCTTCCCCTCTGACTCACCGGGGACTGCTTCCCCTCGCTGTCTCACCCGGGACTGCTTCCCCTCTGACTCACCCGGGACTGCTTCCCCTCGCTGTCTCACCCGGGACTGCTTCCCCTCGCTGTCTCACCCGGGACTGCTTCCCCTCGCTGTCTCACCCGGGACTGTTTCCCCTCTGTCTCACCCAGGACTGCTTCCCCTCGCTGTCTCACCCGGGACTGCTTCCCCTCGGTGTCTCACCCGGGACTGCATCCCCTCTGTCTCACCCGCGACCGCTTCCCCTCTGTCTCACCCGGGACTGCTTCCCCTCGCTGTCTCACCCGGGACTGCTTCCCCTCGCTGTCTCACCCAGGACTGCTTCGCCTCGCTGTCTCACCCGGGACTGCTTCCCCTCGCTGTCTCACCCGGGACTGCTTCCCCTCTGTCTCACCCGGGACTGCTTCCTCTCTGTCTCTCCCGGGACCGCTTCCCCTCGCTGTCTCACCCGGGACTGCTTCCCCTCGCTGTCTCACCCGGGACTGCTTCCCCTCGCTGTCTCACCCGGGACTGCTTCCGTTCGCTGTCTCACCCAGGACTGCTTCGCCTCGCTGTCTCACCGGGGACTGCTTCCCCTCGCTGTCTCACCCGGGACTGCTTCCCCTCTGACTCACCCGGGACTGCTTCCCCTCGCTGTCTCACCCGGGACTGCTTCCCCTCGCTGTCTCACCCGGGACTGCTTCCCCTCGCTGTCTCACCCGGGACTGTTTCCCCTCTGTCTCACCCGGGACTGCATCCCATCGCTGTCTAACCCGGGACTGCTTCCCCACTGTCTCACCCGGGACTGCTTCCCCTCGCGGTCTCACCCGGGACTGCTTCCCCTCGCGGTCTCACCTGGGTCTGCTTCCCCTCGCTGTCTCACCCGGGACTGCTTCCCCTCGCTGTCTCACCCGGGACTGTTTCCCCTCTGTCTCACCCGGGAATGCATCCCCTCGCTGTCTAACCCGGGACTGCTTCCCCTCTGTCTCACCCGGGACTGCTTACCCTCTGTCTCACCCGGGACTGCTTCCCCTCGCTGTCTCACCCGGGACTGCTTCCCCTCGCTGTCTCACCCAGGACTGCTTCGCCTCGCTGTCTCACCGGGGACTGCTTCCCCTCGCTGTCTCACCCGGGACTGCTTCCCCTCTGACTCACCCGGGACTGCTTCCCCTCGCTGTCTCACCCGGGACTGCTTCCCCTCGCTGTCTCACCCGGGACTGCTTCCCCTCGCTGTCTCACCCGGGACTGTTTCCCCTCTGTCTCACCCGGGACTGCATCCCATCGCTGTCTAACCCGGGACTGCTTCCCCTCTGTCTCACCCGGGACTGCTTCCCCTCGCTGTCTCACCCAGGACTGCTTCCCCTCGCTGTCTCACCCAGGACTGCTTCCCCTCGGTGTCTCACCCGGGACTGCTTCCCCTCGGTGTCTCACCCGGGACTGCATCCCCTCTGTCTCACCCGCGACCGCTTCCCCTCTGTCTCACCCGGGACTGCTTCCCCTCGCTGTCTCACCCGGGACTGCTTCCCCTCGCTGTCTCACCCAGGACTGCTTCGCCTCGCTGTCTCACCCGGGACTGCTTCCCCTCGCTGTCTCACCCGGGACTGCTTCCCCTCTGTCTCACCCGGGACTGCTTCCTCTCTGTCTCTCCCGGGACCGCTTCCCCTCGCTGTCTCACCCGGGACTGCTTCCCCTCGCTGTCTCACCCGGGACTGCTTCCCCTCGCTGTCTCACCCAGGACTGCTTCGCCTCGCTGTCTCACCGGGGACTGCTTCCCCTGGCTGTCTCACCCGGGACTGCTTCCCCTCTGACTCACCCGGGACTGCTTCCCCTCGCTGTCTCACCCGGGACTCCTTCCCCTCGCTGTCTCACCCGGGACTGCTTCCCCTCGCTGTCTCACCCGGGACTGTTTCCCCTCTGTCTCACCCGGGACTGCATCCCATCGCTGTCTAACCCGGGACTGCTTCCCCACTGTCTCACCCGGGACTGCTTCCCCTCGCGGTCTCACCTGGGTCTGCTTCCCCTCGCTGTCTCACCCGGGACTGCTTCCCCTCGCTGTCTCACCCGGGACTGTTTCCCCTCTGTCTCACCCGGGACTGCATCCCCTCGCTGTCTAACCCGGGACTGCTTCCCCTCTGTCTCACCCGGGACTGCTTACCCTCTGTCTCACCCGGGACTGCTTCCCCTCGCTGTCTCACCCAGGACTGCTTCCCCTCGCTGTCTCACCCAGGACTGCTTCCCCTCGCTGTCTCACCCGGGACTGCTTCCCCTCGGTGTCTCACCCGGGACTGCATCCCCTCTGTCTCACCCGCGACCGCTTCCCCTCTGTCTCACCCGGGACTGCTTCCCCTCGCTGTCTCACCCGGGACTGCTTCCCCTCTGTCTCACCCGGGACTGCTTCCCCTCGCTGTCTCATCCGGGACTGCTTCCCCACTATCTCACCCGGGACTGCTTCCCCTCTGTCTCACCTGGGACCGATTCCCCTCTGTCTCACCCGGTACTGCTTCCCCTCTGACTCACCCGGGACTGCTTCCCCTCGCTGTCTCACCTGGGTCTGCTTCCCCTCGCTGTCTCACCCGGGGCTGCTTCCCCTCGCTGTCTCACCCGGGACTGTTTCCCCTCTGTCTCACCCGGGACTGCATCCCCTCGCTGTCTAACCCGGGACTGCTTCCCCTCTGTCTCACCCGGGACTGCTTACCCTCTGTCTCACCCGGGACTGCTTCCCCTCGCTGTCCCACCCAGGACTGCTTCCCCTCTGTCTCACCCGGGACTGCATCCCCTCTGTCTCACCCGCGACCGCTTCCCCTCTGTCTCACCCGGGACTGCTTCCCCTCGCTGTCTCACCCGGGACTGCTTCCCCTCTGTCTCACCCGGGACTGCTTCCCCTCGCTGTCTCATCCGGGACTGCTTCCCCACTATCTCACCCGGGACTGCTTCCCCTCTGTCTCACCCGGGACCGATTCCCCTCTGTCTCACCCGGGACTGCTTCCCCTCTGACTCACCCGGGACTGCTTCCCCTCGCTGTCTCACCTGGGTCTGCTTCCCCTCGCTGTCTCACCCGGGGCTGCTTCCCCTCGCTGTCTCACCCGGGACTGTTTCCCCTCTGTCTCACCCGGGACTGCATCCCCTCGCTGTCTAACCCGGGACTGCTTCCCCTCTGTCTCACCCGGGACTGCTTCCCCTCTGTCTCACCCGGGACTGCTTCCCCTCGCTGTCTCATCCGGGACTGCTTCCCCACTATCTCACCCGGGACTGCTTCCCCTCTGTCTCACCCAGGACCGATTCCCCTCTGTCTCACCCGGGACTGCTTCCCCTCGCTGTCTCATCCGGGACTGCTTCCCCACTATCTCACCCGGGTTTGCTTCCCCTCTGTCTCACCCGGGACCGATTCCCCTCGCTGTCTCACCCGGGACTGCTTCCCCTCGCTGTCTCACCCGGGACTGCTTCCACTCTGTCTCACCCGGGACTGCTGCCCCTCGCTGTCTCACCCGGGACTGCTTCCCCTCTGTCTCACCCGGGACTGCTTCCCCTCTGTCTCACCTGGGACTGCTTCCCCTCTATCTCACCTGGGACTGCTTCCCCTCTATCTCACCTGGGACTGCTTCCCCTCTGTCTCACCCGGGACCGCTTCCCCTCGCTGTCTCACCCGGGACCGCTTCCCCTCGCTGTCTCACCCGGGACTGCTTCCCCTCGCTGTCTCACCCGGGACTGCTTCCCCTCTGTCTCACCCGAGACTGCTTCCCCTCGCTGTCTCACCCGGGACCGCTTCCCCTCGCTGTCTCACCCAAGACAGCTTCCCCTCGCTGTCTCACCCGGGACTGCATCCCCTCTGTCTCACCCGCGACCGCTTCCCCTCTGTCACACCCGGGACTGCTTCCCCTCTGTCTCACCCGGGACTGCTTCCCCTCGCTCTCTCACCCGTGACTGCATCCCCTCTGTCTCACCCGGGACTGCTTCCCCTCTGTCTCACCCGGGACCGCTTCCCCTCGCTGTCTCACACGGGACTGCTTCCCCTCTGTCTCACCTGGGACTGCTTCCCCTCGCTGTCTCACCCAGGACTGCTTCCCCTCGCTGTCTCACCCGGGACCGATTCCCCTCGCTGTCTCACCCGGGACTGCTTCCTCTCTGTCTCACCCGGGACCGATTCCCCTCGCTGTCTCACCCAAGACAGCTTACCCTCGCTGTCTCACCCGGGACCGATTCCCCTCGCTGTCTCACCCGGGACTGCTTCCCCTCTGTCTCACCCGCGACCGCTTCCCCTCTGTCTCACCCGGGACTGCTTCCCCTCGCTGTCTCACCCAGGACTGCTTCGCCTCGCTGTCTCACCCGGGACTGCTTCCCCTCGCTGTCTCACCCGGGACTGCTTCCCCTCTGTCTCACCCGGGACTGCTTCCTCTCTGTCTCTCCCGGGACCGCTTCCCCTCGCTGTCTCACCCGGGACTGCTTCCCCTCGCTGTCTCACCCGGGACTGCTTCCCCTCGCTGTCTCACCCAGGACTGCTTCGCCTCGCTGTCTCACCGGGGACTGCTTCCCCTGGCTGTCTCACCCGGGACTGCTTCCCCTCTGACTCACCCGGGACTGCTTCCCCTCGCTGTCTCACCCGGGACTCCTTCCCCTCGCTGTCTCACCCGGGACTGCTTCCCCTCGCTGTCTCACCCGGGACTGTTTCCCCTCTGTCTCACCCGGGACTGCATCCCATCGCTGTCTAACCCGGACTGCTTCCCCACTGTCTCACCCGGGACTGCTTCCCCTCGCGGTCTCACCTGGGTCTGCTTCCCCTCGCTGTCTCACCCGGGACTGCTTCCCCTCGCTGTCTCACCCGGGACTGTTTCCCCTCTGTCTCACCCGGGACTGCATCCCCTCGCTGTCTAACCCGGGACTGCTTCCCCTCTGTCTCACCCGCGACCGCTTCCCCTCTGTCTCACCCGGGACTGCTTCCCCTCGCTGTCTCACCCAGGACTGCTTCGCCTCGCTGTCTCACCCGGGACTGCTTCCCCTCGCTGTCTCACCCGGGACTGCTTCCCCTCTGTCTCACCCGGGACTGCTTCCTCTCTGTCTCTCCCGGGACCGCTTCCCCTCGCTGTCTCACCCGGGACTGCTTCCCCTCGCTGTCTCACCCGGGACTGCTTCCCCTCGCTGTCTCACCCAGGACTGCTTCGCCTCGCTGTCTCACCGGGGACTGCTTCCCCTGGCTGTCTCACCCGGGACTGCTTCCCCTCTGACTCACCCGGGACTGCTTCCCCTCGCTGTCTCACCCGGGACTGCTTCCCCTCGCTGTCTCACCCGGGACTGCTTCCCCTCGCTGTCTCACCCGGGACTGTTTCCCCTCTGTCTCACCCGGGACTGCATCCCATCGCTGTCTAACCCGGGACTGCTTCCCCACTGTCTCACCCGGGACTGCTTCCCCTCGCGGTCTCACCTGGGTCTGCTTCCCCTCGCTGTCTCACCCGGGACTGCTTCCCCTCGCTGTCTCACCCGGGACTGTTTCCCCTCTGTCTCACCCGGGACTGCATCCCCTCGCTGTCTAACCCGGGACTGCTTCCCCTCTGTCTCACCCGGGACTGCTTACCCTCTGTCTCACCCGGGACTGCTTCCCCTCGCTGTCTCACCCAGGACTGCTTCCCCTCGCTGTCTCACCCAGGACTGCTTCCCCTCGCTGTCTCACCCGGGACTGCTTCCCCTCGGTGTCTCACCCGGGACTGCATCCCCTCTGTCTCACCCGCGACCGCTTCCCCTCTGTCTCACCCGGGACTGCTTCCCCTCGCTGTCTCACCCGGGACTGCTTCCCCTCTGTCTCACCCGGGACTGCTTCCCCTCGCTGTCTCATCCGGGACTGCTTCCCCACTATCTCACCCGGGACTGCTTCCCCTCTGTCTCACCTGGGACCGATTCCCCTCTGTCTCACCCGGTACTGCTTCCCCTCTGACTCACCCGGGACTGCTTCCCCTCGCTGTCTCACCTGGGTCTGCTTCCCCTCGCTGTCTCACCCGGGGCTGCTTCCCCTCGCTGTCTCACCCGGGACTGTTTCCCCTCTGTCTCACCCGGGACTGCATCCCCTCGCTGTCTAACCCGGGACTGCTTCCCCTCTGTCTCACCCGGGACTGCTTACCCTCTGTCTCACCCGGGACTGCTTCCCCTCGCTGTCCCACCCAGGACTGCTTCCCCTCTGTCTCACCCGGGACTGCATCCCCTCTGTCTCACCCGCGACCGCTTCCCCTCTGTCTCACCCGGGACTGCTTCCCCTCGCTGTCTCACCCGGGACTGCTTCCCCTCTGTCTCACCCGGGACTGCTTCCCCTCGCTGTCTCATCCGGGACTGCTTCCCCACTATCTCACCCGGGACTGCTTCCCCTCTGTCTCACCCGGGACCGATTCCCCTCTGTCTCACCCGGGACTGCTTCCCCTCTGACTCACCCGGGACTGCTTCCCCTCGCTGTCTCACCTGGGTCTGCTTCCCCTCGCTGTCTCACCCGGGGCTGCTTCCCCTCGCTGTCTCACCCGGGACTGTTTCCCCTCTGTCTCACCCGGGACTGCATCCCCTCGCTGTCTAACCCGGGACTGCTTCCCCTCTGTCTCACCCGGGACTGCTTCCCCTCTGTCTCACCCGGGACTGCTTCCCCTCGCTGTCTCATCCGGGACTGCTTCCCCACTATCTCACCCGGGACTGCTTCCCCTCTGTCTCACCCAGGACCGATTCCCCTCTGTCTCACCCGGGACTGCTTCCCCTCGCTGTCTCATCCGGGACTGCTTCCCCACTATCTCACCCGGGTTTGCTTCCCCTCTGTCTCACCCGGGACCGATTCCCCTCGCTGTCTCACCCGGGACTGCTTCCCCTCGCTGTCTCACCCGGGACTGCTTCCACTCTGTCTCACCCGGGACTGCTGCCCCTCGCTGTCTCACCCGGGACTGCTTCCCCTCTGTCTCACCCGGGACTGCTTCCCCTCTGTCTCACCTGGGACTGCTTCCCCTCTATCTCACCTGGGACTGCTTCCCCTCTATCTCACCTGGGACTGCTTCCCCTCTGTCTCACCCGGGACCGCTTCCCCTCGCTGTCTCACCCGGGACCGCTTCCCCTCGCTGTCTCACCCGGGACTGCTTCCCCTCGCTGTCTCACCCGGGACTGCTTCCCCTCTGTCTCACCCGAGACTGCTTCCCCTCGCTGTCTCACCCGGGACCGCTTCCCCTCGCTGTCTCACCCAAGACAGCTTCCCCTCGCTGTCTCACCCGGGACTGCATCCCCTCTGTCTCACCCGCGACCGCTTCCCCTCTGTCACACCCGGGACTGCTTCCCCTCTGTCTCACCCGGGACTGCTTCCCCTCGCTCTCTCACCCGTGACTGCATCCCCTCTGTCTCACCCGGGACTGCTTCCCCTCTGTCTCACCCGGGACCGCTTCCCCTCGCTGTCTCACACGGGACTGCTTCCCCTCTGTCTCACCTGGGACTGCTTCCCCTCGCTGTCTCACCCAGGACTGCTTCCCCTCGCTGTCTCACCCGGGACCGATTCCCCTCGCTGTCTCACCCGGGACTGCTTCCTCTCTGTCTCACCCGGGACCGATTCCCCTCGCTGTCTCACCCAAGACAGCTTCCCCTCGCTGTCTCACCCGGGACCGATTCCCCTCGCTGTCTCACCCGGGACTGCTTCCCCTCTGTCTCACCCGCGACCGCTTCCCCTCTGTCTCACCCGGGACTGCTTCCCCTCTGTCTCACCCGGGACTGCTTCCACTCGCTCTCTCACCCGGGACTGCTTCCCCTCTGTCTCACCCGGGACCGCTTCCCCTCGCTGTCTCACACGGGACTGCTTCCCCTCTGTCTCACCTGGGACTGCTTCCCCTCGCTGTCTCACCCAGGACTGCTTCCCCTCGCTGTCTCACCCGGGACCGATTCCCCTCGCTGTCTCACCCGGGACTGCTTCCTCTCTGTCTCACCCGGGACTGCTTCCCCTCGCTGTCTCACCCAGGACTGCATCCCCTCTGTCTCACCCGGGACTGCTTCCCCTCTGTCTCACCCAGTACTGCTTCCCCTCGCTGTCTCACCCGGGACTGCTTCCCCTCTGTCTCACCCAGGACTGATTCCCCTCTGTCTCACCCGGGACTGCTTCCCCTCTGTCTCACCCGGGACTTCATCCCCTCTGTCTCACCCGGGACCGATTCCCCTCGCTGTCTCACCCGGGACTGCTTCCCCTCGATGTCTCACCTGGGACTGCTTCCCCTCTGTCTCACCCGGGACTGCTTCCCGTCTGTCTCACCCAGGACTGCTTCCCCTCTGTCTCACCCGGGACTGCTTCCCCTCGCTGTCTCACCCGGGACTGCTTCCCCTCTGTCTCACCCGGGACTGCTTCCCCTCTGTCTCACCCGGGACTGCTTCCCCTTTGTCTCTCCCAGGGCTGATTCCCCTCGCTGTCTCACCCAGGACTGCTTCCCCTCTGTCTCACCTGGGACTGCATCCCCTCTGTCTCACCCGGAACCGATTCCCCTCACTGTCTCACCCGGGACTGCTTCCCCTCTGTCTCACCTGGGACTGCTTCCCCTCTGTCTCACCTGGGACTTCTTCCCCAATGTCTCACCCAGGACTGTTTCCCCTCTGTCTCACCTGGCACTGCTTCCTCTCTGTCTCACCCGGGACTGCTTCCCCTCGCTGTCTCACCCGGGACTGCATCCCCTCTGTCTCACCCGGGACTGCTTCCCCTCTGTCTCACCCGGGACTGTTTCCACTCGCTGTCTCACCCGGGACTGCTTCCCCTCTGTCTCACCCGGGACTGCTTCCCCTCTGTCTCACCGGGACTGCTTCCCCTCTGTCTCACCCGGGACTGCTTCCCCTCGCTGTCTCACCCGGGACTGCTTCCCCTCTGTCTCACCCGAGACTGCTTCCCCTCGCTGTCTCACCCAGGACTGCTTATCCTCACTGTCTCACCCGGGACTGCTTCCCCTCTGTCTCACCCGGGACTGCTTCCCCTCTGTCTCACCTGGGACTGCTTCCCCTCTGTCTCACCCGGGACTGTTTCCCCTCGCTGTCTCACCCGGGACTGCTTCCCCTCTGTCTCACCCGGGACTGCTTCCCCTCTGTCTCACCCGGGACTGCTTCCCCTCGCTGTCTCACCCGGGACTGCTTCCCCTCTGTCTCACCCGGGACTGCTTCCCCTCTGTCTCACCCGGGACTGCTTCCCCTCGCTGTCTCACCCGGGACTGCTTCCCCTCGCTGTCTCACATGGGACTGCTTCCCCTCGCTGTCTCACCCAGGACTGCTTCCCCTCGATCTCACCCAGGACTGCTTCCCCTCTGTCTCACCCGGGACTGCTTCTCCTCTGTCTCACCCAGGACTGCTTCCCCTCTGTCACACCCGGAAATGCTTCCCCTCGCTGTCTCACCCGGGACTGCTTCCCCTCGCTGTCTCACCCGGGACTGCTTCCCCTCTGTCTCACCCAGGACTGATTCCCCTCTGTCTCACCCGGGACTGCTTCCCCTCTGACTCACCCGGGACTGCTTCCCCTCTGTCTCACCCGGGACTGCATCCCCTCTGTCTCACCCGGGACTGCTTCCCTTCGCTGTCTCACCCGGGACTGCTTCCCCCTCGATGTCTCACCTGGGACTGCTTCCCCTCTGTCTCACCCGGGACTGCTTCCCCTCGCTGTCTCACCCAGGACTGCTTCCCCTCTGTCTCACCCGGGAATGCTTCTCCTCGCTGTCTCACCCGGGACTGCTTCCCCTCGATGTCTCACCTGGGACTGCTTCCCCTCTGTCTCACCCGGGACTGCTTCCCCTCTGTCTCACCCGGGACTGCTTCCCCTCGCTGTCTCACCCGGGACTGCTTCCCCTCTGTCTCACCCGGGACTGCTTCCCCTCACTGTCTCACCCAGGACTGCTTCCCCTCTGTCTCACCCGGGACTGCTTCCCCTCTGTCTCACCCGGGACTGCTTCCCCTCGCTGTCTCACCCGGGACTGCTTCCCCTCGCTGTCTCACCCAGGACTGCTTCCCCTCTGTCTCACCCGGGACTGCTTCCCCTCTGTCTCACCCGGGACTGCTTCCCCTCTGTCTCACCCGGGACTGCTTCCCCTCTGTCTCACCCGGGACTGCTTCCCCTCTGTCTCACCCGGGACTGCTTCCCCTCTGTCTCACCCAGGACTGCTTCCCCTCTGTCTCACCCGGGACTGCTTCCCCTCGCTGTCTCACCCAGGACAGCTTCCCCTCGCTGTCTCACCCAGGACAGCTTCCCCTCACTGTCACACCCGGACTGCTTCCCCTCGCTGTCTCACCCGGGACTGCTTCCCCTCTGTCTCACCCGGGACTGCTTCCCCTCGCTGTCTCACCCGGGACTGCTTCCCCTCTGTCTCACCCAGGTCTGCTTCCCCTCTGTCTCACCCGGGACTTCTTCCCCGATGTCTCACCCGGGACTGCTTCCCCTCTGTCACACCCGGGACTGCTTCCCCTCTGTCTCACCCGGGACTGCTCCCCTCTGTCTCACCCGGGACTGCTTCCCCTCTGTCTCACCCGGGACTGCTTCCCCTCTGTCTCACCCGGGACTGCTTCCCCTCTGTCTCACCCGGGACTGCTTCCCCTCTGTCTCACCCGGGACTGCTTCCCCTCTGTCTCACCCGGGACTGCTTCCCCTCTGTCTCACCCGGGACTGCTTCCCCTCTGTCTCACCCGGGACTGCATCCCCTCTGTCTCACCCGGGACTGCATCCCCTCTGTCTCACCCGGGACTGCATCCCCTCTGTCTCACCCGGGACTGCATCCCCTCTGTCTCACCCGGGACTGCATCCCCTCTGTCTCACCCGGGACTGCATCCCCTCTGTCTCACCCGGGACTGCATCCCCTCTGTCTCACCCGGGACTGCTTCCGCTCGCTGTCTCACCCGGGATTGCTTCCCCTCGATGTCTCACCCGGGACTGCTTCCCCTCTGTCTCACCCGGGACTGCTTCCCCTCGCTGTCTCACCCGGGACTGCTTCCCCTCTGTCTCACCCAGGACTGCTTCCCCTCTGTCTCACCCAGGACTGCTTCCCCTCGCTGTCTCACCCCGGACTGCTTCCCCTCTGTCTCACCCGGGACTGCTTCTCCTCGCTGTCTCACCCGGGACTGCTTCCCCTCGATGTCTCACCCGGAACTGCTTCCCCTCGATGTCTCACCTGGGACTGCTTCCCCTCTGTCTCACCCGGGACTGCTTCCCCTCTGTCTCACCCGGGACTGCTTCCCCTCGCTGTCTCACCCGGGACTGCTTCCCCTCTGTCTCACCCGGGACTGCTTCCTCTCTGTCTCACCCGGGACTGCTTCCCCTCGCTGTCTCACCCAGGACTGCTTCCCCTCTGTCTCACCCGGGACCGCTTCTCCTCGCTGTCTCACCCGTGACTGCTTCCCCTCGATGTCTCACCTGGGACTGCTTCCCCTCTGTCTCACCCGGGACTGCTTCCCCTCTGTCTCACCCGGGACTGCTTCCCCTCGCTGTCTCACCCGGGACTGCTTCCCCTCTGTCTCACCCGGGACTGCTTCCCCTCTGTCTCACCCAGGACTGCTTCCCCTCTGTCTCACCCGGGACTGCTTCCCCTCTGTCTCACGCGGGACTGCTTCCCCTCGCTGTCTCACCCAGGACAGCTTCCCCTCGCTGTCTCACCTGGACTGCTTCCCCTCGCTGTCTCACCCGGGACTGCTTCCCCTCTGTCTGACCCGGGACTGCTTCCCCTCGCTGTCTCACCCCGGACTGCTTCGCCTCTGTCTCACCCAGGTCTGCTTCCCCTCTGTCTCACCCGGGACTGCTTCCCCTCTGTCTCACCCGGGACTGCTTCCCCTCGCTGTCTCACCCGGGACTGCTTCACCTTGCTGTCTCACCCGGGACTGCTTCCCCTCTGTCTCACCCAGGTCTGCTTCCCCTCTGTCTCACCCGGGACTGCTTCCCCTCTGTCTCACCCGGGACTGCTTCCCCTCTGTCTCACCTGGGACTGCTTCCCCTCGCTGTCTCACCCGGGACTGCTTCCCCTCTATCTCACCCAGGACTGCTTCCCCTCGCTGTCTCACCCGGGACTGCTTCCCCTCTGTCTCACCCGGGACTGCTTCCCCTCTATCACACCCGGGACCGCTTCCCCTCTGTCTCACCCGGGACTGCTTCCCCTCGATGTCTCACCTGGGACTGCTTCCCCTCTGTCTCACCCGGGACTGCTTCCCCTCTGTCTCACCCGGGACTGCTTCCCCTCGCTGTCTCACCCGGGACTGCTTCCCCTCTGTCTCACCCGGGACTGCTTCCCCTCTGTCTCACCCGGGACTGCTTCCCCTCGCTGTCTCACCCGGGACTGCTTCCCCTCGCTGTCTCATCCGGGACTGCTTCCCCTCGCTGTCTCACCAAGGACTGCTTCCCCTCGATCTCACCCAGGACTGCTTCCCCTCTGTCTCACCCGGGACTGCTTCCCCTCTGTCTCACCCAGGACTGCTTCCCCTCTGTCTCACCCGGGACTGCTTCCCCTCTGTCTCACGCGGGACTGCTTCCCCTCGCTGTCTCACCCAGGACAGCTTCCCCTCGCTGTCTCACCTGGACTGCTTCCCCTCGCTGTCTCACCCGGGACTGCTTCCCCTCTGTCTGACCCGGGACTGCTTCCCCTCGCTGTCTCACCCCGGACTGCTTCGCCTCTGTCTCACCCGGGACTGCTTCCCCTCTGTCTCACCCGGGACTGCTTCCCCTCGCTGTCTCACCCGGGACTGCTTCACCTTGCTGCCTCACCCGGGACTGCTTCCCCTCTGTCTCACCCAGGTCTGCTTCCCCTCTGTCTCACCCGGGACTGCTTCCCCTCTGTCTCACCCGGGACTGCTTCCCCTCTGTCTCACCTGGGACTGCTTCCCCTCGCTGTCTCACCCGGGACTGCTTCCCCTCTATCTCACCCAGGACTGCTTCCCCTCGCTGTCTCACCCGGGACTGCTTCCCCTCTGTCTCACCCGGGACTGCTTCCCCTCTATCACACCCGGGACCGCTTCCCCTCTGTCTCACCCGGGACTGCTTCCCCTCGCTGTCTCACCCGGGACTGCTTCCCCTCTGTCTCAACCGGGACTGCTTCCCCTCTGTCTCACCCGGGACTGCTTCCCCTCTGTCTCACCCGGGACTGCTTCCCCTCTGTCTCACCCGGGACTGCTTCCCCTCTGTCTCACCCGGGACTGCTTCCCCTCTGTCACACCCGGGACTGCTTCCCCTCGCTGTCTCTCCCGGGACCGCATCCCCTCTGTCCCACCCCGGACCGATTCCCCTCGCTGTCTCACCCGGGACCGCTTCCCCTCGCTGTCTCACCCGGGACTGCTTCCCCTCTGTCTCACCCGGGACTGCTTCCCCTCGCTGTCTCACCCGGGACTGCTTCCCCTCTGTCTCACCCGGGACTGCTTCCCCTCTGTCTCACCCGGGACTGCTTCCCCTTTGTCTCACCCAGGACTGATTCCCCTCGCTGTCTCACCCAGGACTGCTTCCCCTCTGTCTCACCTGGGACTGCATCCCCTCTGTCTCACCCGGAACCGATTCCCCTCACTCTCTCACCCGGGACTGCTTCCCCTCTGTCTCACCTGGGACTGCTTCCCCTCTGTCTCACCTGGGACTGCTTCCCCAATGTCTCACCCAGGACTGTTTCCCCTCTGTCTCACCTGGCACTGCTTCCTCTCTGTCTCACCCGGGACTGCATCCCCTCGCTGTCTCAACCGGGACTGCTTCCTCTCTGTCTCACCCGGGACTGCTTCCCCTCTGTCTCACCTGGGACTGCTTCCCCTCTGTCTCACCTGGGACTTCTTCCCCAATGTCTCACCCAGGACTGTTTCCCCTCTGTCTCACCTGGCACTGCTTCCTCTCTGTCTCACCCGGGACTGCATCCCCTCTGTCTCACCCGGGACTGCATCCCCTCTGTCTCACCCGGGACTGCATCCCCTCTGTCTCACCCGGGACTGCATCCCCTCTGTCTCACCCGGGACTGCTTCCGCTCGCTGTCTCACCCGGGATTGCATCCCCTCGATGTCTCACCCGGGACTGCTTCCCCTCTGTCTCACCCGGGACTGCTTCCCCTCGCTGTCTCACCCGGGACTGCTTCCCCTCTATCTCACCCAGGACTGCTTCCCCTCTGTCTCACCCAGGACTGCTTCCCCTCGCTGTCTCACCCAGGACTGCTTCCCCTCTGTCTCACCCGGGACTGCTTCTCCTCGCTGTCTCACCCGGGACTGCTTCCCCTCGATGTCTCACCTGGGACTGCTTCCCCTCTGTCTCACCCGGGACTGCTTCCCCTCTGTCTCACCCGGGACTGCTTCCCCTCGCTGTCTCACCCAGGACTGCTTCCCCTCTGTCTCACCCGGGACTGCTTCTCCTCGCTGTCTCACCCTTGACTGCTTCCCCTCGATGTCTCACCTGGGACTGCTTCCCCTCTGTCTCACCTGGGACTGCTTCCCCTCTGTCTCACCCGGGACTGCTTCCCCTCTGTCTCACCCGGGACTGTTTCCCCTCGCTGTCTCACCCGGGACTGCTTCCCCTCTGTCTCACCCGGGACTGCTTCCCCTCTGTCTCACCCGGGACTGCTTCCCCTCGCTGTCTCACCCGGGACTGCTTCCCCTCGCTGTCTCATCCGGGACTGCTTCCCCTCGCTGTCTCACCAAGGACTGCTTCCCCTCGATCTCACCCAGGACTGCTTCCCCTCTGTCTCACCCGGGACTGCTTCCCCTCTGTCTCACCCAGGACTGCTTCCCCTCTGTCTCACCCGGGACTGCTTCCCCTCTGTCTCACGCGGGACTGCTTCCCCTCGCTGTCTCACCCAGGACAGCTTCCCCTCGCTGTCTCACCTGGACTGCTTCCCCTCGCTGTCTCACCCGGGACTGCTTCCCCTCTGTCTGACCCGGGACTGCTTCCCCTCGCTGTCTCACCCGGGACTGCTTCGCCTCTGTCTCACCCAGGTCTGCTTCCCCTCTGTCTCACCCGGGATTGCTTCCCCTCTGTCTCACCCGGGACTGCTTCCCCTCGCTGTCTCACCC
Source organism: Chiloscyllium punctatum (assembly GCF_047496795.1). Taxonomy (NCBI): domain Eukaryota; kingdom Metazoa; phylum Chordata; class Chondrichthyes; order Orectolobiformes; family Hemiscylliidae; genus Chiloscyllium; species Chiloscyllium punctatum. Next base: position 178,697,274 of record NC_092739.1, read on the forward strand.
GGGACTGCTTCACCCTGCTGTCTCACCCGGGACTGCTTCCCCTCTGTCTCACCCAGGTCTGCTTCCCCTCTGTCTCACCCGGGACTGCTTCCCCTCTGTCTCACCCGGGACTGCTTCCCCTCTGTCACACCCGGGACTGCTTCCCCTCTGTCTCACCCGGGACTGCTTCCCCTCTGTCTCACCCGGGACTGCTTCCCCTCGCTGTCTCACCCGGGACTGCTTCCCCTTTATCTCACCCAGGACTGCTTCCCCTCGCAGTCTCACCCGGGACTGCTTCCCCTCTGTCTCACCCGGGACTGCTTCCCCTCTATCACACCCGGGACCGCTTCCCCTCTGTCTCACCCGGGACTGCTTCCCCTCGCTGTCTCACCCGGGACTGCTTCCCCTCTGTCTCAACCGGGACTGCTTCCCCTCTGTCTCACCCGGGACTGCTTCCCCTCTGTCTCACCCCGGACTGCTTCCCCTCTGTCTCACCCGGGACTGCTTCCCCTCTATCTCACCCGGGACTGCTTCCCCTCTGTCACACCCGGGACTGCTTCCCCTCGCTGTCTCACCCGGGACCGCTTCCCCTCGCTGTCTCACCCGGGACCGCTTCCCCTCGCTGTCTCACCCGGGACTGCTTCCCCTCTGTCTCACCCGGGAGTGCTTCCCCTCGCTGTCTCACCCGGGACTGCTTCCCCTCTGTCTCACCCGGGACTGCTTCCCCTTTGTCTCACCCAGGACGGATTCCCCTCGCTGTCTCACCCAGGACTGCTTCCCCTCTGTCTCACCTGGGACTGCATCCCCTCTGTCTCACCCGGAACCGATTCCCCTCACTCTCTCACCCGGGACTGCTTCCCCTCTGTCTCACCTGGGACTGCTTCCCCTCTGTCTCACCTGGGACTGCTTCCCCAATGTCTCACCCAGGACTGTTTCCCCTCTGTCTCACCTGGCACTGCTTCCTCTCTGTCTCAACCGGGACTGCTTCCCCTCGCTGTCTCAACCGGGACTGCTTCCTCTCTGTCTCACCCGGGACTGCATCTCCTCTGTCTCACCCAGGACTGCTTATCCTCACTGTCTCACCCGGGACTGCTTCCCCTCTGTCTCACCCGGGACTGCTTCCCCTCTGTCTCACCCGGGACTGTTTCCCCTCGCTGTCTCACCCGGGACTGTTTCCCCTCGCTGTCTCACCCGGGACTGCATCCCCTCTGTCTCACCGGGACTGCTTCCCCTCTGTCTCACCGGGACTGCTTCCCCTCTGTCTCACCCGGGACTGCTTCCCCTCGCTGTCTCACCCGGGACTGCTTCCCCTCTGTCTGACCCGGGACTGCTTCCCCTCGCTGTCTCACCCGGGACTGCTTCGCCTCTGTCTCACCCAGGTCTGCTTCCCCTCTGTCTCACCCGGGATTGCTTCCCCTCTGTCTCACCCGGGACTGCTTCCCCTCGCTGTCTCACCCGGGACTGCTTCACCTTGCTGTCTCACCCGGGACTGCTTCCCCTCTGTCTCACCCAGGTCTGCTTCCCCTCTGTCTCATCCGGGACTGCTTCCCCTCTGTCTCACCCGGGACTGCTTCCCCTCTGTCACACCCGGGACTGCTTCCCCTCTGTCTCACCCGGGACTGCTTCCCCTCTGTCTCACCTGGGACTGCTTCCCCTCTGTCTCACCCGGGACTGCTTCCCCTCTATCACACCCGGGACCGCTTCCCCTCTGTCTCACCCGGGACTGCTTCCCCTCGCTGTCTCACCCGGGACTGCTTCCCCTCGCTGTCTCACCTGGGACTGCTTCCCCTCTGTCTCAACCGGGACTGCTTCCCCTCTGTCTCACCCGGGACTGCTTCCCCTCTGTCTCACCCCGGACTGCTTCCCCTCTGTCTCACCCGGGACTGCTTCCCCTCTATCTCACCCGGGACTGCTTCCCCTCTGTCACACCCGGGACTGCTTCCCCTCGCTGTCTCACCCGGGACCGCTTCCCCTCGCTGTCTCACCCGGGACCGCTTCCCCTCGCTGTCTCACCCGGGACTGCTTCCCCTCTGTCTCACCCGGGAGTGCTTCCCCTCGCTGTCTCACCCGGGACTGCTTCCCCTCTGTCTCACCCGGGACTGCTTCCCCTTTGTCTCACCCAGGACGGATTCCCCTCGCTGTCTCACCCAGGACTGCTTCCCCTCTGTCTCACCTGGGACTGCATCCCCTCTGTCTCACCCGGAACCGATTCCCCTCACTCTCTCACCCGGGACTGCTTCCCCTCTGTCTCACCTGGGACTGCTTCCCCTCTGTCTCACCTGGGACTGCTTCCCCAATGTCTCACCCAGGACTGTTTCCCCTCTGTCTCACCTGGCACTGCTTCCTCTCTGTCTCAACCGGGACTGCTTCCCCTCGCTGTCTCAACCGGGACTGCTTCCTCTCTGTCTCACCCGGGACTGCATCTCCTCTGTCTCACCCAGGACTGCTTATCCTCACTGTCTCACCCGGGACTGCTTCCCCTCTGTCTCACCCGGGACTGCTTCCCCTCTGTCTCACCCGGGACTGTTTCCCCTTGCTGTCTCACCCGGGACTGTTTCCCCTCGCTGTCTCACCCGGGACTGCATCCCCTCTGTCTCACCGGGACTGCTTCCCCTCTGTCTCACCCGGGACTGCTTCCCCTCGCTGTCTCACCCGGGACTGCTTCCCCTCTGTCTGACCCGGGACTGCTTCCCCTCGCTGTCTCACCCGGGACTGCTTCGCCTCTGTCTCACCCAGGTCTGCTTCCCCTCTGTCTCACCCGGGATTGCTTCCCCTCTGTCTCACCCGGGACTGCTTCCCCTCGCTGTCTCACCCGGGACTGCTTCACCTTGCTGTCTCACCCGGGACTGCTTCCCCTCTGTCTCACCCAGGTCTGCTTCCCCTCTGTCTCATCCGGGACTGCTTCCCCTCTGTCTCACCCGGGACTGCTTCCCCTCTGTCACACCCGGGACTGCTTCCCCTCTGTCTCACCCGGGACTGCTTCCCCTCTGTCTCACCTGGGACTGATTCCCCTCTGTCTCACCCGGGACTGCTTCCCCTCTATCACACCCGGGACCGCTTCCCCTCTGTCTCACCCGGGACTGCTTCCCCTCGCTGTCTCACCCGGGACTGCTTCCCCTCGCTGTCTCACCCGGGACTGCTTCCCCTCTGTCTCACCCGGGACTGCTTCCCCTCTGTCTCACCCCGGACTGCTTCCCCTCTGTCTCACCCGGGACTGCTTCCCCTCTATCTCACCCGGGACTGCTTCCCCTCTGTCACACCCGGGACTGCTTCCCCTTGCTGTCTCACCCGGGACCGCTTCCCCTCGCTGTCTCACCCGGGACCGCTTCCCCTCGCTGTCTCACCCGGGACTGCTTCCCCTCTGTCTCACCCGGGAGTGCTTCCCCTCGCTGTCTCACCCGGGACTGCTTCCCCTCTGTCTCACCCAGAACTGCTTCCCCTTTGTCTCACCCAGGACGGATTCCCCTCGCTGTCTCACCCAGGACTGCTTCCCCTCTGTCTCACCTGGGACTGCATCCCCTCTGTCTCACCCGGAACCGATTCCCCTCACTCTCTCACCCGGGACTGCTTCCCCTCTGTCTCACCCGGGACTGCTTCCCCTCTGTCTCACCTGGGACTGCTTCCCCTCGCTGTCTCACCCGGGACTGCTTCCCCTTTATCTCACCCAGCACTGCTTCCTCTCTGTCTCACCCGGGACTGCTTCCCCTCGCTGTCTCAACCGGGACTGCTTCCTCTCTGTCTCACCCGGGACTGCATCTCCTCTGTCTCACCCAGGACTGCTTATCCTCACTGTCTCACCCGGGACTGCTTCCCCTCTGTCTCACCCGGGACTGCTTCCCCTCTGTCTCACCCGGGACTGTTTCCCCTCGCTGTCTCACCCGGGACTGCTTCCCCTCGCTGTCTCGCCCGGGACTGCTTCCCCTCTGTCTCACCCGGGACTGCTTCCCCTCGCTGTCTCACCCGGGACTGCTTCCCCTCTGTCTCACCCGGGACTGCTTCCCCTCTGTCTCAACCGGGACTGCTTCCCCTCTGTCTCACCCGGGACTGCTTCCCCTCTGTCTCACCCGGGACTGCTTCCCCTCTGTCTCACCCGGGACTGCTTCCCCTCTGTCTCACCCGGGACTGCTTCCCCTCTGTCTCACCCGGGACTGCTTCCCCTCTGTCACACCCGGGACTGCTTCCCCTCGCTGTCTCACCCGGGACCGCTTCCCCTCTGTCCCACCCCGGACCGATTCCCCTCGCTGTCTCACCCGGGACCGCTTCCCCTCGCTGTCTCACCCGGGACTGCTTCCCCTCTGTCTCACCCGGGACTGCTTCCCCTCGCTGTCTCACCCGGGACTGCTTCCCCTCTGTCTCACCCGGGACTGCTTCCCCTCTGTCTCACCCGGGACTGCTTCCCCTCTGTCTCACCCGGAACCGATTCCCCTCACTCTCTCACCCGGGACTGCTTCCCCTCTGTCTCACCTGGGACTGCTTCCCCTCTGTCTCACCTGGGACTGCTTCCCCAATGTCTCACCCAGGACTGTTTCCCCTCTGTCTCACCTGGCACTGCTTCCTCTCTGTCTCAACCGGGACTGCTTCCCCTCGCTGTCTCAACCGGGACTGCTTCCTCTCTGTCTCACCCGGGACTGCATCCCCTCTGTCTCACCCAGGACTGCTTATCCTCACTGTCTCACCCGGGACTGCTTCCCCTCTGTCTCACCCGGGACTGCTTCCCCTCGCTTTCTCACCCGGGACTGCTTCCCCTCTGTCTCACCCGGGACTGCTTCCCCTCGCTGTCTCACCCGGGACTGCTTCCCCTCGCTGTCTCACATGGGACTGCTTCCCCTCGCTGTCTCACCCGGGACTGCTTCCCCTCGATCTCACCCAGGACTGCTTCCCCTCTGCCTCACCCGGGACTGCTTCCCCTCTGTCTCACCCAGGACTGCTTCCCCTCTGTCTCACCCGGGACTGCTTCCCCTCTGTCTCACCCGGGACTGCTTCCCCTCGCTGTCTCACCCAGGACAGCTTCCCCTCGCTGTCTCACCCGGGACTGCTTCCCCTCGCTGTCTCACCCGGGACTGCTTCCCCTCTGTCTCACCCGGGACTGCTTCCCCTCGCTGTCTCACCCGGGACTGCTTCCCCTCTGTCTCACCCGGGACTGCTTCCCCTCTGTCTCACCCGGGACTGCTTCCCCTCTGTCTCACCCGGGACTGATTCCCTTCTGTCTCACCCGGGACTGCATCCCCTCTGTCTCACCCGGGACTGCATCCCCTCTGTCTCACCCGGGACTACATCCCTCTGTCTCACCCGGGACTGCTTCCCCTCTGTCTCACCCGGGACTGCTTCCCCTCGCTGTTTCACCCGGGACTGCTTCCCCTCTATCTCACCCAGGACTGCTTCCCCTCTGTCTCACCCGGGACTGCTTTCCCTCTGTCTCACCCGGGACTGCTTCCCCTCTGTCTCACCCGGGCCTGCTTCCCCACTGTCTCACCCGGGACTGCTTCCCCTCTGTCTCACCCGGGACTGCATCCCCTCTGTCTCACCCGGGACTGCTTCCCCTCGCTGTCTCACCCGGGACTGCTTCCCCTCGATGTCTCACCCGGGACTTCTTCCCCTCTGTCTCACCCGGGACTGCTTCCGCTCGCTGTCTCACCCGGGACTGCTTCCCCTCTGTCTCACCAGGGACTGCTTCCCCTCTGTCTCACCCGGGACTGCATCCCCTCTGTCTCACCCGGGACTGCTTCCCCTCGCTGTCTCACCCGGGACTGCTTCCCCTCGCTGTCTCACCCGGGACCGCTTCCCCTCTGTCTCACCCGGGACCGCTTCCCCTCTGTCTCACCCGGGACTGCTTCCCCTCTGTCTCACCCGGGACTGCTTCCCCTCTGTCTCACCCGGGACTGCTTCCCCTCTGTCTCACCCGGGACTGCTTCCCCTCTGTCTCACCCGGGACTGCTTCCCCTTTGTCTCACCCAGCACTGATTCCCCTCTGTCTCACCCGGGACTGCTTCCCCTCGCTGTCTCACCCAGGACTGCTTCCCCTCTGTCTCACCTGGGACTGCATCCCCTCTGTCTCACCCGCAACCGATTCCCCTCACTGTCTCACCCGGGACTGCTTCCCCTTTGTCTCACCCAGGACTGATTCCCCTCTGTCTCACCCGGTACTGCTTCCCCTCGCTGTCTCACCCAGGACTGCTTCCCTCTGTCACACCTGGGACTGCTTCCCCTCTGTCTCACCTGGGACTGCTTCCCCAATGTCTCACCCAGGACTGTTTCCCCTCTGTCTCACCTGGCACTGCTTCCTCTCTGTCTCACCCGGGACTGCTTCCCCTCGCTGTCTCACCCGGGACTGCTTCCTCTCTGTCTCACCCGGGACTGCTTCTCCTCTGTCTCACCCGGGACTGCATCCCTTCTGTCTCACCCGGGACTGCATCCCCTCTGTCTCACCCGGGACTGCTTCCCCTCGCTGTCTCACCCGGGAGTGCTTCCCCTCGCTGTCTCACCCAGGACTGCTTATCCTCACTGTCTCACCCGGGACTGCTTCCCCTCTGTCTCACCCGGGACTGCTTCCCCTCTGTCTCACCCGGGACTGTTTCCCCTCGCTGTCTCACCCGGGACTGCTTCCCCTCTGTCTCACCCGGGACTGCTTCCCCTCGCTGTCTCACCCGGGACTGCTTCCCCTCGCTGTCTCACCCGGGACTGCATCCCCTCTGTCTCACCGGGACTGCTTCCCCTCGCTGTCTCAACCGGGACTGCTTCCCCTCTGTCTCACCCGGGACTGCTTCCCCTCTGTCTCACCCGGGACTGCTTCCCCTCGCCGTCTCACCCGGGACTGCTTCCCCTCGCTGTCTCACATGGGACTGCTTCCCCTCGCTGTCTCACCCATGAATGCTTCCCCTCGTTCTAATCCAGGACTGCTTCCCCTCTGTCTCACCCGGGACTGCTTCCCCTCTGTCTCACCCAGGACTGTTTCCCCTCTGTCTCACCCGGGACTGTTTCCCCTCTGTCTCACCCGGGACTGCTTCCCCTCGCTGTCTCACCCGGGACCGCTTCCCCTCGCTGTCTCACCCGGGACTGCTTCCCCTCGCTGTCTCACCCGGGACTGCTTCCCCTCTGTCTCACCCGGGACTGCTTCCCCTCGCTGTCTCACCCGGGACTGCTTCCCCTCTGTCTCACCCAGGTCTGCTTCTCCTCTGTCTCACCCGGGACTGCTTCCCCTCTGTCTCACCCGGGATTGCCTCCCCTCTGTCACACCCGGGACTGCTTCCCCTCTGTCTCACCCGGGACTGCTTCCCCTCTGTCTCACCCGGGACTGCTTCCCCTCTGTCTCACCCGGGACTGCTTCCCCTCTGTCTCACCCGGGACTGCTTCCCCTCTGTCTCACCCGGGACTGCTTCCCCTCTGTCTTACCCGGGACTGCATCCCCTCTGTCTCACCCGGGACTGCATCCCCTCTGTCTCACCCGGGACTGCATCACCTCTGTCTCACCCAGTACTGCTTCCCCTCGCTGTCCCACCCGGGACTACTTCCCCTCGATGTCTCACCCGGGACTGCTTCCCCTCTGTCTCACCCGGGACTGCTTCCCCTCGCTGTCTCACCCGGGACTGCTTCCCCTCTATCTCACCCGGGACTGCTTCCCCTCTGTCTCACCGGGGACTGCTTCCCCTCTGTCTCACCCAGGACTGCTTCCCCTCTGTCTCACCCGGGACTGCTTCCCCTCTGTCTCACCCGGGACTGCTTCCCCTCTGTCTCACCCGGGACTGCATCCCCTCTGTCTCACCCGGGACTGCATCCCCTCTGTCTCACCCGGGACTGCTTCCCCTCTGTCTCACCCGGGACTGCTTCCCCTCGCTGTTTCACCCGGGACTGCTTCCCCTCTATCTCACCCAGGACTGCTTCCCCTCTGTCTCACCCGGGACTGCTTCCCCTCTGTCTCACCCAGGACTGCTTCCCCTCTGTCTCACCCGGGACTGCTTCCCCTCTGTCTCACCCGGGACTGCTTCCCCTCTGTCTCACCCGGGACTGCTTCCCCTCTGTCTCACCCGGGACTGCTTCCCCTCTGTCTCACCCGGGACTGCATCCCCTCTGTCTCACCCGGGACTGCATCCCCTCTTTCTCATCCGGGACTGCTTCCCCTCGCTGTCTCACCCGGGGCTGATTCCCCTCGATGTCTCATCCGGGACTTCTTCCCCTCTCTCTCACCCGGGACTGCTTCCCCTCGCTGTCTCACCCGGGACTGCTTCCCCTCTGTCTCTCCCGGGACTGCTTCCCCTCTGTCTCACCCGGGACTGCTTCCCCTCTGTCTCACCCGGGACTGCTTCCCCTCTGTCTCCCGCGGGACTGCTTCCCCTCTGTCTCACCCGGGACTGCATCCCCTCTGTCTCACCCGGGACTGCTTCCCCTCGCTGTCTCACCCGGGACTGCTTCCCCTCGCTGTCTCACCCCGGACCGCTTCCCCTCTGTCTCACCCCGGACCGCTTCCCCTCTGTCTCACCCGGGACTGCTTCCCCTCTGTCTCACCCGGGACTGCTTCCCCTCTGTCTCACCCGGGACTGCTTCCCCTCTGTCTCACCCGGGACTGCTTCCCCTCTGTCTCACCCGGGACTGCTTCCCCTTTGTCTCACCCAGCACTGATTCCCCTCTGTCTCACCCGGGACTGCTTCCCCTCGCTGTCTCACCCAGGACTGCTTCCCCTCTGTCTCACCTGGGACTGCATCCCCTCTGTCTCACCCGCAACCGATTCCCCTCACTGTCTCACCCGGGACTGCTTCCCCTTTGTCTCACCCAGGACTGATTCCCCTCTGTCTCACCCGGTACTGCTTCCCCTCGCTGTCTCACCCAGGACTGCTTCCCTCTGTCACACCTGGGACTGCTTCCCCTCTGTCTCACCTGGGACTGCTTCCCCTCTGTCTCACCCAGGACTGTTTCCCCTCTGTCTCACCTGGCACTGCTTCCTCTCTGTCTCACCCGGGACTGCTTCCCCTCGCTGTCTCACCCGGGACTGCTTCCTCTCTGTCTCACCCGGGACTGCTTCTCCTCTGTCTCACCCGGGACTGCATCCCCTCTGTCTCACCCGGGACTGCATCCCCTCTGTCTCACCCGGGACTGCTTCCCCTCGCTGTCTCACCCGGGAGTGCTTCCCCTCGCTGTCTCACCCAGGACTGCTTATCCTCACTGTCTCACCCGGGACTGCTTCCCCTCTGTCTCACCCGGGACTGCTTCCCCTCTGTCTCACCCGGGACTGTTTCCCCTCGCTGTCTCACCCGGGACTGCTTCCCCTCTGTCTCACCCGGGACTGCTTCCCCTCGCTGTCTCACCCGGGACTGCTTCCCCTCGCTGTCTCACCCGGGACTGCATCCCCTCTGTCTCACCGGGACTGCTTCTCCTCGCTGTCTCACCCGGGACTGCTTCCCCTCTGTCTCACCCGGGACTGCTTCCCCTCTGTCTCACCCGGGACTGCTTCCCCTCGCCGTCTCACCCGGGACTGCTTCCCCTCGCTGTCTCACATGGGACTGCTTCCCCTCGCTGTCTCACCCATGAATGCTTCCCCTCGTTCTAATCCAGGACTGCTTCCCCTCTGTCTCACCCGGGACTGCTTCCCCTCTGTCTCACCCAGGACTGTTTCCCCTCTGTCTCACCCGGGACTGTTTCCCCTCTGTCTCACCCGGGACTGCTTCCCCTCGCTGTCTCACCCGGGACCGCTTCCCCTCGCTGTCTCACCCGGGACTGCTTCCCCTCGCTGTCTCACCCGGGACTGCTTCCCCTCTGTCTCACCCGGGACTGCTTCCCCTCGCTGTCTCACCCGGGACTGCTTCCCCTCTGTCTCACCCAGGTCTGCTTCTCCTCTGTCTCACCCGGGACTGCTTCCCCTCTGTCTCACCCGGGACTGCCTCCCCTCTGTCACACCCGGGACTGCTTCCCCTCTGTCTCACCCGGGACTGCTTCCCCTCTGTCTCACCCGGGACTGCTTCCCCTCTGTCTCACCCGGGACTGCTTCCCCTCTGTCTCACCCGGGACTGCTTCCCCTCTGTCTCACCCGGGACTGCATCCCCTCTGTCTCACCCGGGACTGCATCCCCTCTGTCTCACCCGGGACTGCATCACCTCTGTCTCACCCAGGACTGCTTCCCCTCGCTGTCCCACCCGGGACTACTTCCCCTCGATGTCTCACCCGGGACTGCTTCCCCTCTGTCTCACCCGGGACTGCTTCCCCTCGCTGTCTCACCCGGGACTGCTTCCCCTCTATCTCACCCGGGACTGCTTCCCCTCTGTCTCACCGGGGACTGCTTCCCCTCTGTCTCACCCAGGACTGCTTCCCCTCTGTCTCACCCGGGACTGCTTCCCCTCTGTCTCACCCGGGACTGCTTCCCCTCTGTCTCACCCGGGACTGCATCCCCTCTGTCTCACCCGGGACTGCATCCCCTCTGTCTCACCCGGGACTGCTTCCCCTCTGTCTCACCCGGGACTGCTTCCCCTCGCTGTTTCACCCGGGACTGCTTCCCCTCTATCTCACCCAGGACTGCTTCCCCTCTGTCTCACCCGGGACTGCTTCCCCTCTGTCTCACCCAGGACTGCTTCCCCTCTGTCTCACCCGGGACTGCTTCCCCTCTGTCTCACCCGGGACTGCTTCCCCTCTGTCTCACCCGGGACTGCTTCCCCTCTGTCTCACCCGGGACTGCTTCCCCTCTGTCTCACCCGGGACTGCATCCCCTCTGTCTCACCCGGGACTGCATCCCCTCTTTCTCATCCGGGACTGCTTCCCCTCGCTGTCTCACCCGGGGCTGATTCCCCTCGATGTCTCATCCGGGACTTCTTCCCCTCTCTCTCACCCGGGACTGCTTCCCCTCGCTGTCTCACCCGGGACTGCTTCCCCTCTGTCTCTCCCGGGACTGCTTCCCCTCTGTCTCACCCGGGACTGCTTCCCCTCTGTCTCACCCGGGACTGCTTCCCCTCTGTCTCACGCGGGACTGCTTCCCCTCTGTCTCACCCGGGACTGCTTCCCCTCTGTCTCACCCGGGACTGCTTCCCCTCGCTGTCTCACCCGGGACCACTTCCCCTCTGTCTCACCCCGGACTGCTTCCCCTCTGTCTCACCCGGGACTGCTTCCCCTCTGTCTCACCCGGGACTGCTTCCCCTCTGTCTCACCCGGGACTGCTTCCCCTCTGTCTCACCCGGGACTGCTTCCCCTCTGTCTCACCCGGGACTGCTTCCCCTCTGTCTCACCCGGGACTGCTTCCCCTCTGTCTCACCCGGGACTGCTTCCCCTCTGTCTCACCCGGGACTGCTTCCCCTCTGTCTCACCCGGAACTGCTTCCCCTCTGTCTCACCTGGGACTGCATCCCCTCTGTCTCACCCGGAACCGATTCCCCTCACTGTCTCACCCGGGACTGCTTCCCCTCTGTCTCACCTGGGACTGCTTCCCCTCTGTCTCACCCAGGACTGCTTCCCCTCACTGTCTCACCCGGGACTGCTTCCCCTCTGTCTCACCTGGGACTGCTTCCCCTCTGTCTCACCCAGGACTGCTTCCCCTCTGTCTCACCAGGCACTGCCTCCTCTCTGTCTCACCCGGGACTGCTTCCCCTCGCTGTCTCAACCGGGACTGCTTCCTCTCTGTCTCACCCGGGACTGCATCCCCTCTGTCTCACCCTGGACTGCATCCCCTCTGTCTCACCCGGGACTGCATCCCCTCGGTCTCACCCGGGACTGCTTCCCCTCTGTCTCACCCGGGACTGCTTCCCCTCGCTGTCTCACCCGGGACTGCTTCCCCTCTATCTCACCCAGGACTGCTCCCCCTCTGTCTCACCCGGGACTGCATCCCCTCTGTCTCACCCGGGACTGCATTCCCTCTTTCTCATCCGGGACTGCTTCCCCTCGCTGTCTCACCCGGGACTGCTTCCCCTCGATGTCTCACCCGGGACTTCTTCCCCTCTCTCTCACCCGGGACTGCTTCCCCTCGCTGTCTCACCCGGGACTGCTTCCCCTCTATCTCACCCAGGACTGCTTCCCCTCGCTGTCTCACCCGGGACTGCTTCCCCTCTGTCTCACCCGGGACTGCTTCCCCTCTGTCTCACCCGGGACTGCTTCCCCTCTGTCTCACCCGGGACTGCTTCCCCTCTGTCTCACCTGGGACTGCATCCCCTCTGTCTCACCCGGAACCGATTCCCCTCACTGTCTCACCCGGGACTGCTTCCCTCTGCCTCACCTGGGACTGCTTCCCCTTTGTCTCACCCAGGACTGCTTCCCCTCTGTCTCACCTGGCACTGCCTCCTCTCTGTCTCACCCGGGACTGCTTCCCCTCGCTGTCTCAACCGGGACTGCTTCCTCTCTGTCTCACCCGGGAGTGCATCCCCTCTGTCTCACCCGGGACTGCATCCCCTCTGTCTCACCCGGGACTGCATCCCCTCTGTCTCACCCGGGACTGCTTCCCCTCGCTGTCTCACCCGGGAGTGCTTCCCCTCGCTGTCTCACCCAGGACTGCTTATCCTCACTGTCTCACCCGGGACTGCTTCCCCTCTGTCTCACCCGGGACTGCTTCCCCTCTGTCTCACCCGGGACTGCTTCCCCTCTGTCTCACCCGGGACTGTTTCCCCTCGCTGTCTCACCCGGGACTGCTTCCCCTCTGTCTCACCCGGGACTGCTTCCCCTCGCTGTCTCACCCGGGACTGCATCCCCTCTGTCTCACCGGGACTGCTTCCCCTCGCTGTCTCACCCGGGACTGCTTCCCCTCTGTCTCACCCGGGACTGCTTCCCCTCTGTCTCACCCGGAACTGCTTCCCCTCGCCGTCTCACCCGGGACTGCTTCCCCTCACTGTCTCACATGGGACTGCTTCCCCTCGCTGTCTCACCCATGAATGCTTCCCCTCGTTCTAATCCAGGACTGCTTCCCCTCTGTCTCACCCGGGACTGCTTCCCCTCTGTCTCACCCAGGACTGTTTCCCCTCTGTCTCACCCGGGACTGCTTCCCCTCGCTGTCTCACCCGGGACTGCTTCCCCTCGCTGTCTCACCCGGGACTGCTTCCCCTCTGTCTCACCCGGGACTGCTTCCCCTCTGTCTCACCCGGGACTGCTTCCCCTCGCTGTCTCACCCGGGACTGCTTCCCCTCTGTCTCACCCAGGTCTGCTTCTCCTGTGTCTCACCCGGGACTGCTTCCCCTCTGTCTCACCCGGGACTGCTTCCCCTCTGTCTCACCCGGGACTGCTTCCCCTCTGTCTCACCCGGGACTGCTTCCCCTCTGTCTTACCCGGGACTGCATCCCCTCTGTCTCACCCGGGACTGCATCCCCTCTGTCTCACCCGGGACTGCATCACCTCTGTCTCACCCAGGACTGCTTCCCCTCGCTGTCCCACCCGGGACTACTTCCCCTCGATGTCTCACCCGGGACTGCTTCCCCTCTGTCTCACCCGGGACTGCTTCCCCTCGCTGTCTCACCCGGGACTGCTTCCCCTCTATCTCACCCAGGACTGCTTCCCCTCTGTCTCACCCGGGACTGCTTCCCCTCTGTCTCACCCGGGACTGCATCCCCTCTGTCTCACCCGGGACTGCATCCCCTCTGTCTCACCCGGGACTGCTTCCCCTCTGTCTCACCCGGGACTGCTTCCCCTCGCTGTTTCACCCGGGACTGCTTCCCCTCTATCTCACCCAGGACTGCTTCCCCTCTGTCTCACCCGGGACTGCTTCCCCTATGTCTCACCCAGGACTGCTTCCCCTCTGTCTCACCCGGGACTGCTTCCCCTCTGTCTCACCCGGGACTGCTTCCCCTCTGTCTCACCCGGGACTGCTTCCCCTCTGTCTCACCCGGGACTGCATCCCCTCTGTCTCACCCGGGACTGCATCCCCTCTTTCTCATCCGGGACTACTTCCCCTCGCTGTCTCACCCGGGACTGATTCCCCTCGATGTCTCACCCGGGACTGCTTCCCCTCTGTCTCACCCCGGACTGCTTCCCCTCTGTCTCACCCGGGACTGCTTCCCCTCTGTCTCACCCGGGACTGCTTCCCCTCTGTCTCACCCGGGACTGCTTCCCCTCTGTCTCACCCGGGACTGCTTCCCCTCTGTCTCACCCGGGACTGCTTCCCCTCTGTCTCACCCGGGACTGCTTCCCCTCTGTCTCACCCGGGACTGCTTCCCCTCTGTCTCACCCGGGACTGCTTCCCCTCTGTCTCACCTGGGACTGCATCCCCTCTGTCTCACCCGGAACCGATTCCCCTCACTGTCTCACCCGGGACTGCTTCCCCTCTGTCTCACCTGGGACTGCTTCCCCTCTGTCTCACCTGGGACTGCTTCCCCTCTGTCTCACCCAGGACTGCTTCCCCTCTGTCTCACCAGGCACTGCCTCCTCTCTGTCTCACCCGGGACTGCTTCCCCTCGCTGTCTCAACCGGGACTGCTTCCTCTCTGTCTCACCCGGGACTGCATCCCCTCTGTCTCACCCGGGACTGCATCCCCTCTGTCTCACCCGGGACTGCATTCCCTCTTTCTCATCAGGGACTGCTTCCCCTCGCTGTCTCACCCGGGACTGCTTCCCCTCGATGTCTCACCCGGGACTTCTTCCCCTCTCTCTCACCCGGGACTGCTTCCCCTCGCTGTCTCACCCGGGACTGCTTCCCCTCTATCTCACCCAGGACTGCTTCCCCTCGCTGTCTCACCCGGGACTGCTTCCCCTCTGTCTCACCCGGGACTGCTTCCCCTCTGTCTCACCCGGGACTGCTTCCCCTCTGTCTCACCCGGGACTGCTTCCCCTTTGTCTCACCCAGGACTGATTCCCCTCGCTGTCTCACCCGGGACTGCTTCCCCTCTGTCTCACCTGGGACTGCATCCCCTCTGTCTCACCCGGAACCGATTCCCCTCACTGTCTCACCCGGGACTGCTTCCCCTCTGCCTCACCTGGGACTGCTTCCCCTTTGTCTCACCCAGGACTGCTTCCCCTCTGTCTCACCCGGGACTGCTTCCCCTCGCTTTCTCACCCGGGAGTGCTTCCCCTCGCTGTCTCACCCAGGACTGCTTATCCTCACTGTCTCACCCGGGACTGCTTCCCCTCTGTCTCACCCGGGAATGTTTCCCCTCGATGTCTCACCTGGGACTGCTTCCCCTCTGTCTCACCCGGGAATGTTTCCCCTCGCTGTCTCACCCAGGACTGCTTATCCTCACTGTCTCACCCGGGACTGCTTCCCCTCTGTCTCACCTGGGACTGCATCCCCTCTGTCTCACCCGGGACTGATTCCCCTCTGTCTCACCTGG
Source organism: Chiloscyllium punctatum (assembly GCF_047496795.1). NCBI lineage: Eukaryota > Metazoa > Chordata > Chondrichthyes > Orectolobiformes > Hemiscylliidae > Chiloscyllium > Chiloscyllium punctatum. Next base: position 178,712,466 of record NC_092739.1, read on the forward strand.
GACTGCATCCCCTCTGTCTCACCCGGGACTGCTTCCCCTCTGTCTCACCCGGGACTGCTTCCCCTCGCTGTCTCACCCGGGACTGCTTCCCCTCTGTCACACCCGGGACTGCTTCCCCTCGCTGTCTCACCCAGTACTGCTTCCCCTCGCTGTCTCAGCCGGGACTGCTTCCCCTCTGTCTCACCCAGGACTGATTCCCCTCTGTCTCACCTGGGACTGCATCCCCTCTGTCTCACCCGGGACTGCTTCCCCTCTGTCTCACCCGGGACTGCTTCCCCTCTGTCTCACCCGGGACCGCTTCCCCTCGCTGTCTCACCCGGGACTGCTTCCCCTCGCTGTCTCACCCGGGACTGCTTCCCCTCTGTCTCACCCAGGACTGCTTCCCCTCTGTCACACCGGGACTGCTTCCCCTCGCTGTATCACCCAGGACTGCTTCCCCTCGCTGTCTCACCCGGGACTGCTTCCCCTCTGTCTCACCCGGGACTGCTTCCCCTCTGACTCACCCGGGACTGCTTCCCCTCTGACTCACCCGGGACTGCTTCCCCTCTGTCTCACCCGGGACTGCATACCCTCTGTCTCACCCGGGACTGCTTCCCCTCGCTGTCTCACCCTGGACTGCTTCCCCTCGATGTCTCACCTGGGACTGCTTACCCTCTGTCTCACCCGGGACTGCTTCCCCTCGCTGTCTCACCCGGGACTGCATCCCCTCTATCTCACCTGGGACTGCATCCCCTCTCTCTCACTCGGGACTGCTTCCCCTCTGTCTCACCCGGGACTGCTCCCCCTCTGTCTCACCCGGGACGGCTTCCCCTCGCTGTCTCACCCAAGACTGCTTCCCCTCTGTCTCACCCGGGACTGCATCCCCTCTGTCTCACCTGGGACTGCTTCCCCTCTGTCTCACTCGGGACTGCTTCCCCTCGCTGTCTCACCCGGGACCGATTCCCCTCGCTGTCTCACCCGGGACTGCTTCCCCTCGCTGTCTCACCCGGGAGTGCTTCCCCTCGCTGTCTCACCCGGGACTGCTTCCCCTCTGTCTCACCCGGGACTGCTTCCCCTCTGTCTCACCCGGGACTGCTTCCCCTCTGTCTCACCCGGGACTGTTTCCCCTCGCTGTCTCACCCGGGACTGCTTCCCCTCTGTCTCACCCGGGACTGCTTCCCCTCGCTGTCTCACCCGGGACTGCTTCCCCTCTGTCTCACCCAGGACTGCTTCCCCTCGCTGTCTCACCCAGGACAGCTTCCCCTCGCTGTCTCACCCGGGACTGCTTCCCCTCTGTCTCACCCGGGACTGCTTCCCCTCGCTGTCTCACCCGGGACTGCTTCCCCTCTGTCTCACCCAGGACTGCTTCCCCTCGCTGTCTCACCCAGGACAGCTTCCCCTCGCTGTCTCACCCGGGACTGCTTCCCCTCGATGTCTCACCTGGGACTGCTTCCCCTCTGTCTCACCCGGGACCGATTCCCCTCGCTGTCTCACCCGGGACTGCTTCCCCTCTGTCTCACCCGGGACCGATTCCCCTCGCAGTCTCACCCGGGACTGCTTCCCCTCGCTGTCTCACCCGGGACCGATTCCCCTCGATGTCTCACCCGGGACTGCTTCCCCTCTGTCTCACCCGGGACTGCTTCCCCTCGCTGTCTCACCCGGGACTGCTTCCCCTCTATCTCACCCAGGACTGCTTCCCCTGTGTCTCACCCGGGACTGCTTCCCCTCTGTCTCACCCGGGACTGCTTCCCCTCTGTCTCACCCGGGACTGCATCCCCTCTGTCTCACCCGGGACTGCATCACCTCTGTCTCACCCAGGACTGCTTCCCCTCGCTGTCCCACCCGGGACTACTTCCCCTCGATGTCTCACCCGGGACTGCTTCCCCTCTGTCTCACCCGGGACTGCTTCCCCTCGCTGTCTCACCCGGGACTGCTTCCCCTCTATCTCACCCGGGACTGCTTCCCCTCTGTCTCACCGGGGACTGCTTCCCCTCTGTCTCACCCGGGACTGCTTCCCCTCTGTCTCACCCGGGACTGCATCCCCTCTGTCTCACCCGGGACTGCATCCCCTCTGTCTCACCCGGGACTGCTTCCCCTATGTCTCACCCGGGACTGCATCCCCTCTGTCTCACCCGGGACTGCTTCCCCTCTGTCTCACCCGGGACTGCTTCCCCTCTGTCTCACCCGGGACTGCTTCCCCTCTGTCTCACCCGGGACTGCATCCCCTCTGTCTCACCCGGGACTGCATCCCCTCTGTCTCACCCGGGACTGCTTCCCCTCTGTCTCACCCGGGACTGCTTCCCCTCGCTGTTTCACCCGGGACTGCTTCCCCTCTATCTCACCCAGGACTGCTTCCCCTCTGTCTCACCCGGGACTGCTTCCCCTCTGTCTCACCCAGGACTGCTTCCCCTCTGTCTCACCCGGGACTGCTTCCCCTCTGTCTCACCCGGGACTGCTTCCCCTCTGTCTCACCCGGGACTGCTTCCCCTCTGTCTCACCCGGGACTGCTTCCCCTCTGTCTCACCCGGGACTGCATCCCCTCTTTCTCATCCGGGACTGCTTCCCCTCGCTGTCTCACCCGGGACTGATTCCCCTCGATGTCTCATCCGGGACTTCTTCCCCTCTCTCTCACCCGGGACTGCTTCCCCTCGCTGTCTCACCCGGGACTGCTTCCCCTCTGTCTCTCCCGGGACTGCTTCCCCTCTGTCTCACCCGGGACTGCTTCCCCTCTGTCTCACCGGGGACTGCTTCCCCTCTGTCTCACGCGGGACTGCTTCCCCTCTGTCTCACGCGGGACTGCTTCCCCTCTGTCTCACCCGGGACCACTTCCCCTCTGTCTCACCCCGGACTGCTTCCCCTCTGTCTCACCCGGGACTGCTTCCCCTCTGTCTCACCCGGGACTGCTTCCCCTCTGTCTCACCCGGGACTGCTTCCCCTCTGTCTCACCCGGGACTGCTTCCCCTCTGTCTCACCCAGGACTGCTTCCCCTCGCTATCTCACCCAGGACAGCTTCCCCTCGCTGTCTCACCCGGGACTGCTTCCCCTCGATGTCTCACCTGGGACTGCTTCCCCTCTGTCTCACCCGGGACCGATTCCCCTCGCTGTCTCACCCGGGACTGCTTCCCCTCTGTCTCACCCGGGACCGATTCCCCTCGCAGTCTCACCCGGGACTGCTTCCCCTCGCTGTCTCACCCGGGACCGATTCCCCTCGATGTCTCACCCGGGACTGCTTCCCCTCTGTCTCACCCGGGACTGCTTCCCCTCACTGTCTCACCCGGGACTGCTTCCCCTCTATCTCACCCAGGACTGCTTCTCCTCTGTCTCACCCGGGACTGCTTCCCCTGTGTCTCACCCGGGACTGCTTCCCCTCTGTCTCACCCGGGACTGCATCCCCTCTGTCTCACCCGGGACTGCATCCCCTCTGTCTCACCCGGGACTGCATCACCTCTGTCTCACCCAGGACTGCTTCCCCTCGCTGTCCCACCCGGGACTACTTCCCCTCGATGTCTCACCCGGGACTGCTTCCCCTCTGTCTCACCCGGGACTGCTTCCCCTCGCTGTCTCACCCGGGACTGCTTCCCCTCTATCTCACCCGGGACTGCTTCCCCTCTGTCTCACCGGGGACTGCTTCCCCTCTGTCTCACCCAGGACTGCTTCCCCTCTGTCTCACCCGGGACTGCTTCCCCTCTGTCTCACCCGGGACTGCTTCCCCTCTGTCTCACCCGGGACTGCTTCCCCTCTGTCTCACCCGGGACTGCATCCCCTCTGTCTCACCCGGGACTGCATCCCCTCTGTCTCACCCGGGACTGCTTCCCCTCTGTCTCACCCGGGACTGCTTCCCCTCGCTGTTTCACCCGGGACTGCTTCCCCTCTATCTCACCCAGGACTGCTTCCCCTCTGTCTCACCCGGGACTGCTTCCCCTCTGTCTCACCCAGGACTGCTTCCCCTCTGTCTCACCCGGGACTACTTCCCCTCTGTCTCACCCGGGACTGCTTCCCCTCTGTCTCACCCGGGACTGCTTCCCCTCTGTCTCACCCGGGACTGCTTCCCCTCTGTCTCACCCGGGACTGCATCCCCTCTTTCTCATCCGGGACTGCTTCCCCTCGCTGTCTCACCCGGGACTGCTTCCCCTCTGTCTCACCCGGGACTGCTTCCCCTCTGTCTCACCCGGGACTGCTTCCCCTCTGTCTCACCCGGGACTGCTTCCCCTCTGTCTCACCCGGGACTGCTTCCCCTCTGTCTCACCCGGGACTGCTTCCCCTCTGTCTCACCCGGGACTGCTTCCCCTCTGTCTCACCCGGGACTGCTTCCCCTCTGTCTCACCCGGGACTGCTTCCCCTCTGTCTCACCCGGGACTGCTTCCCCTCTGTCTCACCTGGGACTGCATCCCCTCTGTCTCACCCGGAACCGATTCCCCTCACTGTCTCACCCGGGACTGCTTCCCCTCTGTCTCACCTGGGACTGCTTCCCCTCTGTCTCACCCAGGACTGCTTCCCCTCTGTCTCACCAGGCACTGCCTCCTCTCTGTCTCACCCGGGACTGCTTCCCCTCGCTGTCTCAACCGGGACTGCTTCCTCTCTGTCTCACCCGGGACTGCATCCCCTCTGTCTCACCCGGGACTGCATCCCCTCGGTCTCACCCGGGACTGCTTCCCCTCTGTCTCACCCGGGACTGCTTCCCCTCGCTGTCTCACCCGGGACTGCTTCCCCTCTATCTCACCCAGGACTGCTTCCCCTCTGTCTCACCCGGGACTGCTTCCCCTCGCTGTCTCACCCGGGACTGCTTCCCCTCTGTCTCACCCAGGACTGCTTCCCCTCTGTCACACCCGGGACTGCTTCCCCTCGCTGTATCACCCAGGACTGCTTCCCCTCGCTGTCTCACCCGGGACTGCTTCCCCTCTGTCTCACCCGGGACTGCTTCCCCTCTGTCTCACCCGGGACTGCTTCCCCTCTGACTCACCCGGGACTGCTTCCCCTCTGACTCACCCGGGACTGCTTCCCCTCTGTCTCACCCGGGACGGCATACCCTCTGTCTCACCCGGGACTGCTTCCCCTCGCTGTCTCACCCGGGACTGCTTCCCCTCGATGTCTCACCTGGGACTGCTTCCCCTCTGTCTCACCCGGGACTGCTTCCCCTCGCTGTCTCACCCGGGACTGCATCCCCTCTATCTCACCTGGGACTGCATCCCCTCTGTCTCACCCGGGACTGCTTCCCCTCTGTCTCACCCGGGACTGCTCCCCCTCTGTCTCACCCGGGACGGCTTCCCCTCGCTGTCTCACCCAAGACTGCTTCCCCTCTGTCTCACCCGGGGCTGCATCCCCTCTGTCTCACCTGGGACTGCTTCCCCTCTGTCTCACCCGGGACCGATTCCCCTCGCTGTCTCACCCGGGACTGCTTCCCCTCTGTCTCACCCGGGACTGCTTCCCCTCGCTGTCTCACCCAGGACTGCTTCCCCTCTGTCTCACCCGGGACTGCTTCCCCTCTGTCTCACCCGGGACTGCTCCCCCTCTGTCTCACCCGGGACGGCTTCCCCTCGCTGTCTCACCCAAGACTGCATCCCCTCTGTCTCACCCGGGACTGCATCCCCTCTGTCTCACCTAGGACTGCTTCCCCTCTGTCTCACCCGGGACTGCTTCCCCTCGCTGTCTCACCCGGGACTGCTTCCCCTCGCTGTCTCACCCGGGACTGCTTCCCCTCGCTGTCTCACCCGGGACCGATTCCCCTCGCTGTCTCACCCGGGACTGCTTCCCCTCTGTCTCACCCGGGACTGCTTCCCCTCGCTGTCTCACCCAGGACTGCTTCCCCTCTGTCTCACCCGGGACTGCTTCCCCTCTGTCTCACCCGGGACTGCTTCCCCTCGATGTCTCACCTGGGACTGCTTCCCCTCTGTCTCACCCGGGACTGCTTCCCCTCTGTCTCACCCGGGACTGCTTCCCCTCGCTATCTCACCCGGGACTGCTTCCCCTCTGTCTCACCCGGGACTGCTTCCACTCTGTCTCACCCGGGACTGCTTCCCCTCGCTGTCTCACCCGGGACTGCTTCCCCTCTGTCTCACCCAGGACTGCTTCCCCTCTGTCTCACCCGGGACTGCTTCCCCTCGCTGTCTCACCCGGGACTGCTTCCCCTCTGTCTCACCCAGGACTGCTTCCCCTCGCTGTCTCACCCAGGACAGCTTCACCTCGCTGTCTCAACCGGGACTGCTTCCCCTCGATGTCTCACCTGGGACTGCTTCCCCTCTGTCTCACCCGGGACCGATTCCCCTTGCTGTCTCACCCGGGACTGCTTCCCCTCTGTCTCACCCGGGACCGATTCCCCTCGCAGTCTCACCCGGGACTGCTTCCCCTCGCTGTCTCACCCGGGACCGATTCCCCTCGCTGTCTCACCTGGGACTGCTTCCCCTCTGTCTCACCCGGGACTGCTTCCCCTCTGTCTTACCCGGGACTGCATCCCCTCTGTCTCACCCGGGACTGCATCCCCTCTGTCTCACCCGGGACTGCATCACCTCTGTCTCACCCAGGACTGCTTCCCCTCGCTGTCCCACCCGGGACTACTTCCCCTCGATGTCTCACCCGGGACTGCTTCCCCTCTGTCTCACCCGGGACTGCTTCCCCTCGCTGTCTCACCCGGGACTGCTTCCCCTCTATCTCACCCAGGACTGCTTCCCCTCTGTCTCACCCGGGACTGCTTCCCCTCTGTCTCACCCGGGACTGCATCCCCTCTGTCTCACCCGGGACTGCATCCCCTCTGTCTCACCCGGGACTGCTTCCCCTCTGTCTCACCCGGGACTGCTTCCCCTCGCTGTTTCACCCGGGACTGCTTCCCCTCTATCTCACCCAGGACTGCTTCCCCTCTGTCTCACCCGGGACTGCTTCCCCTATGTCTCACCCAGGACTGCTTCCCCTCTGTCTCACCCGGGACTGCTTCCCCTCTGTCTCACCCGGGACTGCTTCCCCTCTGTCTCACCCGGGACTGCTTCCCCTCTGTCTCACCCGGGACTGCATCCCCTCTGTCTCACCCGGGACTGCATCCCCTCTTTCTCATCCGGGACTACTTCCCCTCGCTGTCTCACCCGGGACTGATTCCCCTCGATGTCTCATCCGGGACTTCTTCCCCTCTCTCTCACCCGGGACTGCTTCCCCTCGCTGTCTCACCCGGGACTGCTTCCCCTCTGTCTCACCCCGGACTGCTTCCCCTCTGTCTCACCCGGGACTGCTTCCCCTCTGTCTCACCCGGGACTGCTTCCCCTCTGTCTCACCCGGGACTGCTTCCCCTCTGTCTCACCCGGGACTGCTTCCCCTCTGTCTCACCCGGGACTGCTTCCCCTCTGTCTCACCCGGGACTGCTTCCCCTCTGTCTCACCCGGGACTGCTTCCCCTCTGTCTCACCCGGGACTGCTTCCCCTCTGTCTCACCTGGGACTGCATCCCCTCTGTCTCACCCGGAACCGATTCCCCTCACTGTCTCACCCGGGACTGCTTCCCCTCTGTCTCACCTGGGACTGCTTCCCCTCTGTCTCACCTGGGACTGCTTCCCCTCTGTCTCACCCAGGACTGCTTCCCCTCTGTCTCACCAGGCACTGCCTCCTCTCTGTCTCACCCGGGACTGCTTCCCCTCGCTGTCTCAACCGGGACTGCTTCCTCTCTGTCTCACCCGGGACTGCATCCCCTCTGTCTCACCCGGGACTGCATCCCCTCTGTCTCACCCGGGACTGCATTCCCTCTTTCTCATCAGGGACTGCTTCCCCTCGCTGTCTCACCCGGGACTGCTTCCCCTCGATGTCTCACCCGGGACTTCTTCCCCTCTCTCTCACCCGGGACTGCTTCCCCTCGCTGTCTCACCCGGGACTGCTTCCCCTCTATCTCACCCAGGACTGCTTCCCCTCGCTGTCTCACCCGGGACTGCTTCCCCTCTGTCTCACCCGGGACTGCTTCCCCTCTGTCTCACCCGGGACTGCTTCCCCTCTGTCTCACCCGGGACTGCTTCCCCTTTGTCTCACCCAGGACTGATTCCCCTCGCTGTCTCACCCGGGACTGCTTCCCCTCTGTCTCACCCGGGACTGCATCCCCTCTGTCTCACCCGGAACCGATTCCCCTCACTGTCTCACCCGGGACTGCTTCCCCTCTGCCTCACCTGGGACTGCTTCCCCTTTGTCTCACCCAGGACTGCTTCCCCTCTGTCTCACCCGGGACTGCTTCCCCTCGCTTTCTCACCCGGGAGTGCTTCCCCTCGCTGTCTCACCCAGGACTGCTTATCCTCACTGTCTCACCCGGGACTGCTTCCCCTCTGTCTCACCCGGGAATGTTTCCCCTCGATGTCTCACCTGGGACTGCTTCCCCTCTGTCTCACCCGGGAATGTTTCCCCTCGCTGTCTCACCCAGGACTGCTTATCCTCACTGTCTCACCCGGGACTGCTTCCCCTCTGTCTCACCTGGGACTGCATCCCCTCTGTCTCACCCGGGACTGATTCCCCTCTGTCTCACCTGGGACTGCATCCCCTCTGTCTCACCCGGGACTGCTTCCCCTCTGTCTCACCCGGGACTGCTTCCCCTCGCTGTCTCACCCGGGACTGCTTCCCCTCTGTCACACCCGGGACTGCTTCCCCTCGCTGTCTCACCCAGTACTGCTTCCCCTCGCTGTCTCAGCCGGGACTGCTTCCCCTCTGTCTCACCCAGGACTGATTCCCCTCTGTCTCACCTGGGACTGCATCCCCTCTGTCTCACCCGGGACTGCTTCCCCTCTGTCTCACCCGGGACTGCTTCCCCTCTGTCTCACCCGGGACCGCTTCCCCTCGCTGTCTCACCCGGGACTGCTTCCCCTCGCTGTCTCACCCGGGACTGCTTCCCCTCTGTCTCACCCAGGACTGCTTCCCCTCGCTGTATCACCCAGGACTGCTTCCCCTCGCTGTCTCACCCGGGACTGCTTCCCCTCTGTCTCACCCGGGACTGCTTCCCCTCTGACTCACCCGGGACTGCTTCCCCTCTGACTCACCCGGGACTGCTTCCCCTCTGTCTCACCCGGGACTGCATACCCTCTGTCTCACCCGGGACTGCTTCCCCTCGCTGTCTCACCCTGGACTGCTTCCCCTCGATGTCTCACCTGGGACTGCTTACCCTCTGTCTCACCCGGGACTGCTTCCCCTCGCTGTCTCACCCGGGACTGCATCCCCTCTATCTCACCTGGGACTGCATCCCCTCTCTCTCACTCGGGACTGCTTCCCCTCTGTCTCACCCGGGACTGCTCCCCCTCTGTCTCACCCGGGACGGCTTCCCCTCGCTGTCTCACCCAAGACTGCTTCCCCTCTGTCTCACCCGGGACTGCATCCCCTCTGTCTCACCTGGGACTGCTTCCCCTCTGTCTCACTCGGGACTGCTTCCCCTCGCTGTCTCACCCGGGACCGATTCCCCTCGCTGTCTCACCCGGGACTGCTTCCCCTCGCTGTCTCACCCGGGAGTGCTTCCCCTCGCTGTCTCACCCGGGACTGCTTCCCCTCTGTCTCACCCGGGACTGCTTCCCCTCTGTCTCACCCGGGACTGCTTCCCCTCTGTCTCACCCGGGACTGTTTCCCCTCGCTGTCTCACCCGGGACTGCTTCCCCTCTGTCTCACCCGGGACTGCTTCCCCTCGCTGTCTCACCCGGGACTGCTTCCCCTCTGTCTCACCCAGGACTGCTTCCCCTCGCTGTCTCACCCAGGACAGCTTCCCCTCGCTGTCTCACCCGGGACTGCTTCCCCTCTGTCTCACCCGGGACTGCTTCCCCTCGCTGTCTCACCCGGGACTGCTTCCCCTCTGTCTCACCCAGGACTGCTTCCCCTCGCTGTCTCACCCAGGACAGCTTCCCCTCGCTGTCTCACCCGGGACTGCTTCCCCTCGATGTCTCACCTGGGACTGCTTCCCCTCTGTCTCACCCGGGACCGATTCCCCTCGCTGTCTCACCCGGGACTGCTTCCCCTCTGTCTCACCCGGGACCGATTCCCCTCGCAGTCTCACCCGGGACTGCTTCCCCTCGCTGTCTCACCCGGGACCGATTCCCCTCGATGTCTCACCCGGGACTGCTTCCCCTCTGTCTCACCCGGGACTGCTTCCCCTCGCTGTCTCACCCGGGACTGCTTCCCCTCTATCTCACCCAGGACTGCTTCCCCTGTGTCTCACCCGGGACTGCTTCCCCTCTGTCTCACCCGGGACTGCTTCCCCTCTGTCTCACCCGGGACTGCATCCCCTCTGTCTCACCCGGGACTGCATCACCTCTGTCTCACCCAGGACTGCTTCCCCTCGCTGTCCCACCCGGGACTACTTCCCCTCGATGTCTCACCCGGGACTGCTTCCCCTCTGTCTCACCCGGGACTGCTTCCCCTCGCTGTCTCACCCGGGACTGCTTCCCCTCTATCTCACCCGGGACTGCTTCCCCTCTGTCTCACCGGGGACTGCTTCCCCTCTGTCTCACCCGGGACTGCTTCCCCTCTGTCTCACCCGGGACTGCATCCCCTCTGTCTCACCCGGGACTGCATCCCCTCTGTCTCACCCGGGACTGCTTCCCCTATGTCTCACCCGGGACTGCATCCCCTCTGTCTCACCCGGGACTGCTTCCCCTCTGTCTCACCCGGGACTGCTTCCCCTCTGTCTCACCCGGGACTGCTTCCCCTCTGTCTCACCCGGGACTGCATCCCCTCTGTCTCACCCGGGACTGCATCCCCTCTGTCTCACCCGGGACTGCTTCCCCTCTGTCTCACCCGGGACTGCTTCCCCTCGCTGTTTCACCCGGGACTGCTTCCCCTCTATCTCACCCAGGACTGCTTCCCCTCTGTCTCACCCGGGACTGCTTCCCCTCAGTCTCACCCAGGACTGCTTCCCCTCTGTCTCACCCGGGACTGCTTCCCCTCTGTCTCACCCGGGACTGCTTCCCCTCTGTCTCACCCGGGACTGCTTCCCCTCTGTCTCACCCGGGACTGCTTCCCCTCTGTCTCACCCGGGACTGCATCCCCTCTTTCTCATCCGGGACTGCTTCCCCTCGCTGTCTCACCCGGGACTGATTCCCCTCGATGTCTCATCCGGGACTTCTTCCCCTCTCTCTCACCCGGGACTGCTTCCCCTCGCTGTCTCACCCGGGACTGCTTCCCCTCTGTCTCTCCCGGGACTGCTTCCCCTCTGTCTCACCCGGGACTGCTTCCCCTCTGTCTCACCCGGGACTGCTTCCCCTCTGTCTCACGCGGGACTGCTTCCCCTCTGTCTCACGCGGGACTGCTTCCCCTCTGTCTCACCCGGGACCACTTCCCCTCTGTCTCACCCCGGACTGCTTCCCCTCTGTCTCACCCGGGACTGCTTCCCCTCTGTCTCACCCGGGACTGCTTCCCCTCTGTCTCACCCGGGACTGCTTCCCCTCTGTCTCACCCGGGACTGCTTCCCCTCTGTCTCACCCAGGACTGCTTCCCCTCGCTATCTCACCCAGGACAGCTTCCCCTCGCTGTCTCACCCGGGACTGCTTCCCCTCGATGTCTCACCTGGGACTGCTTCCCCTCTGTCTCACCCGGGACCGATTCCCCTCGCTGTCTCACCCGGGACTGCTTCCCCTCTGTCTCACCCGGGACCGATTCCCCTCGCAGTCTCACCCGGGACTGCTTCCCCTCGCTGTCTCACCCGGGACCGATTCCCCTCGATGTCTCACCCGGGACTGCTTCCCCTCTGTCTCACCCGGGACTGCTTCCCCTCACTGTCTCACCCGGGACTGCTTCCCCTCTATCTCACCCAGGACTGCTTCTCCTCTGTCTCACCCGGGACTGCTTCCCCTGTGTCTCACCCGGGACTGCTTCCCCTCTGTCTCACCCGGGACTGCATCCCCTCTGTCTCACCCGGGACTGCATCCCCTCTGTCTCACCCGGGACTGCATCACCTCTGTCTCACCCAGGACTGCTTCCCCTCGCTGTCCCACCCGGGACTACTTCCCCTCGATGTCTCACCCGGGACTGCTTCCCCTCTGTCTCACCCGGGACTGCTTCCCCTCGCTGTCTCACCCGGGACTGCTTCCCCTCTATCTCACCCGGGACTGCTTCCCCTCTGTCTCACCGGGGACTGCTTCCCCTCTGTCTCACCCAGGACTGCTTCCCCTCTGTCTCACCCGGGACTGCTTCCCCTCTGTCTCACCCGGGACTGCTTCCCCTCTGTCTCACCCGGGACTGCTTCCCCTCTGTCTCACCCGGGACTGCATCCCCTCTGTCTCACCCGGGACTGCTTCCCCTCTGTCTCACCCGGGACTGCTTCCCCTCGCTGTTTCACCCGGGACTGCTTCCCCTCTATCTCACCCAGGACTGCTTCCCCTCTGTCTCACCCGGGACTGCTTCCCCTCTGTCTCACCCAGGACTGCTTCCCCTCTGTCTCACCCGGGACTACTTCCCCTCTGTCTCACCCGGGACTGCTTCCCCTCTGTCTCACCCGGGACTGCTTCCCCTCTGTCTCACCCGGGACTGCTTCCCCTCTGTCTCACCCGGGACTGCATCCCCTCTTTCTCATCCGGGACTGCTTCCCCTCGCTGTCTCACCCGGGACTGCTTCCCCTCTGTCTCACCCGGGACTGCTTCCCCTCTGTCTCACCCGGGACTGCTTCCCCTCTGTCTCACCCGGGACTGCTTCCCCTCTGTCTCACCCGGGACTGCTTCCCCTCTGTCTCACCCGGGACTGCTTCCCCTCTGTCTCACCCGGGACTGCTTCCCCTCTGTCTCACCTGGGACTGCATCCCCTCTGTCTCACCCGGAACCGATTCCCCTCACTGTCTCACCCGGGACTGCTTCCCCTCTGTCTCACCTGGGACTGCTTCCCCTCTGTCTCACCCAGGACTGCTTCCCCTCTGTCTCACCAGGCACTGCCTCCTCTCTGTCTCACCCGGGACTGCTTCCCCTCGCTGTCTCAACCGGGACTGCTTCCTCTCTGTCTCACCCGGGACTGCATCCCCTCTGTCTCACCCGGGACTGCATCCCCTCGGTCTCACCCGGGACTGCTTCCCCTCTGTCTCACCCGGGACTGCTTCCCCTCGCTGTCTCACCCGGGACTGCTTCCCCTCTATCTCACCCAGGACTGCTTCCCCTCTGTCTCACCCGGGACTGCTTCCCCTCGCTGTCTCACCCGGGACTGCTTCCCCTCTGTCTCACCCAGGACTGCTTCCCCTCTGTCACACCCGGGACTGCTTCCCCTCGCTGTATCACCCAGGACTGCTTCCCCTCGCTGTCTCACCCGGGACTGCTTCCCCTCTGTCTCACCCGGGACTGCTTCCCCTCTGTCTCACCCGGGACTGCTTCCCCTCTGACTCACCCGGGACTGCTTCCCCTCTGACTCACCCGGGACTGCTTCCCCTCTGTCTCACCCGGGACGGCATACCCTCTGTCTCACCCGGGACTGCTTCCCCTCGCTGTCTCACCCGGGACTGCTTCCCCTCGATGTCTCACCTGGGACTGCTTCCCCTCTGTCTCACCCGGGACTGCTTCCCCTCGCTGTCTCACCCGGGACTGCATCCCCTCTATCTCACCTGGGACTGCATCCCCTCTGTCTCACCCGGGACTGCTTCCCCTCTGTCTCACCCGGGACTGCTCCCCCTCTGTCTCACCCGGGACGGCTTCCCCTCGCTGTCTCACCCAAGACTGCTTCCCCTCTGTCTCACCCGGGGCTGCATCCCCTCTGTCTCACCTGGGACTGCTTCCCCTCTGTCTCACCCGGGACCGATTCCCCTCGCTGTCTCACCCGGGACTGCTTCCCCTCTGTCTCACCCGGGACTGCTTCCCCTCGCTGTCTCACCCAGGACTGCTTCCCCTCTGTCTCACCCGGGACTGCTTCCCCTCTGTCTCACCCGGGACTGCTCCCCCTCTGTCTCACCCGGGACGGCTTCCCCTCGCTGTCTCACCCAAGACTGCATCCCCTCTGTCTCACCCGGGACTGCATCCCCTCTGTCTCACCTAGGACTGCTTCCCCTCTGTCTCACCCGGGACTGCTTCCCCTCGCTGTCTCACCCGGGACTGCTTCCCCTCGCTGTCTCACCCGGGACTGCTTCCCCTCGCTGTCTCACCCGGGACCGATTCCCCTCGCTGTCTCACCCGGGACTGCTTCCCCTCTGTCTCACCCGGGACTGCTTCCCCTCGCTGTCTCACCCAGGACTGCTTCCCCTCTGTCTCACCCGGGACTGCTTCCCCTCTGTCTCACCCGGGACTGCTTCCCCTCGATGTCTCACCTGGGACTGCTTCCCCTCTGTCTCACCCGGGACTGCTTCCCCTCTGTCTCACCCGGGACTGCTTCCCCTCGCTATCTCACCCGGGACTGCTTCCCCTCTGTCTCACCCGGGACTGCTTCCACTCTGTCTCACCCGGGACTGCTTCCCCTCGCTGTCTCACCCGGGACTGCTTCCCCTCTGTCTCACCCAGGACTGCTTCCCCTCTGTCTCACCCGGGACTGCTTCCCCTCGCTGTCTCACCCGGGACTGCTTCCCCTCTGTCTCACCCAGGACTGCTTCCCCTCGCTGTCTCACCCAGGACAGCTTCACCTCGCTGTCTCAACCGGGACTGCTTCCCCTCGATGTCTCACCTGGGACTGCTTCCCCTCTGTCTCACCCGGGACCGATTCCCCTTGCTGTCTCACCCGGGACTGCTTCCCCTCTGTCTCACCCGGGACCGATTCCCCTCGCAGTCTCACCCGGGACTGCTTCCCCTCGCTGTCTCACCCGGGACCGATTCCCCTCGCTGTCTCACCTGGGACTGCTTCCCCTCTGTCTCACCCGGGACTGCATCCCCTCTGTCTCACCCGGGACTGCTTCCCCTCGCTGTCTCACCCAGGACTGCTTCCCCTCTGTCTCACCCGGGACTGCTTCCCCTCTGTCTCACCCGGGACTGCTCCCCCTCTGTCTCACCCGGGACGGCTTCCCCTCGCTGTCTCACCCAAGACTGCATCCCCTCTGTCTCACCCGGGACTGCATCCCCTCTGTCTCACCTGGGACTGCTTCCCCTCTGTCTCACCCGGGACTGCATCCCCTCGCTGTCTCACCCGGGACTGCTTCCCCTCGCTGTCTCACCCGGGACTGCTTCCCCTCGCTGTCTCACCCGGGACCGATTCCCCTCGCTGTCTCACCCGGGACTGCTTCCCCTCTGTCTCACCCGGGACTGCTTCCCCTCGCTGTCTCACCCAGGACTGCTTCCCCTCTGTCTCACCCGGGACTGCTTCCCCTCTGTCTCACCCGGGACTGCTTCCCCTCGATGTCTCACCTGGGACTGCTTCCCCTCTGTCTCACCCGGGACCGATTCCCCTCGCTGTCTCACCCGGGACTGCTTCCCCTCTGTCTCACCCGGGACCGATTCCCCTCGCAGTCTCACCCGGGACTGCTTCCCCTCGCTGTCTCACCCGGGACCGATTCCCCTCGCTGTCTCACCTGGGACTGCTTCCCCTCTGTCTCACCCGGGACTGCATCCCCTCTGTCTCACCTGGCACTGCATCCCCTCTGTCTCACCCGGGACTGATTCCCCTCTGTCTCACCTGGGACTGCATCCCCTCTGTCTCACCCGGGACTGCTTCCCCTCTGTCTCACCCGGGACTGCTTCCCCTCGCTGTCTCACCTGGGACTGCTTCCCCTCTGTCTCACCCGGGACTGCTTCCCCTCTGTCTCACCCGGGACTGCTTCCCCTCGCTGTCTCACCTGGGACTGCTTCCCCTCTGTCTCACCCGGGACTGCTTCCCCTCTGTCTCACCCGGGACTGCTTCCCCTCGGTCTCACCCGGGACTGCTTCCCCTCGCTGTCTCACCCGGGACTGCTTCCCCTCGCTGTCTCAGCCGGGACTGCTTCCCCTCTGTCTCACCCAGGACTGATTCCCCTCTGTCTCACCTGGGACTGCATCCCCTCTGTCTCACCCGGGACTGCTTCCCCTCTGTCTCACCCGGGACTGCTTCCCCTCTGTCTCACCCGGGACTGCTTCCCCTCTGTCTCACCCGGGACTGCTCCCCCTCTGTCTCACCCGGGACGGCTTCCCCTCGCTGTCTCACCCGGGACTGCTTCCCCTCGCTGTCTCACCCGGGACTGCTTCCCCTCTGTCTCACCCAGGACTGCTTCCCCTCTGTCACACCCGGGACTGCTTCCCCTCGCTGTATCACCCAGGACTGCTTCCCCTCGCTGTCTCACCCGGGACTGCTTCCCCTCTGTCTCACCCAGGACTGATTCCCCACTGTCTCACCCGGGACTGCTTCCCCTCTGACTCACCCGGGACTGCTTCCCCTCTGTCTCACCCGGGACTGCATACCCTCTGTCTCACCCGGGACTGCTTCCCCTCGCTGTCTCACCCGGGACTGCTTCCCCTCGATGTCTCACCTGGGACTGCTTCCCCTCTGTCTCACCCGGGACTGCTTCCCCTCGCTGTCTCACCCGGGACTGCATCCCCTCTATCTCACCTGGGACTGCATCCCCTCTGTCTCACCCGGGACTGCTTCCCCTCTGTCTCACCCGGGACTGCTCCCCCTCTGTCTCACCCGGGACGGCTTCCCCTCGCTGTCTCACCCAAGACTGCTTCCCCTCTGTCTCACCTGGGACTGCTTCCCCTCTGTCTCACCCGGGACTGCTTCCCCTCGCTGACTCACCCGGGACCGATTCCCCTCGCTGTCTCACCCGGGACTGCTTCCCCTCTGTCTCACCCGGGACTGCTTCCCCTCGCTGTCTCACCCAGGACTGCTTCCCCTCTGTCTCACCCGGTACTGCTTCCCCTCTGTCTCACCCGGGACTGCTTCCCCTCTGTCTCACCCGGGACTGCTCCCCCTCTGTCTCACCCGGGACTGCTTCCCCTCTGTCTCACCCGGGACTGCTCCCCCTCTGTCTCACCCGGGACGGCTTCCCCTCGCTGTCTCACCCAAGACTGCATCCCCTCTGTCTCACCCGGGACTGCTTCCCCTCGCTGTCTCACCCAGGACTGCTTCCCCTCTGTCTCACCCGGGACTGCTTCCCCTCTGTCTCACCCGGGACTGCTTCCCCTCGCTGTCTCACCCAGGACTGCTTCCCCTCTGTCTCACCCGGGACTGATTCCCCTCTGTCTCACCCGGGACTGCTTCCCCTCGATGTCTCACCTGGGACTGCTTCCCCTCTGTCTCACCCGGGACTGCTTCCCCTCTGTCTCACCCGGGACTGCTTCCCCTCGCTGTGTCACCCGGGACTGCTTCCCCTCGATGTCTCACCTGGGACTGCTTCCCCTCTGTCTCACCCGGGACTGCTTCTCCTCGCTGTCTCACCCGGGACTGCATCCCCTCAATCTCACCTGGGACTGCATCCCCTCTGTCTCACCCGGGACTGATTCCCCTCTGTCTCACCTGGGACTGCATCCCCTCTGTCTCACCCGGGACTGCTTCCCCTCTGTCTCACCCGGGACTGCTTCCCCTCGCTGTCTCACCCGGGACTGCTTCCCCTCTGTCACACCCGGGACTGCTTCCCCTCGCTGTCTCACCCAGTACTGCTTCCCCTCGCTGTCTCAGCCGGGACTGCTTCCCCTCTGTCTCACCCAGGACTGATTCCCCTCTGTCTCACCTGGGACTGCATCCCCTCTGTCTCACCCGGGACTGCTTCCCCTCTGTCTCACCCGGGACTGCTTCCCCTCTGTCTCACCCGGGACCGCTTCCCCTCGCTGTCTCACCCGGGACTGCTTCCCCTCGCTGTCTCACCCGGGACTGCTTCCCCTCTGTCTCACCCAGGACTGCTTCCCCTCGCTGTATCACCCAGGACTGCTTCCCCTCGCTGTCTCACCCGGGACTGCTTCCCCTCTGTCTCACCCGGGACTGCTTCCCCTCTGACTCACCCGGGACTGCTTCCCCTCTGACTCACCCGGGACTGCTTCCCCTCTGTCTCACCCGGGACTGCATACCCTCTGTCTCACCCGGGACTGCTTCCCCTCGCTGTCTCACCCTGGACTGCTTCCCCTCGATGTCTCACCTGGGACTGCTTACCCTCTGTCTCACCCGGGACTGCTTCCCCTCGCTGTCTCACCCGGGACTGCATCCCCTCTATCTCACCTGGGACTGCATCCCCTCTCTCTCACTCGGGACTGCTTCCCCTCTGTCTCACCCGGGACTGCTCCCCCTCTGTCTCACCCGGGACGGCTTCCCCTCGCTGTCTCACCCAAGACTGCTTCCCCTCTGTCTCACCCGGGACTGCATCCCCTCTGTCTCACCTGGGACTGCTTCCCCTCTGTCTCACTCGGGACTGCTTCCCCTCGCTGTCTCACCCGGGACCGATTCCCCTCGCTGTCTCACCCGGGACTGCTTCCCCTCGCTGTCTCACCCGGGAGTGCTTCCCCTCGCTGTCTCACCCGGGACTGCTTCCCCTCTGTCTCACCCGGGACTGCTTCCCCTCTGTCTCACCCGGGACTGCTTCCCCTCTGTCTCACCCGGGACTGTTTCCCCTCGCTGTCTCACCCGGGACTGCTTCCCCTCTGTCTCACCCGGGACTGCTTCCCCTCGCTGTCTCACCCGGGACTGCTTCCCCTCTGTCTCACCCAGGACTGCTTCCCCTCGCTGTCTCACCCAGGACAGCTTCCCCTCGCTGTCTCACCCGGGACTGCTTCCCCTCTGTCTCACCCGGGACTGCTTCCCCTCGCTGTCTCACCCGGGACTGCTTCCCCTCTGTCTCACCCAGGACTGCTTCCCCTCGCTGTCTCACCCAGGACAGCTTCCCCTCGCTGTCTCACCCGGGACTGCTTCCCCTCGATGTCTCACCTGGGACTGCTTCCCCTCTGTCTCACCCGGGACCGATTCCCCTCGCTGTCTCACCCGGGACTGCTTCCCCTCTGTCTCACCCGGGACCGATTCCCCTCGCAGTCTCACCCGGGACTGCTTCCCCTCGCTGTCTCACCCGGGACCGATTCCCCTCGATGTCTCACCCGGGACTGCTTCCCCTCTGTCTCACCCGGGACTGCTTCCCCTCGCTGTCTCACCCGGGACTGCTTCCCCTCTATCTCACCCAGGACTGCTTCCCCTGTGTCTCACCCGGGACTGCTTCCCCTCTGTCTCACCCGGGACTGCTTCCCCTCTGTCTCACCCGGGACTGCATCCCCTCTGTCTCACCCGGGACTGCATCACCTCTGTCTCACCCAGGACTGCTTCCCCTCGCTGTCCCACCCGGGACTACTTCCCCTCGATGTCTCACCCGGGACTGCTTCCCCTCTGTCTCACCCGGGACTGCTTCCCCTCGCTGTCTCACCCGGGACTGCTTCCCCTCTATCTCACCCGGGACTGCTTCCCCTCTGTCTCACCGGGGACTGCTTCCCCTCTGTCTCACCCGGGACTGCTTCCCCTCTGTCTCACCCGGGACTGCATCCCCTCTGTCTCACCCGGGACTGCATCCCCTCTGTCTCACCCGGGACTGCTTCCCCTATGTCTCACCCGGGACTGCATCCCCTCTGTCTCACCCGGGACTGCTTCCCCTCTGTCTCACCCGGGACTGCTTCCCCTCTGTCTCACCCGGGACTGCTTCCCCTCTGTCTCACCCGGGACTGCATCCCCTCTGTCTCACCCGGGACTGCATCCCCTCTGTCTCACCCGGGACTGCTTCCCCTCTGTCTCACCCGGGACTGCTTCCCCTCGCTGTTTCACCCGGGACTGCTTCCCCTCTATCTCACCCAGGACTGCTTCCCCTCTGTCTCACCCGGGACTGCTTCCCCTCAGTCTCACCCAGGACTGCTTCCCCTCTGTCTCACCCGGGACTGCTTCCCCTCTGTCTCACCCGGGACTGCTTCCCCTCTGTCTCACCCGGGACTGCTTCCCCTCTGTCTCACCCGGGACTGCTTCCCCTCTGTCTCACCCGGGACTGCATCCCCTCTTTCTCATCCGGGACTGCTTCCCCTCGCTGTCTCACCCGGGACTGATTCCCCTCGATGTCTCATCCGGGACTTCTTCCCCTCTCTCTCACCCGGGACTGCTTCCCCTCGCTGTCTCACCCGGGACTGCTTCCCCTCTGTCTCTCCCGGGACTGCTTCCCCTCTGTCTCACCCGGGACTGCTTCCCCTCTGTCTCACCCGGGACTGCTTCCCCTCTGTCTCACGCGGGACTGCTTCCCCTCTGTCTCACGCGGGACTGCTTCCCCTCTGTCTCACCCGGGACCACTTCCCCTCTGTCTCACCCCGGACTGCTTCCCCTCTGTCTCACCCGGGACTGCTTCCCCTCTGTCTCACCCGGGACTGCTTCCCCTCTGTCTCACCCGGGACTGCTTCCCCTCTGTCTCACCCGGGACTGCTTCCCCTCTGTCTCACCCAGGACTGCTTCCCCTCGCTATCTCACCCAGGACAGCTTCCCCTCGCTGTCTCACCCGGGACTGCTTCCCCTCGATGTCTCACCTGGGACTGCTTCCCCTCTGTCTCACCCGGGACCGATTCCCCTCGCTGTCTCACCCGGGACTGCTTCCCCTCTGTCTCACCCGGGACCGATTCCCCTCGCAGTCTCACCCGGGACTGCTTCCCCTCGCTGTCTCACCCGGGACCGATTCCCCTCGATGTCTCACCCGGGACTGCTTCCCCTCTGTCTCACCCGGGACTGCTTCCCCTCACTGTCTCACCCGGGACTGCTTCCCCTCTATCTCACCCAGGACTGCTTCTCCTCTGTCTCACCCGGGACTGCTTCCCCTGTGTCTCACCCGGGACTGCTTCCCCTCTGTCTCACCCGGGACTGCATCCCCTCTGTCTCACCCGGGACTGCATCCCCTCTGTCTCACCCGGGACTGCATCACCTCTGTCTCACCCAGGACTGCTTCCCCTCGCTGTCCCACCCGGGACTACTTCCCCTCGATGTCTCACCCGGGACTGCTTCCCCTCTGTCTCACCCGGGACTGCTTCCCCTCGCTGTCTCACCCGGGACTGCTTCCCCTCTATCTCACCCGGGACTGCTTCCCCTCTGTCTCACCGGGGACTGCTTCCCCTCTGTCTCACCCAGGACTGCTTCCCCTCTGTCTCACCCGGGACTGCTTCCCCTCTGTCTCACCCGGGACTGCTTCCCCTCTGTCTCACCCGGGACTGCTTCCCCTCTGTCTCACCCGGGACTGCATCCCCTCTGTCTCACCCGGGACTGCATCCCCTCTGTCTCACCCGGGACTGCTTCCCCTCTGTCTCACCCGGGACTGCTTCCCCTCGCTGTTTCACCCGGGACTGCTTCCCCTCTATCTCACCCAGGACTGCTTCCCCTCTGTCTCACCCGGGACTGCTTCCCCTCTGTCTCACCCAGGACTGCTTCCCCTCTGTCTCACCCGGGACTACTTCCCCTCTGTCTCACCCGGGACTGCTTCCCCTCTGTCTCACCCGGGACTGCTTCCCCTCTGTCTCACCCGGGACTGCTTCCCCTCTGTCTCACCCGGGACTGCATCCCCTCTTTCTCATCCGGGACTGCTTCCCCTCGCTGTCTCACCCGGGACTGCTTCCCCTCTGTCTCACCCGGGACTGCTTCCCCTCTGTCTCACCCGGGACTGCTTCCCCTCTGTCTCACCCGGGACTGCTTCCCCTCTGTCTCACCCGGGACTGCTTCCCCTCTGTCTCACCCGGGACTGCTTCCCCTCTGTCTCACCCGGGACTGCTTCCCCTCTGTCTCACCTGGGACTGCATCCCCTCTGTCTCACCCGGAACCGATTCCCCTCACTGTCTCACCCGGGACTGCTTCCCCTCTGTCTCACCTGGGACTGCTTCCCCTCTGTCTCACCCAGGACTGCTTCCCCTCTGTCTCACCAGGCACTGCCTCCTCTCTGTCTCACCCGGGACTGCTTCCCCTCGCTGTCTCAACCGGGACTGCTTCCTCTCTGTCTCACCCGGGACTGCATCCCCTCTGTCTCACCCGGGACTGCATCCCCTCGGTCTCACCCGGGACTGCTTCCCCTCTGTCTCACCCGGGACTGCTTCCCCTCGCTGTCTCACCCGGGACTGCTTCCCCTCTATCTCACCCAGGACTGCTTCCCCTCTGTCTCACCCGGGACTGCTTCCCCTCGCTGTCTCACCCGGGACTGCTTCCCCTCTGTCTCACCCAGGACTGCTTCCCCTCTGTCACACCCGGGACTGCTTCCCCTCGCTGTATCACCCAGGACTGCTTCCCCTCGCTGTCTCACCCGGGACTGCTTCCCCTCTGTCTCACCCGGGACTGCTTCCCCTCTGTCTCACCCGGGACTGCTTCCCCTCTGACTCACCCGGGACTGCTTCCCCTCTGACTCACCCGGGACTGCTTCCCCTCTGTCTCACCCGGGACGGCATACCCTCTGTCTCACCCGGGACTGCTTCCCCTCGCTGTCTCACCCGGGACTGCTTCCCCTCGATGTCTCACCTGGGACTGCTTCCCCTCTGTCTCACCCGGGACTGCTTCCCCTCGCTGTCTCACCCGGGACTGCATCCCCTCTATCTCACCTGGGACTGCATCCCCTCTGTCTCACCCGGGACTGCTTCCCCTCTGTCTCACCCGGGACTGCTCCCCCTCTGTCTCACCCGGGACGGCTTCCCCTCGCTGTCTCACCCAAGACTGCTTCCCCTCTGTCTCACCCGGGGCTGCATCCCCTCTGTCTCACCTGGGACTGCTTCCCCTCTGTCTCACCCGGGACCGATTCCCCTCGCTGTCTCACCCGGGACTGCTTCCCCTCTGTCTCACCCGGGACTGCTTCCCCTCGCTGTCTCACCCAGGACTGCTTCCCCTCTGTCTCACCCGGGACTGCTTCCCCTCTGTCTCACCCGGGACTGCTCCCCCTCTGTCTCACCCGGGACGGCTTCCCCTCGCTGTCTCACCCAAGACTGCATCCCCTCTGTCTCACCCGGGACTGCATCCCCTCTGTCTCACCTAGGACTGCTTCCCCTCTGTCTCACCCGGGACTGCTTCCCCTCGCTGTCTCACCCGGGACTGCTTCCCCTCGCTGTCTCACCCGGGACTGCTTCCCCTCGCTGTCTCACCCGGGACCGATTCCCCTCGCTGTCTCACCCGGGACTGCTTCCCCTCTGTCTCACCCGGGACTGCTTCCCCTCGCTGTCTCACCCAGGACTGCTTCCCCTCTGTCTCACCCGGGACTGCTTCCCCTCTGTCTCACCCGGGACTGCTTCCCCTCGATGTCTCACCTGGGACTGCTTCCCCTCTGTCTCACCCGGGACTGCTTCCCCTCTGTCTCACCCGGGACTGCTTCCCCTCGCTATCTCACCCGGGACTGCTTCCCCTCTGTCTCACCCGGGACTGCTTCCACTCTGTCTCACCCGGGACTGCTTCCCCTCGCTGTCTCACCCGGGACTGCTTCCCCTCTGTCTCACCCAGGACTGCTTCCCCTCTGTCTCACCCGGGACTGCTTCCCCTCGCTGTCTCACCCGGGACTGCTTCCCCTCTGTCTCACCCAGGACTGCTTCCCCTCGCTGTCTCACCCAGGACAGCTTCACCTCGCTGTCTCAACCGGGACTGCTTCCCCTCGATGTCTCACCTGGGACTGCTTCCCCTCTGTCTCACCCGGGACCGATTCCCCTTGCTGTCTCACCCGGGACTGCTTCCCCTCTGTCTCACCCGGGACCGATTCCCCTCGCAGTCTCACCCGGGACTGCTTCCCCTCGCTGTCTCACCCGGGACCGATTCCCCTCGCTGTCTCACCTGGGACTGCTTCCCCTCTGTCTCACCCGGGACTGCATCCCCTCTGTCTCACCCGGGACTGCTTCCCCTCGCTGTCTCACCCAGGACTGCTTCCCCTCTGTCTCACCCGGGACTGCTTCCCCTCTGTCTCACCCGGGACTGCTCCCCCTCTGTCTCACCCGGGACGGCTTCCCCTCGCTGTCTCACCCAAGACTGCATCCCCTCTGTCTCACCCGGGACTGCATCCCCTCTGTCTCACCTGGGACTGCTTCCCCTCTGTCTCACCCGGGACTGCATCCCCTCGCTGTCTCACCCGGGACTGCTTCCCCTCGCTGTCTCACCCGGGACTGCTTCCCCTCGCTGTCTCACCCGGGACCGATTCCCCTCGCTGTCTCACCCGGGACTGCTTCCCCTCTGTCTCACCCGGGACTGCTTCCCCTCGCTGTCTCACCCAGGACTGCTTCCCCTCTGTCTCACCCGGGACTGCTTCCCCTCTGTCTCACCCGGGACTGCTTCCCCTCGATGTCTCACCTGGGACTGCTTCCCCTCTGTCTCACCCGGGACCGATTCCCCTCGCTGTCTCACCCGGGACTGCTTCCCCTCTGTCTCACCCGGGACCGATTCCCCTCGCAGTCTCACCCGGGACTGCTTCCCCTCGCTGTCTCACCCGGGACCGATTCCCCTCGCTGTCTCACCTGGGACTGCTTCCCCTCTGTCTCACCCGGGACTGCATCCCCTCTGTCTCACCTGGCACTGCATCCCCTCTGTCTCACCCGGGACTGATTCCCCTCTGTCTCACCTGGGACTGCATCCCCTCTGTCTCACCCGGGACTGCTTCCCCTCTGTCTCACCCGGGACTGCTTCCCCTCGCTGTCTCACCTGGGACTGCTTCCCCTCTGTCTCACCCGGGACTGCTTCCCCTCTGTCTCACCCGGGACTGCTTCCCCTCGCTGTCTCACCTGGGACTGCTTCCCCTCTGTCTCACCCGGGACTGCTTCCCCTCTGTCTCACCCGGGACTGCTTCCCCTCGGTCTCACCCGGGACTGCTTCCCCTCGCTGTCTCACCCGGGACTGCTTCCCCTCGCTGTCTCAGCCGGGACTGCTTCCCCTCTGTCTCACCCAGGACTGATTCCCCTCTGTCTCACCTGGGACTGCATCCCCTCTGTCTCACCCGGGACTGCTTCCCCTCTGTCTCACCCGGGACTGCTTCCCCTCTGTCTCACCCGGGACTGCTTCCCCTCTGTCTCACCCGGGACTGCTCCCCCTCTGTCTCACCCGGGACGGCTTCCCCTCGCTGTCTCACCCGGGACTGCTTCCCCTCGCTGTCTCACCCGGGACTGCTTCCCCTCTGTCTCACCCAGGACTGCTTCCCCTCTGTCACACCCGGGACTGCTTCCCCTCGCTGTATCACCCAGGACTGCTTCCCCTCGCTGTCTCACCCGGGACTGCTTCCCCTCTGTCTCACCCAGGACTGATTCCCCACTGTCTCACCCGGGACTGCTTCCCCTCTGACTCACCCGGGACTGCTTCCCCTCTGTCTCACCCGGGACTGCATACCCTCTGTCTCACCCGGGACTGCTTCCCCTCGCTGTCTCACCCGGGACTGCTTCCCCTCGATGTCTCACCTGGGACTGCTTCCCCTCTGTCTCACCCGGGACTGCTTCCCCTCGCTGTCTCACCCGGGACTGCATCCCCTCTATCTCACCTGGGACTGCATCCCCTCTGTCTCACCCGGGACTGCTTCCCCTCTGTCTCACCCGGGACTGCTCCCCCTCTGTCTCACCCGGGACGGCTTCCCCTCGCTGTCTCACCCAAGACTGCTTCCCCTCTGTCTCACCTGGGACTGCTTCCCCTCTGTCTCACCCGGGACTGCTTCCCCTCGCTGACTCACCCGGGACCGATTCCCCTCGCTGTCTCACCCGGGACTGCTTCCCCTCTGTCTCACCCGGGACTGCTTCCCCTCGCTGTCTCACCCAGGACTGCTTCCCCTCTGTCTCACCCGGTACTGCTTCCCCTCTGTCTCACCCGGGACTGCTTCCCCTCTGTCTCACCCGGGACTGCTCCCCCTCTGTCTCACCCGGGACTGCTTCCCCTCTGTCTCACCCGGGACTGCTCCCCCTCTGTCTCACCCGGGACGGCTTCCCCTCGCTGTCTCACCCAAGACTGCATCCCCTCTGTCTCACCCGGGACTGCTTCCCCTCGCTGTCTCACCCAGGACTGCTTCCCCTCTGTCTCACCCGGGACTGCTTCCCCTCTGTCTCACCCGGGACTGCTTCCCCTCGCTGTCTCACCCAGGACTGCTTCCCCTCTGTCTCACCCGGGACTGATTCCCCTCTGTCTCACCCGGGACTGCTTCCCCTCGATGTCTCACCTGGGACTGCTTCCCCTCTGTCTCACCCGGGACTGCTTCCCCTCTGTCTCACCCGGGACTGCTTCCCCTCGCTGTGTCACCCGGGACTGCTTCCCCTCGATGTCTCACCTGGGACTGCTTCCCCTCTGTCTCACCCGGGACTGCTTCTCCTCGCTGTCTCACCCGGGACTGCATCCCCTCAATCTCACCTGGGACTGCATCCCCTCTGTCTCACCCGGGACTGCTTCCCCTCTGTCTCACCCGGGACTGCTCCCCCTCTGTCTCACCCGGGACGGCTTCCCCTCGCTGTCTCACCCAAGACTGCATCCCCTCTGTCTCACCCGGGACTGCTTCCCTTCGCTGTCTCACCCAGGACTGCTTCCCCTCTGTCTCACCCGGGACTGCTCCCCCTCTGTCTCACCCGGGACGGCTTCCCCTCGCTGTCTCACCCAAGACTGCATCCCCTCTGTCTCACCCGGGACTGCATCCCCTCTGTCTCACCTGGGACTGCTTCCCCTCTGTCTCACCCGGGACTGCTTCCCCTCGCTGTCTCACCCGGGACCGATTCCCCTCGCTGTCTCACCCGGGACTGCTTCCCCTCTGTCTCACCCGGGACTGCTTCCCCTCGCTGTCTCACCCAGGACTGCTTCCCCTCTGTCTCACCCGGGACTGCTTCCCCTCTGTCTCACCCGGGACTGTTTCCCCTCGATGTCTCACCTGGGACTGCTTCCCCTCTGTCTCACCCGGGACTGCTTCCCCTCTGTCTCACCCGGGACTGCTTCCCCTCGCTATCTCACCCAGGACTGCTTCCCCTCTGTCTCACCCGGGACTGCTTCCCCTCGCCATCTCACCCGGGACTGCTTCCCCTCTGTCTCACCCAGTACTGCTTCCCCTCTGTCTCACCCGGGACTGCTTCCCCTCGCTGTCTCACCCGGGACTGCTTCCCCTCTGTCTCACCCAGGACTGCTTCCCCTCGCTGTCTCACCCGGGACTGCTTCCCCTTGATGTCTCACCTGGGACTGCTTCCCCTCTGTCTCACCCGGGACCGATTCCTCTCGCTGTCTCACCCGGGACTGCTTCCCCTCTGTCTCACCCGGGACCGATTCCCCTCGCAGTCTCACCCGGGACTGCTTCCCCTCGCTGTCTCACCCGGGACCGATTCCCCTCGCTGTCTCACCTGGGACTGCTTCCCCTCTGTCTCACCCGGGACTGCATCCCCTCTGTCTCACCCGGGACTGCTTCTCCTCGCTGTCTCACCCGGGACCGCTTCCCCTCTGTCTCACCCAGGTCTGCTTCCCCTCTGTCTCACCCGGGACTGCATCCCCTCTGTCTCACCCAGGACTGCTTCCCTCTGTCTCACCCGGGACTGCTTCCCCTCTGCTTCACCCGGGACTGCTTCCCCTTGCTGTCTCACCCGGGACTGCTTCCCCTCTGTCTTCCCCGGGACTGCTTCCCCTCGCTGTCTCACCCAGGACTGCTTCCCCTCGCTCTCTCAACCGGGACTGCTTCCCCTCTGTCTCACCCAGGACTGCTTTCCCTCTGTCTCACCCGGGACTGCATCCCCTCTGTCTCACCCGGGACTGTTTCCCCTCGCTGTCTCTCCCGGGACTGCTTCCCCTCTGTCTCACCCGGGACTGCTTCCCCTCTGTCTCACCCAGGACTGCTTTCCCTCTGTCTCACCCGGGACTGCTTCCCCTCTGTCTCACCCGGGACTGCTTCCCCTCGCTGTCTCACCCGGGACTCCTTCCCCTTTGTCTCACCCGGGACTGCTTCCCCTCGCTGTCTCACCCAGTACTGCTTCCCCTCGCTGTCTCACCCAGGACTGATTCCCCTCTGTCTCACCTGGCACTGCATCCCCTCTTTCTCACCCGGGACTGCATCTCCTCTGTCTCACCCGGGACTGCTTCCCCTCGCTGTCTCACCCGGGACCGCTTCCCCTCTCTCTCACCCAGGTCTGCTTCCCCTCTGTCTCACCCGGGACTGCTTCCCCTCTGTCTCACCTGGGACTGCTTCCCCTCTGTCTCACCCGGGACTGCTTCCCCTCTGTCTCACCCAGGACTGCTTCCACTCTGTCTCACCCGGGACTGCTTCCCCTCTGTCTCACCCGGGACTGCTTCCCCTCGCTGTCTCACCCAGGACAGCTTCCCCTCTGTCTCACCCGGGACTGCTTCCCCTCGCTGTCTCACCCAGGACAGCTTCCCCTCGCAGTCTCACCCGGGACTGCTTCCCCTCTGTCTCACCCGGGACTGCTTCCCCTTGCTGTCTCACCCGGGACTGCTTCCCCTCTGTCTCACCCAGGTCTGCTTCCCCTCTGTCTCACCCGGGACTGCTTCCCCTCTGTCTCACCCGGGACTGCTTCCCCTTGCTGTCTCACCCGGGACTGCTTCCCCTCTGTCTCACCCAGGTCTGCTTCCCCTCTGTCTCACCCGGGACTGCTTCCCCTCTGTCTCACCCGGGACTGCATCCCCTCTGTCTCACCCGGGACTGCATCCCCTCTGTCTCACCCAGGACTGCTTCCCCTCGCTGTCTCACCCGGGACTGCTTCCCCTCGATGTCCCACCCGGGACTGCTTCCCCTCGCTGTCTCACCCGGGACTGCTTCCCCTCTGTCTCACCCGGGACAGCTTCCCCTCGCTGTCTCACCCGGGACTGCTTCCCCTCTGTCTCACCCGGGACTGCTTCCCCTCGCTGTCTCACCCGGGACTGCTTCCCCTCTGTCTCACCCAGGACTGATTACCCCTCACTGTCTCACCCAGGACTGATTACCCCTCTCTGTCTCACCCGGGACTGCTTCCCCTCTGTCTCACCCGGGACAGCTTCCCCTCGCTGTCTCACTCGGGACTGCTTCCCCTCGCTGTCTCACCCGGGACTGCTTCCCCTCTGTCTCACCCGGGACTGCTTCCCCTCTGTCTCACCCGGGACTGCTTCCCCTCGCTGTCTCACCCGGGACCGCTTCCCCTCTGTCTCACCTGGGACTGCTTCCCCTCTATCACACCCGGGACTGCATCCCCTCTGTCTCACCCGGGACGGCATCCCCTCTGTCTCACCCGGGACTGCTTCCCCTCTGTCTCACCCAGGACTGCTTCCCCTCGCTGTCTCACCTGGGACTGCTTCCCCTCTATCACACCCGGGACCGCTTCCCCTCTGTCTCACCCGGGACTGCTTCCCCTCTGTCTCACCCAGGACTGCTTCCCCTCGCTGTCTCACCCGGGACTGCTTCCCCTCTGTCTCACCCGGGAGAGCTTCCCCTCTGTCTCACCCGGGACTGCTTCCCCTCGCTGTCTCACCCGGGACTGCTTCCCCTCACTGTTTCATCCGGGACTGCTTACCCTCACTGTCTCACCCAGGACTGCTTCCCCTCTGTCTCACCCGGGACTGCTTCCCCTCGCTGTCTCACCCGGGACTGCTTCCCCTCTGTCTCACCCGGGACTGCATCCCCTCTGTCTCACCCGGGACTGCTTCCCCTCGCTGTCTCACCCGGGAGTGCTTCCCCTCACTGTCTCACCCAGGACTGCTTCCCCTCTGTCTCACCCGGGACTGCTTCCCCTCTGTCTCACCCAGGACTGCTTCCCCTCTGTCCCACCCGGGACTGCTTCCCCTCTGTCTCACCCAGGTCTGCTTCCCCTCTGTCTCACCCGGGACTGCTTCCCCTCTGTCTCACCCGGGACTGCTTCCCCTCTGTCTCACCCGGGACTGCATCCCCTCTGTCTCACCCGGGACTGCATCCCCTCTGTCTCACCCAGGACTGCTTCCCCTCGCTGTCTCACCCGGGACTGCTTCCCCTCGATGTCCCACCCGGGACTGCTTCCCCTCGCTGTCTCACCCGGGACTGCTTCCCCTCTGTCTCACCCGGGACAGCTTCCCCTCGCTGTCTCACCCGGGACTGCTTCCCCTCTGTCTCACCCGGGACTGCTTCCCCTCGCTGTCTCACCCGGGACTGCTTCCCCTCTGTCTCACCCAGGACTGATTACCCCTCACTGTCTCACCCAGGACTGATTACCCCTCTCTGTCTCACCCGGGACTGCTTCCCCTCTGTCTCACCCGGGACTGCTTCCCCTCGCTGTCTCACTCGGGACTGCTTCCCCTCGCTGTCTCACCCGGGACTGCTTCCCCTCTGTCTCACCCGGGACTGCTTCCCCTCTGTCTCACCCGGGACTGCTTCCCCTCGCTGTCTCACCCGGGACCGCTTCCCCTCTGTCTCACCTGGGACTGCTTCCCCTCTATCACACCCGGGACTGCATCCCCTCTGTCTCACCCGGGACGGCATCCCCTCTGTCTCACCCGGGACTGCTTCCCCTCTGTCTCACCCAGGACTGCTTCCCCTCGCTGTCTCACCTGGGACTGCTTCCCCTCTATCACACCCGGGACCGCTTCCCCTCTGTCTCACCCGGGACTGCTTCCCCTCTGTCTCACCCAGGACTGCTTCCCCTCGCTGTCTCACCCGGGACTGCTTCCCCTCTGTCTCACCCGGGAGAGCTTCCCCTCTGTCTCACCCGGGACTGCTTCCCCTCGCTGTCTCACCCGGGACTGCTTCCCCTCACTGTTTCATCCGGGACTGCTTACCCTCACTGTCTCACCCAGGACTGCTTCCCCTCTGTCTCACCCGGGACTGCTTCCCCTCGCTGTCTCACCCGGGACTGCTTCCCCTCTGTCTCACCCGGGACTGCATCCCCTCTGTCTCACCCGGGACTGCTTCCCCTCGCTGTCTCACCCGGGACTGCTTCCCCTCACTGTCTCACCCAGGACTGCTTCCCCTCTGTCTCACCCGGGACTGCTTCCCCTCTGTCTCACCCAGGACTGCTTCCCCTCTGTCCCACCCGGGACTGCTTCCCCTCTGTCTCACCCGGGACTGCTTCGCCTCTGTCTCACCCGGGACTGCTTCGCCTCTGTCTCACCCGGGACTGCTTCCCCTCTGTCTCACCCGGGACTGCTTACCCTCGCTGTCTCACCCGGGACTGCATCCCCTCTGTCTCACCCGGGACTGCTTACCCTCGCTGTCTCACCCGGGACTGCTCCCCCTCGCTGTCTCACCCGGGACTGCTTCCCCTCGCTGTCTCACCCGGGACTGCTTCCCCTCGCTGTCTCACCCGGGACTTCATCCCCTCTGTCTCACCCGGGACTTCATCCCCTCTGTCTCACCCAGGACTGCTTCCCCTCTGTCTCACCCGGGACTGCTTCCCCTCTGCTTCACCCGGGACTGCTTCCCCTTGCTGTCTCACCCGGGACTGCTTCCCCTCTGTCTTACCCGGGACTGCTTCCCCTCGCTGTCTCACCCGGGACTGCTTCCCCTCGCTCTCTCACCCGGGACTGCTTTCCCTCTGTCTCACCCGGGACTGCATCCCCTCTGTCTCACCCGGGACTGCTTCCCCTCGCTGTCTCTCCCGGGACTGCTTCCCCTCTGTCTCACCCGGGACTGCTTCCCCTCGCTGTCTCACCCGGGACTGCTTCCCCTCACTGTCTCACCCGGGACTGCTTCCCCTCTGTCTCACCCGGGACTGCATCCCCTCTGTCTCACCCGGGACTGCTTCGCCTCTGTCTCACCCGGGACTGCTTTCCCTCGCTGTCTCACCCGGGACTGCATCCCCTCTGTCTCACCCGGGACTGCTTCCCCTCTGTGTCACCCGGGACTGCTTCCCCTCGCTGTCTCACCCGGGACTGCTTCCCCTCGCTGTCTCACCCGGGACTTCATCCCCTCTGTCTCACCCGGGACTGCTTCCCCTCTGTCTCACCCGGGACTTCTCCCCCTCTGTCTCACCCGGGACTGCTCCCCCTCTGTCTCACCCGGGACGGCTTCCCCTCGCTGTCTCACCCAAGACTGCATCCCCTCTGTCTCACCCGGGACTGCTTCCCCTCGCTGTCTCACCCAGGACTGCTTTCCCTCTGTCTCACCCGGGACTGCTCCCCCTCTGTCTCACCCGGGACGGCTTCCCCTCGCTGTCTCACCCAAGACTGCATCCCCTCTGTCTCACCCCGGACTGCATCCCCTCTGTCTCACCTGGGACTGCTTCCCCTCTGCTTCACCCGGGACTGCTTCCCCTTGCTGTCTCACCCAGGACTGATTCCCCTCTGTCTCACCTGGCACTGCATCCCCTCTTTCTCACCTGGGACTGCATCTCCTCTGTCTCACCCGGGACTGCTTCCCCTCGCTGTCTCACCCGGGACCGATTCCCCTCGCTGTCTCACCCGGGACTGCTTCCCCTCGCTGTCTCACCCAGTACTGCTTCCCCTCGCTGTCTCACCCAGGACTGATTCCCCTCTGTCTCACCTGGCACTGCATCCCCTCTTTCTCACCTGGGACTGCATCTCCTCTGTCTCACCCGGGACTGCTTCCCCTCGCTGTCTCACCCGGGACCGCTTCCCCTCTCTCTCACCCAGGTCTGCTTCCCCTCTGTCTCACCCGGGACTGCTTCCCCTCTGTCTCACCCGGGACTGCTTCCCCTCTGTCTCACCCAGGACTGCTTCCACTCTGTCTCACCCGGGACTGCTTCCCCTCTGTCTCACCCGGGACTGCTTCCCCTCGCTGTCTCACCCAGGACAGCTTCCCCTCTCTCTCACCCGGGACTGCTTCCCCTCGCTGTCTCACCCAGGACAGCTTCCCCTCGCAGTCTCACCCGGGACTGCTTCCCCTCGCTGTCTCACCCGGGACTGCTTCCCCTTGCTGTCTCACCCGGGACTGCTTCCCCTCTGTCTCACCCGGGACCGCTTCCCCTCTGTCTCACCCGGAACTGCTTCCCCTCGCTGTCTCACCCAGGTCTGCTTCCCCTCTGTCTCACCCGGGACTGCTTCCCCTCTGTCTCACGCGGGACTGCTTCCCCTCGCTGTCTCACCCGGGACTGCTTCCCCTCTGTCTCACCCGGGACTGCTTCCCCTCGCTGTCTCACCAGGGACTGCTTCCCCTCTGTCTCACCCGGGACTGCTTCCCCTCTGTCTCACCCGGGACTGCTTCCCCTTGCTGTCTCACCCGGGACTGCTTCCCCTCTGTCTCACCCAAGTCTGCTTCCCCTCTGTCTCACCCGGGACTGCTTCCCCTCTGTCTCACCCGGGACTGCTTCCCCTTGCTGTCTCACCCGGTACTGCTTCCCCTCTGTCTCACCCAGGTCTGCTTCCCCTCTGTCTCACCCGGGACTGCTTCCCCTCTGTCTCACCCGGGACTGCTTCCCCTCTGTCTCACCCGGGACTGTTTCCCCTCTGTCTCACCCGGGACTGCATCCCCTCTGTCTCACCCGGGACTGCATCCCCTCTGTCTCACCCAGGACTGCTTCCCCTCGCTGTCTCACCCGGGACTGCTTCCCCTCGATGTCCCACCCGGGACTGCTTCCCCTCGCTGTCTCACCCGGGACTGCTTCCCCTCTGTCTCACCCGGGACTGCTTCCCCTCGCTGTCTCACCCGGGACTGCTTCCCCTCTGTCTCACCCGGGACTGCTTCCCCTCGCTGTCTCACCCGGGACTGCTTCCCCTCTGTCTCACCCAGGACTGATTACCCCTCACTGTCTCACCCAGGACTGATTACCCCTCTCTGTCTCACCCGGGACTGCTTCCCCTCTGTCTCACCCGGGACTGCTTCCCCTCGCTGTCTCACTCGGGACTGCTTCCCCTCGCTGTCTCACCCGGGACTGCTTCCCCTCTGTCTCACCCGGGACTGCTTCCCCTCTGTCTCACCCGGGACCGCTTCCCCTCTGTCTCACCTGGGACTGCTTCCCCTCTATCACACCCGGGACTGCATCCCCTCTGTCTCACCCGGGACGGCATCCCCTCTGTCTCACCCGGGACTGCTTCCCCTCTGTCTCACCCAGGACTGCTTCCCCTCGCTGTCTCACCTGGGACTGCTTCCCCTCTGTCTCACCCGGGACTGCTTCCCCTCTGTCTCACCCAGGACTGCTTCCCCTCTGTCTCACCCGGGACCGCTTCCCCTCTGTCTCACCCGGGACTGCTTCCCCTCTGTCTCACCCAGGACTGCTTCCCCTCGCTGTCTCACCCGGGACTGCTTCCCCTCACTGTCTCACCCAGGACTGCTTCCCCTCTGTCTCACCCAGGACTGCTTCCCCTCGCTGTCTCACCCGGGACTGCTTCCCCTCACTGTCTCACCCAGGACTGCTTCCCCTCTGTCTCACCCGGGACTGCTTCCCCTCGCTGTCTCACCCGGGACTGCTTCCCCTCACTGTCTCACCCAGGACTGCTTCCCCTCTGTCTCACCCGGGACTGCTTCCCCTCTGTCTCACCCAGGACTGCTTCCCCTCTGTCCCACCCGGGACTGCATCCCCTCTGTCTCACCCGGGACTGCTTCCCCTCGCTGTCTCACCCGGGACTGCTTCCCCTCTGTCTCACCCGGGACTGCTTCCCCTCGCTGTCTCACCCGGGACTTCATCCCCTCTGTCTCACCCGGGACTTCATCCCCTCTGTCTCACCCGGGACTGCTTCCCCTCTGCTTCACCCGGGACTGCTTCCCCTTGCTGTCTCACCCGGGACTGCTTCCCCTCTGTCTTACCCGGGACTGCTTCCCCTCGCTGTCTCACCCGGGACTGCTTCCCCTCGCTCTCTCACCCGGGACTGCTTTCCCTCTGTCTCACCCGGGACTGCATCCCCTCTGTCTCACCCGGGACTGCTTCCCCTCGCTGTCTCTCCCGGGACTGCTTCCCCTCTGTCTCACCCGGGACTGCTTCCCCTCGCTGTCTCACCCGGGACTGCTTCCCCTCACTGTCTCACCCGGGACTGCTTCCCCTCTGTCTCACCCGGGACTGCATCCCCTCTGTCTCACCCGGGACTGCTTCGCCTCTGTCTCACCCGGGACTGCTTTCCCTCGCTGTCTCACCCGGGACTGCATCCCCTCTGTCTCACCCGGGACTGCTTCCCCTCTGTGTCACCCGGGACTGCTTCCCCTCGCTGTCTCACCCGGGACTGCTTCCCCTCGCTGTCTCACCCGGGACTTCATCCCCTCTGTCTCACCCGGGACTGCTTCCCCTCTGTCTCACCCGGGACTGCTCCCCCTCTGTCTCACCCGGGACGGCTTCCCCTCGCTGTCTCACCCAAGACTGCATCCCCTCTGTCTCACCCGGGACTGCTTCCCCTCGCTGTCTCACCCAGGACTTCTTCCCCTCTGTCTCACCCGGGACGGCTTCCCCTCGCTGTCTCACCCAAGACTGCATCCCCTCTGTCTCACCCGGGACTGCATCCCCTCTGTCTCACCTGGGACTGCTTCCCCTCTGTCTCACCCGGGACTGCTTCCCCTCGCTGTCTCACCCAGGACTGCTTCCCCTCTGTCTCACCCGGGACTGCTTCCCCTCTGTCTCACCCGGGACTGCTTCCCCTCGATGTCTCACCTGGGACTGCTTCCCCTCTGTCTCACCCGGGACTGCTTCCCCTCTGTCTCACCCGGGACTGCTTCCCCTCGCTATCTCACCCAGGACTGCTTCCCCTCTGTCTCACCCGGGACTGCTTCCACTCTGTCTCACCCGGGACTGCTTCCCCTCGCTATCTCACCCGGGACTGCTTCCCCTCTGTGTCACCCAGTACTGCTTCCCCTCTGTCTCACCCGGGACTGCTTCCCCTCGCTGTCTCACCCGGGACTGCTTCCCCTCTGTCTCACCCAGGACTGCTTCCCCTCGCTGTCTCACCCAGGACAGCTTCCCCTCGCTGTCTCACCCGGGACTGCTTCCCCTCGATGTCTCACCTGGGACTGCTTCCCCTCTGTCTCACCCGGGACCGATTCCCCTCGCTGTCTCACCCGGGACTGCTTCCCCTCTGTCTCACCCGGGACCGATTCCCCTCGCAGTCTCACCCGGGACTGCTTCCCCTCGCTGTCTCACCCGGGACCGATTCCCCTCGCTGTCTCACCTGGGACTGCTTCCCCTCTGTCTCACCCGGGACTGCATCCCCTCTGTCTCACCCGGGACTGCTTCCCCTCGCTGTCTCACCCGGGACCGCTTCCACTCTGTCTCTCCCAGGTCTGCTTCCCCTCTGTCTCACCCGGGACTGCATCCCCTCTGTCTCACCCAGGACTGCTTCCCTCTGTCTCACCCGGGACTGCTTCCCCTCTGCTTCACCCGGGACTGCTTCCCCTTGCTGTCTCACCCGGGACTGCTTCCCCTCTGTCTTCCCCGGGACTGCTTCCCCTCGCTGTCTCACCCAGGACTGCTTCCCCTCGCTCTCTCACCCGGGACTGCTTCCCCTCTGTCTCACCCAGGACTGCTTTCCCTCTGTCTCACCCGGGACTGCATCCCCTCTGTCTCACCCGGGACTGTTTCCCCTCGCTGTCTCTCCCGGGACTGCTTCCCCTCTGTCTCACCCGGGACTGCTTCCCCTCTGTCTCACCCAGGACTGCTTTCCCTCTGTCTCACCCGGGACTGCTTCCCCTCTGTCTCACCCGGGACTGCTTCCCCTCGCTGTCTCACCCGGGACTCCTTCCCCTTTGTCTCACCCGGGACTGCTTCCCCTCGCTGTCTCACCCAGTACTGCTTCCCCTCGCTGTCTCACCCAGGACTGATTCCCCTCTCTCTCACCTGGCACTGCATCCCCTCTTTCTCACCCGGGACTGCATGTCCTCTGTCTCACCCGGGACGGCTTCCCCTCGCTGTCTCACCCGGGACCGCTTCCCCTCTCTCTCACCCAGGTCTGCTTCCCCTCTGTCTCACGCGGGACTGCTTCCCCTCTGTCTCACCCGGGACCGATTCCCCTCGCAGTCTCACCCGGGACTGCTTCCCCTCTGTCTCACCCGGGACCGATTCCCCTCGCTGTCTCACCCGGGACCGATTCCCCTCGCTGTCTCACCTGGGACTGCTTCCCCTCTGTCTCACCCGGGACTGCATCCACTCTGTCTCACCTGGCACTGCATCCCCTCTGTCTCACCCGGGACTGATTCCCCTCTGTCTCACCTGGGACTGCATCCCCTCTGTCTCACCCGGGACTGCTTCCCCTCTGTCTCACCCGGGACTGCTTCCCCTCGCTGTCTCACCTGGGACTGCTTCCCCTCTGTCTCACCCGGGACTGCTTCCCCTCTGTCTCACCCGGGACTGCTTCCCCTCGCTGTCTCACCTGGGACTGCTTCCCCTCTGTCTCACCCGGGACTGCTTCCCCTCTGTCTCACCCGGGACTGCTTCCCCTCGGTCTCACCCGGGACTGCTTCCCCTCGCTGTCTCACCCGGGACTGCTTCCCCTCGCTGTCTCAGCCGGGACTGCTTCCCCTCTGTCTCACCCAGGACTGATTCCCCTCTGTCTCACCTGGGACTGCATCCCCTCTGTCTCACCCGGGACTGCTTCCCCTCTGTCTCACCCGGGACTGCTTCCCCTCTGTCTCACCCGGGACTGCTTCCCCTCTGTCTCACCCGGGACTGCTCCCCCTCTGTCTCACCCGGGACGGCTTCCCCTCGCTGTCTCACCCGGGACTGCTTCCCCTCGCTGTCTCACCCGGGACTGCTTCCCCTCTGTCTCACCCAGGACTGCTTCCCCTCTGTCACACCCGGGACTGCTTCCCCTCGCTGTATCACCCAGGACTGCTTCCCCTCGCTGTCTCACCCGGGACTGCTTCCCCTCTGTCTCACCCAGGACTGATTCCCCACTGTCTCACCCGGGACTGCTTCCCCTCTGTCTCACCCGGGACTGCTTCCCCTCTGTCTCACCCGGGACTGCATACCCTCTGTCTCACCCGGGACTGCTTCCCCTCGCTGTCTCACCCGGGACTGCTTCCCCTCGATGTCTCACCTGGGACTGCTTCCCCTCTGTCTCACCCGGGACTGCTTCCCCTCGCTGTCTCACCCGGGACTGCATCCCCTCTATCTCACCTGGGACTGCATCCCCTCTGTCTCACCCGGGACTGCTTCCCCTCTGTCTCACCCGGGACTGCTCCCCCTCTGTCTCACCCGGGACGGCTTCCCCTCGCTGTCTCACCCAAGACTGCTTCCCCTCTGTCTCACCTGGGACTGCTTCCCCTCTGTCTCACCCGGGACTGCTTCCCCTCGCTGACTCACCCGGGACCGATTCCCCTCGCTGTCTCACCCGGGACTGCTTCCCCTCTGTCTCACCCGGGACTGCTTCCCCTCGCTGTCTCACCCAGGACTGCTTCCCCTCTGTCTCACCCGGTACTGCTTCCCCTCTGTCTCACCCGGGACTGCTCCCCCTCTGTCTCACCCGGGACTGCTCCCCCTCTGTCTCACCCGGGACTGCTTCCCCTCTGTCTCACCCGGGACTGCTCCCCCTCTGTCTCACCCGGGACGGCTTCCCCTCGCTGTCTCACCCAAGACTGCATCCCCTCTGTCTCACCCGGGACTGCTTCCCCTCGCTGTCTCACCCAGGACTGCTTCCCCTCTGTCTCACCCGGGACTGCTTCCCCTCTGTCTCACCCGGGACTGCTTCCCCTCGCTGTCTCACCCAGGACTGCTTCCCCTCTGTCTCACCCGGGACTGCTTCCCCTCGATGTCTCACCTGGGACTGCTTCCCCTCTGTCTCACCCGGGACTGCTTCCCCTCTGTCTCACCCGGGACTGCTTCCCCTCGCTGTGTCACCCGGGACTGCTTCCCCTCGATGTCTCACCTGGGACTGCTTCCCCTCTGTCTCACCCGGGACTGCTTCTCCTCGCTGTCTCACCCGGGACTGCATCCCCTCAATCTCACCTGGGACTGCATCCCCTCTGTCTCACCCGGGACTGCTTCCCCTCTGTCTCACCCGGGACTGCTCCCCCTCTGTCTCACCCGGGACGGCTTCCCCTCGCTGTCTCACCCAAGACTGCATCCCCTCTGTCTCACCCGGGACTGCTTCCCCTCGCTGTCTCACCCAGGACTGCTTCCCCTCTGTCTCACCCGGGACTGCTCCCCCTCTGTCTCACCCGGGACGGCTTCCCCTCGCTCTCTCACCCAAGACTGCATCCCCTCTGTCTCACCCGGGACTGCATCCCCTCTGTCTCACCTGGGACTGCTTCCCCTCTGTCTCACCCGGGACGGCTTCCCCTCGCTGTCTCACCCAAGACTGCATCCCCTCTGTCTCACCCGGGACTGCTTCCCCTCGCTGTCTCACCCAGGACTGCTTCCCCTCTGTCTCACCCGGGACTGCTCCCCCTCTGTCTCACCCGGGACGGCTTCCCCTCGCTGTCTCACCCAAGACTGCCTCCCCTCTGTCTCACCCGGGACTGCATCCCCTCTGTCTCACCTGGGACTGCTTCCCCTCTGTCTCACCCGGGACTGCTTCCCCTCTGTCTCACCCGGGACTGCTTCCCCTCTGTCTCACCCGGGACTGCTTCCCCTCGCTGTCTCACCCAGGACTGCTTCCCCTCTGTCTCACCCGGGACTGCTTCCCCTCTGTCTCACCCGGGACTGCTTCCCCTCGATGTCTCACCTGGGACTGCTTCCCCTCTGTCTCACCCGGGACTGCTTCCCCTCTGTCTCACCCGGGACTGCTTCCCCTCGCTATCTCACCCAGGACTGCTTCCCCTCTGTCTCACCCGGGACTGCTTCCACTCTGTCTCACCCGGGACTGCTTCCCCTCGCTATCTCACCCGGGACTGCTTCCCCTCTGTCTCACCCAGTACTGCTTCCCCTCTGTCTCACCCGGGACTGCTTCCCCTCGCTGTCTCACCCGGGACTGCTTCCCCTCTGTCTCACCCAGGACTGCTTCCCCTCGCTGTCTCACCCAGGACAGCTTCCCCTCGCTGTCTCACCCGGGACTGCTTCCCCTTGATGTCTCACCTGGGACTGCTTCCCCTCTGTCTCACCCGGGACCGATTCCCCTCGCTGTCTCACCCGGGACTGCTTCCCCTCTGTCTCACCCGGGACCGATTCCCCTCGCAGTCTCACCCGGGACTGCTTCCCCTCGCTGTCTCACCCGGGACCGATTCCCCTCGCTGTCTCACCCAGGTCTGCTTCCCCTCTGTCTCACCCGGGACTGCATCCCCTCTGTCTCACCCAGGACTGCTTCCCTCTGTCTCACCCGGGACTGCTTCCCCTCTGCTTCACCCGGGACTGCTTCCCCTTGCTGTCTCACCCGGGACTGCTTCCCCTCTGTCTTCCCCGGGACTGCTTCCCCTCGCTGTCTCACCCAGGACTGCTTCCCCTCGCTCTCTCACCCGGGACTGCTTCCCCTCTGTCTCACCCAGGACTGCTTTCCCTCTGTCTCACCCGGGACTGCATCCCATCTGTCTCACCCGGGACTGTTTCCCCTCGCTGTCTCTCCCGGGACTGCTTCCCCTCTGTCTCACCCGGGACTGCTTCCCCTCTGTCTCACCCAGGACTGCTTTCCCTCTGTCTCACCCGGGACTGCTTCCCCTCTGTCTCACCCGGGACTGCTTCCCCTCGCTGTCTCACCCGGGACTCCTTCCCCTTTGTCTCACCCGGGACTGCTTCCCCTCGCTGTCTCACCCAGTACTGCTTCCCCACGCTGTCTCACCGAGGACTGATTCCCCTCTGTCTCACCTGGCACTGCATCCCCTCTTTCTCACCCGGGACTGCATCTCCTCTGTCTCACCCGGGACTGCTTCCCCTCGCTGTCTCACCCGGGACCGCTTCCCCTCTCTCTCACCCAGGTCTGCTTCCCCTCTGTCTCACCCGGGACTGCTTCCCCTCTGTCTCACCTGGGACTGCTTCCCCTCTGTCTCACCCGGGACTGCTTCCCCTCTGTCTCACCCAGGACTGCTTCCACTCTGTCTCACCCGGGACTGCTTCCCCTCTGTCTCACCCGGGACTGCTTCCCCTCGCTGTCTCACCCAGGACAGCTTCCCCTCTGTCTCACCCGGGACTGCTTCCCCTCGCTGACTCACCCAGGACAGCTTCCCCTCGCAGTCTCACCCGGGACTGCTTCCCCTCTGTCTCACCCGGGACTGCTTCCCCTTGCTGTCTCACCCGGGACTGCTTCCCCTCTGTCTCACCCAGGTCTGCTTCCCCTCTGTCTCACCCGGGACTGCTTCCCCTCTGTCTCACCCGGGACTGCTTCCCCTTGCTGTCTCACCCGGGACTGCTTCCCCTCTGTCTCACCCAGGTCTGCTTCCCCTCTGTCTCACCCGGGACTGCTTCCCCTCTGTCTCACCCGGGACTGCTTCCCCTCTGTCTCACCCGGGACTGCATCCCCTCTGTCTCACCCGGGACTGCATCCCCTCTGTCTCACCCAGGACTGCTTCCCCTCGCTGTCTCACCCGGGACTGCTTCCCCTCGATGTCCCACCCGGGACTGCTTCCCCTCGCTGTCTCACCCGGGACTGCTTCCCCTCTGTCTCACCCGGGACAGCTTCCCCTCGCTGTCTCACCCGGGACTGCTTCCCCTCTGTCTCACCCGGGACTGCTTCCCCTCGCTGTCTCACCCGGGACTGCTTCCCCTCTGTCTCACCCAGGACTGATTACCCCTCACTGTCTCACCCAGGACTGATTACCCCTCTCTGTCTCACCCGGGACTGCTTCCCCTCTGTCTCACCCGGGACTGCTCCCCCTCTGTCTCACCCGGGACGGCTTCCCCTCGCTGTCTCACCCGGGACTGCTTCCCCTCGCTGTCTCACCCGGGACTGCTTCCCCTCTGTCTCACCCAGGACTGCTTCCCCTCTGTCACACCCGGGACTGCTTCCCCTCGCTGTATCACCCAGGACTGCTTCCCCTCGCTGTCTCACCCGGGACTGCTTCCCCTCTGTCTCACCCGGGACTGCTTCCCCTCTGTCTCACCCGGGACTGCTTCCCCTCGCTGTCTCACCTGGGACTGCTTCCCCTCTGTCTCACCCGGGACTGCTTTCCCTCTGTCTCACCCGGGACTGCTTCCCCTCGCTGTCTCACCTGGGACTGCTTCCCCTCTGTCTCACCCGGGACTGCTTCCCCTCTGTCTCACCCGGGACTGCTTCCCCTCGGTCTCACCCGGGACTGCTTCCCCTCGCTGTCTCACCCGGGACTGCTTCCCCTCGCTGTCTCAGCCGGGACTGCTTCCCCTCTGTCTCACCCAGGACTGATTCCCCTCTGTCTCACCTGGGACTGCATCCCCTCTGTCTCACCCGGGACCGATTCCCCTCGCTGTCTCACCCGGGACCGATTCCCCTCGCTGTCTCACCTGGGACTGCTTCCCCTCTGTCTCACCCGGGACTGCATCCCCTCTGTCTCACCTGGCACTGCATCCCCTCTGTCTCACCCGGGACTGATTCCCCTCTGTCTCACCTGGGACTGCATCCCCTCTGTCTCACCCGGGACTGCTTCCCCTCTGTCTCACCCGGGACTGCTCCCCCTCTGTCTCACCCGGGACGGCTTCCCCTCGCTGTCTCACCCCGGACTGCTTCGCCTCTGTCTCACCCAGGTCTGCTTCCCCTCTGTCTCACCCGGGACTGCTTCCCCTCTGTCTCACCCGGGACTGCTTCCCCTCGCTGTCTCACCCGGGACTGCTTCCCCTCTGTCTCACCCGGGACTGCTTCCCCTCGCTGTCTCACCCAGGACTGCTTCCCCTCTGTCTCACCCGGGACTGCTTCCCCTCGATGTCTCACCTGGGACTGCTTCCCCTCTGTCTCACCCGGGACTGCTTCCCCTCTGTCTCACCCGGGACTGCTTCCCCTCGCTGTGTCACCCGGGACTGCTTCCCCTCGATGTCTCACCTGGGACTGCTTCCCCTCTGTCTCACCCGGGACTGCTTCTCCTCGCTGTCTCACCCGGGACTGCATCCCCTCAATCTCACCTGGGACTGCATCCCCTCTGTCTCACCCGGGACTGCTTCCCCTCTGTCTCACCCGGGACTGCTCCCCCTCTGTCTCACCCGGGACGGCTTCCCCTCGCTGTCTCACCCAAGACTGCATCCCCTCTGTCTCACCCGGGACTGCTTCCCCTCGCTGTCTCACCCAGGACTGCTTCCCCTCTGTCTCACCCGGGACTGCTCCCCCTCTGTCTCACCCGGGACGGCTTCCCCTCGCTCTCTCACCCAAGACTGCATCCCCTCTGTCTCACCCGGGACTGCATCCCCTCTGTCTCACCTGGGACTGCTTCCCCTCTGTCTCACCCGGGACGGCTTCCCCTCGCTGTCTCACCCAAGACTGCATCCCCTCTGTCTCACCCGGGACTGCTTCCCCTCGCTGTCTCACCCAGGACTGCTTCCCCTCTGTCTCACCCGGGACTGCTCCCCCTCTGTCTCACCCGGGACGGCTTCCCCTCGCTGTCTCACCCAAGACTGCCTCCCCTCTGTCTCACCCGGGACTGCATCCCCTCTGTCTCACCTGGGACTGCTTCCCCTCTGTCTCACCCGGGACTGCTTCCCCTCTGTCTCACCCGGGACTGCTTCCCCTCTGTCTCACCCGGGACTGCTTCCCCTCGCTGTCTCACCCAGGACTGCTTCCCCTCTGTCTCACCCGGGACTGCTTCCCCTCTGTCTCACCCGGGACTGCTTCCCCTCGATGTCTCACCCGGGACTGCTTCCCCTCTGTCTCACCCGGGACTGCTTCCCCTCTGTCTCACCCGGGACTGCTTCCCCTCGCTATCTCACCCAGGACTGCTTCCCCTCTGTCTCACCCGGGACTGCTTCCACTCTGTCTCACCCGGGACTGCTTCCCCTCGCTATCTCACCCGGGACTGCTTCCCCTCTGTCTCACCCAGTACTGCTTCCCCTCTGTCTCACCCGGGACTGCTTCCCCTCGCTGTCTCACCCGGGACTGCTTCCCCTCTGTCTCACCCAGGACTGCTTCCCCTCGCTGTCTCACCCAGGACAGCTTCCCCTCGCTGTCTCACCCGGGACTGCTTCCCCTTGATGTCTCACCTGGGACTGCTTCCCCTCTGTCTCACCCGGGACCGATTCCCCTCGCTGTCTCACCCGGGACTGCTTCCCCTCTGTCTCACCCGGGACCGATTCCCCTCGCAGTCTCACCCGGGACTGCTTCCCCTCGCTGTCTCACCCGGGACCGATTCCCCTCGCTGTCTCACCCAGGTCTGCTTCCCCTCTGTCTCACCCGGGACTGCATCCCCTCTGTCTCACCCAGGACTGCTTCCCTCTGTCTCACCCGGGACTGCTTCCCCTCTGCTTCACCCGGGACTGCTTCCCCTTGCTGTCTCACCCGGGACTGCTTCCCCTCTGTCTTCCCCGGGACTGCTTCCCCTCGCTGTCTCACCCAGGACTGCTTCCCCTCGCTCTCTCACCCGGGACTGCTTCCCCTCTGTCTCACCCAGGACTGCTTTCCCTCTGTCTCACCCGGGACTGCATCCCATCTGTCTCACCCGGGACTGTTTCCCCTCGCTGTCTCTCCCGGGACTGCTTCCCCTCTGTCTCACCCGGGACTGCTTCCCCTCTGTCTCACCCGGGACTGCTTCCCCTTGCTGTCTCACCCGGGACTGCTTCCCCTCTGTCTCACCCAGGTCTGCTTCCCCTCTGTCTCACCCGGGACTGCTTCCCCTCTGTCTCACCCGGGACTGCTTCCCCTCTGTCTCACCCGGGACTGCATCCCCTCTGTCTCACCCGGGACTGCATCCCCTCTGTCTCACCCAGGACTGCTTCCCCTCGCTGTCTCACCCGGGACTGCTTCCCCTCGATGTCCCACCCGGGACTGCTTCCCCTCGCTGTCTCACCCGGGACTGCTTCCCCTCTGTCTCACCCGGGACAGCTTCCCCTCGCTGTCTCACCCGGGACTGCTTCCCCTCTGTCTCACCCGGGACTGCTTCCCCTCGCTGTCTCACCCGGGACTGCTTCCCCTCTGTCTCACCCAGGACTGATTACCCCTCACTGTCTCACCCAGGACTGATTACCCCTCTCTGTCTCACCCGGGACTGCTTCCCCTCTGTCTCACCCGGGACTGCTCCCCCTCTGTCTCACCCGGGACGGCTTCCCCTCGCTGTC
The DNA here is from genome assembly GCF_047496795.1 of Chiloscyllium punctatum. Taxonomy (NCBI): domain Eukaryota; kingdom Metazoa; phylum Chordata; class Chondrichthyes; order Orectolobiformes; family Hemiscylliidae; genus Chiloscyllium; species Chiloscyllium punctatum. The sequence continues at coordinate 178,757,097 of NC_092739.1, forward strand.
TCACCCGGGACTGCTTCCCCTCGCTGTCTCACCCGGGACTGCTTCCCCTCTGTCTCACCCAGGACTGCTTCCCCTCTGTCACACCCGGGACTGCTTCCCCTCGCTGTATCACCCAGGACTGCTTCCCCTCGCTGTCTCACCCGGGACTGCTTCCCCTCTGTCTCACCCGGGACTGCTTCCCCTCTGTCTCACCCGGGACTGCTTCCCCTCGCTGTCTCACCTGGGACTGCTTCCCCTCTGTCTCACCCGGGACTGCTTTCCCTCTGTCTCACCCGGGACTGCTTCCCCTCGCTGTCTCACCTGGGACTGCTTCCCCTCTGTCTCACCCGGGACTGCTTCCCCTCTGTCTCACCCGGGACTGCTTCCCCTCGGTCTCACCCGGGACTGCTTCCCCTCGCTGTCTCACCCGGGACTGCTTCCCCTCGCTGTCTCAGCCGGGACTGCTTCCCCTCTGTCTCACCCAGGACTGATTCCCCTCTGTCTCACCTGGGACTGCATCCCCTCTGTCTCACCCGGGACCGATTCCCCTCGCTGTCTCACCCGGGACCGATTCCCCTCGCTGTCTCACCTGGGACTGCTTCCCCTCTGTCTCACCCGGGACTGCATCCCCTCTGTCTCACCTGGCACTGCATCCCCTCTGTCTCACCCGGGACTGATTCCCCTCTGTCTCACCTGGGACTGCATCCCCTCTGTCTCACCCGGGACTGCTTCCCCTCTGTCTCACCCGGGACTGCTTCCCCTCGCTGTCTCACCTGGGACTGCTTCCCCTCTGTCTCACCCGGGACTGCTTCCCCTCTGTCTCACCCGGGACTGCTTCCCCTCGCTGTCTCACCTGGGACTGCTTCCCCTCTGTCTCACCCGGGACTGCTTCCCCTCTGTCTCACCCGGGACTGCTTCCCCTCGGTCTCACCCGGGACTGCTTCCCCTCGCTGTCTCACCCGGGACTGCTTCCCCTCGCTGTCTCAGCCGGGACTGCTTCCCCTCTGTCTCACCCAGGACTGATTCCCCTCTGTCTCACCTGGGACTGCATCCCCTCTGTCTCACCCGGGACTGCTTCCCCTCTGTCTCACCCGGGACTGCTTCCCCTCTGTCTCACCCGGGACTGCTTCCCCTCTGTCTCACCCGGGACTGCTCCCCCTCTGTCTCACCCGGGACGGCTTCCCCTCGCTGTCTCACCCGGGACTGCTTCCCCTCGCTGTCTCACCCGGGACTGCTTCCCCTCTGTCTCACCCAGGACTGCTTCCCCTCTGTCACACCCGGGACTGCTTCCCCTCGCTGTATCACCCAGGACTGCTTCCCCTCGCTGTCTCACCCGGGACTGCTTCCCCTCTGTCTCACCCAGGACTGATTCCCCACTGTCTCACCCGGGACTGCTTCCCCTCTGTCTCACCCGGGACTGCTTCCCCTCTGTCTCACCCGGGACTGCATACCCTCTGTCTCACCCGGGACTGCTTCCCCTCGCTGTCTCACCCGGGACTGCTTCCCCTCGATGTCTCACCTGGGACTGCTTCCCCTCTGTCTCACCCGGGACTGCTTCCCCTCGCTGTCTCACCCGGGACTGCATCCCCTCTATCTCACCTGGGACTGCATCCCCTCTGTCTCACCCGGGACTGCTTCCCCTCTGTCTCACCCGGGACTGCTCCCCCTCTGTCTCACCCGGGACGGCTTCCCCTCGCTGTCTCACCCAAGACTGCTTCCCCTCTGTCTCACCTGGGACTGCTTCCCCTCTGTCTCACCCGGGACTGCTTCCCCTCGCTGACTCACCCGGGACCGATTCCCCTCGCTGTCTCACCCGGGACTGCTTCCCCTCTGTCTCACCCGGGACTGCTTCCCCTCGCTGTCTCACCCAGGACTGCTTCCCCTCTGTCTCACCCGGTACTGCTTCCCCTCTGTCTCACCCGGGACTGCTCCCCCTCTGTCTCACCCGGGACTGCTCCCCCTCTGTCTCACCCGGGACTGCTTCCCCTCTGTCTCACCCGGGACTGCTCCCCCTCTGTCTCACCCGGGACGGCTTCCCCTCGCTGTCTCACCCAAGACTGCATCCCCTCTGTCTCACCCGGGACTGCTTCCCCTCGCTGTCTCACCCAGGACTGCTTCCCCTCTGTCTCACCCGGGACTGCTTCCCCTCTGTCTCACCCGGGACTGCTTCCCCTCGCTGTCTCACCCAGGACTGCTTCCCCTCTGTCTCACCCGGGACTGCTTCCCCTCTGTCTCACCCGGGACTGCTTCCCCTCGATGTCTCACCTGGGACTGCTTCCCCTCTGTCTCACCCGGGACTGCTTCCCCTCTGTCTCACCCGGGACTGCTTCCCCTCGCTGTGTCACCCGGGACTGCTTCCCCTCGATGTCTCACCTGGGACTGCTTCCCCTCTGTCTCACCCGGGACTGCTTCTCCTCGCTGTCTCACCCGGGACTGCATCCCCTCAATCTCACCTGGGACTGCATCCCCTCTGTCTCACCCGGGACTGCTTCCCCTCTGTCTCACCCGGGACTGCTCCCCCTCTGTCTCACCCGGGACGGCTTCCCCTCGCTGTCTCACCCAAGACTGCATCCCCTCTGTCTCACCCGGGACTGCTTCCCCTCGCTGTCTCACCCAGGACTGCTTCCCCTCTGTCTCACCCGGGACTGCTCCCCCTCTGTCTCACCCGGGACGGCTTCCCCTCGCTCTCTCACCCAAGACTGCATCCCCTCTGTCTCACCCGGGACTGCATCCCCTCTGTCTCACCTGGGACTGCTTCCCCTCTGTCTCACCCGGGACGGCTTCCCCTCGCTGTCTCACCCAAGACTGCATCCCCTCTGTCTCACCCGGGACTGCTTCCCCTCGCTGTCTCACCCAGGACTGCTTCCCCTCTGTCTCACCCGGGACTGCTCCCCCTCTGTCTCACCCGGGACGGCTTCCCCTCGCTGTCTCACCCAAGACTGCCTCCCCTCTGTCTCACCCGGGACTGCATCCCCTCTGTCTCACCTGGGACTGCTTCCCCTCTGTCTCACCCGGGACTGCTTCCCCTCTGTCTCACCCGGGACTGCTTCCCCTCTGTCTCACCCGGGACTGCTTCCCCTCGCTGTCTCACCCAGGACTGCTTCCCCTCTGTCTCACCCGGGACTGCTTCCCCTCTGTCTCACCCGGGACTGCTTCCCCTCGATGTCTCACCTGGGACTGCTTCCCCTCTGTCTCACCCGGGACTGCTTCCCCTCTGTCTCACCCGGGACTGCTTCCCCTCGCTATCTCACCCAGGACTGCTTCCCCTCTGTCTCACCCGGGACTGCTTCCACTCTGTCTCACCCGGGACTGCTTCCCCTCGCTATCTCACCCGGGACTGCTTCCCCTCTGTCTCACCCAGTACTGCTTCCCCTCTGTCTCACCCGGGACTGCTTCCCCTCGCTGTCTCACCCGGGACTGCTTCCCCTCTGTCTCACCCAGGACTGCTTCCCCTCGCTGTCTCACCCAGGACAGCTTCCCCTCGCTGTCTCACCCGGGACTGCTTCCCCTTGATGTCTCACCTGGGACTGCTTCCCCTCTGTCTCACCCGGGACCGATTCCCCTCGCTGTCTCACCCGGGACTGCTTCCCCTCTGTCTCACCCGGGACCGATTCCCCTCGCAGTCTCACCCGGGACTGCTTCCCCTCGCTGTCTCACCCGGGACCGATTCCCCTCGCTGTCTCACCCAGGTCTGCTTCCCCTCTGTCTCACCCGGGACTGCATCCCCTCTGTCTCACCCAGGACTGCTTCCCTCTGTCTCACCCGGGACTGCTTCCCCTCTGCTTCACCCGGGACTGCTTCCCCTTGCTGTCTCACCCGGGACTGCTTCCCCTCTGTCTTCCCCGGGACTGCTTCCCCTCGCTGTCTCACCCAGGACTGTTTCCCCTCGCTCTCTCACCCGGGACTGCTTCCCCTCTGTCTCACCCAGGACTGCTTTCCCTCTGTCTCACCCGGGACTGCATCCCCTCTGTCTCACCCGGGACTGTTTCCCCTCGCTGTCTCTCCCGGGACTGCTTCCCCTCTGTCTCACCCGGGACTGCTTCCCCTCTGTCTCACCCAGGACTGCTTTCCCTCTGTCTCACCCGGGACTGCTTCCCCTCTGTCTCACCCGGGACTGCTTCCCCTCGCTGTCTCACCCGGGACTCCTTCCCCTTTGTCTCACCCGGGACTGCTTCCCCTCGCTGTCTCACCCAGTACTGCTTCCCCACGCTGTCTCACCGAGGACTGATTCCCCTCTGTCTCACCTGGCACTGCATCCCCTCTTTCTCACCCGGGACTGCATCTCCTCTGTCTCACCCGGGACTGCTTCCCCTCGCTGTCTCACCCGGGACCGCTTCCCCTCTCTCTCACCCAGGTCTGCTTCCCCTCTGTCTCACCCGGGACTGCTTCCCCTCTGTCTCACCTGGGACTGCTTCCCCTCTGTCTCACCCGGGACTGCTTCCCCTCTGTCTCACCCAGGACTGCTTCCACTCTGTCTCACCCGGGACTGCTTCCCCTCTGTCTCACCCGGGACTGCTTCCCCTCGCTGTCTCACCCAGGACAGCTTCCCCTCTGTCTCACCCGGGACTGCTTCCCCTCGCTGACTCACCCAGGACAGCTTCCCCTCGCAGTCTCACCCGGGACTGCTTCCCCTCTGTCTCACCCGGGACTGCTTCCCCTTGCTGTCTCACCCGGGACTGCTTCCCCTCTGTCTCACCCAGGTCTGCTTCCCCTCTGTCTCACCCGGGACTGCTTCCCCTCTGTCTCACCCGGGACTGCTTCCCCTTGCTGTCTCACCCGGGACTGCTTCCCCTCTGTCTCACCCAGGTCTGCTTCCCCTCTGTCTCACCCGGGACTGCTTCCCCTCTGTCTCACCCGGGACTGCTTCCCCTCTGTCTCACCCGGGACTGCATCCCCTCTGTCTCACCCGGGACTGCATCCCCTCTGTCTCACCCAGGACTGCTTCCCCTCGCTGTCTCACCCGGGACTGCTTCCCCTCGATGTCCCACCCGGGACTGCTTCCCCTCGCTGTCTCACCCGGGACTGCTTCCCCTCTGTCTCACCCGGGACAGCTTCCCCTCGCTGTCTCACCCGGGACTGCTTCCCCTCTGTCTCACCCGGGACTGCTTCCCCTCGCTGTCTCACCCGGGACTGCTTCCCCTCTGTCTCACCCAGGACTGATTACCCCTCACTGTCTCACCCAGGACTGATTACCCCTCTCTGTCTCACCCGGGACTGCTTCCCCTCTGTCTCACCCGGGACTGCTCCCCCTCTGTCTCACCCGGGACGGCTTCCCCTCGCTGTCTCACCCGGGACTGCTTCCCCTCGCTGTCTCACCCGGGACTGCTTCCCCTCTGTCTCACCCAGGACTGCTTCCCCTCTGTCACACCCGGGACTGCTTCCCCTCGCTGTATCACCCAGGACTGCTTCCCCTCGCTGTCTCACCCGGGACTGCTTCCCCTCTGTCTCACCCGGGACTGCTTCCCCTCTGTCTCACCCGGGACTGCTTCCCCTCGCTGTCTCACCTGGGACTGCTTCCCCTCTGTCTCACCCGGGACTGCTTTCCCTCTGTCTCACCCGGGACTGCTTCCCCTCGCTGTCTCACCTGGGACTGCTTCCCCTCTGTCTCACCCGGGACTGCTTCCCCTCTGTCTCACCCGGGACTGCTTCCCCTCGGTCTCACCCGGGACTGCTTCCCCTCGCTGTCTCACCCGGGACTGCTTCCCCTCGCTGTCTCAGCCGGGACTGCTTCCCCTCTGTCTCACCCAGGACTGATTCCCCTCTGTCTCACCTGGGACTGCATCCCCTCTGTCTCACCTGGGACTGCTTCCCCTCTGTCTCACCCGGGACTGCTTCCCCTCTGTCTCACCCGGGACTGCTTCCCCTCTGTCTCACCCGGGACTGCTCCCCCTCTGTCTCACCCGGGACGGCTTCCCCTCGCTGTCTCACCCGGGACTGCTTCCCCTCGCTGTCTCACCCGGGACTGCTTCCCCTCTGTCTCACCCAGGACTGCTTCCCCTCTGTCACACCCGGGACTGCTTCCCCTCGCTGTATCACCCAGGACTGCTTCCCCTCGCTGTCTCACCCGGGACTGCTTCCCCTCTGTCTCACCCAGGACTGATTCCCCACTGTCTCACCCGGGACTGCTTCCCCTCTGTCTCACCCGGGACTGCTTCCCCTCTGTCTCACCCGGGACTGCATACCCTCTGTCTCACCCGGGACTGCTTCCCCTCGCTGTCTCACCCGGGACTGCTTCCCCTCGATGTCTCACCTGGGACTGCTTCCCCTCTGTCTCACCCGGGACTGCTTCCCCTCGCTGTCTCACCCGGGACTGCATCCCCTCTATCTCACCTGGGACTGCATCCCCTCTGTCTCACCCGGGACTGCTTCCCCTCTGTCTCACCCGGGACTGCTCCCCCTCTGTCTCACCCGGGACGGCTTCCCCTCGCTGTCTCACCCAAGACTGCTTCCCCTCTGTCTCACCTGGGACTGCTTCCCCTCTGTCTCACCCGGGACTGCTTCCCCTCGCTGACTCACCCGGGACCGATTCCCCTCGCAGTCTCACCCGGGACTGCTTCCCCTCGCTGTCTCACCCGGGACCGATTCCCCTCGCTGTCTCACCCAGGTCTGCTTCCCCTCTGTCTCACCCGGGACTGCATCCCCTCTGTCTCACCCAGGACTGCTTCCCTCTGTCTCACCCGGGACTGCTTCCCCTCTGCTTCACCCGGGACTGCTTCCCCTTGCTGTCTCACCCGGGACTGCTTCCCCTCTGTCTTCCCCGGGACTGCTTCCCCTCGCTGTCTCACCCAGGACTGCTTCCCCTCGCTCTCTCACCCGGGACTGCTTCCCCTCTGTCTCACCCAGGACTGCTTTCCCTCTGTCTCACCCGGGACTGCATCCCATCTGTCTCACCCGGGACTGTTTCCCCTCGCTGTCTCTCCCGGGACTGCTTCCCCTCTGTCTCACCCGGGACTGCTTCCCCTCTGTCTCACCCAGGACTGCTTTCCCTCTGTCTCACCCGGGACTGCTTCCCCTCTGTCTCACCCGGGACTGCTTCCCCTCGCTGTCTCACCCGGGACTCCTTCCCCTTTGTCTCACCCGGGACTGCTTCCCCTCGCTGTCTCACCCAGTACTGCTTCCCCACGCTGTCTCACCGAGGACTGATTCCCCTCTGTCTCACCTGGCACTGCATCCCCTCTTTCTCACCCGGGACTGCATCTCCTCTGTCTGACCCGGGACTGCTTCCCCTCGCTGTCTCACCCGGGACCGCTTCCCCTCTCTCTCACCCAGGTCTGCTTCCCCTCTGTCTCACCCGGGACTGCTTCCCCTCTGTCTCACCTGGGACTGCTTCCCCTCTGTCTCACCCGGGACTGCTTCCCCTCTGTCTCACCCAGGACTGCTTCCACTCTGTCTCACCCGGGACTGCTTCCCCTCTGTCTCACCCGGGACTGCTTCCCCTCGCTGTCTCACCCAGGACAGCTTCCCCTCTGTCTCACCCGGGACTGCTTCCCCTCGCTGACTCACCCAGGACAGCTTCCCCTCGCAGTCTCACCCGGGACTGCTTCCCCTCTGTCTCACCCGGGACTGCTTCCCCTTGCTGTCTCACCCGGGACTGCTTCCCCTCTGTCTCACCCAGGTCTGCTTCCCCTCTGTCTCACCCGGGACTGCTTCCCCTCTGTCTCACCCGGGACTGCTTCCCCTTGCTGTCTCACCCGGGACTGCTTCCCCTCTGTCTCACCCAGGTCTGCTTCCCCTCTGTCTCACCCGGGACTGCTTCCCCTCTGTCTCACCCGGGACTGCTTCCCCTCTGTCTCACCCGGGACTGCATCCCCTCTGTCTCACCCGGGACTGCATCCCCTCTGTCTCACCCAGGACTGCTTCCCCTCGCTGTCTCACCCGGGACTGCTTCCCCTCGATGTCCCACCCGGGACTGCTTCCCCTCGCTGTCTCACCCGGGACTGCTTCCCCTCTGTCTCACCCGGGACAGCTTCCCCTCGCTGTCTCACCCGGGACTGCTTCCCCTCTGTCTCACCCGGGACTGCTTCCCCTCGCTGTCTCACCCGGGACTGCTTCCCCTCTGTCTCACCCAGGACTGATTACCCCTCACTGTCTCACCCAGGACTGATTACCCCTCTCTGTCTCACCCGGGACTGCTTCCCCTCTGTCTCACCCGGGACTGCTCCCCCTCTGTCTCACCCGGGACGGCTTCCCCTCGCTGTCTCACCCGGGACTGCTTCCCCTCGCTGTCTCACCCGGGACTGCTTCCCCTCTGTCTCACCCAGGACTGCTTCCCCTCTGTCACACCCGGGACTGCTTCCCCTCGCTGTATCACCCAGGACTGCTTCCCCTCGCTGTCTCACCCGGGACTGCTTCCCCTCTGTCTCACCCGGGACTGCTTCCCCTCTGTCTCACCCGGGACTGCTTCCCCTCGCTGTCTCACCTGGGACTGCTTCCCCTCTGTCTCACCCGGGACTGCTTTCCCTCTGTCTCACCCGGGACTGCTTCCCCTCGCTGTCTCACCTGGGACTGCTTCCCCTCTGTCTCACCCGGGACTGCTTCCCCTCTGTCTCACCCGGGACTGCTTCCCCTCGGTCTCACCCGGGACTGCTTCCCCTCGCTGTCTCACCCGGGACTGCTTCCCCTCGCTGTCTCAGCCGGGACTGCTTCCCCTCTGTCTCACCCAGGACTGATTCCCCTCTGTCTCACCTGGGACTGCATCCCCTCTGTCTCACCCGGGACCGATTCCCCTCGCTGTCTCACCCGGGACCGATTCCCCTCGCTGTCTCACCTGGGACTGCTTCCCCTCTGTCTCACCCGGGACTGCATCCCCTCTGTCTCACCTGGCACTGCATCCCCTCTGTCTCACCCGGGACTGATTCCCCTCTGTCTCACCTGGGACTGCATCCCCTCTGTCTCACCCGGGACTGCTTCCCCTCTGTCTCACCCGGGACTGCTTCCCCTCGCTGTCTCACCTGGGACTGCTTCCCCTCTGTCTCACCCGGGACTGCTTCCCCTCTGTCTCACCCGGGACTGCTTCCCCTCGCTGTCTCACCTGGGACTGCTTCCCCTCTGTCTCACCCGGGACTGCTTCCCCTCTGTCTCACCCGGGACTGCTTCCCCTCGGTCTCACCCGGGACTGCTTCCCCTCGCTGTCTCACCCGGGACTGCTTCCCCTCGCTGTCTCAGCCGGGACTGCTTCCCCTCTGTCTCACCCAGGACTGATTCCCCTCTGTCTCACCTGGGACTGCATCCCCTCTGTCTCACCCGGGACTGCTTCCCCTCTGTCTCACCCGGGACTGCTTCCCCTCTGTCTCACCCGGGACTGCTTCCCCTCTGTCTCACCCGGGACTGCTCCCCCTCTGTCTCACCCGGGACGGCTTCCCCTCGCTGTCTCACCCGGGACTGCTTCCCCTCGCTGTCTCACCCGGGACTGCTTCCCCTCTGTCTCACCCAGGACTGCTTCCCCTCTGTCACACCCGGGACTGCTTCCCCTCGCTGTATCACCCAGGACTGCTTCCCCTCGCTGTCTCACCCGGGACTGCTTCCCCTCTGTCTCACCCAGGACTGATTCCCCACTGTCTCACCCGGGACTGCTTCCCCTCTGTCTCACCCGGGACTGCTTCCCCTCTGTCTCACCCGGGACTGCATACCCTCTGTCTCACCCGGGACTGCTTCCCCTCGCTGTCTCACCCGGGACTGCTTCCCCTCGATGTCTCACCTGGGACTGCTTCCCCTCTGTCTCACCCGGGACTGCTTCCCCTCGCTGTCTCACCCGGGACTGCATCCCCTCTATCTCACCTGGGACTGCATCCCCTCTGTCTCACCCGGGACTGCTTCCCCTCTGTCTCACCCGGGACTGCTCCCCCTCTGTCTCACCCGGGACGGCTTCCCCTCGCTGTCTCACCCAAGACTGCTTCCCCTCTGTCTCACCTGGGACTGCTTCCCCTCTGTCTCACCCGGGACTGCTTCCCCTCGCTGACTCACCCGGGACCGATTCCCCTTGCTGTCTCACCCGGGACTGCTTCCCCTCTGTCTCACCCGGGACTGCTTCCCCTCGCTGTCTCACCCAGGACTGCTTCCCCTCTGTCTCACCCGGTACTGCTTCCCCTCTGTCTCACCCGGGACTGCTCCCCCTCTGTCTCACCCGGGACTGCTCCCCCTCTGTCTCACCCGGGACTGCTTCCCCTCTGTCTCACCCGGGACTGCTCCCCCTCTGTCTCACCCGGGACGGCTTCCCCTCGCTGTCTCACCCAAGACTGCATCCCCTCTGTCTCACCCGGGACTGCTTCCCCTCGCTGTCTCACCCAGGACTGCTTCCCCTCTGTCTCACCCGGGACTGCTTCCCCTCTGTCTCACCCGGGACTGCTTCCCCTCGCTGTCTCACCCAGGACTGCTTCCCCTCTGTCTCACCCGGGACTGCTTCCCCTCTGTCTCACCCGGGACTGCTTCCCCTCGATGTCTCACCTGGGACTGCTTCCCCTCTGTCTCACCCGGGACTGCTTCCCCTCTGTCTCACCCGGGACTGCTTCCCCTCGCTGTGTCACCCGGGACTGCTTCCCCTCGATGTCTCACCTGGGACTGCTTCCCCTCTGTCTCACCCGGGACTGCTTCTCCTCGCTGTCTCACCCGGGACTGCATCCCCTCAATCTCACCTGGGACTGCATCCCCTCTGTCTCACCCGGGACTGCTTCCCCTCTGTCTCACCCGGGACTGCTCCCCCTCTGTCTCACCCGGGACGGCTTCCCCTCGCTGTCTCACCCAAGACTGCATCCCCTCTGTCTCACCCGGGACTGCTTCCCCTCGCTGTCTCACCCAGGACTGCTTCCCCTCTGTCTCACCCGGGACTGCTCCCCCTCTGTCTCACCCGGGACGGCTTCCCCTCGCTCTCTCACCCAAGACTGCATCCCCTCTGTCTCACCCGGGACTGCATCCCCTCTGTCTCACCTGGGACTGCTTCCCCTCTGTCTCACCCGGGACGGCTTCCCCTCGCTGTCTCACCCAAGACTGCATCCCCTCTGTCTCACCCGGGACTGCTTCCCCTCGCTGTCTCACCCAGGACTGCTTCCCCTCTGTCTCACCCGGGACTGCTCCCCCTCTGTCTCACCCGGGACGGCTTCCCCTCGCTGTCTCACCCAAGACTGCCTCCCCTCTGTCTCACCCGGGACTGCATCCCCTCTGTCTCACCTGGGACTGCTTCCCCTCTGTCTCACCCGGGACTGCTTCCCCTCTGTCTCACCCGGGACTGCTTCCCCTCTGTCTCACCCGGGACTGCTTCCCCTCGCTGTCTCACCCAGGACTGCTTCCCCTCTGTCTCACCCGGGACTGCTTCCCCTCTGTCTCACCCGGGACTGCTTCCCCTCGATGTCTCACCTGGGACTGCTTCCCCTCTGTCTCACCCGGGACTGCTTCCCCTCTGTCTCACCCGGGACTGCTTCCCCTCGCTATCTCACCCAGGACTGCTTCCCCTCTGTCTCACCCGGGACTGCTTCCACTCTGTCTCACCCGGGACTGCTTCCCCTCGCTATCTCACCCGGGACTGCTTCCCCTCTGTCTCACCCAGTACTGCTTCCCCTCTGTCTCACCCGGGACTGCTTCCCCTCGCTGTCTCACCCGGGACTGCTTCCCCTCTGTCTCACCCAGGACTGCTTCCCCTCGCTGTCTCACCCAGGACAGCTTCCCCTCGCTGTCTCACCCGGGACTGCTTCCCCTTGATGTCTCACCTGGGACTGCTTCCCCTCTGTCTCACCCGGGACCGATTCCCCTCGCTGTCTCACCCGGGACTGCTTCCCCTCTGTCTCACCCGGGACCGATTCCCCTCGCAGTCTCACCCGGGACTGCTTCCCCTCGCTGTCTCACCCGGGACCGATTCCCCTCGCTGTCTCACCCAGGTCTGCTTCCCCTCTGTCTCACCCGGGACTGCATCCCCTCTGTCTCACCCAGGACTGCTTCCCTCTGTCTCACCCGGGACTGCTTCCCCTCTGCTTCACCCGGGACTGCTTCCCCTTGCTGTCTCACCCGGGACTGCTTCCCCTCTGTCTTCCCCGGGACTGCTTCCCCTCGCTGTCTCACCCAGGACTGCTTCCCCTCGCTCTCTCACCCGGGACTGCTTCCCCTCTGTCTCACCCAGGACTGCTTTCCCTCTGTCTCACCCGGGACTGCATCCCCTCTGTCTCACCCGGGACTGTTTCCCCTCGCTGTCTCTCCCGGGACTGCTTCCCCTCTGTCTCACCCGGGACTGCTTCCCCTCTGTCTCACCCAGGACTGCTTTCCCTCTGTCTCACCCGGGACTGCTTCCCCTCTGTCTCACCCGGGACTGCTTCCCCTCGCTGTCTCACCCGGGACTCCTTCCCCTTTGTCTCACCCGGGACTGCTTCCCCTCGCTGTCTCACCCAGTACTGCTTCCCCACGCTGTCTCACCGAGGACTGATTCCCCTCTGTCTCACCTGGCACTGCATCCCCTCTTTCTCACCCGGGACTGCATCTCCTCTGTCTCACCCGGGACTGCTTCCCCTCGCTGTCTCACCCGGGACCGCTTCCCCTCTCTCTCACCCAGGTCTGCTTCCCCTCTGTCTCACCCGGGACTGCTTCCCCTCTGTCTCACCTGGGACTGCTTCCCCTCTGTCTCACCCGGGACTGCTTCCCCTCTGTCTCACCCAGGACTGCTTCCACTCTGTCTCACCCGGGACTGCTTCCCCTCTGTCTCACCCGGGACTGCTTCCCCTCGCTGTCTCACCCAGGACAGCTTCCCCTCTGTCTCACCCGGGACTGCTTCCCCTCGCTGACTCACCCAGGACAGCTTCCCCTCGCAGTCTCACCCGGGACTGCTTCCCCTCTGTCTCACCCGGGACTGCTTCCCCTTGCTGTCTCACCCGGGACTGCTTCCCCTCTGTCTCACCCAGGTCTGCTTCCCCTCTGTCTCACCCGGGACTGCTTCCCCTCTGTCTCACCCGGGACTGCTTCCCCTTGCTGTCTCACCCGGGACTGCTTCCCCTCTGTCTCACCCAGGTCTGCTTCCCCTCTGTCTCACCCGGGACTGCTTCCCCTCTGTCTCACCCGGGACTGCTTCCCCTCTGTCTCACCCGGGACTGCATCCCCTCTGTCTCACCCGGGACTGCATCCCCTCTGTCTCACCCAGGACTGCTTCCCCTCGCTGTCTCACCCGGGACTGCTTCCCCTCGATGTCCCACCCGGGACTGCTTCCCCTCGCTGTCTCACCCGGGACTGCTTCCCCTCTGTCTCACCCGGGACAGCTTCCCCTCGCTGTCTCACCCGGGACTGCTTCCCCTCTGTCTCACCCGGGACTGCTTCCCCTCGCTGTCTCACCCGGGACTGCTTCCCCTCTGTCTCACCCAGGACTGATTACCCCTCACTGTCTCACCCAGGACTGATTACCCCTCTCTGTCTCACCCGGGACTGCTTCCCCTCTGTCTCACCCGGGACTGCTCCCCCTCTGTCTCACCCGGGACGGCTTCCCCTCGCTGTCTCACCCGGGACTGCTTCCCCTCGCTGTCTCACCCGGGACTGCTTCCCCTCTGTCTCACCCAGGACTGCTTCCCCTCTGTCACACCCGGGACTGCTTCCCCTCGCTGTATCACCCAGGACTGCTTCCCCTCGCTGTCTCACCCGGGACTGCTTCCCCTCTGTCTCACCCGGGACTGCTTCCCCTCTGTCTCACCCGGGACTGCTTCCCCTCGCTGTCTCACCTGGGACTGCTTCCCCTCTGTCTCACCCGGGACTGCTTTCCCTCTGTCTCACCCGGGACTGCTTCCCCTCGCTGTCTCACCTGGGACTGCTTCCCCTCTGTCTCACCCGGGACTGCTTCCCCTCTGTCTCACCCGGGACTGCTTCCCCTCGGTCTCACCCGGGACTGCTTCCCCTCGCTGTCTCACCCGGGACTGCTTCCCCTCGCTGTCTCAGCCGGGACTGCTTCCCCTCTGTCTCACCCAGGACTGATTCCCCTCTGTCTCACCTGGGACTGCATCCCCTCTGTCTCACCTGGGACTGCTTCCCCTCTGTCTCACCCGGGACTGCTTCCCCTCTGTCTCACCCGGGACTGCTTCCCCTCTGTCTCACCCGGGACTGCTCCCCCTCTGTCTCACCCGGGACGGCTTCCCCTCGCTGTCTCACCCGGGACTGCTTCCCCTCGCTGTCTCACCCGGGACTGCTTCCCCTCTGTCTCACCCAGGACTGCTTCCCCTCTGTCACACCCGGGACTGCTTCCCCTCGCTGTATCACCCAGGACTGCTTCCCCTCGCTGTCTCACCCGGGACTGCTTCCCCTCTGTCTCACCCAGGACTGATTCCCCACTGTCTCACCCGGGACTGCTTCCCCTCTGTCTCACCCGGGACTGCTTCCCCTCTGTCTCACCCGGGACTGCATACCCTCTGTCTCACCCGGGACTGCTTCCCCTCGCTGTCTCACCCGGGACTGCTTCCCCTCGATGTCTCACCTGGGACTGCTTCCCCTCTGTCTCACCCGGGACTGCTTCCCCTCGCTGTCTCACCCGGGACTGCATCCCCTCTATCTCACCTGGGACTGCATCCCCTCTGTCTCACCCGGGACTGCTTCCCCTCTGTCTCACCCGGGACTGCTCCCCCTCTGTCTCACCCGGGACGGCTTCCCCTCGCTGTCTCACCCAAGACTGCTTCCCCTCTGTCTCACCTGGGACTGCTTCCCCTCTGTCTCACCCGGGACTGCTTCCCCTCGCTGACTCACCCGGGACCGATTCCCCTCGCTGTCTCACCCGGGACTGCTTCCCCTCTGTCTCACCCGGGACTGCTTCCCCTCGCTGTCTCACCCAGGACTGCTTCCCCTCTGTCTCACCCGGTACTGCTTCCCCTCTGTCTCACCCGGGACTGCTCCCCCTCTGTCTCACCCGGGACTGCTCCCCCTCTGTCTCACCCGGGACTGCTTCCCCTCTGTCTCACCCGGGACTGCTCCCCCTCTGTCTCACCCGGGACGGCTTCCCCTCGCTGTCTCACCCAAGACTGCATCCCCTCTGTCTCACCCGGGACTGCTTCCCCTCGCTGTCTCACCCAGGACTGCTTCCACTCTGTCTCACCCGGGACTGCTTCCCCTCTGTCTCACCCGGGACTGCTTCCCCTCGCTGTCTCACCCAGGACTGCTTCCCCTCTGTCTCACCCGGGACTGCTTCCCCTCTGTCTCACCCGGGACTGCTTCCCCTCGATGTCTCACCTGGGACTGCTTCCCCTCTGTCTCACCCGGGACTGCTTCCCCTCTGTCTCACCCGGGACTGCTTCCCCTCGCTGTGTCACCCGGGACTGCTTCCCCTCGATGTCTCACCTGGGACTGCTTCCCCTCTGTCTCACCCGGGACTGCTTCTCCTCGCTGTCTCACCCGGGACTGCATCCCCTCAATCTCACCTGGGACTGCATCCCCTCTGTCTCACCCGGGACTGCTTCCCCTCTGTCTCACCCGGGACTGCTCCCCCTCTGTCTCACCCGGGACGGCTTCCCCTCGCTGTCTCACCCAAGACTGCATCCCCTCTGTCTCACCCGGGACTGCTTCCCCTCGCTGTCTCACCCAGGACTGCTTCCCCTCTGTCTCACCCGGGACTGCTCCCCCTCTGTCTCACCCGGGACGGCTTCCCCTCGCTGTCTCACCCAAGACTGCATCCCCTCTGTCTCACCCGGGACTGCATCCCCTCTGTCTCACCTGGGACTGCTTCCCCTCTGTCTCACCCGGGACGGCTTCCCCTCGCTGTCTCACCCAAGACTGCATCCCCTCTGTCTCACCCGGGACTGCTTCCCCTCGCTGTCTCACCCAGGACTGCTTCCCCTCTGTCTCACCCGGGACTGCTCCCCCTCTGTCTCACCCGGGACGGCTTCCCCTCGCTGTCTCACCCAAGACTGCCTCCCCTCTGTCTCACCCGGGACTGCATCCCCTCTGTCTCACCTGGGACTGCTTCCCCTCTGTCTCACCCGGGACTGCTTCCCCTCTGTCTCACCCGGGACTGCTTCCCCTCTGTCTCACCCGGGACTGCTTCCCCTCGCTGTCTCACCCAGGACTGCTTCCCCTCTGTCTCACCCGGGACTGCTTCCCCTCTGTCTCACCCGGGACTGCTTCCCCTCGATGTCTCACCTGGGACTGCTTCCCCTCTGTCTCACCCGGGACTGCTTCCCCTCTGTCTCACCCGGGACTGCTTCCCCTCGCTATCTCACCCAGGACTGCTTCCCCTCTGTCTCACCCGGGACTGCTTCCACTCTGTCTCACCCGGGACTGCTTCCCCTCGCTATCTCACCCGGGACTGCTTCCCCTCTGTCTCACCCAGTACTGCTTCCCCTCTGTCTCACCCGGGACTGCTTCCCCTCGCTGTCTCACCCGGGACTGCTTCCCCTCTGTCTCACCCAGGACTGCTTCCCCTCGCTGTCTCACCCAGGACAGCTTCCCCTCGCTGTCTCACCCGGGACTGCTTCCCCTTGATGTCTCACCTGGGACTGCTTCCCCTCTGTCTCACCCGGGACCGATTCCCCTCGCTGTCTCACCCGGGACTGCTTCCCCTCTGTCTCACCCGGGACCGATTCCCCTCGCAGTCTCACCCGGGACTGCTTCCCCTCGCTGTCTCACCCGGGACCGATTCCCCTCGCTGTCTCACCCAGGTCTGCTTCCCCTCTGTCTCACCCGGGACTGCATCCCCTCTGTCTCACCCAGGACTGCTTCCCTCTGTCTCACCCGGGACTGCTTCCCCTCTGCTTCACCCGGGACTGCTTCCCCTTGCTGTCTCACCCGGGACTGCTTCCCCTCTGTCTTCCCCGGGACTGCTTCCCCTCGCTGTCTCACCCAGGACTGCTTCCCCTCGCTCTCTCACCCGGGACTGCTTCCCCTCTGTCTCACCCAGGACTGCTTTCCCTCTGTCTCACCCGGGACTGCATCCCCTCTGTCTCACCCGGGACTGTTTCCCCTCGCTGTCTCTCCCGGGACTGCTTCCCCTCTGTCTCACCCGGGACTGCTTCCCCTCTGTCTCACCCAGGACTGCTTTCCCTCTGTCTCACCCGGGACTGCTTCCCCTCTGTCTCACCCGGGACTGCTTCCCCTCGCTGTCTCACCCGGGACTCCTTCCCCTTTGTCTCACCCGGGACTGCTTCCCCTCGCTGTCTCACCCAGTACTGCTTCCCCACGCTGTCTCACCGAGGACTGATTCCCCTCTGTCTCACCTGGCACTGCATCCCCTCTTTCTCACCCGGGACTGCATCTCCTCTGTCTCACCCGGGACTGCTTCCCCTCGCTGTCTCACCCGGGACCGCTTCCCCTCTCTCTCACCCAGGTCTGCTTCCCCTCTGTCTCACCCGGGACTGCTTCCCCTCTGTCTCACCTGGGACTGCTTCCCCTCTGTCTCACCCGGGACTGCTTCCCCTCTGTCTCACCCAGGACTGCTTCCACTCTGTCTCACCCGGGACTACTTCCCCTCTGTCTCACCCGGGACTGCTTCCCCTCGCTGTCTCACCCAGGACAGCTTCCCCTCTGTCTCACCCGGGACTGCTTCCCCTCGCTGTCTCACCCAGGACAGCTTCCCCTCGCAGTCTCACCCGGGACTGCTTCCCCTCTGTCTCACCCGGGACTGCTTCCCCTTGCTGTCTCACCCGGGACTGCTTCCCCTCTGTCTCACCCAGGTCTGCTTCCCCTCTGTCTCACCCGGGACTGCTTCCCCTCTGTCTCACCCGGGACTGCTTCCCCTTGCTGTCTCACCCGGGACTGCTTCCCCTCTGTCTCACCCAGGTCTGCTTCCCCTCTGTCTCACCCGGGACTGCTTCCCCTCTGTCTCACCCGGGACTGCTTCCCCTCTGTCTCACCCGGGACTGCATCCCCTCTGTCTCACCCGGGACTGCATCCCCTCTGTCTCACCCAGGACTGCTTCCCCTCGCTGTCTCACCCGGGACTGCTTCCCCTCGATGTCCCACCCGGGACTGCTTCCCCTCGCTGTCTCACCCGGGACTGCTTCCCCTCTGTCTCACCCGGGACAGCTTCCCCTCGCTGTCTCACCCGGGACTGCTTCCCCTCTGTCTCACCCGGGACTGCTTCCCCTCGCTGTCTCACCCGGGACTGCTTCCCCTCTGTCTCACCCAGGACTGATTACCCCTCACTGTCTCACCCAGGACTGATTACCCCTCTCTGTCTCACCCGGGACTGCTTCCCCTCTGTCTCACCCGGGACTGCTTCCCCTCGCTGTCTCACTCGGGACTGCTTCCCCTCGCTGTCTCACCCGGGACTGCTTCCCCTCTCTGTCTCACCCGGGACTGCTTCCCCTCTGTCTCACCCGGGACAGCTTCCCCTCTGTCTCACCCGGGACTGCTTCCCCTCGCTGTCTCCCCCAGGACAGCTTCCCCTCGCAGTCTCACCCGGGACTGCTTCCCCTCTGTCTCACCCGGGACTGCTTCCCCTTGCTGTCTCACCCGGGACTGCTTCCCCTCTGTCTCACCCAGGTCTGCTTCCCCTCTGTCTCACCCGGGACTGCTTCCCCTCTGTCTCACCCGGGACTGCTTCCCCTTGCTGTCTCACCCGGGACTGCTTCCCCTCTGTCTCACCCAGGTCTGCTTCCCCTCTGTCTCACCCGGGACTGCTTCCCCTCTGTCTCACCCGGGACTGCTTCCCCTCTGTCTCACCCGGGACTGCATCCCCTCTGTCTCACCCAGGACTGCTTCCCCTCGCTGTCTCACCCGGGACTGCTTCCCCTCGATGTCCCACCCGGGACTGCTTCCCCTCGCTGTCTCACCCGGGACTGCTTCCCCTCTGTCTCACCCGGGACAGCTTCCCCTCGCTGTCTCACCCGGGACTGCTTCCCCTCTGTCTCACCCGGGACTGCTTCCCCTCGCTGTCTCACCCGGGACTGCTTCCCCTCTGTCTCACCCAGGACTGATTACCCCTCACTGTCTCACCCAGGACTGATTACCCCTCTCTGTCTCACCCGGGACTGCTTCCCCTCTGTCTCACCCGGGACTGCTTCCCCTCGCTGTCTCACTCGGGACTGCTTCCCCTCGCTGTCTCACCCGGGACTGCTTCCCCTCTGTCTCACCCGGGACTGCTTCCCCTCTGTCTCACCCGGGACTGCTTCCCCTCGCTGTCTCACCCGGGACCGCTTCCCCTCTGTCTCACCTGGGACTGCTTCCCCTCTATCACACCCGGGACTGCATCCCCTCTGTCTCACCCGGGACGGCATCCCCTCTGTCTCACCCGGGACTGCTTCCCCTCTGTCTCACCCAGGACTGCTTCCCCTCGCTGTCTCACCTGGGACTGCTTCCCCTCTATCACACCCGGGACCGCTTCCCCTCTGTCTCACCCGGGACTGCTTCCCCTCTGTCTCACCCAGGACTGCTTCCCCTCGCTGTCTCACCCGGGACTGCTTCCCCTCTGTCTCACCCGGGAGAGCTTCCCCTCTGTCTCACCCGGGACTGCTTCCCCTCGCTGTCTCACCCGGGACTGCTTCCCCTCACTGTTTCATCCGGGACTCCTTCCCCTCACTGTCTCACCCGGGACTGCTTCCCCTCTGTCTCACCCGGGACTGCTTCCCCTCGCTGTCTCACCCGGGACTGCTTCCCCTCTGTCTCACCCGGGACTGCATCCCCTCTGTCTCACCCGGGACTGCTTCCCCTCGCTGTCTCACCCGGGACTGCTTCCCCTCACTGTCTCACCCAGGACTGCTTCCCCTCTGTCTCACCCGGGACTGCTTCCCCTCTGTCTCACCCAGGACTGCTTCCCCTCTGTCCCACCCGGGACTGCTTCCCCTCTGTCTCACCCGGGACTGCTTCGCCTCTGTCTCACCCGGGACTGCTTCGCCTCTGTCTCACCCGGGACTGCTTCCCCTCTGTCTCACCCGGGACTGCTTACCCTCGCTGTCTCACCCGGGGCTGCATCCCCTCTGTCTCACCCGGGACTGCTTACCATCGCTGTCTCACCCGGGACTGCTTCCCCTCGCTGTCTCACCCGGGACTGCTTCCCCTCGCTGTCTCACCCGGGACTGCTTCCCCTCGCTGTCTCACCCGGGACTTCATCTCCTCTGTCTCACCCGGGACTTCATCCCCTCTGTCTCACCCAGGACTGCTTCCCCTCTGTCTCACCCGGGACTGCTTCCCCTCTGCTTCACCCGGGACTGCTTCCCCTTGCTGTCTCACCCGGGACTGCTTCCCCTCTGTCTTACCCGGGACTGCTTCCCCTCGCTGACTCACCCGGGACTGCTTCCCCTCGCTCTCTCACCCGGGACTGCTTTCCCTCTGTCTCACCCGGGACTGCATCCCCTCTGTCTCACCCGGGACTGCTTCCCCTCGCTGTCTCTCCCGGGACTGCTTCCCCTCTGTCTCACCCGGGACTGCTTCCCCTCGCTGTCTCACCCGGGACTGCTTCCCCTCACTGTCTCACCCGGGACTGCTTCCCCTCTGTCTCACCCGGGACTGCATCCCCTCTGTCTCACCCGGGACTGCTTCGCCTCTGTCTCACCCGGGACTGCTTTCCCTCGCTGTCTCACCCGGGACTGCATCCCCTCTGTCTCACCCGGGACTGCTTCCCCTCTGTGTCACCCGGGACTGCTTCCCCTCGCTGTCTCACCCGGGACTGCTTCCCCTCGCTGTCTCACCCGGGACTTCATCCCCTCTGTCTCACCCGGGACTGCTTCCCCTCTGTCTCACCCGGGACTGCTCCCCCTCTGTCTCACCCGGGACGGCTTCCCCTCGCTGTCTCACCCAAGACTGCATCCCCTCTGTCTCACCCGGGACTGCTTCCCCTCGCTGTCTCACCCAGGACTGCTTCCCCTCTGTCTCACCCGGGACTGCTCCCCCTCTGTCTCACCCGGGACGGCTTCCCCTCGCTGTCTCACCCAAGACTGCATCCCCTCTGTCTCACCCGGGACTGCATCCCCTCTGTCTCACCTGGGACTGCTTCCCCTCTGTCTCACCCGGGACTGCTTCCCCTCGCTGTCTCACCCGGGACCGATTCCCCTCGCTGTCTCACCCGGGACTGCTTCCCCTCGCTGTCTCACCCAGTACTGCTTCCCCTCGCTGTCTCACCCAGGACTGATTCCCCTCTGTCTCACCTGGCACTGCATCCCCTCTTTCTCACCTGGGACTGCATCTCCTCTGTCTCACCCGGGACTGCTTCCCCTCGCTGTCTCACCCGGGACCGCTTCCCCTCTCTCTCACCCAGGTCTGCTTCCCCTCTGTCTCACCCGGGTCTGCTTCCCCTCTGTCTCACCCGGGACTGCTTCCCCTCTGTCTCACCCAGGACTGCTTCCACTCTGTCTCACCCGGGACTGCTTCCCCTCTGTCTCACCCGGGACTGCTTCCCCTCGCTGTCTCACCCAGGACAGCTTCCCCTCTCTCTCACCCGGGACTGCTTCCCCTCGCTGTCTCACCCAGGACAGCTTCCCCTCGCAGTCTCACCCGGGACTGCTTCCCCTCGCTGTCTCACCCGGGACTGCTTCCCCTTGCTGTCTCACCCGGGACTGCTTCCCCTCTGTCTCACCCGGGACCGCTTCCCCTCTGTCTCACCCGGAACTGCTTCCCCTCGCTGTCTCACCCAAGTCTGCTTCCCCTCTGTCTCACCCGGGACTGCTTCCCCTCTGTCTCACGCGGGACTGCTTCCCCTCGCTGTCTCACCCGGGACTGCTTCCCCTCTGTCTCACCCGGGACTGCTTCCCCTCGCTGTCTCACCAGGGACTGCTTCCCCTCTGTCTCACCCGGGACTGCTTCCCCTCTGTCTCACCCGGGACTGCTTCCCCTTGCTGTCTCACCCGGGACTGCTTCCCCTCTGTCTCACCCAGGTCTGCTTCCCCTCTGTCTCACCCGGGACTGCTTCCCCTCTGTCTCACCCGGGACTGCTTCCCCTCTGTCTCACCCAGGACTGCTTCCACTCTGTCTCACCCGGGACTGCTTCCCCTCTGTCTCACCCGGGACTGCTTCCCCTCGCTGTCTCACCCAGGACAGCTTCCCCTCTCTCTCACCCGGGACTGCTTCCCCTCGCTGTCTCACCCAGGACAGCTTCCCCTCGCAGTCTCACCCGGGACTGCTTCCCCTCGCTGTCTCACCCGGGACTGCTTCCCCTTGCTGTCTCACCCGGGACTGCTTCCCCTCTGTCTCACCCGGGACCGCTTCCCCTCTGTCTCACCCGGAACTGCTTCCCCTCGCTGTCTCACCCGGGACTGCTTCCCCTCTGTCTCACCCGGGACTGCTTCCCCTCGCTGTCTCACCAGGGACTGCTTCCCCTCTGTCTCACCCGGGACTGCTTCCCCTCTGTCTCACCCGGGACTGCTTCCCCTTGCTGTCTCACCCGGGACTGCTTCCCCTCTGTCTCACCCAGGTCTGCTTCCCCTCTGTCTCACCCGGGACTGCTTCCCCTCTGTCTCACCCGGGACTGCTTCCCCTTGCTGTCTCACCCGGGACTGCTTCCCCTCTGTCTCACCCAGGTCTGCTTCCCCTCTGTCTCGCCCGGGACTGCTTCCCCTCTGTCTCACCCGGGACTGCTTCCCCTCTGTCTCACCCGGGACTGTTTCCCCTCTGTCTCACCCGGGACTGCATCCCCTCTGTCTCACCCGGGACTGCATCCCCTCTGTCTCACCCAGGACTGCTTCCCCTCGCTGTCTCACCCGGGACTGCTTCCCCTCGATGTCCCACCCGGGACTGCTTCCCCTCGCTGTCTCACCCGGGACTGCTTCCCCTCTGTCTCACCCGGGACTGCTTCCCCTCGCTGTCTCACCCGGGACTGCTTCCCCTCTGTCTCACCCGGGACTGCTTCCCCTCGCTGTCTCACCCGGGACTGCTTCCCCTCTGTCTCACCCAGGACTGATTACCCCTCACTGTCTCACCCAGGACTGATTACCCCTCTCTGTCTCACCCGGGACTGCTTCCCCTCTGTCTCACCCGGGACTGCTTCCCCTCGCTGTCTCACTCGGGACTGCTTCCCCTCGCTGTCTCACCCGGGACTGCTTCCCCTCTGTCTCACCCGGGACTGCTTCCCCTCTGTCTCACCCGGGACTGCTTCCCCTCGCTGTCTCACCCGGGACCGCTTCCCCTCTGTCTCACCTGGGACTGCTTCCCCTCTATCACACCCGGGACTGCATCCCCTCTGTCTCACCCGGGACGGCATCCCCTCTGTCTCACCCGGGACTGCTTCCCCTCTGTCTCACCCAGGACTGCTTCCCCTCGCTGTCTCACCTGGGACTGCTTCCCCTCGCTGTCTCACCTGGGACTGCTTCCCCTCTGTCTCACCCGGGACTGCTTCCCCTCTGTCTCACCCAGGACTGCTTCCCCTCTGTCTCACCCGGGACCGCTTCCCCTCTGTCTCACCCGGGACTGCTTCCCCTCTGTCTCACCCAGGACTGCTTCCCCTCGCTGTCTCACCCGGGACTGCTTCCCCTCACTGTCTCACCCAGGACTGCTTCCCCTCTGTCTCACCCGGGACTGCTTCCCCTCGCTGTCTCACCCGGGACTGCTTCCCCTCTGTCTCACCCGGGACTGCATCCCCTCTGTCTCACCCGGGACTGCTTCCCCTCGCTGTCTCACCCGGGACTGCTTCCCCTCACTGTCTCACCCAGGACTGCTTCCCCTCTGTCTCACCCGGGACTGCTTCCCCTCTGTCTCACCCAGGACTGCTTCCCCTCTGTCCCACCCGGGACTGCTTCCCCTCTGTCTCACCCGGGACTGCTTCGCCTCTGTCTCACCCGGGACTGCTTCGCCTCTGTCTCACCCGGGACTGCTTCCCCTCGCTGTCTCGCCCAGGACTGCTTCCCCTCGCTGTCTCACCCGGGACTGCTTCCCCTCGCTGTCTCACCCGGGACTGCTTCCCCTCGCTGTCTCACCCGGGACTTCATCCCCTCTGTCTCACCCGGGACTTCATCCCCTCTGTCTCACCCGGGACTGCTTCCCCTCTGCTTCACCCGGGACTGCTTCCCCTTGCTGTCTCACCCGGGACTGCTTCCCCTCTGTCTTACCCGGGACTGCTTCCCCTCGCTGTCTCACCCGGGACTGCTTCCCCTCGCTGTCTCACCCGGGACTGCTTCCCCTCACTGTCTCACCCGGGACTGCTTCCCCTCTGTCTCACCCGGGACTGCATCCCCTCTGTCTCACCCGGGACTGCTTCGCCTCTGTCTCACCCGGGACTGCTTTCCCTCGCTGTCTCACCCGGGACTGCATCCCCTCTGTCTCACCCGGGACTGCTTCCCCTCTGTGTCACCCGGGACTGCTTCCCCTCGCTGTCTCACCCGGGACTGCTTCCCCTCGCTGTCTCACCCGGGACTGCTTCCCCTCGCTGTCTCACCCGGGACTTCATCCCCTCTGTCTCACCCGGGACTGCTTCCCCTCTGTCTCACCCGGGACTGCTCCCCCTCTGTCTCACCCGGGACTGCTTCCCCTCGCTGTCTCACCCAGGACTGCTTCCCCTCTGTCTCACCCGGGACGGCTTCCCCTCGCTGTCTCACCCAAGACTGCATCCCCTCTGTCTCACCCGGGACTGCATCCCCTCTGTCTCACCTGGGACTGCTTCCCCTCTGTCTCACCCGGGACTGCTTCCCCTCGCTGTCTCACCCGGGACCGATTCCCCTCGCTGTCTCACCCGGGACTGCTTCCCCTCTGTCTCACCCGGGACTGCTTCCCCTCGCTGTCTCACCCAGGACTGCTTCCCCTCTGTCTCACCCGGGACTGCTTCCCCTCTGTCTCACCCGGGACTGCTTCCCCTCGATGTCTCACCTGGGACTGCTTCCCCTCTGTCTCACCCGGGACTGCTTCCCCTCTGTCTCACCCGGGACTGCTTCCCCTCGCTATCTCACCCAGGACTGCTTCCCCTCTGTCTCACCCGGGACTGCTTCCACTCTGTCTCACCCGGGACTGCTTCCACTCTGTCTCACCCGGGACTGCCTCCCCTCGCTATCTCACCCGGGACTGCTTCCCCTCTGTCTCACCCAGTACTGCTTCCCCTCTGTCTCACCCGGGACTGCTTCCCCTCGCTGTCTCACCCGGGACTGCTTCCCCTCTGTCTCACCCAGGACTGCTTCCCCTCGCTGTCTCACTCAGGACAGCTTCCCCTCGCTGTCTCACCCGGGACTGCTTCCCCTCGATGTCTCACCTGGGACTGCTTCCCCTCTGTCTCACCCGGGACCGATTCCCCTCGCTGTCTCACCCGGGACTGCTTCCCCTCTGTCTCACCCGGGACCGATTCCCCTCGCTGTCTCACCCGGGACTGCTTCCCCTCGCTGTCTCACCCGGGACCGATTCCCCTCGCTGTCTCACCTGGGACTGCTTCCCCTCTGTCTCACCCGGGACTGCATCCCCTCTGTCTCACCCGGGACTGCTTCCCCTCGCTGTCTCACCCGGGACCGCTTCCACTCTGTCTCACCCAGGTCTGCTTCCCCTCTGTCTCACCCGGGACTGCATCCCCTCTGTCTCACCCAGGACTGCTTCCCTCTGTCTCACCCGGGACTGCTTCCCCTCTGCTTCACCCGGGACTGCTTCCCCTTGCTGTCTCACCCGGGACTGCTTCCCCTCTGTCTTCCCCGGGACTGCTTCCCCTCGCTGTCTCGCCCAGGACTGCTTCCCCTCGCTCTCTCACCCGGGACTGCTTCCCCTCTGTCTCACCCAGGACTGCTTTCCCTCTGTCTCACCCGGGACTGCATCCCCTCTGTCTCACCCGGGACTGTTTCCCCTCGCTGTCTCTCCCGGGACTGCTTCCCCTCTGTCTCACCCGGGACTGCTTCCCCTCTGTCTCACCCAGGACTGCTTTCCCTCTGTCTCACCCGGGACTGCTTCCCCTCTGTCTCACCCGGGACTGCTTCCCCTCGCTGTCTCACCCAGTACTGCTTCCCCTCGCTGTCTCACCCAGGACTGATTCCCCTCTCTCTCACCTGGCACTGCATCCCCTCTTTCTCACCCGGGACTGCATCTCCTCTGTCTCACCCGGGACGGCTTCCCCTCGCTGTCTTACCCGGGACCGCTTCCCCTCTCTCTCACCCAGGTCTGCTTCCCCTCTGTCTCACCCGGGACTGCTTCCCCTCTGTCTCACCCGGGACTGCTTCCCCTCTGTCTCACCCAGGACTGCTTCCACTCTGTCTCACCCGGGACTGCTTCCCCTCTGTCTCACCCAGGTCTGCTTCCCCTCTGTCTCACCCAGGTCTGCTTCCCCTCTGTCTCACCCGGGACTGCATCCCCTCTGTCTCACGCGGGACTGCTTCCCCTCGCTGTCTCACCCGGGACTGCTTCCCCTCTGTCTCACCCGGGACTGCTTAACCTCGCTGTCTCACCAGGGACTGCTTCCCCTCTGTCTCACCCGGGACTGCTTCCCCTCTGTCTCACCCGGGACTGCTTCCCCTTGCTGTCTCATCCGGGACTGCTTCCCCTCTGTCTCACCCAGGTCTGCTTCCCCTCTGTCTCACCCGGGACTGCTTCCCCTCTGTCTCACCCGGGACTGCTTCCCCTTGCTGTCTCACCCGGGACTGCTTCCCCTCTGTCTCACCCAGGTCTGCTTCCCCTCTGTCTCACCCGGGACTGCTTCCCCTCTGTCTCACCCGGGACTGCTTCCCCTCTGTCTCACCCGGGACTGTTTCCCCTCTGTCTCACCCGGGACTGCATCCCCTCTGTCTCACCCGGGACTGCATCCCCTCTGTCTCACCCAGGACTGCTTCCCCTCGCTGTCTCACCCGGGACTGCTTCCCCTCGATGTCCCACCCGGGACTGCTTCCCCTCGCTGTCTCACCCGGGACTGCTTCCCCTCGCTGTCTCACCCGGGACTGCTTCCCCTCTGTCTCACCCGGGACTGCTTCCCCTCGCTGTCTCACCCGGGACTGCTTCCCCTCTGTCTCACCCGGGACTGCTTCCCCTCGCTGTCTCACCCGGGACTGCTTCCCCTCTGTCTCACCCAGGACTGATTACCCCTCACTGTCTCACCCAGGACTGATTACCCCTCTCTGTCTCACCCGGGACTGCTTCCCCTCTGTCTCACCCGGGACTGCTTCCCCTCGCTGTCTCACCCGGGACTGCTTCCCCTCGCTGTCTAACCCGGGACTGCTTCCCCTCTGTCTCACCCGGGACTGCTTCCCCTCTGTCTCACCCGGGACTGCTTCCCCTCGCTGTCTCACCCGGGACCGCTTCCCCTCTGTCTCACCTGGGACTGCTTCCCCTTGCTGTCTCACCCGGGACTGCTTCCCCTCTGTCTTACCCGGGACTGCTTCCCCTCGCTGTCTCACCCGGGACTGCTTCCCCTTGCTGTCTCACCCGGGACTGCTTCCCCTCTGTCTCACCCGGGACTGCTTCCCCTCGCTCTGTCACCCGGGACTGCTTCCCCTCGCTGTCTCACCCAGGACTGCTTCCCCTTGCTGTCTCACCCGGGACTGCTTCCTCTCTGTCTCACCCGGGACTGCTTTCCCTCGCTCTCTCACCCGGGACTGCTTCCCCTCTGTCTCACCCAGGACTGCTTCCCCTCTGTCTCACCCGGGACTGCATCCCCTCTGTCTCACCCGGGACTGCTTCCCCTCGCTGTCTCTCCCGGGACTGCTTCCCCTCACTGTCTCACCCGGGACTGCTTCCCCTCTGTCTCACTCAGGACAGCTTCCCCTCGCTGTCTCACCCAGGACTGCTTCCCCTCTGTCTCACCCGGGACTGCTTCCCCTCTGTCTCACCCGGGACCGCTTCCCCTCTGTCTCACCCGGGACTGCTTCCCCTCGCTGTCTCACCCAGGACTGCATCCCCTCTGTCTCACCCGGGACTGCTTCCCCTCGCTGTCTCACCCGGGACTGCTTCCCCTCGCTGTCTCACCCGGGACTGCTTCCCCTCGCTGTCTCACCCAGGACTGCATCCCCTCTGTCTCACCCGGGACTGCTTCCCCTCTGTCTCACCCGGGACCGCTTCCCCTCTGTCTCACCCGGGACTGCTTCCCCTCGCTGTGTCACCTGGGACTGCTTCCCCTCTGTCTCACCCAGGACTGCTTCCCCTCTGTCTCACCCGGGACCGCTTCCCCTCTGTCTCACCCGGGACTGCTTCCCCTCTGTCTCACCCAGGACTGCTTCCCCTCGCTGTCTCACCCGGGACTGCTTCCCCTCACTGTCTCACCCAGGACTGCTTCCCCTCTGTCTCACCCGGGACTGCTTCCCCTCGCTGTCTCACCCGGGACTGCTTCCCCTCTGTCTCACCCGGGACTGCATCCCCTCTGTCTCACCCGGGACTGCTTCCCCTCGCTGTCTCACCCGGGACTGCTTCCCCTCACTGTCTCACCCAGGACTGCTTCCCCTCTGTCTCACCCGGGACTGCTTCCCCTCTGTCTCACCCAGGACTGCTTCCCCTCTGTCCCACCCGGGACTGCTTCCCCTCTGTCTCACCCGGGACTGCTTCGCCTCTGTCTCACCCGGGACTGCTTCGCCTCTGTCTCACCCGGGACTGCTTCCCCTCGCTGTCTCGCCCAGGACTGCTTCCCCTCGCTGTCTCACCCGGGACTGCTTCCCCTCGCTGTCTCACCCGGGACTGCTTCCCCTCGCTGTCTCACCCGGGACTTCATCCCCTCTGTCTCACCCGGGACTTCATCCCCTCTGTCTCACCCGGGACTGCTTCCCCTCTGCTTCACCCGGGACTGCTTCCCCTTGCTGTCTCACCCGGGACTGCTTCCCCTCTGTCTTACCCGGGACTGCTTCCCCTCGCTGTCTCACCCGGGACTGCTTCCCCTCGCTGTCTCACCCGGGACTGCTTCCCCTCACTGTCTCACCCGGGACTGCTTCCCCTCTGTCTCACCCGGGACTGCATCCCCTCTGTCTCACCCGGGACTGCTTCGCCTCTGTCTCACCCGGGACTGCTTTCCCTCGCTGTCTCACCCGGGACTGCATCCCCTCTGTCTCACCCGGGACTGCTTCCCCTCTGTGTCACCCGGGACTGCTTCCCCTCGCTGTCTCACCCGGGACTGTTTCCCCTCGCTGTCTCACCCGGGACTGCTTCCCCTCGCTGTCTCACCCGGGACTTCATCCCCTCTGTCTCACCCGGGACTGCTTCCCCTCTGTCTCACCCGGGACTGCTCCCCCTCTGTCTCACCCGGGACTGCTTCCCCTCGCTGTCTCACCCAGGACTGCTTCCCCTCTGTCTCACCCGGGACGGCTTCCCCTCGCTGTCTCACCCAAGACTGCATCCCCTCTGTCTCACCCGGGACTGCATCCCCTCTGTCTCACCTGGGACTGCTTCCCCTCTGTCTCACCCGGGACTGCTTCCCCTCGCTGTCTCACCCGGGACCGATTCCCCTCGCTGTCTCACCCGGGACTGCTTCCCCTCTGTCTCACCCGGGACTGCTTCCCCTCGCTGTCTCACCCAGGACTGCTTCCCCTCTGTCTCACCCGGGACTGCTTCCCCTCTGTCTCACCCGGGACTGCTTCCCCTCGATGTCTCACCTGGGACTGCTTCCCCTCTGTCTCACCCGGGACTGCTTCCCCTCTGTCTCACCCGGGACTGCTTCCCCTCGCTATCTCACCCAGGACTGCTTCCCCTCTGTCTCACCCGGGACTGCTTCCACTCTGTCTCACCCGGGACTGCTTCCACTCTGTCTCACCCGGGACTGCCTCCCCTCGCTATCTCACCCGGGACTGCTTCCCCTCTGTCTCACCCAGTACTGCTTCCCCTCTGTCTCACCCGGGACTGCTTCCCCTCGCTGTCTCACCCGGGACTGCTTCCCCTCTGTCTCACCCAGGACTGCTTCCCCTCGCTGTCTCACTCAGGACAGCTTCCCCTCGCTGTCTCACCCGGGACTGCTTCCCCTCGATGTCTCACCTGGGACTGCTTCCCCTCTGTCTCACCCGGGACCGATTCCCCTCGCTGTCTCACCCGGGACTGCTTCCCCTCTGTCTCACCCGGGACCGATTCCCCTCGCAGTCTCACCCGGGACTGCTTCCCCTCGCTGTCTCACCCGGGACCGATTCCCCTCGCTGTCTCACCTGGGACTGCTTCCCCTCTGTCTCACCCGGGACTGCATCCCCTCTGTCTCACCCGGGACTGCTTCCCCTCGCTGTCTCACCCGGGACCGCTTCCACTCTGTCTCACCCAGGTCTGCTTCCCCTCTGTCTCACCCGGGACTGCATCCCCTCTGTCTCACCCAGGACTGCTTCCCTCTGTCTCACCCGGGACTGCTTCCCCTCTGCTTCACCCGGGACTGCTTCCCCTTGCTGTCTCACCCGGGACTGCTTCCCCTCTGTCTTCCCCGGGACTGCTTCCCCTCGCTGTCTCACCCAGGACTGCTTCCCCTCGCTCTCTCACCCGGGACTGCTTCCCCTCTGTCTCACCCAGGACTGCTTTCCCTCTGTCTCACCCGGGACTGCATCCCCTCTGTCTCACCCGGGACTGTTTCCCCTCGCTGTCTCTCCCGGGACTGCTTCCCCTCTGTCTCACCCGGGACTGCTTCCCCTCTGTCTCACCCAGGACTGCTTTCCCTCTGTCTCACCCGGGACTGCTTCCCCTCTGTCTCACCCGGGACTGCTTCCCCTCGCTGTCTCACCCAGTACTGCTTCCCCTCGCTGTCTCACCCAGGACTGATTCCCCTCTCTCTCACCTGGCACTGCATCCCCTCTTTCTCACCCGGGACTGCATCTCCTCTGTCTCACCCGGGACGGCTTCCCCTCGCTGTCTCACCCGGGACCGCTTCCCCTCTCTCTCACCCAGGTCTGCTTCCCCTCTGTCTCACCCGGGACTGCTTCCCCTCTGTCTCACCCGGGACTGCTTCCCCTCTGTCTCACCCAGGACTGCTTCCACTCTGTCTCACCCGGGACTGCTTCCCCTCTGTCTCACCCAGGTCTGCTTCCCCTCTGTCTCACCCAGGTCTGCTTCCCCTCTGTCTCACCCGGGACTGCATCCCCTCTGTCTCACGCGGGACTGCTTCCCCTCGCTGTCTCACCCGGGACTGCTTCCCCTCTGTCTCACCCGGGACTGCTTAACCTCGCTGTCTCACCAGGGACTGCTTCCCCTCTGTCTCACCCGGGACTGCTTCCCCTCTGTCTCACCCGGGACTGCTTCCCCTTGCTGTCTCACCCGGGACTGCTTCCCCTCTGTCTCACCCAGGTCTGCTTCCCCTCTGTCTCACCCGGGACTGCTTCCCCTCTGTCTCACCCGGGACTGCTTCCCCTTGCTGTCTCACCCGGGACTGCTTCCCCTCTGTCTCACCCAGGTCTGCTTCCCCTCTGTCTCACCCGGGACTGCTTCCCCTCTGTCTCACCCGGGACTGCTTCCCCTCTGTCTCACCCGGGACTGTTTCCCCTCTGTCTCACCCGGGACTGCATCCCCTCTGTCTCACCCGGGACTGCATCCCCTCTGTCTCACCCAGGACTGCTTCCCCTCGCTGTCTCACCCGGGACTGCTTCCCCTCGATGTCCCACCCGGGACTGCTTCCCCTCGCTGTCTCACCCGGGACTGCTTCCCCTCGCTGTCTCACCCGGGACTGCTTCCCCTCTGTCTCACCCGGGACTGCTTCCCCTCGCTGTCTCACCCGGGACTGCTTCCCCTCTGTCTCACCCGGGACTGCTTCCCCTCGCTGTCTCACCCGGGACTGCTTCCCCTCTGTCTCACCCAGGACTGATTACCCCTCACTGTCTCACCCAGGACTGATTACCCCTCTCTGTCTCACCCGGGACTGCTTCCCCTCTGTCTCACCCGGGACTGCTTCCCCTCGCTG
This sequence comes from Chiloscyllium punctatum, assembly GCF_047496795.1. NCBI lineage: Eukaryota > Metazoa > Chordata > Chondrichthyes > Orectolobiformes > Hemiscylliidae > Chiloscyllium > Chiloscyllium punctatum. Next base: position 178,788,675 of record NC_092739.1, read on the forward strand.
TCTCACCCGGGACTGCTTCCCCTCGCTGTCTAACCCGGGACTGCTTCCCCTCTGTCTCACCCGGGACTGCTTCCCCTCTGTCTCACCCGGGACTGCTTCCCCTCGCTGTCTCACCCGGGACCGCTTCCCCTCTGTCTCACCTGGGACTGCTTCCCCTTGCTGTCTCACCCGGGACTGCTTCCCCTCTGTCTCACCTGGGACTGCTTCCCCTTGCTGTCTCACCCGGGACTGCTTCCCCTCTGTCTCACCCGGGACTGCTTCCCCTCGCTCTGTCACCCGGGACTGCTTCCCCTCGCTGTCTCACCCAGGACTGCTTCCCCTTGCTGTCTCACCCGGGACTGCTTCCTCTCTGTCTCACCCGGGACTGCTTTCCCTCGCTCTCTCACCCGGGACTGCTTCCCCTCTGTCTCACCCAGGACTGCTTCCCCTCTGTCTCACCCGGGACTGCATCCCCTCTGTCTCACCCGGGACTGCTTCCCCTCGCTGTCTCTCCCGGGACTGCTTCCCCTCACTGTCTCACCCGGGACTGCTTCCCCTCTGTCTCACTCAGGACAGCTTCCCCTCGCTGTCTCACCCAGGACTGCTTCCCCTCTGTCTCACCCGGGACTGCTTCCCCTCTGTCTCACCCGGGACCGCTTCCCCTCTGTCTCACCCGGGACTGCTTCCCCTCGCTGTCTCACCCAGGACTGCATCCCCTCTGTCTCACCCGGGACTGCTTCCCCTCGCTGTCTCACCCGGGACTGCTTCCCCTCGCTGTCTCACCCGGGACTGCTTCCCCTCGCTGTCTCACCCAGGACTGCATCCCCTCTGTCTCACCCGGGACTGCTTCCCCTCTGTCTCACCCGGGACCGCTTCCCCTCTGTCTCACCCGGGACTGCTTCCCCTCGCTGTGTCACCTGGGACTGCTTCCCCTCTGTCTCACCCGGGACTGCTTCCCCTCGCTGTCTCACCCGGGACTGCTTCCCCTCTGTCTCACCCGGTACTGCTTCCCCTCTGTCTCACCTGGGACTGCATCCGCTCTGTCTCACCCGGGACCGCTTCCCCTCGATGTCTTACCCGGGACTGCATCCCCTCTGTCTCACCCGGGACTGCTTCCCCTCTGTCTCACCCGGGACTGCTTCCCCTCGCTGTCTCACCCGGGACTGCTTCCCCTCGCTGTCTCACCCGGGACTGCTTCCCCTCGCTATCTCACCCGGGACTGCTTCCCCTCTGACTCACCCGGGACTGCTTCCCCTCTGTATCACCCGGGACTGCTTCCCCTCGCTGTCTCACCCGGGACTGCTTCCCCTCTGTCTCACCCGGGACTGCTTCCCCTCACTGTCTCACCCGGGACTGCTTCCCCTCGCTGTCTCACCCGGGACCGCTTCCCCTCTGTCTCACCCAGAACTGCTTCCCCTCGCTGTCTCACCCGGGACCGCTTCCCCTCTGTCTCACCCAGGTCTGCTTCCCCTCTGTCTCACCCGGGACTGCTTCCCCTCTCTGTCTCACCCGGGACTGCTTCCCCTCTGTCTCACCCGGGACTGCTTCCCCTCTGTCTCACCCGGGACTGCTTCCCCTCTCTGTCTCACCCGGGACTACTTCCCCTCTGTCTCACCCGGGACTACTTCCCCTCTGTCTCACCCAGGACTGATTACCCTCTGTCTCACCCGGGACTGCTTCCCCTCTCTGTCTCACCCGGGACTGCTTCCCCTCTCTGTCTCACCCGGGACTACTTCCCCTCTGTCTCACCCGGGACTACTTCCACTCTGTCTCACCCAGGACTGCTTCCCCTCTCTGTCTCACCCGGGACTACTTCCCCTCTGTCTCTCCCGGGACTGCTTCCCCTCTGTCTCTCCCAGGACTGCTTCCCCTCTGTCTCTCCCGGGACTGCTTCCCCTCTGTCTGTCCCGGGACTGCTTCCCCTCACTGTCTCACCCGGGACTGCTTCCCTTCGCTGTCTCTCCCAGGACTGCTTGTCCTCGCTGTCTCTCCCTGGACTCCTTCCCCTCTGTCTCTCCCGGGACTGCTTCCCCTCTGTCTGTCCCGGGACTGCTTCCCCTCTGTCTCACCCGGGACTGCTTCCCCTCTCTGTCTCACCCGGGACTACTTCCCCTCTGTCTCACCCAGGACTGATTACCCTCTGTCTCACCCGCGACTACTTCACCTCTGTCTCACCCAGGACTGATTACCCCTCACTGTCTCACCCAGGACTGATTACCCTCACTGTCTCACCCAGGACTGATTACCCTTCACTGTCTCACCCAGGACTGAGTACCCTCACTGGCCTCCATTCTAAGCTGCTTTCCCATGGCTCCTGAATTCACCTCTGGGTCTTCCCAGCTCACCCATTCCACTCTGGTTCTGCAAAGTCATTAGTTGAACCAAAAGCAGAAATGTGGAATAAACCGAGAATAACAGAAAGATAACGATTACATCACGGACGGAGCTATGGAGCTCCAGCTGGAGTCTCTTACTCAGCCACCATTTTTCTTGCAGTGAGGTATTTGTTTTGAAAAATTCTTCATATACGAGATATCAGCACTCAATGTCAGAGTTGGGAGAAAAAGGCAAATGCAAATATGCTTAATGCAACCGAACTACAGAGAAGAAACACCAGGAGATTGCTCATGTAATAATGTAATGGTGACTAGCATTCCAGTGTGGCCTCACCTGCACTGCATATATCTGCAGCATAACCTCCCAATGTTTACGCTCCATCTCTCTTGCAATGAAGTACAATATTCCAAGCACCTTTTTTATTTCCTGCTGCACCTGCAACCCAACCTCAGTGCCATGTGCTGCCATATCCACACTCTCCATCAGCAATGCCTCACATTATCTCGGAGATGCCCTACTCCCATTTCATTTTTCGACTCATTCATCATTTTAAGAAGAAACCTTTTCTCTTCCTTTCAGGCAATAATAAATGCAAGTTTCAACAAGTCCGAGATAACACACCCTTTTGGAATCTTACTTCCCTCCCTTACTCCTGACTGCATCTCCTGTCCTAACCTGACTTCTTGTCAGGTATTTTACAGTACCTCTGACCTACTGCAGTCTGATGCTGAATGTTATGTACCCAGTAAAGACTTGTTCTATCCCTCCACACCCCCACGTTAATGAATTTCAGGCGTGACACGCCGCTGAACTCTTCTTCCATTGCCTTTGACTCCCAACCGACCCATTTCTTTGGATAAGTGTCCTGTCCTGGTCCCAACACTCTCCCTTCATCCTGACTCATCAGAACTCCAATGTGCTGTCAACCTGCTCATTGCAAACTGTTGACATGACTCAGCCACCGTAATTTTTCTGCTTCCCTCACCCATTTCAAGCTATCTTCCACATTCACTGACTTCAGTCATGCTCTTCGATCCAACCCTGACTTTGTAATTAAACTTGCTGACAAGTCTCATGCTGTTGTTGTCTGGCGGACTGACGTTGTGGAGGCTGAGCACCAGCTCTCAGATACTTCCTCCTGTCTCCCTATGACTATCGCCCCACTATGGAACAGCAGGCTTTTGTCTTCACAACAGTCACTAATCTCATTTCATCTGGGGATCTCGCCCTCCCACAGCCTCCCAGCTCAGAGTTCTCCAACCTTTTTTAGCCCATTTCTATCTCCTCCCCAAAATCCACAAACAGGATTGCCTGGGCAGTCCCATTCTTTCTGCCTGCTGCTCCCCATGGAGCTTATAACATCCTACCTGGCCTTGATTTTTTTTCTCTCCTTGTCCTGTCCCTTCTCACACACATCTCCAATTCTGGATGTATGTTTGCTCGCTGAGCTGGAAGGTTCATTTTCAGACGTTTCGTCACCATAGTAGGTAATATCTTCAGTGAGCCTCCAGATGAAGCATTGCTGATGACTGCTGGAGAGTCAGAGGTGAAAAGTGTGGCCTGGAAAAGCACAGCAGGTCAGGCAGCATCCAAGGAGCAGGGGAGTCGACATTCCTGATGAAGGGCTTCCTTACATCAAGCTTCCTGTAAGGACTTAATTCTGCTTTCCCAGTTTTTTTGTCACATTTATTCTGACGGTGCCACTTTGCATAGTGGGGCTTCAGGCATATCCATCTTTTTCTTAACCAAAATTCCCAACCACTGTGTTTGACAGGGTCCTCAGCAGTGTCAGAGCCCTTTCCTGCACTTGTTCCCTCGCCACTTGCTTTTCCTCTCACAACAGCAGTAGCGACAGGGAAGTTGTAGACCAGTGAGCCTTGCATTGTGGAAGGGAAATTTTTGGAGAAGATTCTTTGGGACAGAATTTGCTCGCATTGAGAGAATAAGCTTCTGAGGGATGGTCAGCATGGTTTTATATCAGTGAGGTTTTGTCTCACAGACTTGATTAGGATTTCTGAGGAAATGGAAAAGATGATTGATGAGGGTGAGGTGATCAATGTTGTCTCCATGGGCTTTACAAGAGCATTTGACAGGGTCCCTCATGGTAGGCTGGTCCAGAAGGTTCGGTCATGTGGGATTCATAGTGAGTTACCATATTAGATACAAATTCGGCTTCGTCATAGAAGATAGTGATGGGCTGCAGCTAAACTGGAGGGGAACCAATCTCCTCACAGGGAAGTTTAGATGGTGTTACTCTGGAGGGTTTAAACTAGAGTAGCAGGGAGGATGAGAATCAGAGCAGCAGGTCAGTCAGTGGAGGGATTGAGGGGAAGGTCGATGTTTGGACCAATATGTCAGAAAGGAAGGACAGACAGTGACAGGTAAATAAATACAACAGAACTGATGAGTTGAAATGTGTTTATTTCAATGAAATAAGTACCATAGGTAAGGCATTCTCTGGCGACCGACTAACCACAGACATCTACTGCAAACCTACTGACTCCCACAGCTACCTAGACTACACTTCCTCCCAACCTGCTTCCTGTACCATCCCTTATTCCCATTCCTCCTCCTCCACCGCATCTGTTCCCAGGATGATCAATTCCACCTCAGAAAGGCCCAGATGGCTTCCTTCTTCCATGATCGCAACTTGCCTTCCCACGTGGTTGACGATACCCTCCGACACATCTCCTCCACTTCATGTACCACCGTCCTTGAACCTCAGCCCTCCCAACACAACAAGGACAGAACCCTCCGGTCCTCACCTTCCACCTCTGCATACAACACATCCTCCTCCGCCATTTCTGCCACCTCCAAACGGACCTCACCACCAGAGATATATTTCCCTCCCCACCCCTATCAGCGTTCCGGAGAGACCATGCTGTCTGCGACTCCCTTGTCAGGTCCACCCCCCCCCCCCCCCCCCCCCCCCCCACTTCAGCCCACACATCACTCCTGGCACCTTTCCCTGCCACCACAGGAAGTGTAAATCCTGCACTTTCTCAGCTACCTTCCCCCAACCACACCCCCCTCCCATTTATCTCTCAGCCCCAAGCCACAACCCTCATTCCTGATGAGGGGCTTATGCCCAAAATATCGATTCTCCTGCTCCTCGGATGCTGCATGACCTGCTGTGTTTTTCCAGCACCACATTCTCGACTATGATCTCCAGCATAGTCCTCACTTTCTCCTATAGGTAAGGCAGGTGAGTTTAGAGCTTGGGTCAATACATGGGATTGGAGCCATAGAATCAGGAAGTCCGACAGCACGGACACAAGCTCTTTGACCCAAACTGGTCCATACCGACCAAAATATCCATCCATACTAACACTATTTCCCAGCACTTGGTCCATATCCTTCTAAGCCCAAGCCACAACCCTCATTCCTGATAAAGGGCTTTTGCCCGAAACGTCGATTTTGCTGCTCGTTGGATGCTGCCTGAACTGCTGTGCTCTTCCAGCACCACTAATCCAGTATTTGGTTTCCAGCATCTGCAGTCATTGTTTTTACCATATCCTTCTAAACCTTTCCTATCCATGCAATTGTCCAAATGCCTTTTAAATGTTGTTAATGTCCCTGTCTCAACCACTTCTGCTGACGTACCACTGTCTGTGTGAAAAGGTTGCCCCCCAGGTTCCATTTTATTCTTTCCCCTCTAACCTTAACCTGATACCCTCTAGTTCTCGATTCCCCAATCCAGAGAAAAAGACTGAGTGCATTCACCCTATACATGCCTCTTATGACCTTATACACTTCCATAAGACTCCCCCTTAGTCTCCTAAACTCCAAAGAAAAATGTTCCTAACTAGTCCAACCTCTTCATATAACTCAGGCCCTTGAATCCTGGCTACATCCTTATAATTTTCTTCTGTATTGTTTCAAGTTTAATAACATCCTATAGCAAGATTCAAAACTGAACACAATCCTCCAAGTGCAGCTTCACCAACATCCTGTATAACTGCAATATTACTTCCCAACCGCGATACTCAATGCCCTGACCAATGAAGGCCAGTATGCCAAAAGCCTTCACTGCCCTGTCTACCTATGACTTTGCTTTCAGAGAACCATGCACCTGAACCCCATGGTCTCTCTGTTCCAACACACTTCTTAAGGTCCTACCATTCACCATGAAACTCCTACCTTGATTTGACTTTCCAAAATGCAAGACCTCACACTTATCTGTATTAAACTCCATTTGCCACTTCTTGGCCCACCTTCCCAACTAATCAAGGTCCAGCTGCAATTTCTGATAACTTTCTTCACTGTCCATGATGCCACCTATTTTAGTACCATTTGCAAACTTACTAATCATGCCATTCCTCTGCTGTATTGATGAGGTGTTTGTCTGACTGGAGGTCTGTGACCAGTGGTGTTCCACGGGATGGGTGCTGGAACCTCTGTTGTTTGTTAAATATATATAAATTATTTGGATGAAAATGTAAGTGGTTTGATTGGTAATTTATGGGAAGCATGAAGGTTGGTAGAGTTATGGAGAGTGAGGAAATTTGTTGGGGATGCATTGGGATATTGATTGATTGGAGAGTTGAGCAGAGAAATGGACGATGCAGTTTAGTGATTCTGAATAGGTGTGAAGTGATGATACATTGGAATGTCAAATGTAGGAGAATGTATGTAGTAAGGCGGGATATTTAGGAGCATTGATATACAGAGGAATCTTGGGGTGTAGATGCAGAGCTCCTTCAGGATGGCAACACACACGGAGGAGGTGGGGAAAAGGGTACATGGCATGCTTGCCTTCATCGTTCGGGGTATTGAGTATAAAAGTTGACAAGACATATTGCAGTTGTATTAGACATTCATCAGACCATATTGAGAGTATTGTATGCAGTTTTGATCACCATACTGTGGGAGGGGTGTGGAGGCTTTGGATGCAAAAGAGATTAACCAGGATGTTGCCTGAATTGGGGTGCATTAACTATAAGGAGAGGTTGGACACTCTTGGATTAACTAGAGCATTGGAGGTCGGGTGGTGACCTGATGGCAGTGTGAGAGACATGGATGGGATGGATAGTTGGAATCTTTTTTCCCAGGGTGTAAGTGTTGAGTACTGGGGCATGAGCTTGAGGTGAAAGGGGAAATGTTTGGTGGAGATGTGCAAGGAGGGATTTTAACACAGAGGGTGGTGGAAGTGTGCTGCTAGGAGAGGTGGTAGAACCAGACATGTTAGTAAAGATTGAGAGACATTAAGTCAGACATATAAACAGAATAGAGGGATACAAACCGGGCATATGGGATTGGTTTTAAGTGGCATCATAGTCAGTGTGAAACATGATGGGTCATTCCTGTGCTGCCTTCTTCCATGTTTGATTTTCAGCACCATTCATGACTCTTCATATAGTGAAGCAGTCAATGTTGAAATGCAACAAGATCTGGACTTGGGCTGACAAGGGACAAGTAACATTCACACCAAACAAATGCTAAACAATCCAACCATGTGCTGGTGAGAGTAGGGACAGGAGGATTGGGAAAATAAACCAGACGCTGAGGAGATGGTGCAGTGAGCAAGGATTTAAACTTTACATGATTGGGATCTCTTTTAGGGCAAAAGAGACCTGTTCCATTAATGTCCTTCAGGGAAGGAAATCTGCCTTCCTCACCTGATCTGGCCTGCATGTGACTCCAGACTCACAGTAATGTGGTTGGCTGCCTGCTGATTACACCTCATCCCCCCTACCTCTTGCAAAAATGCCATCCCGTATTCCCAATTCCTCCGCCTCTGCCGTATCTGTTCCCAGGAGGGCCAGTTCCACCACAGAACACACCAGATGGCCTCCTTCTTTAGAGACCGCAATTTCCCTTCTCACGTGGTTAAAGATGCCCTCCAACGCATCTCGTCCACATCCCGCACCTCCGCCCTCAGACCCCACCCCTCCAACCGTAACAAGGACAGAACGCCCCTGGTGCTCACCTTCCACCCTACCAACCTTCGCATAAACCAAATCATCCGCTGACATTTCCGCCACCTCCAAACAGACCCCACCACCAGGGATATATTTCCCTCCCCACCCCTTTCCGCCTTCCGCAAAGACCGTTCCCTCCGTGACTACCTGGTCAGGTCCACGCCCCCAAACAACCCACCCTCCAATCCTGGCACTTTCCTCTGCCACCGCAGGAACTGTAAAACCTGCGCCCATACCTCCTCCCTCACCTCTATCCAAGGCCCTAAAGGAGCCTTCCACATCCATCAAAGTTTTACCTGCACATCCACTAATATCATTTATTGTATCCGTTGCTCCCAATGTGGTCTCCTCTACATTGGGGAGACTGGGCACCTCCTAGCAGAGTGCTAGGGACTCTCTGGGACACCCGCACCAATCAACCACACCGCCCCGTGGCCCAACATTTCAACTCTCCCTCCCACTCTGCCAAGGACATGGAGGTCCTGGGCCTCCTTCACCGCCGCTCCCTCACCACCAGACGCCTGGAGGAAGAACGCTTCATCTTCCGCCTCGGAATACTTCAACCCCAGGGCATCAATGTGGACTTCAACTGTTTCCTCATTTCCCCTTCCCCACCTCATCCTAGTTTCAAACTTCCAGCTCAGTTACTGTCCCCTTGACTTGTCCGACCTGCCTATCTTCTTTTCCACCTATCCACTCCACCCTCTCCTCCTTGACCTATCACCTTCATCCCCTCCCCCACTCACCCATTGTACTCTATGCTACTCTCTCCCCACCCCCACCCTCCTCTAGCTTATCTCTCCACGCTTCAGGCTCACTGCCTTTATTCCTGATGAAGGGCTTTTGCCCGAAACGTCGATTTCGAAGCTCCTTGGATGCTGCCTGAACTGCTGTGCTCTTCCAGCACCACTAATCCAGAATCTGGTTTCCAGCATCTGCAGTCATTGTTTTTACCTTGCTGAAATGACCTACCGAGTCAGCCAGGTGGCTAGGGACAGGCAATAAATACTGGCAAGCCAATGACACCCAAATCATATAAGTGAATAAAAGAAACATTTGCCTTTCCTCTTACCTACCAAACATGTTTATTAAATTTTTTATGATTTATGCACAAAGATTCAGATGAATAATTAAATCATTAATAAGAGGCCAAGATTTTAAAGTGAAGGGCAGGAGGTTTAGAGGGAAATTGAGGAAAGACTTTGCCATCTGGAGGATGGTGAGGGGATGGAATGCATGGCCTGCAAGGGGACTTAAGGTGGGGTACCTCACATAAAATGTATTTGGATGAGCACTGGGCTGTGGGCCTAGAGCAGGAAAGTGTGACTCGTGCAGGTAGCAGTACCTGGGACTTTGATGTTGTGGCCATTTCAGAGACATGGATAGAGCAGGGACAGGAATGGTTGTTACAGGTTCCGGGGTTTCGATACTTCAGTAAGGACATGGAAGGTAGTAAGAGAGGGGGAGGTGTGGCATTGATAGTCAAGGACAGTGTTATGGTGGTAGAAAGGACGTTTGATGAGGAGTAGTCGACTGAGGTAATATGGGCTGAGGTTAGAAACTGGGAAGGAGAGGCCACCCTATTGGGAATTTTCCATGGGCCTCCGAATTGTTCCAGAGATGTAGAGGAAAGGATTGCAAAGGTGATTCTAGATAGGAACGAAAGTAACAGGGTAGTTGTTATGAGGTATTTTAACTTTCCTAATACTGACTGGAAACGTTGAGGACCTTAGATGGGTCAGTTTTTGTCCAACGTGTGCAGGATGGATTCCTGAAACCGAATGTAGATTGGCCACAAGAGGCGAGGCCACATTGGACCTGGTATTGGGTAATGAACCAAACCAGGTGTTACATTTGGATGTAGATGAGCACTTTGGTGATAGTGACCACAATTTGGTTACATTTACTTTAGCGATAGGAACAAATAGGTATATACCTCAGGGCAACAGTTATAGTTGGGGAAAAGGCAAATGTGATGCGATTAGGCAAGATTTAAGCTGCATTGGATGGAAAAGGAAACTGCAGGGGGTGGGCACAATTGAAATGTGGAGCTTGTTCAAGGAACAGCTGCTATGTATCCTTGATAAGAATGTACCTGTCAGGCAGGGAGGAAGTGGTCTCGTGAGGGAGACGTGGTTTACTGAAGAAGTCGAATGTCTTGTCAAGAGGAAGAAGGAGGCTTCTGTAAAAATGAGATGTGAACACTCAGTTAGGGCACTTAAGTGTTACAACTTAGCCAGGAAGGACCTAAAGAGAGAGCTAAGAAGAGCCAGGAGGCGACATGAGAATTCTTTGGTAGGTAGGATGAAGGAAAACCCCAAAGCTTTCTATAGGCTTGTCAGGAATAAAAAAATGACTAGAGTAAGATGAGGGACTGTCAAGGACAGAAGTGGGAAGTTGTGCATGGAGTCTGAAGAGATAGGAGAGGAGCTAAATGAATATTGTTCATCACTATTCACACAGAAAAAAGACAATGTTGTCGAGGAGAATACTGAGATAACAGGCTATTAGACTCGACAGGATTGAGGTTCATAAGGAGGAGGGGTTAGCAATTCTGGAAAATGTGAAAATAGATAAGTTCCCTGGGCTGGATGGGCCTTATCCTAGGATTCTCTGGGAAGCCAGGGAGGAGATAGCGGAGTCTTTGGCTTTGATCTTTATGTCATCATTGTCTTCAGGAATAGTGCCAGCCGACTGGAGGATAGCAAATGTTATCCCCTTGTTCAAGAAGGTGGGTAGAGACAACCCTGGAAATATAGACCAGTGAGCCTTACTTTGGTTGTGGGTAAAGTGTTGGAAAGGATTATAAGAGATAGGATTTATAATCATCTAGAAAGGAATAATATAATTAGGGATAGTCAACATGGTTTTGTGAAGGGTAGGTCATGCCTTACAAACGTTATTGAGTTATTTGAGAAGGTGACCAAACAGATGGATGAGGGTAAAGCGGTTGATGTGGTGTATATGGATTTCAGTAAGGTGTTTGATAAGGTTCCCCATGGTAGGCTGTTGCAGAAAATACAGAGGAATGGGATTGAGGGTGATTTCTCAGTTTGGATCAGAAATTGGCTAGCTGAAAGAAGACACATCCTGGAATTCAGTTAATAGTGGTGTACCGCAAGGATCTGTTTTGGGGCCACTGCTGTTTGTCATTTTTATATATGACCTAGATGAGAACGTAGGAGGATGGGTTAGTAAATTTCCGGATGACACTAAAGTCGGTGGAGTTGTGGACAGTGTGGAGGACGTTGCATGTTACAGAGGGACATAGATAAGCTGCAGAAATGGGCTGAGAGGTGGCAAATGGAGTTTTATGTGGAAAAGTGTGAAGTGATTCACTTTGGAAGGAGTAACAGGAATACAGATTACTGAGTTAATGGTAAGATTCTTGGTAGTGTGGATAAGCAGAGAGATCTCAGTGCTCATGTGCATGCGTCTCTGAAAGTTGCCAGTTTGCTAGGTTTGTTAAGAAGGTGTATGGTGTGTTAGCTTTTATCGGTAGAGGGATTGAGTTTCAGAACCATGAGGTCATGCTGCAGTTGTACAAACTCTAGTGCAACTGCATTTGGAATATTGCGTAAAGTTCTGGTTGCCACATTATAGGAAGGATGTGGAAGGCACGGAAAGGATACAGAGGAGATTTAACAGAATGTTGCTGGTATGGAAGGTCTTATGAAGAAAGGCTGAGGGGCTTGAAGCTGTTTTTGTTGGAGAGGAGAAGGTTAAAGAGTGACTTAATAGAGACATACAAGATGATCAGAGGGTTAGATAGGGTGGACAGTGAGACCCTTTTTCCTTGGAGGGTGATGGGGGCTAGCACGAGGGGACACAGCTTTAAATTGAGGGATGATAGATATCGGACAGATGTCAGAGGTAGGTTCTTTACTCAGAGAGTAGTAAGGGCATGGAATGTCCTGCCTGCAACAGTGGTAGATTTGCCAACGTTAAGGGTATTTAAATGTCATTGGATAAATTTATGGTTGATAATGAAATAGTGTTGGTTGGATGGGCTTCAGATTGGTTTTACAGGTTGGTGCAACATCAAGGGCCGAAAGGCCTGTACTGTGCTGTAATGTTGTATGCTGTATGTTCTATAAGCAATTTGATGGGCTGAAAGGCCTCTTTGTACTATATTATGATCCCATAACTTGTCCCAAAAGCTTTTGTTCTGTCCCTTTCTTCAGTCCCTCAAAAAACCATTTACCCCATTATTTTCTCTTAAATGTTTTGTCCTCTGATAGTTGTGTTTCTTCCCTCGACTCCTATTGTCCATCAATTAGTCATGATTAGATTAGATTCCTTACAGTATGGAAGCAGGATCTTTGGCCCAACAAGTCCACACCAACCCACCGAAGAGCAACCCACCCAGACCCAATCCCAATATTTCCCTCTGACTAATGCATCCAACACTATGGGCAAATGTGCATGGCCAATTCACCTGGCCTGCACATCTTTGGATTGTGGGAGGAAACCCATGCAGACAGAGGGAGAACGTACAAACTCTACACTGTCGCCGAAGGTGGGAATCAAACCTGGATCCCTGGCGCTGTGAGGCAGCAGTGCTAACCACTGAGCCACCATGCTGCCAGTCATCTTGGAATGCTGCTAGTGTCTGCTACTCTGAAGACTGATGCAAATTATTTATTTCAACTTAGCTGCCATTTCATCATTCCCCATTATTATTTCCCCAGTTTCGTTCTCTGAGGGGCCAATGTAAATTTTTGTCTCTCTCTTCATCGCTATGTATTTAAAGAAGTTCCCGCTATCTCTCTTGATACTACTTGCAAGCTTACCCTCCAAGTTTATTTTCTCTCTTATTTTGGGTGTGTTTTTTAAGTTTTTAAAACTTTGTCAGTCTAAAGTCATAAAGTCACAATGTGGGAGCAAATGCATTGGTCCAACTCATCCACACCAACCAGGATTCCCAAACTAAACTGGTCCCACTTGCCTGCAGTTGGTCCATTTCCCTCTGAACCTGATCTGTTCATATATCTGTCCAACTGTCTTGTAAATATTGGAACTGCACCTGCACCCAGCATTTTCTTTCGTAGTTCATTTCACAGATGAACCATTTTCTCTGATGAAGTTGCTCTTCATATCCTTTGTAAACCTTTCTCCTCTCACCTTAAAATATAACTGCTAATTTTGAACTCACCCACCTTAGGGAAAGTACCTTTGCTACTTAGCTATGCCCCTCGTGATTGTATAAACCTCTGTAAGGTCACCCCTCAAACTCCTGTGCTCCAGTGAAAAAAGTCTATCTGGTCTCTCCTTATAACTCAGACCTTCTCGTCTTGGCAACATCTTGGTAAATATTTTTTGCACTCTCTCCAATTTAATAATATCTTTCTTGAAGCAGGGTGACCAGTACTGTACACAGTAGTTCACATTTGTACAACTGCAACATGATGATCCAACTCCTGTACTCAATGGTCTAAGCAGTGAAGGCAAGCATGCTAAACACTTTTTAACAGCCCTAACTACATGTGATGCAATTTTCAAGGAACTTTAGAGCATAGAGCATAGAACAATACAGAATTTTGTACCTGCACTCCTAGGTTTCGCTGTTTAACAACACGATCCAGGTCCCTGCCATTAATTGTATAAGTGCTGCACTTGTTTATTTTTACAAAATGCAATATCTGGCATTTATCCAAATTAAACTCCACCTGCCACTCCTTGAACCATTGGTCCAATTGATCAAGATCCTTTTGTAATCTTAGATAACTTTCTATACTGTCCACCACACGAACTATTTTGGCATCAACTGTAAACCAATAACTGTGCCTCCAAATCATTTATATAATGATGCACTCCATCTGCTTTTCATTTTGCTTTTTTGTTCTCTCTTCTATTTTATTTATCTCTTGGTGAAGACCCCAGTTGCGCGGACACAGCATCAGTTGTGAGTGGGCCCAGCAGTATGGATTCGTGGCAGCAACATCAGAGGTTGCTTTGGGTTCCCGGTGGCTTCTGCATCATGAGGCAGTCCTAGTGCCGACTTATGGCTGGCTGCTGCAATGGAGGCAAAGTTGGGTTCCCCAGTGGTGTCTACATCCAATGCAGATTCATGGAGGCAGCAGTGGAGGTGTGTACAAGTCCTGGCGGCATCAGCAATGGCCTACGTCAGCGAGGTGGGCCCAAAGTGAACTCGGTGGTGACAGAATTGAGTTTAGGTTGGTTTGGTTCCTGCCAACATCAGTAAAGTCTACGTTGACAAGGTCCAGCAGAGACTCATGGTGGTGAGGGCATTGTTGGAGGGAAGATGGCACCAAAGAGTGGGAAACCTTCATTCCAGAAATGGTGGTATGCTGAAGGGGACTCGTGCCTGGCCACTATGATGGAGCCCATAGCCCATAATGGAGCACTTAACAAGAAGGATTGTAAAGTTGGACATGTCGTTTATTTTCTAAGTTTTCTGCCTTTATATTGTGTTTTGGGTTTTTTTTGTGTCATAGGATGGTGCCAGAGAGTGGCGACTCTATACAACAGTTTTCACTGTATTAAGTAACAAGATACACATGACAATAAATAAATAATTCAAATATATCAATGACAAACAACAGTGAACCCAGCACACCACTGGTCACAAGCCTCCAGTCTGAAAAACAACCCTGTTTCCTCCAGTCAAGGCAATTTTGTATCCAATTGGCGAGCTCTCACTGGCTCCCATGTGATCTAACTTTACAAACCAGTCTCCCAATCTCTTACTTGTCACTAATCTTTGCCACATTGTATGTTTCTTCTTGCAATCCTGTGCTATCATTAACTTCCCTGGTCAACCGTTGTTGACCTATTGCCTTTCTCAAATTCATCTTTCACTGGGATATACCTTTGCTGTGAGCCATGAACTTTGTTCTTAAACACCTGCCACTTTTCCTCAGTCGTGAGACTTTGCAGACTGTAGTACCAGAAAACAATGAGTCATCAAGGAGACTGGTGTGTGAAAACAATGAGATTTTGTTGGGTGTGAGACAATAGACATGATGTGGAGATGCCAGTGTTAGACTGGGGTGGACAAAGTTAAAAATCACACAATATCAGGTTATAGTCCAACAGGTTTATTTAGAAGTACAAGCTTTTGGGGTATAGCCCCTTTTGTTGGGTAGCTCGTTTGACATGGGATGGTGTAGAATATAGTGATCATCCCCAGTGAGTAGGTTGTGAAAATATTTGAGTCTTTGAGGAGACATGGGATTTTGAAAAGGGTCAAACATCAGCGAGATGCTGAGCTGAGCTGGCCAGTGAATCGTCCAGAGATCAACCATAATGTTATTCAATAGCAAAGCGAGCCCGAATGGTCGAATAGCCTACTTCTGCCCTTCTTTTGTTTTCTCCTATAGTACAGAGTCTGGCAGAGTCCCTTCAAGAAGATTTGATGGACAGTAGTTAATTAGGCAAAGGTGCTGGAGATCAGAGTCCAGAGTGTGGTGCTGGAAAAGCACAGCAGGTCAGGCAGCATCCAAGGAGCAGGAGAAAGTCCTTCATCAGGAATTCTGAATGAACCATCATTCCTAATGATCCCTGCCCCTGGGATGCTGCCTGGACCTGCTGCGCTTTTCCAGCACCACACTCTGGCTCATTGCCGATTGACTGGATTGGCTGTTGCTGATTGGCTGGGCTGTACCTCGGGCCGCTGCTGGTTGGCGAGGAAGTTGCTGGGTCGCTCGGTTTGATTGGTTCGGCTCCCCATATCACGTGACCGTGCGCGTGCGGAGCTTTGGCCCAACAGTGGGCGGAGCAGAATTGGCGGCAAAACCGATTCAAACGGCATCGCGCGAGAGCCGGCGGTTACTGATAGGAACGTCAGAGAGAGAGAGAGAGAGAGAGAGAGGGATAGAGGGATAGATATACATACACAAAGAGAGAAAGGGATAGAGAGACACAGAGATAGATAGATAGATAGATACAAAGAGAAAGAGAGGGATAGACACAGAGAGATAGATAGATAGAGATACACACACAAAGAGAAAGAGAGGGACAGAGAGAGAGAGAGAGATAGATACACACACACACACACACACACACACACACACACAGAGAAAGAGAGGGATAGAGAGACACACACAGAGAGAGGGATAGAGATAGAGATAGAGATAGATAGATAGATAGAGATACACACACAGAGAGAAAAAGAAAGAGAGGGATAGAGAGACACAGAGAGAGAGATAGAAGTAGAGAGAGAGATAGATAGATACACAGAGAAAGAGGGATAGAGAGACACAGACAGAGAGAGAGAAAGAAAGAAAGAGAGAGCGAGGGATAGAAGTAGAGAGAGAGAGAGAGAGACAGAAAGGAAAAAAAAGGACAAATAAATAGAGACAGTAAGGTGGGGGGAAGAATTAGACATAGAAAGAGAAATATAGAGGGAACTGATAAAGGAAGATCAAATAACACATCTACATAACGAGAGAGAGAGGCTAAAATAGGGAGGACTGGATATGTGTTTAGAAATACTCCGGGCAAAGGAAGGACAGAGAGGGAGAGCAAGATAGAAGTTAGAAAGATAGATAGAGGGCACGGGCAAACCAGAGAAAGAAAGACAGAAGAGATACAAACAGGTGGAGCAAAGGAGAGATACTGATAAAAGGAGAGGACCTACACATAGAGGGAGGTGGGAGAAAGATTGAGAGAGGTGAGAGATAGATGGGGGTATAAGGGGAAGAGAATGACCATTTTCACTGACTGAATGAAAGGAATGAGGGAATGTAAATCAGTGTTAGAAAGGAAGATGGAAATGGGGATAGCAAGAGGGATATATATAGTGAAAAAAGCCAAAAAGGTATAATCTACTTTGGGGGAAAAAAGGGTGATAGTTTAAAGGGTAGTGAACAGAGAGAAAAGGATTTGTGGAGGAGTGGGGGATTGTAAGAGATTAATAGAGAACATTAACAATACAGGGATTAAAGATCAGTAGAAGATCCAGCTGGAGGGACATATGTAAACAGGGTGTTTATGAAGACAGCATCAGGAAGATGGGAAAGATGCAGATTCAAGGGGATATAATTCGAGACATGTAGAGATAAAAAAAAAGGGAATATTGATATAATAAAGAAAAAGGAACCTAGAAAGAGATCGAGGGGCGAAATAAACAGGAATAGTGACTGGAAGGAGAGATTAAAAACAGATGGGCTAAGGGAACAGAACTGAATGAAAAATGAAGAAAAAATACAGGAATTAAGAGAACAGTACCAATGTTAAGTTGGGAAAAAGCAAAGAAGAAGCAAGATGAAACAAGACCAAACTGAGTAGGAAAAGGAAATCTCACAAAAGGAAGTAGGACAGAGAGCAACTAATGACCTGGGAAGACTCAAGTTCTTCGGGTTACCTTAACAGTCTCAAATGTTTATTAGAGGTATCATTGTGATTTTAGGGATTTGGTCCCAAGTAGTAATCTCACCACCTCTAAATAAAGACACCATTGCTGAAGATTCAATTCCAAGGCAAAAGAAAGTGTTTAAATCTGCATCCGATCTGAAAATACCAAATAGGTTCCCAGGGACAGAGGTATTTCCTGATCTTCAGAATATCCAAAATGGATATCAGACACCACCAGGTAAAAGGAAACAATGTTACCCATTTTAACTTTATTGGGAAATAGCAAATTAACTTATTTTATCCCCATCAGTCAAAATGGTTGGAGAAGCAATGCTGTTAAGGATGAAATCTGGGATTTTGACTCAGCGACAGTGAAAGAATGATGATTTGTTTCCAAAACAGGATGGTGAATGGCTGAGAGGGGAAGCCTAAAGGTGGTGTAGTTCTGAGGCATCTGCTGCTCCCTGGAAGTGGTTGTGAGTGTCAAAGGTGCTGACTGAGGATCTTTGCTGAATCTCTGCAGTGTACTTTGTAGATAGTATGCACTGCTGCTACTGAACATCAGTGGTGGGGACAATGGATGTTTGAGGATGTCTGTTTGAGGAAACAAAGTGGGCTGTTTTGTTTTGAATGGTGTCAAGCATTTTGGGTGTTATTGGAGCTGTATCTATCCAGACAAGAGGGGAGAATTCTATGTCCTGACTTGTGCCTTGCAGAAGGTGGACAGGCTTTGGGGAGTCAGGAGGTGACTTACATGCTGTAGGATTTTAAGTCTCTGACTTGCTCCTTTTGCCACTGTGCTTATATGACTAGTCTAGTCGAGTTTCTAGTCAATGGTAGCCCCCAGGATAGTAGGAGGTTAATAATGGTAATTCCATTGAACGTCAAGTGACAATGCTTAGATTGTCTTGTTGGAAATGCCTGGTAGATGTGAGTGGGCCTGGCGGACCCCAAACTGAGCGTCACTGTGCAGATGCTGCTTGATAGTACTTTGATATGACACCTTCCTTCACTTTACTGATGATCAAGAGTAGACTAATGGGGTGGTAATTGGCTGGTTTGCATCTGTCCTGCTTTTTGTGTGTAGGACAATTCTCCACATTCAGGTGGATGCCAGCATGTAGATGTACCGGAGCAGCTCGGCGAGGTGTTTCCAGCAAGTTATGTAGCCCAGATGTCACAATGTGAAAGGACTACAGCAACAGAGAGACAGGGGCTGTATGTACAGATATTTTTGAAGGTACTTAGAGAATTTAAAAAAGGCATTGTAGAACCTGTTACTTTCTGATTTGATGATTAGAATACAAGATCCAGAGGTGATGCTGAGACTTTTTAAAATTCAGATTAAGAACATACAAAGCAGGAGTTGGACATTTGGCTCCTCAAGCCTAACTTGTCGTTCATCATGGTCATGGCTGACCTGCCCAGTCCTCAACTCCTCTTTCATGCCAGTTCTTTGTATCCCCAATTTACCAATATTTAAATATCTATTTCTTTTAAATATTTTCAGTGATAGAGCCTCCACAACTCTCTAGGATCGAGAATTCCATACATTTACAACTCTCTGTAAGAGGAAATTCCTTTGCATTACAGTTTTAAGTGAAAGTAATCTTACTCTACATTAATCTATCCCTGTTCGAGATGTCCCCATGACTGAAAACATCTGTTCCGCTGACTATCCTCCTCATAGTTTTCTATACTCCTGCTTTCTCCCCTTACGCTTTGATCATTTTAGCCCAAAGAACTTCTGCCAGGTCATTCAATGTTTTTGCTTCAACAACTTTCTGTAGCAGAGAATTACACAAGCTCGCCACTCTGAGTGAAGAATATTTCTCTTCATCTCAATCCAAAATGGCCTAACCCCTATCATTAAATTGTGATGCCTGATTCTTGGCTCCCTGATGATCAGGAACATTCTCCTATGCATGCCCTGTCTAGTCTTGTTATAATTTTAAAGATCACTTATTTTTCAAAGCTCCAGTGAATACAGTCTGAATGGATCTAGTGTCTTTTCATATATATTAAGGGGAGGTGATGACCAAGTGACATTATCACTGCACAGTTAATTTCGAGACCAGAGTAATGGTCTGGGGACTAAGGTTTGAATCCCGCTATGGCAGATGTTGGAATTTGAATTCAATAAAAATCTGGACTTAAGCACCTAAGGATGACCATGAAACAATTGTCAACTGTCAGAAAAGTCCATCTGTTCACTGAAGTCCTTGAGGGAAGGAATGTGTCATCCTTACCTGGTCCAGGCTAGATGTGATTCCAGACCTACAGCAATCTGGGTGACTCTTAACTTCACTCTGGGTAAATGTAGATGGGCAATAAATGCTGACCTAACCAGCAATGCTCTCATCGTGTGAATGAATTCTTAGAAGAAACAAACTAGCTACAGTCTTGTGTATAGGAACTGTTCCAGAATTTAAAATCTTGAAAGATGACCACTGATGTATCCCACTATTTCTCAGGCCATTTCCCTAACCTCATTAATTTTTATTCTTCTAAATTCTAATTAATAAAGGCCTAACCTGTTTAGCCATTCTGATAAATCAATCCCAGGAACCAGCGTAGTGAATCTCTTTTTGTTATCTGTCTCCAGTCCCAGTACATCCTTTCTTAAATATGCACATTAAATCTGTAGACATTACTTCACGTGTGGCCTCAACAATATCCTGTTCAGTTACAACAAGACTATCTTGTTTTTAACTACTTTTCTAATCCTACTTGTTCAGAGATGTTATTACACGCCTCTGGAGCAAGTGGGACTTGAATCTGTGCCCCTCAGCTCCGAGGTCAGGATACTGCCACAAGAACCTCACTTTCCTGTTTTAAAATACCTATTGCCGAACAATGTTAGTCCAATATTTGGTTTGCCACCTTATTTGCTGAACCTGCATGTTAATGTACCATGTTTTATGCTCAAGTATACTCAGAATCCTCTTTTTATTTTGTAAATATATTTATTAGCAAGTTGCAAATGTTTTTAACTTTACAAGCATATAAAATTATTGAAAAGTACGATCAGTAACAAACATCAGTATAATGAAAAAAACACAAGTTACAATACAACTACTGTCTACTAACTACTAACCTACCCTAAAATACAAAACAAACCTTAGCACTTTGCAAAGCAACACCAATCAATAAGTAAATAATAAATAGATCAAAGAAAAAAGAAAGAAAAGCAAAAGAAAACACAAAAACCTCACAAAATACAAAACAGCTATGCTTGGTGCAAAGCTCACAAACAAAACAACCGGAGCATTGTATATATACCCAGATTAACTCAGGAGACCCCTTGACAAACCTAACCACCCTGGTTAAACAAATGCCCTAGTTAAGATAGCCGACAAATCTACATCCAAATAACTCAAGTAGGGCTGCCATGTCTGTAAAAATGGTCCGTTGTGTGGTGCACCCTGTCGGTGAAAAAAATCCAAGGGAATGTGCTCATTAATTAATTTCCATCATCCCAGCAAGCTTGGCGGGTTCTCAGACACCCAGTTAATCAGAATATTCTTCCGTGAACAGTATTCAGGAATATGAAATAGTTTCTTCCCATGCCCGTCTATAGTTGGTAAATTCGGTAGACCTAAGAGGAGAGAGATTGGGTCTACTTTAACTTCAGTCCTCAATATCCTCCATATCGCTCCTGCCACAATGCTCCAATAAACATGGAGTGTTGTGGCATGTCCAGAAGCAATGGACATTATTAAAATAAGCAACACTTATTTTACATTTGGGCAGATTGGAGATGCCCCTTTTTTAAACTTCGCCAGATGGTCCAGTGCCAGATGAACCTTGAGATCTTTCGAGTATTCTCCCATATGTTCTCCCATGTTTCAGAAGAGATCTCCACTCCCAGCTCTTGCTCCCACACCTCACATAACCAGGTATTAGCCTGCCAGGCCCTGCCACCCAGTAGGTGATAGAGGGCATTAACCGAAAGGGTGCTTATGGAACGTAGCAACAACCTCTCTGTATCGGGATTATAGGGCTTACTGAGAAGTGTAGTCTTCTTCTGAATGAAACCCCTAACCTGAAAAAACGGAAAAGATCTCTGCTGGGCAATCTATATTTGCGGCTCAGTTGCCCACAAGACATTATAACCTCCCTCTCAAACAAGTCTCTCAAACTGGAAACTCCTCTCACTGCCCATAGTTTGAACCCTGAGTCCATCATCCCTGGTCGGAACCCTGGCATGCCAACTATAGGCGTAAGTGGCGAAGTCTTGGATCAGCAACCCTGACTCTGACGCATCGCCCTCCATGCTCTGACTGTTCCAATGACAATGGGGTTTCGGCAGTTGTCCATAACTGTCCTCATCTTATCCATGAACAGCAGGTTAAAAAGAGGGCCATGTTGCGTTTGGATCATTACCTTCCCAATCACAGACAAAGGACAGCAGGGAACTCAATTGATACCTCCTGATGTCTGAGAAATCAACTTCTCCCCTTCTTTGAGGTAACTGCAATTTTGTAAGTTTGATAAGGGGTGCTTACGATGCCAGACGAAGGGCAGGAACTTTGGCAGCCAGCTTTCAAAGAAGCTGACTGGCTGCTCACCTTCCGGGAGCCCAACAATTCGAAGATTTATCCTCTGACCTCAATTTTCGAGGTCGTCGATATGTTCTTGCAGGGCCCGCATCCCTCACTCCAGCCCCCGGATCCGACTGCATAAGGACTCCATTGCCACTTCCAAGGCCTTAGTTTGACCCTCCACCTCTTCCAGCCACTTCCTGAGGCCCTGGATCTCCCACTCATGCTTCTGCAGCATGAATGCAATGGATTGGACCTGGGCATGAATCTCCCCACGGATCTCCTCCATCGCTGCCCCAACCTTTGAGGTAAGTCTCTCCATCGCCGCAGCCAATTCCTGTGAGTCTGTCAGGTCCACAGGGGGGTCAGGAGAGGCTGCTGCTGCTGCAGTCTCTGGTGTTGTAGGTCCTGCAGGGGAGTGTCCTCCCTGCTGCTGTTTGCTTGTTCCTTTTCCCTTTGGCATCCTTCCCACTCCCAAATATTAACAAGTATGTGTTCTGTAAGGTTTTAAACTAATAATTCCACCACATAAGTTGGCTAGGGATGGCAAAAAAACACTAGTATGCCTCGGCTGTTAGGCAGAGCTGTCCACAGCAGTACTACAGAATCACCACAATCTTGCCGAGTCCCCCAGAATCTCTTTGTTGTACTCTTTTGAAGTCTCACTCCGTTTTTCAATCCATGTGAATTTATTCTTTATTCATTCATGGGATGAGGGCATTGCTGGCTAGCTCAGCATTTATTGCCCATTCCTAATTGCTAAGTGGGCAGTTAAGAGTCCACCATGTTGCTGTAGGCCTGGAGTCACATGGAGGCCAGACATGGTAAGGATTGCAGTTTCCTTCCCAAATGAACATTATTGAACCAGATGAGCTTTTACAATAATTGACAATAGAGTAATGGTCATCATTAGTCTCTTAATTCCAGTCTTTTTTAATTGAATTCAAATTCTACCATCTGCTGTGGCAGGATTTGAACTCAGGTCCTCAGAACATTACCTGGGACCCTAGATTAACAGTCCAGCAATAATACCAATAGGCCACTGCCTCCTAATATATGTACAATATGGATGTAAATTTGCTCGCTGAGCTGGAAGGTTCATTTTCAGATGTTTTGTCACCATACTAGGTAACATCATCAGTGAGGTAAAAACAATGACTTCAGATGCTGAAAATCAAATACTGGATTAGTGGTGCTGGAAGAGCACAGCAGTTCAGGCAGCATCCAACGAGCAGCGAAATCAACGTTTTGGGCAAAAGCCCTTCATCAGGAATAAAGGCAGTGAGCCTGAAGCATGGAGAGATAAGCTAGAGGAGGGTGGGGGTGGGGAGAGAGTAGCATAGAGTACAATGGGTGAGTGGGGGAGGAGATGAAGGTGATAGGTCAGAGAGGAGAGGGTGGAGTGAATAGGTGGAAAAGAAGATAGGCAGGTCGGACAAGTCAAGGAGACAGTAACTGAGCTGGAAGTTTGAAACTAGGATGAGGTGGGGGAAGGGGAAATGAGGAAGCTGTTGAAGTCCACATTGATGCCCTGGGGTTGAAGTGTTCCGAGGTGGAAGATGAGGCGTTCTTCCTCCAGGCGTCTGGTGGTGAGGGAGCGGCGGTGAAGGAGGCCCAGGACCTCCATGTCCTCGGCAGAGTGGGAGGGGGAGTTGAAATGTTGGGCCACGGGGCGGTTTAGTTGATTGGTGCGGGTGTCTCGGAGATGTTCCCTAAAGCGCTCTGCTAGGAGGCGCCCAGTCTCCCCAATGTAGAGGAGACCACATCGGGAGCAACGGATACAATAAATGATATTGGTGGATGTGCAGGTGAAACTTTGGATGTGGAAGGCTTCTTTAGGGCCTTGGATAGAGGTGAGGGAGGAGGTGTGGGCACAGGTTTTACAGTTCCTGCGGTGGCAGGGAAAAGTGCCAGAATGGGAGGGTAGGTCGTAGGGGGGTGTGGACCTGACCAGGTAGTCACGGAGGGAACGGTCTTTGCGGAAGACGGAAAGGGGTGGGGAGGGAAATATATCCCTGGTGGTGGGGTCTTTTTGGAGGTGGCGGTTGAGGAGGTTGAGCAATTCATCAACTTCACCAACACATTCCACCCTGACCTTAAATTTACCTGGACTATCTCTGACACCTCGCTCCCCTTCCTGGACCTCTCCATCTCCATTAGTGACGACCGACTTGACACTGACATTTTATACAAACCCACTGACTCCCATAGCTACCTGGATTACACCTCTTCCCACCCTATCTCTTGCAAAAATGCCATCCCGTATTCCCAATTTCTCCGCCTCCGCCGTATCTGCTCCCAGGAGGACCAGTTCCACCATAGGACACACCAGATGGCCTCCTTCTTTAGAGACCGCAATTTCCCTTCCCACATGGTTAAAGATGCCCTCCAACGCATCTCGTCCACATCCCGCACCTCCGCCCTCAGACCCCACCCCTCCAACCGTAACAAGGACAGAACGCCCCTGGTGCTCACCTTCCACCCTACAAACCTTCGCATCAACCAAATCATCCACCGACATTTCCGCCACCTCCAAAAAGACCCCACCACCAGGGATATATTTCCCTCCCCACCCCTTTCCGCCTTCCGCAAAGACCGTTCCCTCCGTGACTACCTGGTCAGGTCCACAACCCCCTACGACCCACCCTCCCATTCTGGCACTTTCCCCTGCCACCGCAGGAACTGTAAAACCTGTGCCCACACCTCCTCCCTCACCTCTATCCAAGGCCCTAAAGGAGCCTTCCACATCCATCAAAGTTTCACCTGCACATCCACCAATATCATTTATTGTATCCGTTGCTCCCGATGTGGTCTCCTCTACATTGGGGAGACTGGGCGCCTCCTAGCAGAGCGCTTTAGGGAACATCTCCGAGACACCCGCACCAATCAACCAAACCGCCCCGTAGCCCAACATTTCAACTCCCCCTCCCACTCTGCAGCGGACATGGAGGTCCTGGGCCTCCTTCACCGCTGCTCCCTCACCACCAGATGCCTGGAGGAAGAACGCCTCATCTTCCACCTCGGAACACTTCAACCCCAGGGCATCAATGTGGACTTCAACAGCTTCCTCATTTCCCCTTCCCCCACCTCATCCTAGTTTCAAACTTCCAGCTCAGTTACTGTCTCCTTGACTTGTCCAACCTGCCTATCTTCTTTTCCACCTATCCACTCCACCCTCTCCTCCTTGACCTATCACCTTCATCTCCTCCCCCACTCACCCATTGTACTCTATGCTACTCTCTCCCCACCCCCACCCTCCTCTAGCTTATCTTTCCACGCTTCAGGCTCACTGCCTTTATTCCTGATGAAGGGCTTTTGCCCGAAAAGTTGATTTCGCTGCTCGTTGGATGCTCTTCCAGCATCACTAATCCAGTATAACATCATCAGTGAGCCTCCAGTGAAGCACTGGTATTAGTGATGTGTTTCGGTTTCCTTGGGTTGGTGGAGCAGAGTAAAGTGGGTCCAAGTCAATGTGTTTATTGATAGAGTTCTGGTTGGAATGCCATTCTTCTAGGAATTCTCATGTGTGTCTCTGTTTGGCTTGTCCTAGAATGGATATGTTGTCCCATTCGAAGTGGTGTCCTTCCTCATCAATATGTAAGGATGTTAGTGAGAGTAGGTCATGACTTTTTGTGGCTAGTTGATGCTTATGTATCCTGGTGGCTAGTTATTTTCTTGTTTGTCCAATGTAATGTTACGGTTCTGAATCAAAGACTTCTCAGAAATGACTGCCAGACTACTCAGACAGTGGCATCAGGGAGGCCCACAAACCCACCAACACACTAAAACAGCGGCTAATGAACTTGAAAGACCCTATACAGACACTATACCCTATACCCTATACCCTATACAGACCCTATACCCTAAGCAAAGCGAACGTCATTTACAAAATACCGTGCAATAACTGTAACAAACAATATATTAGACAAACAGGCAGAAAACCAGCTACCAGGATACATGAACACCAACTAGCCACAAAAGACATGAGCCACTCTCACCAGTATCCTTACATACAGATGAGGAAGGACACCACTTTGACTGGGACAGCTCATCCATCCGAGAACAAGTCAAACAGAGACATGCACGAGAATTCCTAGAAGCATGGCGTTCCAACCAGAACTCCATCATCAAACACATTGACTTGGATCCCATTTACCACCCTCTGAGGAAAAGAGCATGAAATGGAGATTTATCCACCTTTATATTTTCTAAGACCTCTAGCACTTCTTCTTCTGTAAAGTGAACTGTTTACAAAACATCTGTAGTTATTTCTGTGAGTTTTCTAGCCTCCATTTCTTTCTCCACATTAAAACTGATGTGAAATATTCATTTAATATCTCTCCTATTTCTTGAGGTTCAACAAAAAGATGACTTCTTAGATCTTTAAGGCGCCCTACTCTCTCTCTAGTTGCTCTCTTGCTCTTAATATACAAGTAGAATCTTTTTTGATTATCCTTAACCTTATTTGCCAAGGTTATCTTATATCCTCTCTTTGCCTTCCTGCTTGCCCTCTTAAGATGCCCCAACACTCTTCATACTGTTCAAGAAATTCATTTGAACCCAGTTGATTATATCCAAGATATGATTCTTGATATTTGACTCAAACCTCAATATCTTTATTCTTCCATTGTTCTCTAATTCAAACAGCCTTACCTTTCACTCTAACAGGAACATAGTGACTCTGAACACTCGTTATCACACTTTTGAAATCCTCCCACGTTATCAGATATCCCTTTACCTGCGAACAGGTGAGAGTCATCAAGATGTACAGTATGGAAACAGACTCTTTGGTCCAAATCGTCCCTGCCAGCAAGATATCCAAAATTAATCTAGTCACATTTCCCAGTTCTGGACCCATATCTCTCTAAACCCTACCTATTCATATATCCATCCAGATGCCTTTTAAATGTTGTAATTGTACCAGCCTCCACCACTTATTCCATACACACACCAGCCTTTGCCAGAAAGGGTTGCCCATTACATCCTCTTCTAAATCTTTCCCCTCTCTTCCTAAACCTATGCCCTCTACTCCACCAATCCAGAGAAAAGACCTTGTCTTTTTACCCTACCCCTGCCTCTTATAATTTTATAAACCTCTATCAGGTCACCCCTCAGTTTTCAATGGTCCAGGAAATACAGCCCCAGCCTGTTCAGCCTCTCTATCGTTCAAACCCTCCAACCCTGGCAACATCCTTGTAAATCTTTTCTGAACCCTTTCAAGTTTCATGACATCCTTTCTATAGGTGGGAGACCAGAATTGCATTCAGTATTTCAAAAGTGGCTAATCAATTTCCTGTATAGCCGCAACATCACCTCCCAACTCCTATATTCGATGCACTGACCAATAAAGGAAAGCATACTAAATACCTTCTTCACTATACTACCTACCTGACTCCACTTTTAAGGAATTATGAACCTGCACCCCAAGGTCTATTTGTTCAGCAATACTCCCAGGACTCTGAGGTAACCTTCTTTGCCGGCCCCTACACCTTCAATTTTGATGTCATCTGCAAACTTACTAACTATGCCTCCTACGATCACACCCAAATCATTTATGTAAATGACGAAAAGCAGTGAACCCAGCACCGATCCTTGTGGCACTCCACTGGTCACATGCCTCCAGTCTGAAAAACAACCCTGCATCATCATCATCCATCTTTGAGCCAACTGGCTAGTTTTCCCTGTATTCCATGTGATCTAACATTGCTAACCAGTCTACCATGAGGAACCTTGTCAAACCCCTTACTGAAGTCCATATAGATCACGTCCATCGATCCTCCCACATCAATCCTCTTTGTTAAATCTTCAAAAAAGCTCAATCAAGTTAGTGAGACACGATTTCCCACAAACACAGCCATTTTGACTATCCTTGCTTTTCTAAGTACATGTAAGTCCTGTCCCTCTAACAACTTGCCCACCAGCGATGTCAGGCTCACCAATCTATAATTCCTGGCTTTCCCTTACCACCTTTCAAAATAGTGGGACCACATTTGCCAACCTTCAGTTTTCCAGCACCTCACCTGTGACTATTGATGATACAAATATCTCAGCAAGGGCCCAGCAATAACTTCTGTAGCTTCCCACAGAGTTATAGGAAACACCTAATCAGGTCCTGGCGATTTATACGTTTTAAGCCACCAGTCTACTCTAATGAATTTTTGAAAGTTGTTGTTTCATACCATTTAAATTTGCCTTACTCCAATTAAAAACTTCAATTTTTATGGGAGGCTTATCCTTTTCCATGACTATTTTAAAACAAATAGAATTATGATTGCTAAACTCAAAGTGTTCCCCTATTATCACTTTAGTCACTTGCCCTGTCTTATTACCCAAGAGAATGTCAGGGTTTGCTCCTTCTCTAGTAGTAACATTTCCATATTGATAAAGAAAATTTTCTAGAACACATTTAATAAATTCTTCACCGTCCTAGCCTTTAACACTATGGTAGTTCCAGTCAATGTTTGGAAAATTAAAATCACCTATTATTACAGCTTTATTATTCTTACATATATCTCAGATCTATCTGCATATTTGTTTCTCAATTTCACTCTGACTATTGAGGGGCACTATAGTACAATCCCACTAAGGTGATCATTTTTAAAAAAAAATTAATTTCAACTATATATTTTACTGGACAACTTTTTAGAAAGATCTTCTTTAATTTAAACTGGACATTTTGGATGGCATAGACCAGTTTGGACCAAAGGGACTGTCTCCTTGCTGTAGGACGCTATGACTCTTGTGACAGCAGTAATGTTTTCCTTAATCAAAAATGCCACCCCTTCACCTTTTTTGCCTTTCTTTCTATCTTTCCCATAGCATTCAAAACCGAAACATTGAGCTGCCATCTTTCAGCTAAGTTTCTGTAATAGCTTTGATGTTCCTATCCAGTGTTCCCAAACATGTCCTTAGTGCATCAGGCTTCCCCAGTCAGTCCTTTTACTTTGAAATAAATGCAGTTCAGTTCTTCAGAGTTACTTCATTCTTTGACTTGCTCTTGTCTGTCTTTTCTAATTAACTGAAATCTGTTCTTTTGCAGTATGACATGCTGAGTGAAGCATGCTATAGTGCATATGAATTGCTTTGCTGGAGCCCAGACATGCAAATTTGGATGCTGCCTGAAGATTTCGCTGCTCATTGGATGCTGCCTGAAGATTTCGCTGCTCGTTGGATGCTGCCTGAACTGCTGTGCTCTTCCAGCACCACTAATCCAGTATTTGGTTTTCAGCATCTGCAGTCATTGTTTTTACCATGCAAATACGTAGGTAAAAGTAATGACTGCAGATGCTGGAAACCAGATTCTGGAGTAGAGTGGTGCTGGAAAAGCACAGCAGTTCCTCGGAGCTCCTCGGATGCTACCTGAACTGCTGTGCTTTTCCAGCACCACTCTACTCCAGAATGCAAATACATATAATGGTGGTGTACATTTATAGATGCTAGGTACTAGACTAAACATTAATTGAATTCTTCAGTCATTCGTGATCCACATCTCATGTTATGAAAGCAATGTAAGTATCACCACATGATACTGGTAGACCATCAGTATTCACATGTCATCCCTCTGTATGGATGCTACCAGTCCTGCTGAGTTTCACCAGCAATTTCTGTTTGTATTTCAGATCACCAACATCTGCAGTACCTTGCTTTTATAAAAGTAGGAATGTTATGGTTCAATTATTTAGGGCATTGATGTCACCATGTAGAGTTATAGATTGAGTTATAGAATTATACATTGCAGAAGAGGTCCTTTAGTCTACCGAGTCCGCACCAACAAAAGCTACTCTAAATTTACACTAGTCCCACTTTTCCATACTAGGCCCATAGCCTTGAATGTTGATAACATTTCAAATGCTCAACCAAATTTTAAAAAAATTAATAATGTTTTCTGCCTTATCTGCCCTCACAGGCAGTGCATTGCAGGTTCCCACCACCCTCTAGATGAAAAAAAATGTTTCCTCAAATTTCTCTGAACCTCATGCCATGATCAGCTGTCCCTACTAGCCATAGACACAGATGATAAGGACTACAAATTTGACCGGGATAACACAACCATCATAGGACAAGCCAAACAGGGGACAGCCAGAGAATTTCTAGAAGCATGGCACTCATCCCTTGACTCCATCAACAAGCACATAGACCTAGACCCAATACGCCAACCACTATAATAAACAACCAGAACCGGCCACCGGATTCAGCAGGAACTGAACCAATTAAATTCCAGAAGGCACGGTAAGGCAGCACTTCACAGGAGGCTTGAAAGCAATGAAGATGTCACCTAGACAGGGGACAAAACATCTGCGAATCAACTTCCCAGTTCAGCGAACATACCCACAACCAAGACTCCTGCCTTTTCCCTTATAATTATGCTCTCTTGTTATTGACCTTCAAATAAGGGGAACAACAGCCTTCGATTCTCCTTGATAATGCTCCTTATAATTTTCTATGCCTCAATCAAGTTGCTTCTCAAGTTTCTCTGCTGTAAAGAAAACCACTTTAGCTAATCCAGTCTTTCTTCTTAGCTAAAGTGCTGCATCCCTGGGAACAACCTGGTGAATTTTATCTGCACCTCCTTCAGTACAATCCCTTCCATTATATAATATAACCAGAACTACATAAAATACTCCAGCTTTGGCCTAACCAAACTTTTATACGACTCCAAAATAATCTACCTGCTCTTATAATCTATGCCATGAATGAGAAAACAAAGCATCTTGTTTGCCTTCTTAACTAGGCAATTAACCTGACCTGCTGTCTTCAAGGATCTCTGAACAAGCATCCCAAGATTCCTTTGTTCCTCTGAACTTACTTGTGCTCTACCATCTCTTGAGTACTGTGTGAAATTTAGTGTCCTTACTTAATGAAGACTGTAAATGCAACAGTGGCATTTCAAAAGAGGCTTACTGGAATCAATCCTCTGAGAGAAAATAATACTTCCTCATCTTTGTCTTAAATAGACAACCTCTTATTTTTAAACTATGACCTCTAGTTCTAGATTTTCCTATAAGAGTCCTGGTCAAATCCCCTCAGGATCTTATGTTTCAGTCAAGTCACCTCTGACACTCCCAAACTTCAGTAGATACATGCCTAGCCTGTCTAGCCTTTTATCATAAGGCAGTCCACTCATTACAGACATTAGTCCAGGAAACTTTCTCTGAACTGCGTCTAACATATTAACATTCTTCTGGAAATATGGTGTTCAGTACTGCATACAGTACTTTAGGTGTGATCTCATCAATGTTTGTATAAATGAAGCATAACCACTCTCCTCTTGCATTCAATTCTCCTTGCAATAAAACATAAAATTTATCAGCTTTCCTGATTACTTGTAGTTCCTGTAGAATAATCTTCTATGGTTCTATGTAGTGGGACTTCAATACCTCTCTGCAACCTCTCACCATTTAGAAAATATTTTATTCTTTCTGCCAGTTATGGATAATTTTCCACATTATACTCCATTTGCCAGATCTTCGTCCACTCATTTAACCTAACATTTCCCTTGTTAGCTTCTTATCTCCTCCTCACAAGTCACTTTTCTCCCTATCCTTGTGTCATCAGCAAATTTAACAACTACACCTTTGGTCTTTTCATCCAAATCATTTATATTGTTTGTAAAGAGTTGAGGCCACAGCACCGATCCTTGTGGTCCACCACTTGTGACATTCTGGGAACCTAAAAAAGGCATATTTATACCTACTGTCTGCTCCACATTGGCCAGGCAGTTTTCTGTCAAGCCCTTACAACATGAGCTGGTATTTTTCCCAATAATCTTTGATGTGATGTGGCTCCTCATCAAATGCCTTCTGGAAATCTAAATACATCCACGGGTTCCCCTTTAACTACAGCACAAGTTACTTCTCCATGTTGGCTCAGTGGTTATTACTGCTGCCTCACAGCACCAGGGACCTTGAGCAACCCTCTATGTGGTTTGCAGATTCTCCCTGTGTCTTGTGTGGGTTTCCTCCGGGTGCTCTGGTTTCCACCCACATTCCAAAGATGTGCAGGAATTGCCTATACTGTCCAGGGGTGTGCAGGCTAGCCATGTGTGGGTTAACCACAAGAAATGAAGGGTTTCAGGTATGGGGTAAGGGAATGGGTCTGTGTAGAATGCCCTTCAGATGGTCGGTGTGGACTCAGTGGGATAAATGGCCTGCTTCCACACTGTAGGGATTCTGTAAAAACAGCCATTTTTGCTCTGCCTGATTACTTTGGACTTAGCCAAGTGCTGTACTATAAATAGCTTGTAATACTTTCCTGACAACAGATGTTTACTTATGGGGGAGTTCAAAATGAGGGGCCAGTTTTAAAATTACCAATTACATTTTAGGAAAGTGATATTGGTAACATTTTCTCTGAGGGTTTTGCAAATTGTCTGCCTCAGAAGTTAGTGGAAATAGGATTACTGAATTTTTTTTAATACATAAGTAGAGAGATTCTTGTTAGACAGGGAATCAAAGATTATCAAATGTAAATGGGAAAGTGAAATTCAGAATACAGACAGAGCAGCCATGATCTTACTGAATAGTACACCAGATTTAATAGGCTGAATGCCCTACTTCTGCTCCTATTTTGTACATTCGTATTTAGTGAGGAAGATCCTTCCCACCAGATTGTTCCAACTAGTTGAGAGTCTCACCACCTCTGCAAGTTGTTCTTAAGAGGGCGTAATAGGGATGACATGATTATCCAACTCCTTGTGAAATGTGCATTTGCAAAGAAGATCTGGAGAGAGTTGTGGCAGTTTTTATTGATGTTCATTCCGAACAGTTTCATGTTGCAAGAATCTGTCTTCTGTGCGTTGTTTACAGGAACATAAATCAAGACAAACATAAAGTACCAATAAAAAAGCAGAAGTGGGAAAGGTGTTCTGCATAGACAGTAATGATTGGTATAAGAAAAGAAAGGGTTCAGAGGGATATGGGCCAAATACTGGCAAATGGTACAAGATCAATTTAAGATACCTGGTCAGTGTGCACGTGTTAGACCAAAGGATCTGCTTCTGTGCTGTATAACTCAAAGACTATGATTATGAGGAGCTAGGTGCGAAATTAGAAACAAGGACCTTTTAAAGGTCAAAATCTCTAGCTGATAATCTCCAATATATGCAAATTGACAAAGGGTGTACAAAGTGAGAGATAAATGTGTGACAGAAGTGGGTTCTTCTTTTTGGGCCAATGGCACTGGTGCTGAGGAAAGTGGTTGCTTTACTTTTTGCACGCTCCAAACCTGAACTGGGGTAGGTGATGATCATGCAAGACACATAACATTGGAAGTTGAAAGAGTTTAAACTAAATTGAGTCACAAAGTCATAGAGATATACAGACCTTTCAGTCTAACCCGCCCATGCCAACCAGATATCCCAACCCAATCTAGTCCCATCTGCCAGCACCCGGCCCATATCCCTCCAAACCCTTCCTATTCATATACCCATCTAAATGCCTCTTAAATGTTGCAATTGTACCAGCCTCCACCACATCCTCTGGCAGCTCATTCCATATACATACCACCCTCTGCGTGAAAATGTTGCCCCTTAGGTCTCTTTTACATCTTTCCCCTCTCACCCTAAACCTATGCCCTCTAGTTCTGGACTCCCTGACCCCTAAATAGATTTTGCCTATTTATCCTATCCATGCCCCTCAATTTTATAAATCTCTATAAGGTCACCCCTCAGTCTCCGACGCTCCAGGGAAAACAGCCCCAGCCTGTTCAGCCTCTCCCTGTAGCTCAGATCCTCCAACCCTGGCAACATCCTTGTAAATCTTTTCTGAACCCTCTCAAGTTTCACAACATCTTTCCAATAGGAAGGAGACCAGAATTGCACGCAATATTCCAACAGTGGCCTAACCAATGTCCTGTACAGCTGCAACATGACCTCCCAACTCCTGTACTCAATACTCTGGCCAATAAAGGAAAGCTTACCAAACGTCACCTTCACTACCCTATCTACCGCGACTCCACTTTCAAGGAGCTATGAACCTGCACTCCAAGGTCTCTTTGTTCAGCAATAATCCTTAGGACCTTGCCATTAAGTGTGTAAGTCCTGCTAAGATTTGCTTTCCCAAAATGCAGCACCTTGCATTTATCTGAATTCAACTCCACCTGCCATTCCTCAGCCCATTTTTCCTAACTGGCCAGATTTGCAAAGTATGGACCCATCTATGGGCTTTGCTGGGGCCTCAATTGGTTACGACTGATGTCCATTACTTAGTCGAGGGAGGTGAAGGCATGGTTGCTAAAGAAGATGAAATTGCAGATAGAAGTACATCAACTGAATGAGTGAGCAAAATATTTTGCAGTTGGAGTATAATGTGGGAAAATGTGATATTGTTAGCTGAGGCAGGAAGAATATAAAACCTGAGTTTATTTAATTGATGAACGACTGCAGAATTCTGAAGTGCAGATGGATTTATATATTTTGGTGCATGAGTTACAAAATGTCACAGCAAATTATCATGGAGACAAATTGAATTCTAGCCCTATTTACATGAGTAATTGAACAGGAAGGTTTCTGCCATGTATTGGCTGTAGGGAGCATTGGTGAGACCACATTGAGACCACATAGTCATAGTCTGTTCTCCTGCACAGAAAAGGGCTGCTCCTTTATCTTACATAGAGACAAACAAAACTGCAGATGCTGGAACCTAAGGTAGACAAGCAGCAGGCTGGACAGGGAGGGCAGGTTTATGGAGTTAGGGTGTTGATCAGCCATGATCTAATTGAATGGTGGAACAGGCTCTGTGGGCTGTCTGAACAATTATATTCTTTGTTATGAGAGGTTGTGCCTCAAACCAGCCTTACAGGCAGTGAGTTCCAGTTTCCGACCACCTTCTGAATGGAAACAATTTCCCTTCTAAACCTCCTGCACCTTAACTTAAATCTGTCGTTGATTCCTCCATTTCTTACAATTTACCCTGAATAAACAATGAGATGAGATCATTTGCAGGGTAATAGACAGTGTATAGGTGTGGAAATAATTTGCTTCTTCGAAGAAATGGCACGGGTATTGTAAATGTTCACCACCATTCTCTTATTCTTAGGGTCTTATCACTTAGCTGTGTCTAACCAGGTGTGTTTTAATTTTTTACAATAACAGCTATTGAAGGAAACAACAACAGTTTAACATCCAGATGCGCACCAGGTAAGATGTTTCACCAGTTAATGATTGTCTTTCAAAGCAATTGCTCTATATAAATATCTTCAAAAACAGCAGGGAAGCTTCCATTTACAACCAGTCATGATGGAGATAAGGTGAAGAATTGTGTGTGTTCGAATCTGTAGTGAAACATGAATGAGGAGCAGGGGTGGCATGATGGCTCAGTGGTTAGCACTGCTGTCTCACAGCGCCAGGGCCCCAGCTTTGATTCCATTCAAGGTTAACGGTGTAGAATTTGCACATTCTCTCTGCGTCTGCATAGGTTTCCTCTAACAGTCCAAAGTTTTGCAATTTAGGTGGATTGGTGGTGCTAAATTACCCTGTAGTTTTCTGTGAGGCTTGATAGATTTGAAGAGGTCCTTCTCGAAACATTGACTCTTCTACTCCTCGGATGCTGCCTGACTAGCTGTGCTCTTCCAGCACCACACATTTTTTCTCTGATCTCCAGCATCTGCAGTCTCACTTTATCCTAGGTGGATTAGCCATGGTAAATGTGGGGATAGGATAGCAGTCTGGTTCTGAGTGGGATGCTCTTCAGAGGGTCAGTGCAGACATGCTGGACCGAATGATCTCTTTCTGCACTGTAGGGATTTTACGAATAAATCACTTTTATCCCCAAGCATGCTCTTCCATTCAAGAGGTTTGTGTTTGATTTAGTTGTCACCTAAACACCACATACTCCAAAAACCTTTGACTCCCTTAACAAAACTTATCTAACTCAGCCTTGAAAAAAATATTTATTCTCAGAGTGTGATTAGTCTGTAAAATTCTCTTAGCATCTCCATCTAGTCGGGCAACTCTTATTGTTAAACTGAGTCCTCTCCAAATTTATATATTTCAGCAAAATGTTGAAATTATTAGTGATGATTTTACCTTCCCTCGTATTGACTGGGACTCCCTTAGTGCCAGGGGTTTGGATTGAGAGCAATGTGATCTGTCCAGAAGAGTTTTTTGAAATAGCACATGGATAGTCCAATGAGGGAGAGGGCTATACTGGACTAGGTTTTAGGAAATAAGCCCAACGGGTAATCACTGTTTTACTGGGGGAGTATTTTGTGAATCATGACCAAAAATCAGTAGGTTTCCGGATATTTATGGATAAGGACAAGAACGGATCTCGGATGGAGGCCAACTGTAACCAAATTAGGCAAGAATTGGAGAATGTGGTTTGGGAGCTGCTGTTTGAGGGTAAGTCCATATCTGACATGTGGGAGTCTTTTAAAGTGCAAGAAAGGCATGTTCCTGTAAAAATGAAGGATAAGAATGGCAAAATTCAAGAACCTTGGATGACAGAGGAAATTATTAACGCAGTCAAAACAAAACAAGGCATACTTACGGTCGAGGCAACTAAAATCTGCGGAAGTCCTTGAAGAATATGGAAAAAGTAGAAAAGAGCTCAGACAGAGAGTTAGGAGGGCTAAAAGGGGCTTTGAAATGTCCTTGGCCAGAGGGTGAAGAAGAATCCCAAGGCATTTTAATCATATATTAGGAGGGTATCTTGGGAAAGAGTTGGGCCACTTGAGCTTTAAGGAGGGGTGTTTTATGTGGAGCCAGAGGAAATCCTTAAAGAATACTTTACATTGGCATTCATCAAAGAGAGGGATGTTGAGGTTGGCGAAAGAGGTGTAACAACTCTCGGGCAGGTCAACGTAATGAAGGAGGAAATGATGGTTTCTTGAAATACAATAAAATGGACAAGAACCAAGGGCCAGGTAGAATCTATCCCAGCATACAGTGGGAAGAAATACAATCAGAATCATAGAATTCTTACTTGAGACTTTGATGTTGTGGCCATTTCAGAGACATGGACAGAGCAGGGATGGTTTTTTTTTAGATTAGATTACTTTAGATTACTTTACAGTGTAAAGCCCAACAAGTCCACACCGACCCGCCGAAGCGCAACCCACCCATACCCCTAACCTAACACTACGGGTAATTTAGCATGGCCAATTCACCCTGACCTGCAGGTCTTTGGACTGTGGGAGGAAACCGGAGCACCCGGAGGAAACCCACGCAGACACGGGGAGAATGTGCAAACTCCACACAGTCAGTCGCCTAAGTCGGGAATTGAACCCGGGTCTCTGGTGCTGTGAGGCAGCAGTGCTAACCACTGTGCCACCGTGCCGCCCTATGGTTGTTGCAGGTTCCGGGGTTAGATATTTCAATAAGAACTTGGAAGGTGGTAAAACAGGGGGAGGTGTGGCATTGTTAGTCAAGGTCAGTATTATAGTGGCAGAATGGACGTTTGATGAGGACCCATCTACTAAGGTAGTATGGGCTGAGGTTAGAAACAGTAAAGGAGAGATCGCACTTTGGGGAGTTTTCTATTGGCCTCTGAAGAGTTCCAGAGATGTAGAGGAAAGGAATGAAAATAATAGGGTAGTTGTTATGGATGACCTTAACTTTCCAAATATTGACTGGAAACGCGATAGTTCGAGTACCGTTTACGGGTTGGTTTTTAACAATGTGTGCAGGAGGGTTTCCTAATACAGTATGTAGATAGGCCAACAAGAGGCAAGACCACGTTAGATTTGGTACTAGTTAATGAACCTGGCCAAGTGTTAGATTTGGAGGAAGGTGAGCACTTTGGTGATTGTGACCACAATTCGGTTACATTTACTTTACCGATGGAAAGGGACAGGTATGTACCAGAGTTATAGCTGGGGGAAAGGCAATTATGGTGTGATGAGGCAAGATTTAAGATACATAAGATGGGGAAAGAAACTGAAGATAAGCACAATTGAGACATGAAGGCTCAGGGAGTTTGAGTATTACAAGTTAGTCAGGAAGGACCTAAAGAGAGAGTTAAGAAGAATCAGGAGTGGACATGAGAAACCCGAAAGCTTTCGATGGGTATGTCCGGAATAAAAGAATGACTAGAATAAGATGAGGGCCTGTCAAGAACAGTAATGGGAAGTTGTACGTGGAGTCTGAAGAGCTAGGAGAGGCATTAAATGAATATTTTTTGTCAATATTCACACAGGAAAAAGACAACATTGTCAAAGAGAATACTGAGATACAGGCTATTAGATGAGACGGAATTGAGGTTCATAAGGAGGAGCTGTTAGCAATTCTGGAAAGTGTTAAATTAGATAAGTCCCATGGGTTGGATGGAATTTATCCGAGCATTTTCTGGAATGCTATGGAAGAGATTGCAGAGACTTTGGCTTTGATCTTTATGTTGTCATTGTCTACAGGAATAGTGCCAGAAGACTGGAAGATAGCAAATGCTGTCCCCTTGTTCAAGAAGGGGAGTAGAGACAACCCTGGTAATTATAGATCAGTGAGCCTTACTTTGGTTGTGGGTAAAGTGTTGGAAAGGATTATAAGACACAGGATTTATAATCATATAGGAAGGAATAATTTGATTAAGGACAGTCAGCACAGTTTTGTGAAGGGTAGGTCATGCCTCACAAACCTTATTGAGCTCTTTAAGAAGGTGACCAAACAGGTGGATGAGGGTAAAGCGGTTGATGTGGTGTATATGGATTTGAGTAAAGCGTTTGATATGGTATATATGGATTTCAGTAAAGCGTTTGATAAGGTTCCCCACAGTAGGCTATTGCAGAAAATACGGAGACATGGAGTTGAGGGTGATTTCGTGGTTTGGATCAGAAATTGGCGAGCTGAAAGAAGACAGAAGGTGGTGGATGATGGGAAATGTTCATCCTGGAGCTCAGTTACTAGTGGTGGACTGCAAGGATCTGTTTTGGGGCCACTGCTGTTTGTCGTTTTTATAAATGATCTGGATGTGGGCATAGAAGGGTAGGTTAGTAAATTTGCGGATGACACTAAAGTCGGTGGAGTTGTGGACAGTGTGGAAGGATGTTGTGTGTTACAGAGGGACATAGATAAGCTGCAGAAATCTGCTCAGAGGTGGCAAATGGACTTTAATGTGGAAATGTGAGAAGTGATTCACTTTGGAAGGAGTAACAGTAATACAGATTACTGGGCTAATGGTAAGAGTCTTGGTAGTGTGGATGAGCAGAGAGATCTCGGTGTCCATGTGCATAGATCTCTGAAAGTGTGGAAACAGGCCCTTCGGCCCAACCAGTCCACACCGACCCTCTGAAGAGTAACCCACCCTGACCCATTTTCCCTCTGACTAATGCACCTAACACTGTGGGCAATTTAGCATGGCCAAATCACCTGACCTGCACATCTTTGCACTGTGGGAGGAAACCGGAGCACCTGGAGGAAACCCACGCAGACATGGGGAGAATGTGCAAACTCCACACAGACAGTCACCTGAGGCTGGATTTGAACCTGGGACCCTGGTGCTATGAGGCAGCAGTGCTAATCACTGAGTCACCGTGCCC
Organism: Chiloscyllium punctatum; assembly: GCF_047496795.1. Classification (NCBI taxonomy): domain Eukaryota; kingdom Metazoa; phylum Chordata; class Chondrichthyes; order Orectolobiformes; family Hemiscylliidae; genus Chiloscyllium; species Chiloscyllium punctatum. The sequence continues at coordinate 178,828,243 of NC_092739.1, forward strand.
CCCCTTGTTAAGAAGGTGTATGGTATGTTTGCTTTTATTGGTAGAAGGATTGAGTTTTGGAGTATGAGGTCATGCTTCAGCTGTACAAAGCTCTGGTGCGGCTACACTTGGAATATTGTATGCATAGGAAGGATGTGTAAGCATTGGAAAGGGTGCAGAAGAGATTTAACAGGATGTTGCTGGCATGGAAGGTCTTATGAGGAAAGGCTGAGGGACTTGAAGCTGTTTTTGTTGGAGTGAAGAAGGTTGAGAGGAGGTTTAATTGAGACATATACCTGCAGCAATTACAGTGGCCTGTTAGCCCGAATCCATGAGAAAATCGTAACCGTTTGGCTGAGGCTTGGCTTTGTTTGCTGTGGACTGACATTGAGTCCCATAGTTCAGGATTTGTCCTGAGGGAGGCTTTGCGATTGCTTTCACTCAACTGGTGTTCCCCAAGCTCAGTCGGATTTGAGGGTGTCCACCTCCATCAGAATACCCTGTAACTAATAAGCTTCACTTGCTGGATTTTCTAATGACAAAGCCAGTTGTAGTGCCTGTTTGAAGTTTGATTGGGCTTCAGCTGGTAGATGCTTTTGCATGGTCAAATCATTAATTCCCGCTCTTTTCACCACTGAAATAACTGCACAAAGGCCGGTCACCCGTCACCAACTCATGTTTTCTTTACACATGCATAGTACATAACATTGACCCAGCTAGCTTTCAGCTGGCTCCCAGAGTGACCAGAATCCCTGACACTCCTATTTATATCTTAATCAAGCCTTTCTAATTGGACCAGATTAACAGCCCCAACCAGGGAACTCATATTCTGAGGTCCAGCTGGCTGATTTTTAATAATGTCAATATTGTGACAAAGTGGAAGTCGAAACACTCTTCTAATTAAAATTAAATCACTCAGAAAAGCTCACTTCGCCTCATAACATGCTAAAAGTGTGAGTGAGTGAAAGAAAACCCCTGATTTGCACTGCTTAAAAAACATTTATCTTCCTAAATCTAACAGTGAATACTAAACAAAACTATTAACAAATGCAACTCCCTTTTTCTTGACTAACCACTATCTGACCCCAACTCTATAAAAATGCTGCTCCAATAACACCATTATTAAACATTAAATTTACTTAATCTCTCAAAGTTCATACAGTTGCTTCCTTCCATCCTTCCGATTCTGCTGTCTTTTGAATTGAATTGAATTGAACTGAATTTATTGTGTACCGAGGCACAGTGTCTCCCTCTGTTGTCGTCTTTCTTTTTTATTGTAATTAGTTTTAGCAGTCAAGTACTTTAAATAGATGGTGCCTTCTTAAAGATTTCTTTTGAGAGCAAGATGTTTATTTCTTTGGATGGCAGTTGGTTCTGACCAACCTTCAGAATGTCTTTCCTTTTTAACCCCAAAACTCGTACCCTCACATTGGTCCGATTTTGTCAATACAATCAAATTCAAATTCAATTGGTTTTTGGTATCCTGTGCACAATTAAAATTAATCAGTTAAATTCAAATATGGTTGCCTTAACATCAAAACACAACCCTAAGTCGATGGTTACATATTATTAATATGTCAGTTTGTCACAGATACGTGCTATCAAATTCTCTCAGCTCAGAAATGCACCCTGTCTCTTAAAGTGACAAGAGATTCCTTTGACTTTGTAAGAATATGAGTAAGAATGGAAGGGCATTTTGTCTACATTGACTTTAGTGAGGCATTAAGTAAGGTATCTTATGGTAGGCTGGCACAGAAGGTAAGTCTCATGGGATCTGGGGTGAGCTGGCTAGTTGGATACAAAACTGGCTTGGTCATAGAAGACCGAGAATAGCAGTGGAAGGGTGCCATTTGGAATGTAGATCAGTAACTAACAGTGTTCCATAGGGATCAGTCCTGGTAACTTTGTTGTTTGTAATAGATATAAATGATCTGCAGGAAAATGTAGGTGGTCTGATTAGTAAGTTTGTAGATAGCACCAAAACTGGCAGAGTCCCAGATTGAGGAGGGGTATAGTTAGATTGTAGATTTGGGCAGAGAAATGGCCAATGGAGTTTAATCTAGACAATGCACTTTGGAATATCAGACTGTACAATAAATGGCAGAGCCCTTAGGAGCATTGACATACAGAGGGATCTCTACATAAAGGTGCAAAGATCCCTAAAAATGGAAACTCAGGTAGTCAAGAAGGTATACAGCACGCTTGCCTTTATCAGCTCTGGTTTTGAATATAAAAGTTAGCAAGTTATATCACAGCTGTACAAAACTTTAGTGAGGCTACATTTGGAAAATTTTGTGCAGTTCTAGTTGCCACATTCCCAGAAGGATGTGGATGCTTCAGAGAGGGTGCAGAGAAGGTTTACCAGCATGTTGCTTGGTCTGCAGGGTTTTAGTTATGAGGTGATGTTGGATAATATCAAATTGCTTTCACTATAAAGTATGAGGCTGAAGGGTGAGCTGATAGAGATCTGTAAAATTGTTAGAGTCATAGATAGGATGGACGGTCAGAGGCTTTTTCCCAGGGTGACAAGATCAATTACAAGAGGTCATAGATTCAAGGTGAGAATGGGAATGTTTTGGGGAAAGGTGCAAACAAAATATTTCACGCAGAGGGTGGTGGATTTCACTCCTCAGATACTGTAGCAGTCCATGTCCAAATGCAACAAGACCTGGACAATTAGCAAGGTTAGATTTCACGGAAAAAGGGAGAACTAGCCATTGGATACAGAACTGGCTCAAAGATAGAAGACAGAGGGTGGTGGTGGAGGGTTGTTTTTCAGACTGGAGGCCTGTGACCAGTGGAGTTCCATAAGGATCAGTGCTGGGTCCTCTACTTTTTGTCATTTACAAAAATGATTTGGATGTGAGCATAAGAGGTACAGTTAGTAAGTTTGCAGATGACACCAAAATTGGAGGTGCAGTGGACAGCAAAGAGGGTTACCTCAGATTACAACAGGATCTGGACCAGATGGGCCAATGGGCTGAGAAGTGGCAGTTGGAGTTTAATTCAGATAAATGTGAGGTGCTGCATTTTGGGAAAGCAAATCTTATACACTTAATGGTAAGGTCCTAGGGAGTGTTGCTGAACAGAGACCTTGGAGTGCAGGTTCATAGCTCCTTGAAAGTGGAGTCGCAGGTAGATAGGATAGTGAAGAAGGCGTTTGGTATGCTTTCCTTTATTGATCAGAGTATTGAGTACAGGAGTTGGGAGGTCATGTTGCGGCTGTACAGGACATTGGTTAGGCCACTGTTGGAATATACGTGCAATTCTGGTCTCCTTCCTATTGGAAAGATGTTGTGAAACTTGAGAGGGTTCAGAAAAGATTTACAAGGATGTTGCCAGGGTTGGAGGATTTGAGCTACAGGGAGAGGCTGAACAGGCTGGGGCTGTTTTCCCTGGAGCATCGGAGGCTGAGGGGTGACCTTATAGAGATTTAAAAAATTATGAGGGGCATGGATAGGATAAATAGGCAAAGTCTTTTCCCTGGGGTCGGGGAGTCCAGAATAGAGGGCATTGGTTTAGGGTGAGCGGGGAAAGACATAAAAGTGGCCTATGGGACAACTTTTTCATGCAGAGGGTGGTATGGGTATAGAATGAGCTGCCAGAGGAAATAGTGGAGGCTGGTACAATTGCAACATTTATGAGGCATTTGGATGGGTATATGAATAGGAAGGGTTTGGAGGGATATGGGCCGGGTGCTGGCAGGTGGGTCTAGATTGGGTTGGGATATCAGGTCGACATGGACAGGTTGCACCGAAGGGTCTGTTTTCATGCTGTACATCTCTATGACTCTAATATCCAGGTTTGGGCTGAAAAGTGGCAGGTAACATTTCAACTGCACAAATGCCAGACAGGACCAATGTCAGCTAGAGAATCTATCCATCACCTTTTGACGTTAAATGACATTACCATTGCTGACTCCACCACAATAAATATTCTGGGAGTGGCTATTGACCAGAAACTAAACTGGATAGGTATCTGAATTATCATCATCAGCAGTCTCTGGCAGGTGAGGATGACCCTCTTCCACTGTCTGTAGGTGGGTGTACAGACCAATTTGGCTTACTGCAGGCACTATTTACTTGGAGCAGGTGATGGCCATGAGAAGGGATGGGTGGGGAATTGGTGTGGCAATGTGCTCCTTGCCTTGTTTTTGCCTGCTTTCCACTTTTTCCTAATGACAAATCTCGAGATGCATATGAATACAACAATTGTAAGAGCAGGTCAGAGACTAAAAACCAAGCAGCAAGTAACTTTGCAATAGAATACTCCCCAAAACATGAGACACTTCAACTTCTCGTCCCCTTTTAAAAGTGTTTAAGTTTTACACCGCTGAGCATTTGAGGAATGCTTACCACTTACCTCCAACAACACTCACGTAACTTGACACTATCCAGGACAAAGCAGGCCACCTGATTGACACCGCATCTGCAAATATTTATTCCTTCCACCATTGACACTCAATAGCAGCAGTGTAGGCTATCTACAAGATGCACTACCGAAATTCACCAAGACTCTTAGCACTTCCAAATCAAAGACCACTTTCAACTAGAAGGTCAAGAACAGCAGATATTGCTATCTTCAATTTCCCCACAAAGCCACTCACCTTCCTGACTTGGAAATATATCACCATTCCTTCAGTGTAATAGTCATACAGCACTGAAACAGACCTTCTGGTCCAACCAGTCCAGGCCGACTATAATCCCAAACTAAACTAGTCCAATCTGCCTGAACTTAGCCCATATCCCTCCAACCATTTCTTATTCATGCACCTATCTAAATATTAAATGTTGCAACTTGTACCCACATCCACCACTTCCTGTGGACGTTCATTCTATGCATGAACTACGGTTTAGATTTTTCTCCTCTCACCTTAAAAGTACGCTGTCCAGTCTTGAAATCTCCCGGGAAAGGACACCTACCATTAATCTTATTTATACCCTCATAATTTTATAAACCTCTATAAGGTCACCTCTCAACCTCCTATACTCCAGTGAAAAAGTCCCAACCGAACCAGCCACTCCCTATAACTCAAACCCTCCATTCCCAGGAACATCTTAGTTAATCTTTTTCTGAACCCTCTCCAGCTTAATGATATCCTTCCTATAACAGGGAGACTATAACTGGACACAGTCACTGGGTCAAACTCCTGGCAATCCTTCCCTCGCAAGTCTATATACAGCACATGGTTCAAGAAGGAGCACAGATCGGGTAAAGAGACCAGGTCTTTTCCCTGAGGTGGGGGAATCTGGAACTACAGGCGTTGAGGGTGAATGGTGAAAAATCTAAAGGGGATTTAAGGGGCAACTTTTTCATGCAGAAGGTGGTGCGTGTGTGGAATGAGCTGCCAGAGGAAGTGGTGGAGGCTGGTCCAAATACAACATATAAAAGGCATCTGGATGGGTGTATGAATAGGAAGGATTTAGAGGGATATGGGCCAAGTGCTGGCAAATGGGTCTAAGGTGAGGATATCTGGTCAGCATGGACGTTTTGGACCAAAGGGTCTGTTTCTGTGCTGTACATCTCTATGACACTAAGGCAGCTCACCACCAACTTTTTAAGGGTTCTCAAAGGCTTAGTGGAAAGGGAAGACTTTTTGCCCCCTCACTCCACTTATCCATGCTCATCAACAACTTTCTTATACTGGATTAGTGGTGCTGGAAGAGCACAGCAGTTCAGGCAGCATCCAACGAGCAGCGAAATCAACGTTTCGGGCAAAAGCCCTTCATCAGGAATAAAGGCAGTGAGCCTGAAGCATGGAGAGATAAGCTAGAGGAGGGTGGGGGTGGGGAGAGAGTAGCACAGAGTACAATGGGTGAGTGGGGGAGGAGATGAAGGTGATAGGTCAAGGAGGAGAGGGTGGAGTGAATAGGTGGAAAAGAAGATAGGCAGGTCGGACAAGTCAAGGAGTTAGTAACTGAGCTGCAAGTTTGAAACTAGGATGAGGTGGGGGAAGGGGAAATGAGGAAGCTGTTGAAGTCCACATTGATGCCCTGGGGTTGAAGTGTTCCGAGGCGGAAGATGAGGCGTTCTTCCTCCAGTCGTCTGGTGGTGAGGGAGCGGCGGTGAAGGAGGCCCAGGACCTCCATGTCCTTGGCAGAGTGGGAGGGGGAGTTGAAATGTTGGGCCACGGGGCGGTTTGGTTGATTGGTGCGGGTGTCTCGGAGATGTTCCCTAAAGCGCTCTGCTAGGAGGCGCCCAGTCTCCCCAATGTAGAGGAGACCACATCGGGAGACCACATCCTCTACATTGGGGAGACTGGGCGCCTCCTAGCAGAGCGCTTTAGGGAACATCTCCGAGACACCCGCACCACTCAACCAAACCGCCCCGTGGCCCAACATTTCAACTCCCCCTCCCACTCTGCCGAGGACATGGAGGTCCTGGGCCTCCTTCACCGCTGCTCCCTCACCACCAGACGACTGGAGGAAGAACGCCTCATCTTCCGCCTCGGAACACTTCAACCCCAGGGCATCAATGTGGACTTCAACAGCTTCCTCATTTCCCCTTCTCCCACCTCATCCTAGTTTCAAACTTGCAGCTCAGTTACTAACTCCTTGACTTGTCCGACCTGCCTATCTTCTTTTCCACCTATTCACTCCACCCTCTCCTCCTTGACCTATCACCTTCATCTCCTCCCCCACTCACCCATTGTACTCTGTGCTACTCTCTCCCCACCCCCACCCTCCTCTAGCTTATCTCTCCATGCTTCAGGCTCACTGCCTTTATTCCTGATGAAGGGCTTTTGCCCGAAACGTTGATTTCGCTGCTCGTTGGATGCTGCCTGAACTGCTGTGCTCTTCCAGCACCACTAATCCAGTATTTGATTTTCAGCATCTGCAGTCATTGTTTTTACCTTAACAACTTTCTTATGTCATCTTCACAACATACTTTTCTACCCGTCTTTCTGTTGTCTGCGAATTTCACTGCCATACCTTAACTCCCTTCTTCTATCGAAGTCATCTGTGGCTTGTCATATGAAGAGTAGTTGAGAACACCCTGTACTCGATGGAGCTTAGAAGGATGAAGTGGGAATTTATTGAACCATACAGAGTATTGAGAAACTGGATAGAGTAAATATGGAGAAGGTGATTCCACTGTAGGAGAGACTGAGAGACCAAGACCAGAGGCGAGGATGAATTTCTTCAGCCATAGGTTGATGAATCTGTGGAATTCATTTCCACTGAAGGCTGTGGAGATCAAGTATATTTAAGACAAAGATAAATAGATTCTTGATTTGTAGGGAGATCAAGGGTTACAGGGAGAAGACCAGAGACCATGATTGCATGTAATTTCACTAAATTCCTCTCTCCCCCCAATTTCCTGATTACTGGATTGTTCTCCTTGAGGGGAAGCGATGGCCTGGTGGTATTATTGTTGAATTGTTAATCTAGAGACCCAGGTATTGTTCTGGTTTGAATCCTACCAGAGCAGAGGATGGAATTTGAATGCAATAAAAATCTAGAATTAAGAGTCTGACAATGACCATGAAATTATTGTTGATAATAATTGATAATAAAAACCTATCTAGTTCACTAATGTTCTTTAGGGAAGGAATATCCTTCCCATCCTTACTTGCTGTGGCCTACATGTAATTCTAGACCCACAGCAATGTGTTTGACTCTTAACTGCCCTCTGGGCAATTAGAAATGGACAATAAATGCTAACCTTGCCAGCAATGCCCTCATCTTGTGAATGAATTAAAAAGAAAATCTCCTGTTTGGTGAAGAATCTAAATATTTGTTCATGTCTTCTGCCATTTGCTTATTATCTGTTTGATCCCCATTCTTATTACCTAAAAGCCCAACACTTGTTTTGTTTTCTTCCTTTATAAATACCTATATAAACTCTTCTTATCCATTTTCACATTTCATCTTATCTTGTCATTTTTTTTCTCCCCGATTGATTTTAGATTTAGATTTTTATTGTCGCGTACTCAAGAATGAGGTACAAGAGTATAGTAAAAAGTATATGCTCTTAGGTACAAAATCTTAGTTACAGAAATAGGAAAATAAAAAATAACTTTGAAGGTTCAGCCCTATAGCCGTCTTTGAGTAAAAGTAGAAAAACAGAGAAATAAAGTTTAAAAAATCGAACATTACAGTTTAGTTTCTAAGACCATGCTGGGCTAAGACCTGCCTGGGCACACAGGACTTTGGCCCTGACTGCTACATCGCTACTGATCACCATCTCTCATGGTTGACTGCCACTTCCACCATCCTTTGGCACCGCCACCTCATTGGTGACCACCATCCTTTACTACAGCTTGTTGTTGACCAATGCCATGCCCCACCACTGGCCACCATGCCACTATCCAGGTTTGTGCTGCAAACAAATTGCTGCCATTCTCTCTCCGTGACTTCCAAAAGGTCAGTGTGAAACACTAGAAACTAAAAGAAAACTGCAAAAAGAAGAAGGAAAGCAGAGGACAAAAGGGAAACAAGTGGAACGGATGAGATCTGGTATGAAGATCCTGACCTGTCGCTGCCTACTCCATTGCCATCATCTTGGCTTTCTCTCATGTCCTTTATATTCTGTCCAATAAACTGATCTTCCAGGCATCTTTGAAAAAGTAAATACTTATCAGATCGTGCATATTTGTTTCTATTTGTGAAGGAATTCATCTGATTTGTTTCACAAGGAATGTCTTAAGATAGGCATTCAGCAGCCTCAAGAGGAGTAGGAAAGAGCAAGACCATGAGACAGGCATCCAGTGATTCCCGAGAAAGTGGAAGAGGCAGCACGATGGCTCAGTGGTTAGCACTGCTGCCTGACAGTGCCAGGGACCTGGGTTTGATTCCAGCCTTAGGCGACTGAGAGAGTGGTGTTTGCACATTCTCTCTGTGTCTGCGTGGGTTTCCTCCCACAGACCAAAGATGTGCAGGTTAGGTCAATTTGCCATGCTAAATTGTCCATAGGGATGTGCATTAGTCAGGGGCAAATGTAGAGTAGGGGAATAGGTCTGGGGTGGGTGACTCTTCAGAGGTTTGGTGTGGACTTGTTGGGCTGAAGAGCCTGTTTCCACACTGTAGGGATTCTAAATTCTAAAACAGTTATCAGGTAAAGCTTGCAGATTAGGCAAGAGGAAGACGTCAAGACAGGCAGTTAATAGCACCCAATGGGAGAGTTTATTTCAGACTGAGTTAGATATACTCTTGATCAGCAGGGAAATAAAGGATAATGGGGCAAGGGCATGAAGTTGAACATAAGAAGGCATAACCCTATTGAACAGCGAAACAGGCTCAAGGGACTGAACCACCACTTCCTCTGCCTATTTCTTACAGTATTATCGTTTTATCATGCTCTGAGATCAAAGACAGCTCCAGCAGTGTTTTCTCAACCATTGGCAAAGTGATGGTAGGAGTTGTTTTTAAGCAGCACCAACACAGAAATAATAATCTCATGCATTTAGATTTATACCAGTGGAACATTCAGAATGCTTCTTGAAGGTATTATCGAACAAAGTAAAACACTTTTGTGATCAAGGAGCAGTTTTAGAAGAAACCCAGTTAACCTTATGCTTGTCAGTTTACCATGGATGATTAGATTAGATTACTTTAGATTAGATTAGATTAGATTACTTACAGTGTGGAAACAGGACCTTCGGCCCAACAAGTCCACACCGCCCCGCCGAAGCGTACCCACCCATACCCCTACATCGACCCCTTACCTAACACTACGGGCAATTTAGCATGGCCAATTCACCTGACCTGCACATCTTTGGACTGTGGGAGGAAACCGGAGCACCCGGAGGAAACCCACGCAGACACGGGGAGAACGTGCAAACTCCACACAGTCAGTCGCCTGAGGCGGGAATTGAACCCGGGTCTCCGGCGCTGTGAGGCAGCAGTGCTAACCACTGTGCCACCGTGCCGCCCATTTTGAAACATTTTGAAACAATAATTCCTGGCAAAATTAACAACTTGACCTGGACATATATGCATTAATTAAGGAAAATCAGCAAATATTTGTTAACTGCAACTAATCTGCTACTAACTTGCTGGAGTCTTTATTAGAAAATAATTTTGGATATATGAAGATAATATTGTTGATGCATTGTGGACTTCCAAATGGCATTTTATCAGGCACCATATAACTGACTCTTGAGAGCAAATTGAGATGTCACAGAATAAAAAGCATAGTAGCAGCAGCATAGTAACAAAATTGAGATGAGGTGAAAGTGACACGTTTGACTGAGTGTGGCACCAAGGAGGTCAAACAAAGCTGTAATCAATGGAACCATCTCAGCTTCAGGACATCTCTGCAGGAGTTCCTCTGTGCAGTGTGCTCAAACCAATCATCTTCAGCTGCTTCATCACTGACCTTCACTCCATTGTGGGTGACACAGTGGCTCAGTGGTTAGCGCTGCTGCCTCACAGCACCAGGGCCCTGGGTTCGATTCCAGCCTCTGGTGACTGTGTGGAGTTTGCACATTCTCCTTGTGTCTGCATGGGTTGCCTCTGGGCGCTCTGGTTCCGTCCCACAGTCCAAAAATATGCAGGTTAGGTGTATTGGCCATGCTAAATTGCCCATCGAGTTCAGGGATGTATATGTTATGTGCATTTGTTGTGGGAAAGGAAGATTAATAGGGTAGGGCAATAGGTCTGGGTGGGATATTCTTCGGAGGGTCAGTGTGGACTGGTTGGGCCAAATGACCTGTTTCCACAATGTAGAGATTCTATGACTTCTGTAAAATCAGAGGTGGGGATACTCGCCGATGATTGCATAATGTTTAGAACTATTTGAGTCCTCCGGTACTGAAGCAGTCCATGTTCAAATGCAACGTGATCTGAATAATATACAGGCTTGGTGCAAAACGTGACAAGTAACACTTCTTTCACCATCTACACTCAGCAGCGGCACTATGTACTATAATCAAGCTGTACTGCAGAAATTTACCAAGGTTCCTTATGCAACACTTTCCAAATTCATGACCACTTCTCACTAGGAGGATAGGAGCATCAAAAACATAGGAACACTACACCTGCATGTTCCCCTCCAAGCTACTCATCTCCCTGCCTTGGAAATAGATCGCCATCCCTTCACTGTCACTGGGTCAGAATCCTGGAATTACCTCCCTAATGGTATTGTTAATCTACCTGCATGTTAATCTTAAGAGAATCCTGAACTGGAACACCTAGTTCTTCTGTGCTTCAGATTTGTAAGCCTTTTCCTGTATTGAAGTTTGTCTCTGCCTCTGTTCTTCCATCTAAAATGTATAAGCTTACACTCTCCCATAATATATTCCAGCTGCCAATTTTTTGCCCACTCTCATGGCATGTCCAAGTCCTTCTATAGCCTCCCTGTTTCCTCCACATTACCTGTACCTCTACCTATCTTTATGTCATCTACAAACTTCGCAATAATGCCCTCAGTTGGGAGGCAATGACTTCATGGTATTACCACTGGACTGTTAATCCAAAGACCCAGGTAATGTTCTGGGGGCCTAGGTCTAAATCCTGCAATAGCAGATGGTTGCATTTGAATTCAATTTCAACAAAAGCTGGAATTAAGAGTCTAATCATGGTTATGGAACCATTGTCGATTGTCTGGAAAACCCTTGGGGAGTACTAATGTCCAGTAGGGCGGCACGGTGGCACAGTGCCAGAGATCCGGGTTCAATTCCCACCTCAGGCGACTAACTGTGTGGAGTTTACACGTTCTCCCCGTGTCTGCGTGGGTTTCCTCCGGGTGCTCCGGTTTCCTCCCACAGTCCAAAGATGTGCAGGTCAGATGAATTGGCCATGCTAAATTGCCTGTAGTGTTAGGTAAGGGGTAGATGTAGGGGTATGGGTGGGTTGCGCTTCGGCGGGGCGGTGTGGATTTGTTGGGCCGAAGGGCCTGTTTCCACACTGTAAGTAATCTAATCTAATCTAATCTAATCTAGGGAAGATAACTGCTGTCCTTACCTGGTCTGGCCTACATGTGACTCCAGGCCAACTGCAATGTGGTTGGTTTTTAGCTACCCTCTGGGCAATTACAGATAGACAATAAATGCTGGCCGAGCCAGTGGCAGCCCCGTCCCATGAATGAATACAAAAAAGTTACTTTGTCCAGTTCAGTAATGTATAACATGAACAGTTGTGGTCCTAAATTGGACGCTTGTTGAACTCGACTAGTCAGGAGTTGCCATCCTGAAAAGACTCCTTTATCCCTACTCTCTGCTTTCTGCCAATCAGCCAATCTTCAATCCATGCTGGGAGCTTGTCCCTAACATCATGGACTCTTATCTTATTTAGCAGCCTTTTGTGCGGCACCTTATCAAAGGCCTTCTGGAAATCCAAATTGATCATTTCCACTGGCTCTCCTTTATCTAACTTGCTTGTTACCTTCTATAGGAATTCTCACAGATTTGTCAAGCATAACCTTCCCTTGACAAAACGATGCTGGCTCCACCCTATTTTACCATGTACTTCCAAGTTTCATGCAATCTCATGCTAAATAATAGACTCTAAAATCTTTCCAACGGTCACAGTCAGGCTAATTGGCCTATAGTTTACTGTCTTCTGTCTTCCTCCCTTTTAAATATAGATGTTACTTTGGCCATTTTCCAGTCCTTTGGGACACTCCATAACTGCAGTGATTTCTGAGAGATTACCATCAAAGCCCTCAGCTATGGTGCTTTATCTTCTGCCATTTCCGCCATCTACAATCAAACCCCACCACCTGAGATATATTTCCGTCCTCATTTGTATCAGTATTGCACAGAGACCATTCTCTGTCCGACTCCCTCATTAGGTCCACACACCCACCAACCCACCCTCCACTCCCAGCACCTTGCCGCCACAAGAGGTGTAAAGCCTGCACACACAGCTTCCTCCTCACCTCTGTGCAAGGCCCTAAAGGATCCTTCCACATCTGGCAGAAATTTTCCTGCACATCTAAACACCTCATCTACTGTGTCCATTGCTCTCGATGCGGTCTCCTCTACATTGGGGAGACAGGACACCAACTTGAGGAACATTTCAGGGAACATCTCTGGGACGTATGCACCAAACAATCCCACTGCCCACTTCAACTCCCCCTTCCACTCCACCAAGGACATGTAAGTCCTGCCAAATCCAAGAGAAGGCAGGAGAACACGGTTGGAACATATCAGCCTTGATCGAATGGTGAAGCAGATTAGATGGTTCAGTTGCACGGAAAATTATGGAAAACATTTAAAGGTGAGGTGGGCTCAGCAGAAGTTTTAAAGGTTTCTAGTACAAGTCATTGGACACAAGTTATGAAAGGATTTATTAAACTAACTTCAGGCATAGCAGATAAGAGCACAACTATTGTGATGGGGGTGGTATAGAACCCCTTACTAATCAAGAGCCCAAGACTTCCAATTTCTACACTTCGAATTACCGGCTGAATGTTAAGTTCTTCCAAACCTTTAGACGCTACATTTCAGTTTGTAAATTACTTTAAAAATAATTCTGATCTCCACTCCAGTTCTTGTATCTTTAAGTAGTGCCCTTATTTATTTTGTAAATATCCTTCACAATTTGAACATCTGGCTCCTGTCAACTCTAAAGCAAATAATCCCAGTATCTCCAATCTATTTGTCATCTATGGTATGAGCCTTTAAAATTTGCTTTGTTACTTCTCTGAAGTCTTCACATTCTTTCTAAGATGTGGTGTCCAGAATTGGACACAATACTGCTGCTTAGGTCAAACAACTGTTTCAGAAACACTTAATATAATTTCCTTCCTCTTGTACTTTAAACCCTCATTTATGAAGTTCAGGAGCTGATATTCTGTGTAATATATCTGATCAACTTAAAACACTTGTATGCATAAACCCCCAGGTACTTTATGTTTCTGCATTCTCTTTCAAATTTTATCATTTGTCAGTAGAAAACTTGAGTATTGCTGAAAAAGAGAGATGCTGTTGAAGTTTTACATCCTGAATTTATCAAGACAGCAAGAATTCCAAACTTCGAAGGGTACAATTGTTTGCACTGTGCTGTCAGATGTTGAGCAATCAGGCTGCTTTGTCCTGAACGATGTCATGTTTCCTGAGTGTTGTGGCAAATTCTATCACACTCCTTGGAAGTGTCTGTTGTGCTGCCTTGTCACAAGTAGTTTATTCTGTTCATTTTCCCTTTTCTCTAGGTGCTCCTGTTTGGCTCCTAATCCTCCTTGGTGTAGTCCTGCTCCTGCTTGTTGTGGATGCTACTTTGACATTTTTTGTGTGCAAGAAGTGGCGTAGAACATTTTCACAAGCAGCACTAACTTCTAGCTTCTAGAATAAAACTACAGTAAGTGGGAGTTATTGTAAAATTTATATCAATTTATTCAAATTTATTTAACTTACTCTCCTTTCACGCTAGATGCATGTGCTTTGTACCTTAAATGTGACAATACAATTGTAGTTTGGGATTTTCAGTTGTTTGTACTGAGAACAGATATGGGTATAAAAACTAGTTTTTAAGATTGGAACAATGACCACCGCAAGATCAGAAGTGGTGATTTTCGTTGATGAATGCACAATGTTAAGCACCCTTCCCAACTAATAGCATCAGAGATCTACAGCATACAAAAGACCCTTCAGTGCATTGCATCCACCCCAGTCAAAAAGCCATCTAACTACTGTAATCCCATTTCCCAGCACTCCGCCTATAACCTTTTGTGCCTTGGCAAGTGTACATCTAAATAATTTGTGAAGGTTTCTATCTTTACCATCCTTACATGGAGTAAGCTCCAGAATCCCACTCCTCTGAACAAATAAATTATTTCCTTGTGTTCCCTTTAAGCCTCCTGCCTCTTACACCCCGTTCATTGATCCTTCCATTAAGAGGAAAAGTTTCTTTCTGTCTACCCAATCTATCCTCCTTATAGAGGAGAGATAAAGGAATTAAGGGTTATGGTGTGAGGGAGATTGAGTGGAGCTGAGGCCACGAAAAGGTCAGCCATGATCTTATTGAATGGCAGAAAAGGGTGAAGGGCTAGATGCCCTATTCCTGCTCCTAGTTCTAATGTTCCTGTTGGCCTAACAATATCAGAACTGTTAATCCAGAGACCCAGGTAATGTTCTGTGGCCCTGGATTCGAATCCTGCTGTGACAGATGGTAGATTGTGAATTTAATAAAGAGAATTTTGGGATTACGTGAGTATTGAAAACCATTATTTATTGTCAGAAAAGCCCATCTGGTTCATCAATGTCCTTTAGGGAAAGAAACTGCCATCCTTACCTGGTCTACAAGCAGGAGACTGGAAGAACATAGCAAGCCAGGGCAAATTTCAGGTGTAACCAGTCTTCAGGACTGGCGGTGGGTGTCAGAGGAACTGCAGAAAAAGGAGTGTGGGGAGAAGTTTTAGGTGGGGAAAAGGGCAGGATGATGAGGTAGGGATAGGTGAATGCAGGTAGAGGTCGATGGTAGGTCGATGGGAGGAATGAATCGGTTGGTAGCTGGAAGGAAGGGTCGATCAGAGGAATGGATGGGAGGAGGAGGGGCTGGGAGGTTATTTCAAATTGGAGAGCTCAATGTTGAGATTTGCCTTCTTGTGGGCGATCGAGCAGTTTAGAACTGTAATAGGCAATAGGTGCAGGAGTAGGCCATTCTGCCTGCACCACCATTTAATATGATCATGGCTGATCATCCTTAATCAATATCCTGTTCCTGCCTTATCTCCATAACCCTTGATTCCACAATCCTTGAGAGCTCTATCCAACTCTTTCTTAAATGAATCCAGAGACTGGGCCTCCACTGCCCTCTGGGGCAGAGCATTCCACACAGCCACCGCTCTCTGGGTGAAGAAGTTTCTCCTCATCTCTATCCTAAATGGTCTACCCAGTATTTTTAAGCGGTGTCCTCTGGTTCGGCACTCACCCATCAGCGGAAACATGTTTCCTGCCTCCAGAGTGTCCAATCCTTTAATCATCATATAGGTCTCAATCAGATCCCCTCTCAGTCTTCTAAACTCAAGGGTATACAAGCCCAGTCGCTCCAGTCTTTCAGTGTAAGGTAATCCCGCCATTCCACGAATTGACCTCGTGAACCTACCCTGCATTCCCTCAATAGCCAGGTGTGGTCTCACCAGGGCCCTGTACAGCTGCAGAAGAACCTCTTTGCTTCTATACTCAATCCCTCTTGTTATGAAGGCCAGCATGCTATTAGCCTTCTTCACTACCTGCTGTACCTGCATGCTTGCCTTCATTGACTGGTGTACAAGAACACCCAGATCTCTCTGTACTGCCCCTTTACCTAAATTGATTCCATTTAGGTAGTAATCTGCCTTCCTGTTCTTGCCACCAAAGTGGATAACCATACATTTATCCACATTGAACTGCATCTGCCATGCATCTGACCACTCACCTAACTTGTCCAGGTCACCCTGTAATCTCCTAACATCCTCATCACATTTCACCCTGCTACCCAGCTTAGTATTGTCAACAAATTTGCTAATGTTATTGCTAATACCATCTTCTATATCATTAACATATATTGTAAAAAGCTGCGGTCCCAGTACTGATCCCCGCGGTACCCCACTGGTCACTGCGTGCCATTCCGAAATTGAGCCATTTATCACTACTCTTTGTTTCCTATCAGCCAACCAACTTTCAATCCAAGTCAGTACTTTGCCCCCAATACCATGTGCCCTAATTTTGCTCACTAACCTCCTATGTGGGACTTTATCAAAAGCTTTCTGAAAGTCCATGTACACTACATCTACTGGATCTCCCTCGTCCATCTTCAGAGTTACATCCTCAAAAAAATTCCAGAAGATTAGTCAAGCATGATTTTCCCTTCATAAATCCATGCTGACTCTGACCTATCCTGTTACTACTATCCAGATGTGTCGTAATTTCATCCATTATAATAGACTCCAGCATCTTTCCCACCACTGAGGTCAGACTAACTGGTCTATAATTTCCTGTTTTCTCTCTTCCACCTTTCTTAAAAAGTGGTACAACATTAGCCACCCTCCAATCCGCAGGAACTGATCCTGAATCTATCGCACTCTGGAAAATAATCACCAACGCATCCACGATTTCTCGAGCCACCTCCTTCAGTACCCTGGGATGTAGACCATCAGGCCCCAGGGACTTATCAACCTTCAGACCTAACAGTCTCTCCAACACCAATTCCTGGCAAATAAAAATTCCCTTCACTTCAGGTCCTTCAGCCAATGTTACCTCAGGGAGGTTGCTTGTGTCTTCCCCAGTGAACACAGATCTGAAGTACCAATTCAATTCTTCTGCCATTTCTTTGTTCCCCGTAATATATTTTCCTGTTTCTGTCTTCAAGGGCCCAATTTTAGTCTTAACCATTTTTTTGCCTTCCACATACCTAAAAAAACTTTTACTATCCTGCTTTATATTATTGGCCAGTTTACCTTTGTATCTCATTTTTTCTCTGCGTATTTCCTTCTTAGTAATCCTCTGTTGTTCCTTTAAAAGCTTCCCAGTCCTCCATTTTTCCACTTATCTTAGCTATGTTATACTTTTTCTCTTTTAACTTTATATGTTTCTTAACTTCCCTCATCAACCACAGCCACCCATGCCTCCTCCTGGGATCTTTCTTCCTTTTTGGAATGAACTGATCCTGCAACTTCTGCATTATACACAGAAATATCCGCCATTGTTCCTCCACTGTCATCCCTGTTAAGGTATTGCACCATTGAACTTTGGCCAGCTCCTCCCTCATAGCTCCATAATCTCTGGAGTTCAGAAGAATGAGGGGAAATTTAATTGAGGTGTATAGGATATTGAAGGGGATTGACAAAGTCGACGTAGAGAAGATGTATAGATAAAATCTAGAACAAGAGGTCGTAGTCTTAAAAGGGCTAGCAGATCTCAACTCAAGTTGAGTTCTCCAATTTCAAATAACCTCCCAGCCCAGCCCCTAACTCTATTTCTAGCCCCTCCCTCTCCCTTCCATTCCTCTGATCAACCTTTCCTTCCAGCTACCAACGAGAAACATTCCTCCCATCGGCCTAACAGGTCGAGCCCTCTTCCTGTGTTCACCATTACCTACCTCTCCCCACTTCCTTTTTATGCAGCTCCCTTACACCCACACCCAGTCCTGAAAAAGGGTTACTTCTGAAATGTTGACTTCTCCACCTCCTAATGCTGGATTCTTCCAACC
This sequence comes from Chiloscyllium punctatum, assembly GCF_047496795.1. Classification (NCBI taxonomy): domain Eukaryota; kingdom Metazoa; phylum Chordata; class Chondrichthyes; order Orectolobiformes; family Hemiscylliidae; genus Chiloscyllium; species Chiloscyllium punctatum. The sequence continues at coordinate 178,846,296 of NC_092739.1, forward strand.
TCTTGCTTGTCTACTTTGAATTTCAGCATCTGCAGATGTTTTGTCTCTAATCCTTACCTGGTTTGGCCTACTTGTGATTTCAGACCCATAGCAATGTGGTTCACTCTTAACTCCCTGCTGGGCAATTAGAGATGGCAATAAATGCTCGCCTACACAGTGACACCCTCATCCCATGAATGAATAAAAAAAATTATACAGGACAATGGGCTGAGCAGTGGCAGATGGAGTTTAATTCGGATAAATGCGAGGTGCTGCATTTTGGGAAAGCAAATCTTAGCAGGACTGATACAGTTAATGGTAAGGTCCTAGGGAGTGTTGCTGAACAAAGAGACCTTGGAGTGCAGGTTCATAGCTCCTTGAAAGTGGAGTCGCAGGTAGATAGGATAGTGAAGAAGGTGTTTGGTATGCTTTCCTTTATCGGTTAGAGAATTGAGTACAGGAGTCGGGAGGTCATGTTGCGGCTGTACAGGACATTGGTTAGGCCATTGTTGGAATATTGCGTGCAATTCTGGTCTCCTTCCTATTGGAAAGATATTGTGAAATTTGAAAGGGTTCAGAAAAGATTTACAAGGATGTTGCCAGGGTTGGAGGATTTGAGCTATAAGGAGAGGCGGAACAGGCTGGGGCTGTTTTCCCTGGAGCATCGGAGGCTGAGGGGTGACCTTATAGAGGTTTACAAAATTATGAGGGGCATGGATAGGCTAAACAGGCAAAGTCTTTTCCCTGGCGTCGGGGAGTCCAGAACTATAGGGCAGAGGATTAGGGTGAGAGGGGAAAGATATAAAAGAGACCTAAGGGGCAACTTTTTCACACAGAGGGTGGTACGTGTATGGAATGAGCTGCCAGAGGATGTGGTGGAGGCTGGTACAATTGCAACATTTAAGAGTCATTTGGATGGGTATATGAATAGGAAGGGTTTGGAGGGATATGGGCTGGGTGCTGGCAGGTGGGACTACATTGGGTTGGGATACCTGGTCGGTATGGACGGGTTGGACCAAAGGGTCTGTTTCCATGCTGTACATCTCTATGACTCTATGTGGTCTCTGCATTATGACTTACCAATGCCTCCTTAATGAATTTCAGCAGTCCTCTCACTTCATTCACAGAAACTAATTCAAATGACTGAATTTGGTTGGTTCATTTGGTGCATCTCTGATCAAAAAAAGTAGAAACAGAATTCCCTTATCCCAATCATCTGGATTGTCTTAACTATAAGCCCTCAGCATGGTCTGATGGCACTAAGGGGAAGAAGAGGCAAGGAGCAGATGATGAATGCAAAGGGACTCGTGGTCTGAGGTGCATTTGTTTTAATGTAAGAAGTATAGTAGGTAAGGCAAATGGATTAGTACCTGGGAGCATGATGTTATTGCTATTACTGAGACTTGGTTGAAGGAAGGGCTTGATTGGCAGCTAAACATCCCAGGATATCGATGCTTCAGACAGGACAGAGTGGGAGGTAAAAGGGGTGGAGGAGTTGCATTACTGTGCTGAAGGAGGGCACTATGGAAGACTCAAGCAGTGAGGCAATATGGGCAGAGGTCAGAAATAAGAAGAGTTCAGTAAAACAATGTTGGGGCTGTCCTATAGGCCTCCCAACAGCAAACTTGAGATAGAGGTGCAAATATGTAAACAGATCATGGAAAAATGTAGGAGCGACAGGGTGCTGGTGAAAGGAGATTTTAATTTTCCCAACATTGACTGGGGTTCACTTAGTATTAGAGGTCTAATTGGAACAGGATTTGTAAGAAGCATCTAGAGGGTTGTGTAAATATTCCAACTCGGGAAGGGGCCATACTGGACCTGGTGTTGGGGAATGAGCCCAGCCAGGTAGTTGATGTTTCAGTAGGGGATCACTTTGGAAATAGTGATCAACAGTCTGTAAATTTTAGAATACTCATGGACAAAGACAAGAGTAGTCATAGTCACAGTCATAGTCATAGATGTACAGCGCGGAAACGACCCTTTGTAAAGGAAGAATGCTAAACTGGGGAAAGGCCTACTCTATCAAAATTTGACAGGAGCTGGGGAATGAAGATTGGGAGCAGCTATTTGAAGGTAAATCTATATTCAATATGTGGGAGGCTATTAAAGAGGGGTTGATTAGAGTTCAGGAGAGATATGTTCCTGTGAAAATGAGGGATCGAAATGGTGAGATTAGGGAACCATGGATGACAGGTGAAATTGTGAGACTAGCTAAGAGGAAAAAGGATGCTTACATAAGGTCTAGGCTACTGAAGACAGACAAAGCTTTGGAAGAATATCAGGAAACAAGGAATTAAGAGGCCTAAAAGGGGTCATAAGATATCTTTAGCAAACAGGGTTAAGGATAATCCCAAAGCCTTTTATTCATATTTAAGGCACAAGAGAGTAACTAGGGAAAGGGTTGGCCCTCTCAAGGACAAAGGAGGAAAGTTATATGTGGAGTCAGAGAAAATGGGTGAGAGTAATGAGTACTTTGCATCGGTATTCACCGAGGAGTGGAACATGGTAGATGCTGAGGTTCAGGATAGATCTTTGAGGACTCCAGATCAAGTCGGCATAAGGAGGGAGGAAGAATTGGGTATTCAAAAAGGCATTGAAGTAGACAAGTCCCCAGGTCCAGATTTATCCCAGGTTACTAAGGGAAGCGAGAGAGGAAATGGCTGGGGCTTTAACAGCTATCTTTGCAGCATCCTTGAACACAGGTGAGGTCCCGGAGGACTGGAGAATTGCTAATGTTGTCCCCTTGTTTAAGAAGGGTAACAGATATACTCCAGGTAATTATCGACTGGTGAGCCTGATGTACGTATTAGAGACGCTGTTGGAGAGGATGCTGAGGGATAGGATCTATTCCCATTTGGAAGAAAATGGCCTTATTGGTAATGAACAGAGTGGTTTTGTGTGGGGAATGTTATGTCTTACAAATCTAATAGAATTCTTTGAGGACCTGACAGAGTTGATTGGGATATAGATGTCACATACATAGACTTTAGTAAGGCATTTGATACGGTTCCCCATGGCATGCTGATGAAGAAGGTGAAATCGCATGTGGTGTGGGGTGTAGTAGCTAGATGGATAGAAAACTGGCTAAGCAACAGGAGGCAGAATAGTAGTGGAAGGGAGTTTCTCAAAATGGAGACCTGTGACCAGTGGCATTCCACAGGGCTCCGTGCTGGGACCACTGTTGCTTGTGATATATATAAATGATTTGGAGGAAGATATCGGTTGCTGATTAGCAAGTTTGCAGATGACACCAAGATTGGTAGAGTAGCAGATAGTGAAGGGGACCATTAGAGAATACAGCAGAATATAGAGAGATTGGAGAGTTGGGTAGATGGAATTCAATCCAGGCGAATGTGAGGTGATGCATTTTGGAAGATCCAATTCAAGAGCAAACTATCCAGTAAATGGAAAAGTCATGAGGAAAACTGATTTACAGAGAGATCTGGGTGTTCAGATCCTTTGTTCCCTGAGGGTGGCAACGCGATTCAGTAAAGTGGACAGAAAGCATACGGCACGCTTTCCTTCATCGGACGGGGTATTGGGTACAAGAGTTGGCAGGTAATGTGACAGAGGTAAAAACAATGACTGCAGATGCTGGAAACCAGATTCTGGATTAGTGGTGCTGGAAGAGCACAGCAGTTCAGGCAGCATCCAAGTAGTTTCGAAATCAACGTTTCGGGCACAAGCCCTTCATCAGGAATAAAGGCAGTGAGCCTGAAGCGTGGAGAGATAAGCTAGAGGAGGGTGGGGGTGGGGAGAAAGTAGCATAGAGTACAATGGGTGAGTGGGGGAGGAGATGAAGGTGATAGGTCAAGGAGGAGAGGGTGGAGTGGATAGGTGGAAAAGCAGATAGGCAGGTCGGACAAGTCCGGACAAGTCAAGGAGACAGTTACTGAGCTGGAAGTTTAGAACTAGGGTGAGGTGGGGGAAGGGGAAATGAGGAAACTGTTGAAGTCCACATTGATGCCTTGGGGTTGAAGTGTTCCGAGGCGGAAGATGAGGCGTTCTTCCTCCAGGCGTCTGGTGGTGAGGGAGCGGCGGTGAAGGAGGCCCAGGACCTCCATGTCCTCGGCAGAGTGGGAGGGGGAGTTGAAATGTTCGGCCACGGGGCGGTGTGGTTGATTGGTGCGGATGTCTCGGAGATGTTCCCTAAAGCGCTCTGCTGGGAGGTGCCCAGTCTCCCCAATGTAGAGGAGACCACATCGGGAGCAACGGATACAATAAATTATATTAGTGGATGTGAAAGTAAAACTTTGATGGATGTGGAAGGCTCCTTTAGGGCCTTAGATAGAGGTGAGGGAGAAGGTGTGGGCGCAGGTTTTACAGTTCCTGCGGTGGCAGAGGAAAGTGCCAGGATTGGAGGGTGGGTTGTTTGGGGGCGTGGACCTGACCTGGTAGTCACAGAGGGAACGGTCTTTGCGGAAGGCGGAAAGGGGTGGGGAGGGAAATATATCCCTGGTGGTGGGGTCTGTTTGGAGGTGGCGGAAATGTCGGCAGATGATTTGGTTTATGCGAAGGTTGGTAGGGTGGAAGGTGAGCACCAGGGGCGTTCTGTCCTTGTTACGGTTGGAGGGGTGGGGTCTGAGGGCAGAGGTGCGGGATGTAGACGAGATGCGTTGGAGGGCATCTTTAACCACGTGGGAAGGGAAATTGCGGTCTCTAAAGAAGGAGGCCATCTGGTGTGTTCTGTGGTGGAACTGGTCCTCCTGGGAGCAGATACGGCGGAGGCGGAGGAATTGGGAATACGGGATGGCATTTTTGCAAGAGGTAGGGTGGGAAGAGGCGTAATCCAGGTAGCTGTGGGATTCGGTGGGTTTGTAAAAAATGTCAGTGTCAAGTTGGTTGTCATTAATGGAGATGGAGAGGTCCAGGAAGGGGAGGGAGGTGTCAGAGATGGTCCAGATAAATTTAAGGTCAGGGTGGAATGTGTTGGTGAAGTTGATGAATTGCTCAACTTCCTCGCGGGAGCACGAGGTGGCACCAATGCAGTCATCAATGTAGCGGAGGAAGAGGTGGGGAGTGGTGCCGGTGTAATTACGGAAGATCAACTGCTCTATGCATCTTGTCTACATTCCCCTAGTTCTAAACTTCCAGCTCAGTAACTGTCCCCATGACTTGCCCGGACTTGTCCACCTATCCACTCCACCCTCTCCTCCCTGACCTATCACCTTCATCCCCTCCCCCACTCACCCATTGTACTCTATGCTACTTTCTCCCCACCCCCACCCTCCTCTAGCTTATCTCTCCACGCTTCAGGCTCACTGTCTTTATTCCTGATGAAGGGCTTGTGCCCGAAATGTCGATTTCAAGGTTATGTGACAGTTGTATAGGACTTTGGTTCGGCCGCATTTGGAATACTGCGTACAGTTCTGCCCGCCACATTGCCAAAAGGATGTGGATGCTTTGGAGAGGGTGCAGAGGAGGTTCACCAGGATGTTGCCTAGTATGGAGAGTGCTAATTATGAAGAGAGGTTGAATAGATTAGGATTATTTTCATTTGAAAGAAGTTGGGGGAACCTGATTGTGGTTTACAAAATCATGAGAGATATAGACAGGGTGGATGGGAAGAAGCTTTTTCCCAGAGTGCGGAACTCAATTATGAGGGGTCACGAGTTTAAACTGAGAGGGGAAAGGTTTAGGAGAGATACGCGTGGAAAGAGGGTGGTTGGGGCCTGGAACAAGTTGCCAGCAGAGGTGGTTGAGGCAGGAATGATCACGTCATTTAAAATGTATCGAGACAGATACATGAATGGGCAGGGAGCAAAGTGATGCAGATATTTAAAAAATAAGCGACAGGTTTAGATAGAGGATCTGGATTGGCGCAGGCTTGTAGGGCCTGTAATTTTCTTTGTTCTAGCACTCCCTGTGGTATGCGGTAGATTAGAATTGTTTTATTCCTGAGCTGTTCATAATTTCCTTGAATAAGTTTGATGTGAATTTAACCCTTGATCTGATTGTACCTCTGTCGGTAGTCCATATCTCGTGAAAAAATTGAGTAATTCCTCCACAATTCTTTTAGCTGTAATATTGCACAATGGAACGATCTCTGGAAATCTGATGGACACATCCATTACTGTTAACAAATACTGATTCTCACTTTTTGTTATAGGTAGGGGTTCTACACAATCAGTTCAGACTCTTGTAAAAGGTACCTCAAATGCAGGAATAGGTATTAAAAGTGTGGGTTTTATTATTGCTTTTGGTTTTCCAATTCCCTGACGTGTATGACATGTCTGGCAAAATTCAACTGTATCCTTGTGCAATCGAGGCCAGTAAAAACATTTTTGTATTTTAACTTGAGTTTTTATTACCCCGAATGACCCCCTACCGGTACTTCATGTGCCACTCATAACACGTCCTTTCTATAACGCACTGACAACATGACTTAATGAACTTCTGCCCATTTCTCATTTGCCTGCATATGTAATCGTTTCCATTTTCTCATTAAGATATCAATTTTAAGATAGTAGCACTCAAGGATACATTTGGAGTCTTTTTCCATGTATGCTTTTTGATACAATCGCTATAAATTGTCATCTTTCTGGCTGTAACTTAGTTAATTTATCTGAACTAAAGATATCTGCTTGATCTTCTATCTGCCCCTGGTTTGTGTCAACCGTCTGGTCAAACACTTCAACTTCCTTATCTGTACTCTTTGATCTCTCCTGTTTCAACTGGTGACTTTGTGACCTTGTTACCACACAGTTGGGAAAGATCCCAGGATACATGTCCTGCAATAGTTCAGTTGCCTGAGTTTCCACTGGCTTTTTAACCACAGTGGGCAGCGCTCCTACCTGTGAACCAGTTATATTGTTTGCAAGGATAAACTGTATTCCTGGAGCTAACAGTTTATCCAGCACTCCTACCACAACTTCTCCACTCTTCAATGGACACTCTAACCTCACTCTACATAATTGAGCACTTTTTGTTTCACTGTGAATTCCCGTTACTAGCAACCTTTCTGGCACTAGTCCTTCAGAGGTACACATCTCCCCATCTTTCAATATCACAAATTGAGAGGATTCTGTATCCCTTAACATTGTAACCTCTTTACCTGCTGCTCCTGACGTATGCGAGTAACTTTTACCTTAGCAGGTATATAGTTTAAGAAGATCAGCTGCTATTTGTTTTGACCAAGTGTTATATTGTTACCTTGTTCAGAACTAAGTGCTTCTCTAAGTCCATGCCAGCTTCCAGTCTCTCTTAAAGTTACAATAGACCTCTACACCTTCATAACACCTCCCCGCTCAAGAAAAAAATGAACCATCATAATGAAAAGATGGCTTCTTTTTTTGTGTCTCTATATCTTAATCACAATATCATACACATGACTTTAATCTAAGTTCATATGAACTTCTTCCCACGTAAATGTACCATTGAATAGATACCAATCTTATCTATACTTTATCAGTTAAATTAGCAATAACACATCTGTGATAACATTCTTACGACCCACAACATGTATGATATGTAAATTAAAAGTCTGGAACATAAGACTCTAACAAAATAGTCACATATTCTTATCTTTAAAGCATTCCAGGAATGTAAGAGGATTGTGATCCATGTACACAACAGTCTCCAACACATTGTGCATGACGTACACATTAAAATGTTGTAAAGCCAGGACCAAACTCAATAGTTCCTTTTCGATCAAGGAGTATTTCCTCTGGTGGATGTTGAGTTTCTTTGAAAAGTAACCAACTGGCAGTTCAATCCCATCAACATCTTCCTGTAGCAGTACAGCACCAACTCCTATGTCACGAACGTTGATGGCAACTTTGAAACGTTTTTGAAAGGTTTGGTGTAGCTAAAACTGATGTGGTGGTTAATATTGCTTTTGAATGGTCAAATGCTTCCTGGCATTGTTCTGTCCACCGAAAGTTTGTGTGCTTCTTCAGCAAATCTTTTAACAGTGCCCCTATTTTGGAACAAACTTGCAAGAGAATCTGTTGAGTTCCAAGAATCGAAACAAAATTTTTTAAACACAGCGGCAAGGAGAGAGGGCAGAGAGAAACGAGGGCTGCCGGGAAGTTTTTAAGTGGGTGAGATCTCAACCTGAGACCCTGCACCATAGGGCCTCCCTCCCAAACACCTCCTCTCACCTTAACTAAGGGAAACTCGGTACATTGTCAGGTTTCTAATTGTTTTTCTTTTCTTCTCTTCCTTTGTTTAGTCCCGTGTGGGCTTTTAGATTAGCGGGGTGTGGCTGATAGGGCAGTTGCATGTTCCTCCTGCAGAATGCGGCAGGTGAGAGACACTTCACATGTCTCTGCCGACCACATCTGGGGGGAAAGTGCACCCAACTCCAGCTCCTCGAAAACCAAGTGAGGGAACTGGAGCTGGAGCTGGATGAACTGCGGATCATCCGGGAGGCTGAGGGAGAAATTCAGAGGATGTACAGGAAGATGATCACTCCTCAGACACAGATGAAGGGCTTTTGCCCGAAACGTCAATTTCGCTGCTCGTTGGATGCTGCCTGAACTGCTGTGCTCTTCCAGCACCACTAATCCAGCTGGGTTACTGTCAGGGGGAGGAAAGGGAACCGACCAGAGCAGGGATCCTCTGTGGCCATTCCTCTCAGCAAAAGGTATACCGTTTTGGATCCTGCTGGTGGGGGCGGTCAACTAGGGGGAAGCCATAGATGTCAGGTCTCTGGCACTGGCTCAGAAAGGAAGGGGGGAGAATAGAAAAGCACTAGTGGTAGGGAACTCAGTAGGTAGACGGATTGACAGGAGATTTTGTGGTCAGTAATGGGACTCCTCGAAGGTATGTTGCCTCCCTGGTGCAAGGATCTGGCTTGTGTGGTTTGGGAGGGTTTAAACTAGTTTGGCAAGTGGGGTGGGAACCACAGCTATATATCTGAGAGGACGGTAGTTGTAGATGGGGCAGTGACAGGATGTAGTGAATCTATCAGGACAGTTTCTCATGTGATGAAACAAAGGGATTGGCTAAAATGTGTCTGCTTTAAGGCAAGGAGTGTCCGAAATAAGAGTGATGAACTTAGAGCATGGATCAGTACTTGGGGCTATGACGTTGTGGCCATAACAGGGACAGGATGATTGCAAGATGTACCAGGGTTTAGAACTTTTAAAAAGAACAGGGAGGGTGAAAAAAGAGGAGGGGGTGTAGCTTTGCTAATCAGAGAGTGCATCACAGCTACGGAAACAAAGGTTGTTGAGGAAGGTTTGTCTAATGAGTCAGTATGGGTGGATGTTAGGAACAGCAAGGGAGCAGCCACCTCATTGGAGGTTTTCTACAGACCCTCTCGTAGTAGTAGGGAGATTGAAGAACTGATTGGCCAGCAGATTCTGGAAAAATGCAGATGTAACAGGGTTGTTGTTATGGGTGATTTCAATTTTCCCAATATTGACTGGAACCTCCTTAATGCATATGGTATGGATGAAGCCATTTTGTCAGGTGTGTTCAGGAGGGTTTCCTTACTCAGTATGTAGACAGGCCGACAAGGGGAGAGGCAATGAGCAAGGACAGGTGTCAGATCTCATGGTGGGAGAACACTTTGGTGACAGTGATCACAGCTGCCTCACATTTACCATAGTCTTGGAGAGGGAAAGGAGCAGTTACCGAGAGAAGATATTTAATTGGGGAAAAGGAAATTATGATGGTATCAGACAGGAGTTGGGAAGTACTGACTGGGAGCAATTATTCAACAGAAAGGGGCACAGCAGGTATGTGGAGACCGTTTAAGGAGCAGTTGTGAGTGATGCACAAATCTGTCCCTTTGAGACAGGGAAGAAGGGGTAAGATTAAAGGAGCCTTGGATGGTGAGAACAGAGGAGCTTCTAGTCAAAAGGAAAGAGGCAGCTTACGTAAGGTGGAGGAAGCAAGGATCTAGCACAGCTTTAGAGGATTACAGGCTTGCTGGAAAGGAGCTCAGAAATGAACTGAGGAGTGTCAGGAGGGGGCACGATAAAGGCTTGGCAGAAGGATTAGGGAGAACCCAAAGGCATTTTATTCATACGTGAGGAATAAGAGAATGATCAGGGAGAAGGTAGGGCCAATCAGGGATAGCGTAAGGAACATGTGCGTGGTGTCTGAGCAAATAGGGAAAGCCCGAAATGAGTTTTTTGCCTTGGTTTCACGAAGGAAAAGGAACTTGTTGTGAATGAGAACTTTGAGGAGCTGGGATACAGCCTTGAACAGATCAAGATTGATGAAGTTGATGTGCTGGAAATCTTGGCAAACATTGGCTCTGGGATTCGAGAAAGGAAGTTGCTAAGCCGCTGGCGAAGATCCTCGCTTCCTCACTCTCCACAGGAGTCGTACTGGAGGATTGGAAGGAGGCAAATGTTGTTCCTCTTTTCAAGAAGGGTAATAGGGAAATCTTTGGCAATTACAAACCAGTCAGTCTTACGTCTGTATTCAGCAAGGTTTTCGAAAGAATTCTGAGGGATAGGATTTATGAGTATTTGGAAAAGCATCGCATGATTAAAGGCAGTCAGCATGGCTTTGTGGTGGGGTAGGTCGTGCCTACCTAACCTTATTGAGTTCTTTGAGCAGGTGACAAGACAGGTCGATGAAGGTCGAGCAGTGGATGTGGTGTATATGGATTTCAGCACGGCATTTGATATTGTTCCTCATGGTAATCTCATTCATAAAGTCAGGAGGTATGAGATAGGGAGATTTGGCTATCTGGATTCAGAATTGGTTGGCTGACAGAAGGCAGAGAGTGGTTGCAGATGGAAAGTATTCTGCCTGGAGGACAGTGTTGAATGGGGTCCCGTAGAGCTCTGTTCTTGGGCCTCTGCTCTTTGTAGTTTTTATAAATGACTTGGATGAGGAGGTTTAGAGGTCGTTTAGTAAAGGTTGGAGGTGCCGTCGATAGTTTCGAGGGCTATTTCATGCTCTGGATTACAGTGGTGCTGGAAAAGCACAGCAGTTTAGGCAGCATCCGAGGAGCAGGAATCGATTTGGAAAAGCACAGCCATGAACTGCTGTGCTTTTCCCACACCACTCTAATCCAGAATCTGGTTTCCAGCATCTGCAGTCATTGTTTTTACCTATTGCAGGCTGCAGTGAAACATGGACAGAATGCAGACTGGGCTGAGAAATGGCAGATGGAGTTCAACCTGGATAGATGCGAATTGATGCATTTTGGAAGGTCAAAACCGAATGTTGAATATAAGATTAAAGACAGGATTGTTGACAGTGTGGTAGAACAGAGGGATCTTGGTGTTCAAGTACATAGATCCCTCAAAGTTCCCACCCAAGTAGATAGCGTTATTAAGAAAGTATATGGTGTTTTGGCTTTCACTAGCATGGGGATCGAGTTTAAGAGCCGCGAGGTTTTGCTACAGCTCGGCAAGTCCCTGGTGAGAACACATTTGGAATATTGTGACCAGTTCTGGTCACCCTACTATAGGACAGATACAGAGGTTTTGGAGAGGGTGCAAAGAAAGTTTACCAGAATGCTGCCTGGACCAGAGGGCTTCTCTTATGAAGAGAGGTTGACTAAGCTCAGACTTTTCTCTCTGGAGAGAAGGAGGAAGGGAGGTGACCTGATCGAGGTACAAAATAATGAGAGGAATAGATAGAGTCAATAGCCAGAGACTTTTCCCCAGGGCAGGACTGACTGGTACGAGGGAGGTTCTTTACGCAGAGTTGTGAATACATGGAATGCGTTGCCAGCAGTGGTGTGGTGGAAGCAGAGTCATGAGGGATATTTAAGCGACTGCTGGATATGCACATGGAAAGCAGTGAATTGAGGGGTGCAGAGGTTAGGTTATTTTATTTTACATTAGGATTAAACCTTGGCACAACATTGTGGGCCGAAGGGCCTGTTCTGTGCTGTACTTTTCTATGTTCTATGAAGTACCTCTTTCTTCGAGGTTGGTCGTGGAAATACCTCGATGGCCTTTATCTTTGCGTTCCTTGGGTCAACCTTCCATGACCAAAGTTATGTCCCAAGAATGTCACCTTTGCTTTCACGAATTCAGTTTTATTCAAGTTTATTATCAGTTTTTTTTCTCGTAGTCTTTCAAAGAGCTCTGTCAAGATTAGAATGGTGTAGAAAAAGCACAGCAGATCAGGCAGCAATCGAGGAGCAGGAAAATCGACATTTTGGCAATAGCCCTTCATCAGAAATGATGGTTCCTGATGAAGGGCTTTTGCCCCAAACATTGATTTTCCTGCTCCTCGGATGCTGCATTACCTGCTGTGCTTTTCCAGCACCACTCTTATCTTGACTGTAATCTCCAGCATCTGCAGTACTCATTCCTGCCAATTCAAAGAGCTCTGCCAACTGTACCATGTGATCTTTCCAAGACTCACTAAAGATCGCTACATTGTCCAAACAGACTGCACAGTTTGTTAACCCAGCCACAGCTCTGTTCATGAGTCTTTGGAATGTTGCGGTTGTGTTCTTCATTCCAAAGGGCATCACTTTAAATTGATATAGCCCATTTGGGGTTACAAACGCAGAAATCTCTTTTGCTGTCAGTGATAAAGGTACCTGTCAGTAATTTTGCAGTAAGTCCAACTTGGTGATGTAACTGGCTTGTCCGAGTTTCTCGATACAGTCCTCCAATCTAGGAATTGGATATGAATCGATTTTGTGACGGGGTTGACCTTCCGATAATCCACGCAAAACCGTTGAGTCCCGTCCAGTTTGGGAACTAAGATGATCGGCAAACTCCACGGACTCTGGCTTGGTTCAATGATGTCCTCATCGAGCATGGCCTCCACCTCCATGTGGACCTGTCTGGCTTTGAAAGGACTAAGCCGACAGGGGTGTTGTTTTATCGAAATAGTATTCCCTATGTGTACTTCATGAACAATGGCATTTGTCCTCCCCATCTGATTCTTACATATGTCCTTATACTGCAGTAACAAACCTTTCAACTCAGTTTCTTGCTCCTGAGACAGATAGCTTACTAACCTATCCCACTCCTCAAGGACTTCTTCATTTTTAAAAATCTATTTTGAGGCACATCAAAATCCACATCATCTGGAATTTATTCCTCACTCCGCAAGGCAGTAACTAGCACCTGTTTCTCCAGTTCTTCCTCTCTCATATAACATGGTTTCAACATGTTCACATGACATACCCATAAAGGTTTTTCCCATCTGGCATCTTTACTAGATAGTCCACCTAACTCAACCTTTTCTTTATTTGATAGGGACCACTAAACCTGGCTTTGAAGGGATCTCCTATCATTGGTAATAGTACTAACATGTTATCCCCTCGAGAAAATGTCCGAGTCTCAGAGTTTTTGTCTGTCACCTGCTTCATTCTACACTGTGCCCTTTTTAGGTGTTGTTTAGCTAACTCACCTACTCGATTTAATCTCTCCCTCACCTCCGATACATAATCTGAGTGTGAGATCTCCAACTTTGGTCCTGTCGATTTTTCTTTATTTTAAAGGGTTTCTCACTTCATGCCTGAATATTAACTCAAAGGGAGTGAACTGAGTAGATTCATTTGGGGCATCTCGAATGGCAAACAATATAAGTGGGATACCTTCATCCCTTCATTTGGATAATCCTGACAGTACGCTCTCAGCATGGTCTTCAGGGACTGATGTCACCTTTCTAAAGCTCCCTGGGATTCAGGATGATACACACTGGATTTAAAGTGATGTATATCTAAGCTATCCATAACCCCCTTAAACAGCCTAGCAGTAAAATCTGACCCTTGGTCCGACTGAATCTTTCTGGGTAGCCCATACTGTGTGAAGAAAGCTACTAACTCCTCTACTACACTTTTTGTCTTGATACTCCGTGATGGAATTGCCTCCGGAAATCTAGGAGACACATCCATTATGGTTAACAGGTACTGGTTCCCACCTAACTCAACCAACAAAATCAATTATAACCCACATAAAAGGTTTTTCAAATACGGGAATTGGCAACAAAAGTGCTGGGTTTATTACCATAAGACCATAAGACATAGGAGTGGAAGTAAGGCCATTCGGCCCAACGAGTCCACTCCGCCATTCAATCATGGCTGATGGGCATTTCAACTCCACTTACCCGCATTCTCCCCGTAGCCCTTAATTCCCTGAGACAGCAAGAACCTATCAATCTCTGCCTTGAAGACATTTAGCGTCCCGGCCTCCACTGCACTCTGCGGCAATGAATTCCACAGGCCCACCACTCTCTGACTGAAGAAATGTCTCCACATTTCTGTTCTGAATTTACCCCCTCTAATTCTAAGGCTGTGTCCACGGGTCCTAGTCTCCTCACCTAACGAAAACAATTTCCTAGCGTCCACCCTTTCCAAGCCATGTATTATCTTGTACATCTCTATTAAGTCTCCCCTTAATCTTCTAAACTCCAATGAATACAATCCCAGGATCCTCAGCCGTTGCTCATACGTTAGACCAACCATTCCAGGGATCATCTGTGTGAATCTCCGCTGGACACGTTCCAGTGCCAGTATGTCCTTCCTGAGGTGTGGGGACCAAAACTGGACACAGTACTCCAAATGGGGCCTAACCAGAGCTTTATAAAGTCTCAGTAGCACAATGGTGCTTTTATATTCCAACCCTCTTGAGATAAGTGACAACATTGCATTCGCTTTCTTAATCACGGACTCAACCTGCATGTTGACCTTTAGAGAATCCTCGACTAGCACTCTCAGATCCCTTTGTACTTTGGCTTTACGAATTTTCTCACCGTTTAGAAAGTAGTCTGTGCTTTTATTCTTTTTGCCAAAGTGCAAGACCTCACATTTGTTCACGTTGAATTCCATCAGCCATTTCCTGGACCACTCTCCCAAACTGTCTAGATCCTTCTGTAGCCTCCCCACTTCCTCAGTACTACCTGCCTGTCCACCTAACTTCGCATCATCTGCAAACTTCGCTAGAAGTTGTGGCTTACCGCTTGTGGCTTACCTACCATTTGGTATGTATGACACATACGGCAAAAGTTAACCACATCCTTGTGTATTCCAGGCCAATACAAATGTTTTTGTACCTTAGCCAGAGTCTTCATATCCCTAGGTGACATCCTCCAGGTAGTTCATGTGCTACCCCTAATGCTTGCTGTCTGTATGCTACTGACAACACAATCTGGTGCACTTCAGTCCATTTCTCCTCTGCATTAACCTGCTGTGGTCTCCATTTCCATCATAGGATTCTATCTTTCAGATAATAACCCTTAGGATTATTCTCTGCCTCCTTTTCAGAGTATGCATCCACGGCACGGTGGCACAGTGGTTAGCACTGCTGCCTCATAGCGCCGGACACCCGGGTTCAATTCCCGCCTCAGGCGACTGACTGTGCGGAGTTTGCACGTTCTCCCCGTGTCTGCGTGGGTTTCCGCCAGGTGCTCCGGTTTCCTCCCACAGTCCAAAGATGTGCAGGTTAGGTGAATTGCGCATGCTAAATTGCCCATAGTGTTAGGTAAGGGGTAAATGTATGGGTGGGTTGCGCTTCGGCAGGTCGGTGTGGACTTGTTGGGCCAAAGGGCCTGTTTCCACACTGTAATGTAATGTAATGTAATCTAATCTAATCTAGAAATATATATTATTCCTTATCTTTCTGTTGCAAGTCCCGAAGCCTTCCAGGAGTAAACACTTTTGTCTGACCCTCTGCCTGTTCAGGTTTTTCCTGCACCATTACTTCAACAGGGTGTCCGCTAACTGAACCTCAACTCCATCTTTCTCTTTAGGTTTTGCTTTGTGCTGTGACTTATGATCGTGGGATCTGATTATCACACAGTCTGAGAAAATACCAGGATACTTCTGTTTTAACTCCTCAGTTTCTAGGACTTCCTTGGGCTTCTCAACAACAAGGGGTGTCACTCCTGTCTTGGATCCTGCCAAATCATTCCCAGGAACAAACTGGATTCCTGGAACTAACACTCTGTCAACCCCTCCCACTGTTACTTCCCCAGTCTGGAGTTGGCACTTCAATCTGATTGGGGAACACTAAATTTCTATCCATCTATCCCACAAATTATCGCACTCTCAGGTAACAGATCAGAAAGAATGCAAATTTGCTCATCTGTTACAATCACTGACTGGTTGGATCCTGTATCTCTCAACATTATAACTTCTTGTCCTTCTCCTCCTGTTCCTTCTGAATAAACTTTACCCACAGAGATGAATTCTTTATAGAGATCAAGTACAACTCCATCCCCAGCCCCTGCCTAGGCTGTGCACTCTCCTGCAGCTCCTCGGCTCTTCTTGGGGTTTCCTTTACTACTTTCACTAATGCCACTAGCTTAGCTTCTTTTACCATATCTTTTCCCACAGTGTCTTTAACGGCCAGCACTGTGACCTTATGTGTCCTATTTTACCACAGTGGAAACACCTGAGACCTTTCACCTCTTTCCACCCTGTTTTAGCCTGTGGTAAACTATTACCAGTGTTCTCTTCATAGTGTAGGATCTCCCCTGCTCCCAACTTCTATCCCCAAATTCTGGCTGGAAGCTTGTCTTATGCACCAACATGTACTCATCTACTAATACTGCTCCCCTTGTCACTTCCTGAACTTTCTGTCACTTCCACATGAATTCTTATCATCTCTGGAAGTGAGTTTTTAAAAACCTCCAGCAGAATAATCTCTCTTAGAGCCTCAGAGGTCCTATCTATCTTTAAAGTACGGCCCCATTGATCAAAATGACTATGTTTAATGCTTTCGAACTCAACATAAGTCTGACCTGGTTCCTCCTTAATGATTCTGAACTGCTGTCTACATGCTTCTGGTTCCAGTTCATAATTATCCAGTTCATAAGGTAATTATGAGGGCATGAGAGAGGAACTGACTAAAATAGACTGGAAGCAGAGGCTAACCGGGAAGACACTAGAGCAAAAATGGCAGGAGTTTGTAGGTATAATTGAGGACACTGTACAGAGGTTCATTCCCAAGAAAAGAAAGATTAACCGGGGAGGGATTAGACAACCTTGGCTGACAAAGGAAGTCAGGAAATGTATTAAAGAAAAAGAGAGATCCTATAAAGTGGATAAGAACAGTGGGAAATCAGAAGATTGGGAAGGATACAAAAGCAAACAGAGGATAACAAAGAGTGTAATAAGAAATGAGAGGATCAAATATGAAGGTAGGCTAGCCAGTAATATTAGAAATAATAGTAAAAGTTTCTTTCAGTACATAAGAAACAAACGACAGGCAAAAGTAGACATTGGGCCACTTCAAACTGATGCAGGGAGCCTAGTGATGGGAGATAAGGAAATAGCAGGAGAACTTAACAAGTACTTTGCGTCAGTTTTCACAGTGGAAGACATGAGTAATATCCCAAAAATTAAAGGGTGTCACGGGGCTGAGTTGAGTATGGTTGCCATTACGAAAGAGATAGTGCTAGAAAAGTTAAAAAGTCTTAAAATTGATAAATCTCCTGGCCCCGATGGGATACACCCTAGAGTTCTGAGAGAGGTTGCTGAGGAAATAGCAGAGGCATTGGTTGAGATCTTTCAAGAGTCACTGGAGTCAGGAAAGGTCCCGGATGATTGGAAGATGGCTGTAGTAACCCCCTTGTTCAAGAAAGGATCAAGGCAAAAGATGGAAAATTATAGGCCAATCAGCTTAACCTCGGTTGTTGGTAAAATTCTAGAATCCATCATTAAGGATGAGGTTTCTAAATTCTTGGAAGAGCAGAGTCTGATTAGAACAAGTCAACATGGATTTAGTAAAGGGAGGTCATGCCTGACAAACCTGTTGGAATTTTTTGAAGAGGTAACAAGTAGGTTAGACCAGGGGAACCCAGTGGATGTGGTCTATCTGGACTTTCAAAAGGCCTTTGATAAGGTGCCACACGGGAGACTGCTGAGCAAGGTGAGGGCCCATGGTGTTCGAGGTGAGCTGCTGGGTTGGATTGAGGATTGGCTATCTAACAGAAGGCAGAGAGTTGGGATAAAAGGTTCTTTTTCAGAATGGCAGCCGGTGACGAGCGGTGTCCCGCAGGGTTCGGTGCTGGGGCCACAGCTGTTCGCATTATATATTAATGATTTGGATGAGGGAACCGGGGGCATTCTAGCGAAGTTTGCCGATGATACAAAGTTAGGTAGACAGGCAGGTAGTACTGAGGAAGTGGGGAGGCTACAGAAGGATCTAGACAGGTTGGGAGAGTGGTCCAGGAAATGGCTGATGGAATTTAACGTGAGCAAGTGCGAGGTCTTGCACTTTGGCAAAAAGAATATAGGAATGGACTACTTTCTAAATGGTGAGAAAATTAATAAAGCCAAAGCACAAAGGGATCTGGGAGTGCTAGTCGAGGATTCTCTAAAGGTAAACATGCAGGTTGAGTCTGTGATTAAGAAAGCGAATGCAATGTTGTCTCTTATCTCAAGAGGGTTGGAATATAAAAGCAGAGATGTACTACTAAGACTTTATAAAGCTCTGGTTAGGCCCCATTTGGAGTACTGTGTCCAGTTTTGGTCCCCACACCTCAGGAAGGACATACTGGCACTGGAACGTGTCCAGCGGAGATTCACATGGATGATCCCTGGAATGACAGGTCTAGCATATGAGGAACGGCTGAGGATACTGGGATTGTATTCGTTGGAGTTTAGAAGATTAAGGGGAGATCTAATAGAGACGTACAAAATAATACATGGCTTTGAAAAGGTGGATGCTAGAAAATTGTTTCTGTTAGGCGAGGAGACTAGGACCCGTGGACACAGCCTTAGAATTAGAGGGGGTCATTTCAGAACGGAAATGCGGAGACATTTCTTCAGCCAGAGAGTGGTGGGCCTGTGGAATTCATTGCCACGGAGTGCAGTGGAAGCCGGGACGCTAAATGTCTTCAAGGCCGAGATTGATAGGTTCTTGTTGTCTAGAGGAATTAAGGGCTACGGGGAGAACGCTGGCAAGTGGAGCTGAAATGCGCATCAGCCATGATTGAATGGCGGAGTGGACTCGATGGGCCGAATGGCCTTACTTCCACTCCTATGTCTTATGGTCTTATAAACACTTAAAATAGCCTGTTTAACCTCTTCATAATCTCTTGACCCCTCATCTGACAGTGCTGCAAATACCTCATTAGCTCTAACTACCCAGTTTAGTCTGAACTAGCATTACCCATAAATCCTCGGATCACCCCATCTGCCGAGCTAATTTTTCAAATGAAATAAAGAAAGCTTCAACATCTTTCTCATCAAAATGTGGAAGAATTTTAACATATTTGTATATAGCACTCCTTCTCTTTTAATCTCCATCCTGTTAACTTGACTTTGCTGAGTAAGTCACAACTTCTCAAGTACAAATTCTCTCTCTTTTTGTCTCTCCCTTTCTTCTCTTTCTTTGCTCAGCTAAGAACCTTCTCTCTCTTTTTCCTCTCTCTCTTTTTCCCTCTCTCTTACTGTTCTTCTCTCTCTTTGTTTATCTTCTAACTCCATTTTTCTGAATTGTAATTTAAGTTTTTCTACCTCTACTGCATTTGTCTGTTTCTCTGACACACTTAACTGTTTGAGTATGTCCCTTAGAATTTCAGCTTTAGTTTTGTCCTTGGTCAAACCCAAATCTAACTTCTTTGTTAATTCTAAAAGTATGGCCTTTTTCTTTCCTTCTAAACTTTCTTGGCAAATTTGAGAATAGTCTTCAAATCCCAGAACCTCTTTAGCGATTTTAAGAAGCATTTCTCTCACTTTTAATTTAACCAACCACATGTCACCATAATTAAACACATTGTTTCACCCAATGCTTTATTTAAAGATCTCGGACACTAACCTGCAAGTGCTTAAATCTACTGGGCTTTTTTGTACTCCAAATCTATTCAAATCTGTCTGAATCTCAGACTGGAGCTGTCTAAATGGATCATCGCTGATGAAAGCTTCCAAACCGTTACGACATGGGGTAAACCCCTCTGCTAACTTAAACCAGCCACACAGAAAAGATTCACCTTGTGCTGTAATCTGTTAAAATTTGAGAGGCAAAGAACTATCCCAAAGGTAACTATTTAAAGGAAAAATTAACAACTTTATTCTTTAAATTCAACAGGGAATGTTAATACCAAGAACTATTCACAATTCCTTTCTCTTAAACTGATCTTCTACCTCCCACTCTACAATACTGGTCTGATTAAAAAACCTCGATTCAGATGTACAAAAAAATTCAACTTGCAAAACCAGCCAGCTGTCGAATCTTCTGTTGTATCTTCCTCTGCAGATTTTCCTATGTCATTTTTTTTCAATGTTCTGCTGTGCAAATTCCTTATAGACAGGTACCTTTCAGAGAGCTGTACTTGTTGGTGGCTTGGCAGTTCTCTCCCTGTCTGTTCAAAATGCCCGATTTTATACCCCAAAACATCAGATTGTTTCATTGGTTTTAGTATTATCAAAATATTAAATTCAAATTTGTTTGGACTTTGGTATTTTGGGGCATAATTAAAACTGAGTGGCCGAATTTGAATTTGTTTTTGGTTTCATGGCAACCCATCTGCTGGTATTTGTTTTGAGCAAGTGTTACATTGTAACCTTGTTCAGAACTCTGTGCCTATCTAAGTCCATGCCAGCTTCCAATCTCTCTTAAAGTTACAGTACACCTCTACAGTTTCATAACACACGCAAACACTGTGATTTCAAGTGGCCTACTTTTTTGCAGTGAAAATGCCGGAGTTTTCCCAACTTCTCTTTCCCCTTCAAGGGTTTCATTTTTACTCTGTGCTAAGTTATCGTTATGATTTTCACGGAGATCTGCCTATCCCTTTCTACATGAGGATTTCTCAGTTTCTATCACTCATGGACTGAAATCGATTTTCGAAGCCAAACTTTGATTTATGGACCAACTCATTACCATCGGCCATTTCAGCTGATAACCTTGCAGTTTTAACTCTCTGCCCTTCCACATGAGTTCTCACTATTTCAGAAAGTGAATTTTTGAACACCTCCAAAATAATCGTCTCTCTGAGAGCCTCATAGGTTTGTTCTATTTTAATGCCCTTAACCACCTATCAAAATTACTTTGTTGATCCCATCAAACTCCGTGTAGGTTTGACCAGGGTCCTTCCTTGGAATCCTGAAATGTCTGTAGGCTTCTGGCACGAGCTCACTTCCACTTAAGACAACTTTCTTCACCGCCTCATATGCCCTAGATCCCTCCTCTGATAGTGATGCAAATGCCTCAGTAGCTTTGCCAACAAATTTTGTTTGGATCAACAAAACCAGCATGGTCACTGGTCACTTCATTTTTCTAGCCACCTTTGCAAATGAGCTGAGAAAGGCTCATCAAATTTAGGCAATGCGTGAATATATTTAAACAGATCCTCACCAGGCCTTTGGCTACCATTAGTTTGCTCATCCACACTCTCTTCTTCACTAAGTTCACCTTCAGCCTTCATCACCATCCTTTTAAGCTGACTTCCCTGTGTAAGTGCCAATTTCTGAAGTTCATACTCCCTCTCTTTCTTCCTTTCCCCTCTCTCCTTTTTTCTCTCTTATCTCTGTTTTTAAACCATTTAATTTCTGTGCCCTTTCCTCATCTTTTGCCTCTAACTTAAACTGTTTCATTTTATATTGAATTTCAGCCATCTCCAAAAGGTCTGATGGTGTTTCCAGCAAATTTAAATGCTGAGCTATTACTATAATTGTCTCTCCTTTCCTCACGGAAGGAGGCAGCTCCGATTCCAGTTTGTATGCTCATTTCAGCAGCTTGGCCTTAATCACTATTTCAAGGCCCCAAAGTCACATCTTCCACCCCCGTAAGATTCTTGGTGACTGAAAGAGACATTGCAACACCAAAGCACTGTTTAAACCAATCAAATTCAACACCTGGAAGAAAAGACACTAATACCTACCATTCGCTGTCTTTGAGTCCAGCAACCCTAATGCCAAATCGAAATACAGGGAGAACTAGACATTTGGATACAGAACTGGCTCAAAGGTAGAAGACAGAGGGTGGTGGTGGAGGGTTGTTTTTCAGACTGGAGGCCTGTACTTTTTGCCATTTACACAAATGATTTGGATGCGAGCATAAGAGGTACAGTTATAGACAATAGGTGTAGGAGTAGGCCATTCTGCCCTTAGAGCCAGCACCACCATTCATTATGATCATGGCTGATTATCCTCAATCAGTATCCTGTTCCTGCCTTATCCCCATATCCATTGATTCCATTATCCTTGAGCTCTATCCAACTCTTTCTTGAAAGTATACAGAGACTTGGCCTCCACAGACTTCTGGGGCAGAGCATTCCATACACCCACCACTCTCTGGGCGAAGACGTTTTTCCTTAACTCTGTTCTAAGTGGCCTACCCCTTATTTTTAAACTGTGTCCTCTGGTTCGGGACTCACCCATCAGCGGAAACATGTTTCCTGCCTCCAGAGTGTCCAATCCTTTAATAATCTTATACGTCTCAATCAGATCCCCTCTCAACCTTCTAAACTCAAGCATATACAAGCCCAGTTAGTGAGTTTGCAGATTACACTAAAATTTGAGGTGTAATGGACAGCGAAGAGGGTTACCTCAGATTACAACAGGATCTTGACCAGATGGGCCAATGAGCTGAGAAGTGGCAGATGGAGTTTAATTCAGATAAATGCGAGGTGCTGCAGTTTGGGAAAGCAAATCTTAGCAGGACTTATACACTTAATGGTAAGGTCCTAGGGAGTGTTTCTGAACAAGAAGACCTTGGAGTTCATAGCTCCTTGAAAGTAGAGTTGCAGAATGATAGGATAGTGAAGAAGGTGTTTGGTATGCTTTCCTTTATCGGTCAGCGTATTGAGTACAAGAGTTGGTAGGTCACATTGCAGTTGTACAGGACATTGGTTCTCGGGAGTGTTGCTGACCAAAGAGACCTTGGAGTGCAGGTTCATAGCTCCTTGAAAGTGGAGTCGCAGGTAGATAGGATAGTGAAGAAGGCGTTTGGTATGCTTTCCTTTATTGGTCAGAGTATTGTGTACAGGAGTTGGGAGGTCATGTTGTGGCTGTACACGATATTGGTTAGGCCACTGTTGGAACATTGCATGCAATTCTGGTCTCCTTCCTATCGGAAAGATGTTGTGAAACTTGAAAGGGTTCAGGAAAGATTTACATGGATGTTGCCAGGGTTGGAGGATTTGAGCTACAGGGAGAGGCTGAACAGGCTGGGGCTGTTTTCCCTGGAGCGTGGCAGTCTGAGGGGTGACTTTATAGAGATTTACAAAATTATGAGGGGCATGGATAGGATAAATAGGCAAAGTCTTTTCCCTGGGGTGGGGGAGTCCAGAACTAGAGGGCATATGTTTAGGTTGAGAGGGAAAAGATATAAAAGAGACCTCAGGGCAAATTTTTCACACAGAGGGTGGTATGGGTATAGAATGAGCTGCCAGAGGATGTGGTGGTGGCTGGTACAATTGCAACATTTAAGAGGCATTTGGATGGGTATATGAATAGGAATGGTTTGGAGGGATATGGGCCAGGTGCTGGCAGGTGGGATTAGATTGGGTTGGGATATCTGGTCGGCATGGATGGGTTGGACCAAAGGGTCTGTTTCCATGCTGTCCATCTCTATGACTCTAAGTGTCCCCAATCTGTTATGGACAAGGCCAGACCCCCTCAAAACATTTCAAGAAAATAGCCCTGACCCTAACTTTGCTAGTTGTTTTGGGCAGGTGTAGATGAAATTCCAGGAGTGATGCAGCTGGCCCAACCACTTAGTTTTAAACAAAACAGAATTTATTTGCAAGATTACTGAATGAACCACGCACATAAGAGAACAGAATGTTGAATAATGTGACCTATCTGAAAAGCCAACAGATTATCCCAACTTAATGAAGCTGTTTCAACTACTTGCAACAATCCCTTTAATACCCCTTGGCAAAAAAAGAAAAATCAAACACAGATCTTACAGGAAGAGATGCCAGAGAGAGAGAGAGAGAAAAAGCAGAGAGATTTAGCATGGAATACTTTCTTCCATGTAGCTGTTTTTTTGACTAGCAGCCTCAAAGCTGCCTGACTGCTTGCTCTGAACAGCCAGACTGCTAAAATGATTCCCAAATCAAACAAAACCAAACCAGAGACAAGCTGAGCTGGGAGAACTGTCCACTCCCCTTTCATTGTGCAAGTGTTTTCTTTTACAACTTGAAAATTTTTTCAAGTGGATCAAGCCAGACATTTCGGAAATTGGGCCATAAAACACTTTTGAAAAATACCAAGGACAACACAACCTTGTTAAATGAGCAGTATCATCACGACGTGACAACAAAAGGATATTCTACGTGCTACTTAAATTGGTCTGAAAGTACCTGCCTCCACGATCCCCTCAGGCTGCACATCCCATATTTCTACCACCTTTTGGGTGAAAATTATTTTTCTCTGATCTCCTCTAAACTACTTGCTCCTTACCTTAAACTCGTGCGCTCTGGTCTTAGACATGTCTGCCATGGGAGAAAGATTCACAATCTGCTCTTTCCATGTCTCTCATAATTTTGTGTATCTCAATCAGATCTTCCCCACCCCCACCCCCCCCCCCCCCCCCCCCAACTTCCTCTGCTCCAAGGGAAACAAACTCAGATTATCCACTGATGTTATTTTGAGATTATACAGGATGTTAGTGAGGCCACTTTTGGTGTATTCTGTACAGTTCTGGTCATCCTGCTATTGAAAATATAATATTCAATTAGAGAGGGTTCAAAAAAGATTTACCAAGGTGTTGCTGAGACTGGAAGGATAAGGATCAACTGGATAGGCTGGAACCTTTTTCATTGGAGTGTAGGAGGTTGAGGGGTGACCTTCAAATGAAGTTTGTAAAACCATGACGGGTATAACTAAGGTGAATAGCAAAGGTCTTTTCCCGAAGGTGGAGGAGTTCAAAACTAGTGGACATATTTTTAAGGTGAGAGGAGAAAGGTTTAAAAGGAACTGAAGACCAATGTTTTCACAAAGAGGGTGGTTCATATGTGGAATGAACTGCCAGAAGTGGCAAATTAAGATACAGTTGCAACATTTAAAAGATATTTGGATAGATACATGAATTGGTATGGTTTAGATGGATGTGAACCAAATCCAGGCAACTGGAACCAGTTTAGTTTGGGAAACTTAGTCAGTATGAGCGAGTTGAACCAAAGAGACTGCTATTGTGCTGTGTGACTCTTTGACTCGATCTGAGGAGTTGCAAATGGTGTTGAATGTTGTGCAGTCATTGGCGAACATCCGTACTTCTCACCTTAAGATGGAGGAAAGTTCATTGATGAAGCAGCTGAAGATAGGTGGGTCACGGACACTACCCTGCGGAGCTTCTGCAGAGATATCCCGGAGCTAAGAACCACAGCCACAGCCATCTTCCATGTGCCACGTATGACACTAGCCCAGTGGCAAGGTTTCTTCCTAGCACACTGATTCCAGTTTCGCTCGGACTCCTTGATGCCACACAATTCTGACCATCTTCCATTGTGCCAGGTATGATTCCAACAAATGGAGGGTTTGCACCCAATAGCCACTGATTCCAATTTTGCTTGGGCTTCTTGATGCCATACTAGGTCAAATGTGGCCTTGATGTCAAGGGTTGTCAATCTCAACTCACCTCTGGAATTCAGCTCTCATGTCCATGTTTGAATCAAGGCTGTAATGAGGTCAGGAGCTGAGTGGCCCTGACACCCAAACTGTGTCAACTGTGAGCAGGTTATTGCTGAGCAGGTGGGCTTGATAGCACTGTTAATCTTCCATATTCTACCTCTTTACTGATGATCAAGTGTAGAGTAATTGTACCAGCCTCCACTACTTCCTCTAGAAACTTATTCCATACACTCATCACCCTCTGCTTGAAAATGTTGCCCCTTAGGTTTCTTTTATATCTTTTCCCTTTCACCCTAGACCTATACCCTCTAGATCTGGACTCCCCCACCCCAAGGAAAAGACTTTGTCTATTTATCCTATCCATGCCCCTCATCATTTTATAAAGTCAGTAAGGTCACCCCTCAGCCTCTGACACTCCAGGGAAAACAGCCTCCACCTATTCAACCTCTCCCTATAGCTCAAATCCTCCAACCCTAGCAATGTCCTTATAAATCTTTTCTGAACCCTAACAAGTTTCGCAACATCTTTCGAATAGGAAGGAAACCAGAAGTGCACGCAATATTCCAACAGTGGCCTAATCAATGTCCTGTACAGCCGCAACATGACCTCCCAACTCCTGTACACAATACTCTGACCAGTAAAGGAAAGCAAACCAAACACCACCTTCACTATCCTATCTACCTGCAACTCTTCTTTAAAAGAACTATGAACCTGCACTCCAAGGTCTCTTTGTTCAGCAACACTCCCTAGGACTTTACTATTAAGTGTATAAGTCCTGCTATGATTTACTTTTCCAAAGTACAGCAAGCATTTATCTAATTTAAACTGCATCTGCCACTCCTCAGCCCACTGGCCCATCTCATCAAAATCCCATTGCTGTCCACACTGTCCACTACATCTCTACTTTTGGTGTCATCTGCAAACTTACTAACTATACCTCTTATGCTTACATCCAAATCATTGATATAAATGACAAAGAGTAGTGGATCCAGCACTGATCCTTGTGGCTCTCAACTTGTCACAGGCCTCCAGTCCAAGAAACAACCCTTCACCACCATCATCTGTCTTCTACCTTCAAGCCAGTCTGTATCCAAATGTCTCATTCTCCCTGTATTCCATGAGATCTAACCTTGCTAAGCAGTCTCCCATGGGGAGCCTTACTGAAGTCCCTATAGATCATGTCCATTGCTCTGCCCTCTCATTCTTTGTTTCTTCTTCAAAAAACTCAATCAAGTTTGTGAGACATGATTTCCCACGCACAAAGCCATGTTGACTATCCCGAATCAGTCCTTGCCTTTCCAAATACACGCAAATCCTGTCACTCGGGATTCCCTGCAACAACTTTCCCACCACCAATGTCAGGCTCACTGGTCTATAGTTCTCTGCTTTTCCTTACCACCTTTCTTAAATAGTGGCACCACATTGGCCAACCTCTAGTCTTCTGGCACCTCACCTGTGACTATCAATGATACTAATGTCTCAGCAAGGGGCTCAGCAATCACTTCCTGAGCTTCCCAAAGAGTTATAGGGATTGCTTGTTTTGGAAACTTTAAATTCTGCTGAGCCCTCTCCCACTTTAATTCTTCCATGCAACTGAACCCACTCCCCCAGTATTTAGTTCAAATTTCTATCCACAGCCTTATTTATACGATTCACAAGGACTCCGGTTGCAACATGGTTCATGTGGAGTCTCTCATTAGAAAGCTCCTTCCTCCCTCAGTACTGATGCCATTGAGCTATGATTTCAAACGCATTTCTCCCACAACATGCCTTGAGCTACACATTTACCTCTTCAATTTTGTTAACCCTGTACCAATTTGCTCATGGTTCAGATAATAATCCAAGGGTTAATACCTAAGTTATATGAGTAAGATATGTCCAAGTCCAATTATAATCATGTGACAGGATTCCTACCCAAGTAGCATTGTGCATATTGTTTCCTCAATTTCAAATGTCCTTCCAACAATTATGTTCCCTTATTTTCTCAATATCCATTTTTATATCTTCGCTTGGTTATCCTACCTTGATATAACCTTTGAATCTTTGTTAAAACCTCCTTTATCTTACTCAAATATTTCTTTTCTAAGGATTTCTGAATTTATAAAATCATCGTCATACAGCACTGAAACAAACCCTTTGAATCTAATCAGTCCACGTCAACCATGTTCCCAAATTAAACTAGTCACATTTGACTGCACTTACCCTATCCTTCCAAACCTTTCCTATTCATGCACTTATCCAAATGTCTTTTAAATGTTGCAACTGTATCTATGTCCACCACTTCCTCTGGTAGTTCATTCCACACACAAACCACTCTGTGTAAAAAAGTTATCCCTCATGTCCTTTCTAAATCTTTCTCCTGTCTCCTGAAAAATATATTCTCCAACTGAGGAAAAATACCATTGTCATTCACCTTCTCCACACCCACTCATGTTTTTCAGCAAGACCCAAATGTCCTATCTTACCCTTTCCCCAACCTTTATTTTAATCCTTTTCTGACTTCAAATGCTAACTATTTCCATCCATCCAACAGCATTAGACTGCCTTTGTGATATTCTTTCAGTGACATAGTGACACAATATCTCCCTTCACCTTCCTTGGCCATCCTGGACACTTTTCCCTTGGCTGTGTCCTCTATTTCAGCTATGCAGTTTATACAGTGATTTGTCCCCATGGTAAATCCACATAAAGCTGCTTCAGTGACATTTACAGGGTACAAATATCCATTTCCTGATATTATTGTAATAGAGGCAGGAAAATTGACGTTTCGGGCAAAAGCCCTTCATCAGTCGATTTTCCTGCTCCTCGGATGCTGCCTGACCTGTTGTGCTTTTCCAGCACCACTCTAATCTTGACTCTGATCTCCAGCATCTGCAGTCCTCTTTCACCTAATATTCTATGAGCTTCGCCACCTTTTCTCCTCTAAATGGCAGATTATTCTTTTTCAGACTTTCTCTTGATATTTTCAATCTCTGACACATTAAGCCCTTAATCATCGTCAGGAATTATCAGAATCCTTGTTATGAATCCTAGTCCTTTCCTTTTACCTACAGTACAGGACTTATTGACCCCGACCCTTGATAACTTCCATAGCTCACATAGCAGTTCTTAATATTATTCTTCTTAACCAGTGCATTGACTGGATGCTGTTTATCAAAGATCGTGCCTTGTCCCTCTGCATTTGTTGTATCTTCTCAAACAGTTGTTCTATCATCCAATTTCTATAGACACTACATGAACATGGAACATTACAATGCAGCACAGGCCCTTCGGCCCTCGATGTTACGCCGACCTGTGGAATCAATCTGAAGCCCATCTAACCTACACTATTCCATTCTTGTCCATATGCCTATCCAATGACCAATTAAATGTCCTTAAAGTTGGTGAGTCTACAACTGTTGCAGGCAGTATTCCACACCCCCTACTACTGAGTAAAGAAACTACCTCTGACATCTGTCTATATCTATCACCACTCAATTTAAAACTTTGACCCCTCATGCCAGCCATCACTATCCCAAGAAAAAGGCTTTCACTGTCCAACCTATATAATCCTCTGATTATCTTATGTCTCAATTAAGTCGCCTCTCAAACTTCTTCTCTCTAATGAAAACAGCCTGAAGTCTCTCAGCTTTTCTTCGTAACCTTCCCTCCATACCATGGAACATCCTAGTAAATTTCCTCTGAACCCTTTCCAAAGCTTCCACTTCCTTCCTATAATGCGGTGACCAGAACTGTATGCAATACTCCAAATGTGGCCACACCAGAGTTTTGTACAACTGCAGCTTGACCTCATGGTTCCAAAACTCAGTCCCTCAATCAATAAAAGCTAATACACCTTATGACTTCTTAACAACACTATCAACCTGGGTGGCAACTTTCTGTACATGGACACCAAGATCTCTCTACTCATCCACACTACCAAAAATCTTACCATTTGCCCAGTCCTCTGCATTCCTGTTGCTCCTTCCAAAGTGATTTACCTCACACTTTTCTGCGTTAAACTCCATTTACCACCTCTCAGCCCAGGTCTGCAGCTTTGCTATGTCTCTCTGTAACCTACAATATCCTTTGTCATGATCCACAACTCTACCGACCTTAGTGTTATCCGTAAATTTACTAACCCATCCTTCTTTGCCCTCATCCAGGTCATTTATATAAATGACAAACAACAGTGGACCCAAAACAGATCCTTGTGGTACCCCACTAGTAATTGAACTCCAGAATGAATGTTTCCCATCAACCACCACCCTCTTTCTTCTTTCAGCTTGCCAATTTCTAAACCAAACTGCCAAATCACCCTCAATCCCTTACCTCTATTTTGCGCAATAGCTACTGTGAGGAAACCTAATCAAAACCTTTACTGAAATCCATATGCACCACATCAACCGCTTTACCCTTATCCACCTATTTGGTCACCTTCTCAAAGAGCCTGTTTTCCCTGGATCTTTGGAGGCTGAGAGGTGACCATATAGAGGTCTACAAAATAATGAGGGGCATGGATAGGATAAATGGACAAAATCTTTTCCCTGGGGTGGGGGAGTTCAGAACTAGAGGGCATAGGTTTAGGGTGAGAGGGGAAAGATATAAAAGAGACCTAAGGGGCAACTTTTTCACGCAGAGGGTGGTACGTGTATGGAGTGAGCTGCCAGAGGATGTGGTGAAGGCTGGTATAATTGCAACATTTAAAAGGCTTCTGGATGGGTATATGAATAGGAAGGGTTTGGAGGGATATGGGCCAGATGCTGGCAGGTGGGACTAGATTGGATTGAGATATCTGGTCGGCATGGACAAGTTTAACTGAAGGTCTGTTTCCATGCTGTACATCTCTATGACTCTATAACTCAATTAGGTTTGTGAGGCACGACCTACTCTTCACAAAACCATGTTGACTATCCCTAATCAACTTGTTTCTCTCCAGATGATTATAAATCCCGTCTCTTATAACCGTTTCCAACACTTTACCCATAACCGAAATAAGGCGCACAGGTCTATAATTACCAGGTTGTCTCTACTCCCCTTCTTGAACAAGGGGACAACATTTGCTATCCTCCAGTCTTCTGGGACTATTGCTATAGATAGTGATGACATAAAGATCAAAGCCAAAAGCTCTGTAATCTCATCCCTGGTTTCCCAGACAATGCTAGGATAAATCCCATCCAGCCCAGGGGACTTATCTATTTTTACACTTTCCAGAATTGCTAACACCTCCAACTTATGTAGCTCAATCCCATCTAGTGTCGTAGCCTGTGTCTCAGTATTCTCTTCGACAACATTGATTTTTTTCCCAATGTGAATACTGACAAAAAGTATTCATTTAGCGCTTCTCCTATCTCCTCTGATTCCACACACAACTTCCCATTACTATGTTTGATTGGCTGTAATCTTACTCTAGTCATTTTTTAAAAATTCCTGATATA
Organism: Chiloscyllium punctatum; assembly: GCF_047496795.1. Taxonomy (NCBI): domain Eukaryota; kingdom Metazoa; phylum Chordata; class Chondrichthyes; order Orectolobiformes; family Hemiscylliidae; genus Chiloscyllium; species Chiloscyllium punctatum. The sequence goes on from NC_092739.1 coordinate 178,877,103, forward strand.
TCTATGAAATGCCTTAAGGTTCTCCTTGATCCTATCCGCCAGTGACTTCTCATGTCCCCCCCGGCTCTTCTTAGCTCTCTCTTTAGGTCTTTCCTAGCTGACTTGTAACTCTCAATTGCCCTAACTGAGCCATCACATCTCATCCTAACATAAGCCTTCTTCTTCCTCTTGGCGAGAGATTCAACTTCCTTAGTAAACCACAGCTCTTGTGCTCACCAATCTCCTCCCTGCCTGACTGGTACATACTTATCAAGGACCCACAGTAGCTGGTCCTTGGATAAGCTCCACATTTCAATTGTGCCCATCGCTTGCAGTTTCCTTCCCCATCCTATTCTTCCTAAATATTGCCTAATTGCATTGTAATTGCCGAGCTATAACTCTTGTCCTGCGGTATATACCTATCCCATTCCATCACTAAAGTAAACATAATCGAATTGTGGTCACTGTCACCAAAGTGTTCACCTACCTCCAAACTGAACACCTGACCAAGTTCATTTCCCAATACCAAATCTAATGTTGCCTTGCCCCTTGTTGGCCTGTCTGCGTACTGTGTCTGGATTAGTGGTGCTGGAAAAGCACAGCAGTTCAGGCAGCATCCGAGGAGCAGGAAAATTGACGTTTTGGGCAAAAGCCCTTCAGCGGGGATAGATTAGATTAGATTAGATTACTTACAGAGTGGAAACAGGCCCTTCAGCCCAACAAGTCCACACCGCCCCGCCGAAGCGCAACCCACCCATACCCCTACATTTACCCCTTACCTAACACTACGGGCAATTTAGATTGGCCAATTCACCTGACCTGCACATCTTTGGATACAGGCAGAGTGCCTGAAGGGTGGAGAGATAAATGAGAGGAGGGTGAGGATGGGGGTGGGGAGAAAGTAGCAGAGAGTACAATAGGTAAGTGGGAGTGGGGATGAAGGTGATAGGTCAGGGAGGAGGATGGAGTGGATAGGTGGAAAAGAAGATAGGCAGGTCGGACAAGGCATGGGGATAATGCTGAGCTGAAAGTTTGGAACTGGGGTGAGGGGGGGGAAGGAGAAATGAGGAAACTTGATATCCTGGGGTTGAAGTGTTCCAAGGCAGTAGATGAGGCACTCTTTCTCCAGGCGTCGGGTGGTGAGGGAGTGGTGGTGAAGGAGGCCCAGGACCTCCATCTCCTCGGCAAAGTGGCAGGGGAGTTGAAATGTTGGGTCACGGGGCGGTGTGGTTGATTGGTGCGGGTGTCCCAGAGATGTTCCCTAAAGTGCTCTGCTAGGAGGCGCGCAGTCTCCCCAATGTAGAAGAGATCGCATTGGGAGCAACGGATACAATAAATGATATTGGTGGATGTGCAGGTAAAACTTTGGATGTGGAAGGCGCCTTTAGGGCCTTGGATGAAGGTGAGGGAGGAGGTGTGGGCACAGGTTTTGCAATTCCTGTGGTGGCAGGGGAGGGTGCCAGGACAGGAGGGTGGGGGGCGTGGACCTGACTAGGTAGTCATGGAGGGAACGGTCTTTGCGGAAGGCGGAAAGGGGTGGGGAGGGAAATATATCCCTGGTAGTGGGGTCAGTTTGGAGGTGGCGGAAATGTCATCAGATGATTTGGTTTATGCGAAGGTTGGTAGGGTGGAAGGTGAGCACCAGGGGCGTTCTGTCCTTCTTTACAGTTGGGGGGGTATGGACAAGATGTGTTGGAGGGCATCTTTAACCACGTGGGAAGGAAAATTGTGATCTCTAAAGAAGGAGGCCATCTGGTGTGTTCTGTGGTGGAATTGGTCCTCCTTTGAGCAGATACATCGGAGGCGGAGAAATTGGGAATACAGGATGGCATTTTTGCAGGAGGCAGCGTGGGAAGAGGTGTAATCCAGGTAGCTGTGGGAGTCGGTGGGTTTGTAAAAAATGTCAGTGTCAAGTCGGTCGTCATTAATGGAGATGGAGAGGTCCAGGAAGGGGAGGGAGGTGTCAGAGATGATCCAGGTAAATTTAAGGTGTTGGTGAAGTTGATGAATTGCTCAACCTCCTCGCAGGAGCACGAGGTGGCACAAATGCAGTCATCAATGTAGCGGAGGAAGAGGTGGGGAGTGGTGCCGGTGTAATTACAGAAGATGGACTGTTCTACGTAGCCAACAAAGAAACAGGCATAGCTGGGGCCCATACGTGTGCCCATGGCTACCCCTTTGGTCTGGAGGAAGTGAGAGGATTCGAAGGAGAAATTGTTCAGGGTGAGGACCAGTTCTGCCAAACGAATGAGAGTGTTGGTGGAAGGGTACTGTTGGGGACATTGGGAGAGGAAGAAACAGAGGGCTTGGAGGCCTTGGTCATGGTGGATGGATGTGTAGAGGGACTGGATATCCATGGTGAAGATGAGGCATTGGGGGCCGGGGAAACTGAAGTCTTGGAGGAGGTGGAGGGCATGGGTGGTGTCTCGAACGTATGTGGGGAGTTCCTGGACTAGGGGGGATAGGACAATGTCGAGGTAGGTAGAGATGAGTTCAGTGGGGCAAGAGCATGCTAAGACAATGGGTCGGCCAGGGTGGTCAGGCTTGTGGATCTTGGGAAGGAGGTAGAACCGGGCAGTGCGGGGTTCCTGAACTATGAGGTTGGAATCTGTGGGTAGGAGATCTCCTGAGGTGGTGAGGTTCTGTATGGTCTGGGGGATGGGGTCATGGTAGAGGGGGCTGTAGGAGGAGGTGTCCTTGAGTTGGCAATTCTGAATGGTGTGGGAGATGATGGTTTAGCGAAGACCATTAGCAAATGTCCCCCAGGATATTGATATACCTCTGGTTCAGGTGAAGACCATCCTGTTTGTAGAGGTCCCAACTACCCCAGAATGAGCCCCAATTATCCAGGTACCCAAAAATCTCCCTCCTACACCATCCCTGTTGCCACTTGTTCAACTCCTCTCCCTCTTCCTCGCCTCGCTAGCATGTGGCACAGGCAACAAACCAGAGATAACTGTTTATTCTAGCTCTAAGCTTCTACCTTAGTTCCCTGAATTTCTATTTTAAATCCCCATGTCTCTTCCGAACTTCATTGGTGCCTATGTGGACCATGACTTGGGGCTGCTTCCCCTCCCCCTAAAGGATCTCGAAAACACGATCAGAGACAAAACGAACCCTGGCAACTGGGAGGCAACACATCAACCATGTGTCTCTCTCATTCCCACAGAACCGCCTATCTGTCCCCCTAACTATGGAGTCCCATGACCCATGCTCTACTCCTCTTCCCGCTTTCCTTCTGAGCAACAGGGACAGACTCTGTGCCAGAGACCTGTTCCCCATTGCTTAGCCCTGGCAAATCTGCGCCCCCACCCCCACATAGTATCCAAAATGGCATACTTGTTGTTTGAGGAATTGCCACAGGGGATCTCTGCACTGCCTGCTGGTTCTCTTTCCATCCCCTGATGGTAATCCATCTACTTTCATCTTTTACCTGAGGTGTGACTACCTCCCTGTAACTCCTCTCAATAACCCTCTCCACCTCCTGAATGATCCAAAGTTCATCCAGCTCCAGTTCCCATACGTGGTTTTCGAGGAGCTGGAGCTGGGTGCAGTTCCCACAGATGCAATCAGTAGGGACAGTGGTAGTGACCCTTACCTCCCACATTTTGCAGGAAGAACATTCAACTTCCCTAACCTCCAGTCCCACTATTCTAAATTCACAACGTGACTGCTGAAAAGCTTAAAAAAAAGAAACTAGTCACCCTACCAATTGGCGCACAGAACTTTTTTTTGGTTAGAGAAGGACGATAGGTGGGAGACACTGCTGGAGTAGTATTTTGGGTTAAACAACCACCCAAATATGAAGCCTCACTTACCCAGCAGTCCAGTATCTGCTCCTGCCCAGTCTGTGCTCCACCTATACACAAGGCAAACCTTTTATATCTTTTAAAATTACCTTCCTGTCGGGTTTCTGGTCCTCGCTGTTGCTTCTCCCACTCCAACGGCCACCAGAGTAAAATGAAGAACGCTGAACTGCTGAAGTAAGCTTTTATATTGAAGTTAAATTTAAATCTGTCCATTTTTCTGTGCCTCTGATCGTTTATTGATAGCTCCTGCATGTTATTCCAATGCATTCACCAAATAAACATTATTGATTATGTCCCCAGCTCGTGCTCCCATACTGGTATTGTCATTCATTTCTCTCAAAATTCCTTTTATTTGGGTTGTTAACTCCTCTTTCATTTACATCAGTGAATTTATTGTTGACACTGCAGCGTCATACCCCAAATATGCTCCATTTCCCTCTGGGTCCCTTTGATCTTCTGTAATCTTTTTGTTTAAATATCCATCAATTAAATCTCTAAATATATTCTGCAAAGGATCTGGATACCCTTTGGAGATCTAGGTACTAGTAAGATCCAAAATTACCTGTACCAGTTCATAATGGACGTTCTATCAACACTATCAATATCCGTCCCCTCACAACTATTCCTCCTTTGGAGCCTTCCTTTTCCATAGGACGCTGTATAGGTCCTTGAGTCTATCACACCCAGTAACCGTAGTTACTGTAGGACAAAGTCCTTTTCCAAAAGATCTTGTAGTGATTGTAACAAGGTCAGCCAGGTGAACCACAAAGAATTTGAGTTTCTCTGATTGGGGCCATTAATCTGCTCCAATCAGGGAGCCTTGGCTGGCAGAAATAATCAGGAGTGTCAGACATCCTGTTCACTCTGAGAGCTGGCTTTGAGGGAGCTGGATCTGTGCGTGCATGCAAAACAAAAGCAGGAGATTAGTGTTAGGGGTTCTATTCAAAGAAGAAAAAAAAATCAGGAGTGTCAGACATCCTATTCACTCTGAGAGCTGGCTTTGAGGGAGCTTGACCAGTGCCAAGGGTGATTTGGTGATGGATACCAGCCTCCCTGGAGTTATTTCAGTGGCAACAAGAGGAAAGCGCATTCCTGAAGAGGTTTGTTTGCAACAGTCATCTTTGAATAAGGTAAGCACTTCTGGCATCAAGCCACGATGTGGGAAGCTTGACTCGCTCAATGCTGACGTTGAAGACTGGACACAATATTTGGAAAGAATGTGTTATTTTTTCCGGGCAAATGATACTGGGGCAGACGAAAAGCAACCAGTAATTCTCCACAGCTTTCTCGGTTGTTAAGAACCTAACCTTCCCTGAGGCACCAGCGACTAAAATCTTTCAAGCTTTTCAAGAGTTGATGGATTTAGTTAAGGAATATCATAATCCCAAACGTCCTCTTATTCTGAGATGCTATCATTTTTAATCAGAAACTCAAGAACCAGAGAAATCTGTATCAGGATTTTTGACAAGGTTAAGATGACTGTCTGAAGCATATGACTTTGTTTTAACCCTTAATGGGATTTTGATATTCCACATTTGATATGTGGAATTAATGACGTATGAAAGCACCTACAAGCTCAAACCCAACTGCCTTCAAACAGGCACTACAACTGGCTTTATCATTGGAAAATAGAAGAGTCAGATGGCCTTGTGGTATTATTGCTGGAATGGTAATTCAGAGACCTTCTCAGTACCCTGGTTCAAATCTCACAAAGGCAAATGGTGGAATTTAAATTCAATAAAACTCTGAAATTAGGAGTCTAATAATTACCATGATCTATTGTCGATTGTTGGGAAAAACCCATCTGGCTCAATAATGCCCTTTAGGGAAGGAAACTGTCATCCTTACCTGGGCAAAAGTGAGGACTGCAGATGCTGGAAACCAGAAGGGCTTTTGCCCGAAACATTGATTTTCCTGTTCCTCAGATGCTGCCTGACTTGCTGTGGTTTTCCAGCACCACTCCAATCTGCCATCCTTACCTGGTTTGGTCTTCCTGTGACTGCAGACCCACAGCATTGTGGTTCACTCGTAACTACCCTCTGGGCAATTAGGGATGGGCAATGAATGCTGCCTAAACAATAATGTCTTCATCCCATGAATGAATAAAGAAAAACAAATGCAGCAAGTGGACCAACGAATTCCGATGGAAGTGGACATTTAAGTGACTCTTGAAAAGGATCATGGAAATTAGTACAATGAAGGGTATGTAGGTTGGTCTGATTTTAGAGTAGAATAGAAGGCCAGCCACAACATCGAGGGCCACTTTGCTCTACAACTCAGCTTAGTGTCATCTGCAAACTTTGACACACTACACGTGGTCCTCAATTCCAAATCATCTATATAAATTGTGAATAATTGCGGTCCCAACACTGATCCCTGAGGCACACCACGAAGTACTGATTGCCAACCAGAACAGCACTCATTTATCCCCACTCTTTGCATCCTGTTAGTCTACCAATCCACTATCCATGCTAATACTTTACCCGCAACACCATGCATCTTTATCTTAGCAAGCAACCTCTTGTGCAGCACCTTTCTGAAGGCCTTTTAGAAATTTAGTTCCACCACATCTACTGGGTCCCTGTAAGTAGGATTTCACTCAGGCCACCATTTACTAATCGGAAACCTGTTAGGGTGAAAGGAAAGGCTGGTAGGTATAGGGAATGCTGGATGACTAAGGAAATCGCGGGTTTAGTTAAGCAAAAGAAGCAAGTATAATTAAGGTATAGACAGGATAGATCGAGTGAATCCTCAGACAAATTAGGTAAAGGTGGATAAATCCCCAGGACCTCATCAGGTGTACCCTAGAACTCTGTGGGAAGCTAGAGAAGTGATTGCTGGGCCTCTTGCTGAGATATTTGTATCATCGATAGTCACAGGCGAGGTACCGGAAGACTGGAGGTTGGCTAATGTGGTGCCACTGTTTAAGAAGTGTGGTAAGGACAAGCCAGGGAACTATAGACCAGTGAGGCTGACGTCGGTGGTAGGCAAGTTGTTGGAGGGAATCCTGAGGGACAGGATGTACATGTATTTGGAAAAGCAAGGTCTGATTAGGGATAGTCAACATGGCTTTGTGCATGGGAAATCATGTCTCACAAACTTGATTGAGTTTTTTGAGCAAGTAACAAAGAGGATTGATGAGGGTAGAGCGGTAGATGTGATCTATATGGATTTCAGTAAGGCGTTCGACAAGGTTTCCCATGGGAGACTGATTAGCAAGGTTAGATCTCACGGAATACAGGGAGAACTAGCCATTTGGATACAGAACTGGCTCAAAGGTAAAAGACAGAGGGTGGTAGTGGAGGGTTGTTTTTCAGACTGGAGGCCTGTGACCAATGGAGTGCCACAAGGATCGGTGTTGGGTCCACTACTTTTTGTCATTTACATAAATGATTTGGATGCGAGCATAAGAGGTACAGTTATAAAGTTTGCAGATGACACCAAAATTGGAAGTGTAGTGGACAGTGAAGAGGGTTACCACAGATTACAACAGGATCTTGGTCAGATGGGCCAATGGACTGAGAAGTGGCAGATGGAGTTTAATTCAGATAAATGTGAGGAGCTGCATTTTGGGAAAGTAAATCTTAGCAGGACTTATACACTTAATGGTAAGGTCCGAGGGAGTGTTGCTGAACAAAGAGACTTTGGAGTGCAGATTCATAGCTCCTTGAAAGTGGAGGCGCAGGTAGATAGGGGTAACAACACACTCTCAACTCTTCCAACCTAGTTTACTGCATCGGCTGCTCCCGGTGTGGTCTTCTCTACATTGGGGAGACTGAACGTAAACTTAGGGAATGGTTCATCGAGCATCACAACCGGGTCCACGGGGCCAACCGGAACTCCCAGTCACCGACAATTTCAATTCCCCTTCCCACTCCCTTTCTGACATGAACATCCTGGGCCTCCTACATTGCCACAATGAACCACAGTGCAAATTGGAGGAACAACCTCATCTTCAGCCTGGAGGATACAACATTGAGTTCTCCAATTTCAAACAGCCTCCATTCCCATCCCCCAACTCCCTTCTCAGCCCCTCCCCCTCCCTTTCACTCTTCCCTGCCACCAACTGGATTTATTCCTTGCATTGACCAACCAAGTTGTACCCTCTAGCTGTCATCACCTATCCTCACTTCACCACCCTGCCCCAGCCACCCCCTTTCTCTGCAGTTCCACCCACTCCCACCCCCAGTCCTGAAGAAAGGTTACACCCGAAATATCAACTTCTCCACCTCCTGATGCTGCCTGGCTTTCAATGTTCTTCCAGCATCCTGTCTGTGTATTTTGCATTTGGTTTGGAACAGTTATCTTGCTAATCAACATCCAAATCAGAACCAGTAAAAATAAATGTCTGATTAAAAAGTCACTTGTTCCAATAGAGGCCAATAGCAGCGCGGCCATTTCAGTGATTGCAGAACCAGTCTTCAACAAGATTCGTTCTGAACGCCAACACTCAAGTTTGCACACAATTACGGCCTGACTGAGCACCCCACTCCTGAAGAAGGGTTACATCTGAAATGTCGACTTACAATCCCTATAATGTGGAAACAGACCATTTTGGCCCAACAAGTCCACACCTACCCTCCAAAGAGTGACCCACCCAGACCCATTCTCCTGCCTTAGTACTCTCTACATTTACCCCTGACTAATGCACCTAATCTACACATCCCTGAACACTATGGACAATTAAGCATGGCCAATCCACCTAACCTGCATGTCTTTGGATTGTGGGAGGAAAGCGGAGCACCCAGAGAAAACCCACAAAACACGAGGGAATGTGCAAATTCCACACAGACAGTCGCCCGAGGCTAGAATCAAACCTGGGTCCCTGGCGCTGTAAGACAGCAGTGCTAACTATTGAACCACCATGCCACCCTGAAGGTGACTTCTCCACCTCCTGATGCTGTCTGGCTTGCTGTGTTCTTCCAGCCTCCTGCCTGCCTACATACTATTATGGGGAGCAAGAGTGATTGTTCTGAGCAAAGGTTGCCATCAAATACTGGCTCAACTCCAACAAGGTCATCCAGGGGTTTCCAAAATGAATATGTTGATAAGAAGTTATATCTGGTGGCCAGGCCTGGATGCAGACAAAGCTGGATTGGTGAAGCGGTGCCCAGAGTGCCAAGAAAAACAAAAATTACCACTAGCAGCTCCCCCACGTTCTTGGGAATGTCGGATAAACCCTGGACGTGGTTACACATTGAGCCCATGAAAGGACCTAAATAGTCAATGTTCTTAACCATTGTAGACACCCATTCAAAGGGACTGGGCATGCATAGAGTTCATTCATCAAACATAGGAATCAACGATAGAAGAACTGCATGTGATTTTTGCAATACGTGGACTCCCAGAAGTGTTGGTCACAGATAAAAGGCCATTGTTTACCTATCCAGGGAATTTGAGTATTTCCTAAAGTCAAATATTATTCGACATATAAGGACAACTCCACACCACCCCTCATTCAATGGCAGGAAGAGTCGTCCAAACTTTGAAGACTGGCTTAAAGAAATAGCCTACAGCTTTGGAAGACTGCAGATGCTGGAGGTCAGAGTCGAAGTGTATAGAGTTGGAAAAGCACGGCTGGTCAGGCAGCATCTGAGGAGCAGGGGAATCGATGAAGAGTTTATGCTCAAAAACGTCAACACTCCTGCTCCCCAGATGCTGCCTGACGGGCTGTGCTTTTCCAGCACCACATTCTTTGCACCTTGATAGATCCTGAACCATCCTTGTTCCTATTTGATCCACTCTCATGAGACTACAAGGATAGCTCCAGCAGAATTGTTAATGAGTAGAAGGCTGTGCACCAGGTTAAATCTGATCTTGCCAGATCTGGGAGGGAGGGCATCTTGTGCTGGACTCAAGACTCTTATAAGTGAGAGAGACAGTTTACTTTAGGGGATGAAGTTTGGTAAAGGAACTACGGGAATGGCTGTGCATGGGTAAGACTCATTGTCAGGTCTAATGATGAATAAAGTTTGGACAGGTGTGATGGTTCTGAACAAGCAAGTGGATCATATGAAATCTGCAAACTCACAAACAGTGCTGGAGCAAAATGTGCCTGGTTCCCCCACAACCTTTCTGACTGCTCTGGAATTCATGGTTTCTCTGTGTCGGTCAAGCATTAAAGATACCTTGGAATCTGACAGACATCAAAGCTTTTGCCACTTGAAGAAGAGAATGAATTTTTTTCAAAACATTTCAGGTGCAAGAGGCAAGCTAATGTACCACACACGCCACCCATATCAGAAACTTATTGGAAGAACCTCACCCAGTGCTAATACACCCCTGAGGAGCTCAAAACAAACCAGCCTATATCCTCAGACTCAGAGTGGGAGGGATGTAGTGATTATAACGAGGATAGCCAGGTGGACTTCATGGAATATGAGTTCCTAATCTGGGTTGTTAATCTGGTCCAGTCATGAAGCCCTTGCTGACAGATTGAAAAAGAATGTCAGAAGTGCCTCTGAGGGAGCTGCATCAATGTCAAGGACTTTCTACATGTAAATAAAGGGTGACGTGGTGATGGGATACCAGCCCCTGGAGTTACTTCAGGTCCAGTCCAGCCTCAGCACCCCATAATTATTGTACTCATCATATAATGGCTCGCGGTTATAGTTGGACCCTTGACCATTTGCTTTTGTTCATTGTATCTGTGTCACCATGCTGCATACTCCATTCATGAGAGCAAACATAATTTTTTTATTCATCCGCAGGATGAGCTAGTAGTTGTTTCACATCCCTAATTTCCAGAGGACAGTTAAGAATCAACAACATTGTGGGTCTGGAGTCACATGTAGGCTAAGACCAAGTAAAGGTTGGCAGGTTTCCTTCCTTCACGAATATTAGTGAACCAGATAGGGTTTTACAACAATGGACAATGAATTCACGGTCATCATTAGACTCCTAATTCCAGATTTTAATTGAAGCCAAATTCCACCACTTGCCGTGGCAGAATTCAAACCCGAGTATCCAGAACATTACTTAGGCTTCTGGATTAACAGAACCAGCACCACAGTCTCGCTTCTGGATTAACAGAACCAGCATCACAGTCTCGCTTCTGGATTAACAGAACCAGCAATAATACTACTAAGCCATTGCCTCCCCATAACAATCCAAATGATCAACTTTCCCATTATACAAAGTCTACAACAAAGGTAATTTCAATGTAATTTCTCCTGTATAGTTTACAAATTTGATGTGTGTTAGTAATTGAAAATATTCCGATTTTCCAATTCCTCTGCCTTTTGACTGGGTGAGCAGCTTCTTCTCAACAAGGAGTGTCTCTCCTTTCCCACCATGGGGATTGTTGTTTCTCACCCACTTTCTCCTCTTCCTTAGTGACCTCCCTTCTGGTGTGGTTTGTTCACTTGAAGGCACATGGCGAAGCATCTTGTCCTGTTTAGGTTCAACCAGGGTCAGAGCTTGGACAGGCTTCTTATCTTCTGGCATGTGGTATTGGTGACAATTATTCTGTGCCCCATAGGACCTTAGTTGGTTTACATTATACCATTCCATTCTTCCCATATCGAATAGGGTTTTGTATACTGAGGGACTGGCTTTATCTGTAACTGAATAGGGACCTGCATTCCTTGAGGCCAGGAGCTCCCAGGCTGTAAGTGTTGAAGCATCATTCGTTGCCCTATCTCATATTCTGTCAATTCCACCTTTCCACGAAAGTAAGCCTTACTCTGGGTTTTCCTTTCCCCAACCTGTGGCAGCTCTCTCAGCCACCTGGATATTTTATAGGTTCATCTGTGCAGTTGTTCATATGTTAGGGCCAGTACATTTAGCTTTGTGAGGTCTAACCCAAAAAGATTTTAGTTCCCCTCATGAGATGCCCTATCATAAAGGACATGTGGGGAAATCCTGTGGAACTCAAACTGGTGTTCCACATGACCATTAGGGCAAATTGTAGAACTACATCTCAGCTTCTGTTGTGGTCTGGATCATTTTCAAGATCATCCCATTTCATGATCATTTGTCCCACTATCCCATCAGATTGGGATCAATAACTATATGGAACTTTTGATTTATCTCCAACACCATCATTACATCTGCATCATCTGTCCAGTAAAACATGTACCCTGTTCAAACTCCATACTTTTTGGTAATGGTGAAGTGTATTGAAGCCGCACATTCCTAAGTGATAGTCTCACTTTTAGTGAAGAACCCACTGAGGCAGGGCAGACAGCAATGGTTTCCCGTCAGCAGACTAATCCTTAGATTTCCTCCCATTGTGGGAAATATATCAGGCTATTACGCATATACATGCTATCAAATATACATCCACTAAAATAGCGAATGCCTCAGGGTGGCTTACTACACACACCACATCTGCTAGTTCTGCAACCCATGTACTCATGTTACTTGTGAATTTTAATGCTAGTTCTATTACAGGCTTTTCTTGCTGGTCTTCCATATAAATGACGCACCCTGTTTCCCAGCTTCCACCACGAAAGAGCCATCTAAAAATATTTTAACACTCGCTCAGTCTTCTTGTCAAACAATTTGTATTGTTTTAGTACATTCATATTAGCGACCTAGCATTCATAGGATTCTCCACTAAATGTGAATTTATCTGCTGGAACTTGGGGACTTTAGTAGCTTCTCCACTATATCCCCTGCCTGTAATATCACACTATACGGTTTCTTGATCTGGTCATTGACGATATGGGTGCAGTGAATGGGGTAACCTTGTTCAGTTCTCAATGACCAATGGACTGTGAGTTCCTTGATATGGCATCCAACAGCAATTGGATAGGGGTATGTTCAGGCACACTTTTGAGCAGATTGAGTCCGATTTATACAAGTCAAGTGTTGTACACCCAAAAGACTGCTAGGAGATACCTTTCCTACACTGAAAATCCCTGTTCCACTGGTGTAAGGAGCCAGATGTGTATGTCACAGAAACAAGTCTACCATTTTGTTCCTGTAACAGCACAACCATGCCTGTGCTTCCTGTGGCTTCTACTTCCAGAGCAAAAGCTAGCATCAGGCACTCGCAAAGCAGCCACTACCATGAATTTTTTTTTGGAGCTGCAACTGTTTACATTTGTTGTTCCATTCTTTCCAATGGTTCTTTTTTGTTTAAAAGAGCATATCTTTGTAGCAAAACCATCAGTCTAATTCAGCATAAGAACTCAACCAATCCCAAAAATAATGTTCAAGCTTTGACTTCTCGAAGGAGAGATAGCCACATTAAACTGTCGATCTCTCTTCTTTGGGTGATCGTAACACATGGATGAGATCCTTGGCCTCATTAAGACTTCCTTTGGATTTATGTTCAGACTTGGTTTTGACAAAAGGGTGAACAGTTTCTCCAGAAAGGCTAAGTAATCATTCCTTGTCACCATCTGCAACAGCAGGTCGTCAACGTAATGTACCAGGCACTTGGGGCACGAGAATGGTTTCAATCCCTTCAATAACCTACGATGGAAGATAAATGGGGAACCATGGAACCCCGGGGCAAAAAGTCCATGTGTACTGCTGCCCCGAGAAGGTAAACACAAATTTATATTGGCAATGACAAGCCAACAGTACAGACAGAATCCATTACTAGTATTAGTGATTGAGAAACACCTCACTTCTAGCTCTTATTTCATCATTGTCTTGTAACTAGTTTCACCATAGGTGCAGTGAATGGGGTAATCTTGTTCAGTTCTCAATGACCAATGATAGGCCCCAGGAACTGTTCAGTTTCTGAACAGGCCGAACAGAGGAGTTATTAGCAGAGGCCTCAAGACCCCTTGTCTATTCATTCATGGGTTGAGGGCATCACTGGCTGACCAACATTTAATACCCATCCTTGTTTGCCCTTGAGAAGGTGGTGGTGAGCTGCTCCTTTGAATAACTGCAGTCCATGTGACCCACAATGACCTTCGGGAGGGAATTCCAGAATTTTGACCCAATGACAGTGAAAGAACAACGAAATATTTCCAAGTCAGGGTGGTGAATGACTTGGAAGTGAACTTGGAGGTGGTGTTCCCCCCATGTATCTGCTGACTTTGTCCTTCTAGGCGGAAGTGGTTATGCATTTGAAAGCTGCTGTCTAAAGATCTTTGGTGAACTTCTGCAATGCATCTTTTAGCTAGTACATATTGCTGCCACTGAGCATCAGTGGTGAAGGGAGGGGATGTTATTGGATACGGTGCCAATCAAGCTGGCTGCTTTGTTCTGGATGGCATCATGCTTCTATTGTTGTACCCATCCAAGAAGTGGGGAGTATTCCTTTACACTCCTGACTTGTGCCTTGTAGATGATGGACAGACTTTTCAGGTAAGGGCTGAGTTATTTGCTGCAGTATTCTGGCATGCTTTTGTAGTCACTGTGTTTATGTGGTGAGATTAGTTGAGTTTTTAGCCAACAGTAACATTCAGGATGTTGATAGTGGGGATTCAGTGATGGTAACACCATGAAGGTCAAATGGCAAAAAAATGCAGATACTGGAAATCAGAAAGAAAATCAGAAATTTGCTGGAACAATTTCAGCAGGTCTGGTGGCATTGTGGAGAGAAAGCAGGGTTAAGGTTTTGTGTCCAATGACTCTTGTTCAGAATATCAAGGGGTGGTGGTTAGATTGTCTCTTATTGGATATGGTCATTGCCTGGCATTTCTGTGGTGCAAATATTACTTGCCATTTGTAGCCCAAGCCGGGATATTATCCAGACTTTGTCGCAATTGGATATGGAATATGTCAGTAGTATTATCACTAGACCATTAATTGAAAAACTCAGCTAATGTTTCGGGGATACTGGATTAGTGGTGCTGGAAGAGCACAGCAGTTCAGGCAGCATCCAACAAGCAGCGAAATCGACGTTTCGGGCAAAAGCCCTTCCTGATGAAGGGCTTTTGCCCGAAATGTCAATTTCGCTGCTCGTTGGATGCTGCCTGAACCGCTGTGCTCTTCCAGCACCACTAATCCAGTATTTGGTTTTCAGCATCTGCAGTCATTGTTTTTACCTTAATGTTTCAGGGACCCAGCTTCAAATCCCACAATAGAAGATGATGATTTTTGAATTAGAACATAGAACATAGACAACTCACTACTATCCATGTGCATGTCCAGCAGTCACTGAAATGTCCCTCATGAATCTGCTTCCACCACCACAGCTGGCAAGGCATTCCATGTATTCACAACTCTTTGCGTAAAGAACCTACCTCTGACATCTCCTTTATACCTTCCTCCTAATATCTTCAAACTATGACTTCTCATTCCAGTCAGTCCTGCCCTGGGGAAAGATCTCTGGTGATTGACTCTATCTATTCCTCTCATTATTTTGTACACCTCGATCAGGTCTCCTCTCTTCCTCCTTCTCTCCAGAGAGAAAAGTCCAAGCTTATTCTACCTTTCTTCATAAGGCAAGCCCTCCACTCCAGGCAGCATCCTGGTAAACCTTCTTTGCACCCTCTCAAAAGCCTCTGTATCTTTCCTATAGTAGGGTGACCAGAACTGGACACAATATTCCAAGTGTGGTCTCACCAGGGGCTTGCAGAGCTGCAGCAAAATCTCGTGGCACTTAAACTCGATACCCCTGTTAATGAAAGTCAAAACACCGTATGCTTTCTTAACAACCCTATCCACTTCGGTGGCAACTTTGAGGGATCTATGTACTTGCACACCCAGATTCCTCTGTTCCTCCACACTGCCAAGAATCCTGTCTTTAATCCTACATTCAGCATTCGAGTACGACCTTCCAAAATGCATCACTTCGCATTTATCCAGGTTGAACTCCATCTGCCATTTCTCAGCCCAGCTCTGCATCCTGTCTATGTCGCGCTGCAGCCTGCAGTAGCCCTCTGTACTATCGACGACACTTTCAACCTTCATGTCATCTGCAAATTTACTAACCCACCCCTCAACCTCCTCATCCAAGTCATTGGTAAAAACTATAAAGAGCAGACGCCCAGGAACAGAGCCCTGCGGGACCCCACTCACCACTGACCTCCAGGCAGAATACTTTCTATCTACAACCACTCCCTGCCTTCTGTCAGCCAGCCAACTCTGAATCCAGATAGCCAAATCTCCCTGTATCCTATACTTCCTGACTTTATGAATGAGCCTACCATGGGAAACCTTATCAAATGCATTGCTGAAGTCCACATCCACTGCTCGACCATTGTCGACCTGTCTTGACACCTCCTCAAAGAACTCAATAAGATTGTGGGGCATGACCTGCCCCTCACAAAGCCATGCTGACTGCCTTTAATCCCACTATGCTTTGCCAAATCATCACAAATCCTATCCCTCAGAATTCTTTCCAAAACTTTGCTGACCACAGATATAAGAGTGACTGGTCTGTAATTGCCAAGGAATTCCCTATCCCCCTTCTCGAAAAGAGGAACAACATTCGCCTCCTTCCAATCCTCCGGTATGACTCCCATAGAGAGTGAGGAGGTAAATATCCTCGCCAGCGGCTTAGCAACTTCCTTTCTTCCCGGAGCAGCCTAGGATAAATCTGGTCTGGCCCTGGAGACTTACCAATCTTAATGTTTTCCAAAATTTCTAGCACATCAACTTCATCAGTCTTGATCTGGTCAAGACTGTATCCCAGATCCTCTAAGTTTTCATTCACAACAAGTTCCCTTTCCTTGGTGAAAACCAAAGTAAAAAACTCATTTAGGGCTTCCCCTATCTGATCAGACTCCATGCACAAGTTCCCTCTGCTATCCCTGATCGGCCCTACCTTCTCACGGATCATTCTCTTATTCCTCTCGTATGAGTAAAATGCTTTTGGGTTCTCCCTAATCCTCTTGCCAAACCTTTGCGTGCCCCTTCCTGACACTCCTCAGTCCATTTCTGAGCTCCTTTCCAGCAAGCCTGTAATCCTCTAAAGCTGTGCTAGATCCTTGCTTCCCCCATCTTACCTAAGCTGCTTTCTTCCTTTTGATGAGAAGCTCCTCTGTTCTCGTAATCCAAGGCTCCTTAATCTTACCCCTTCTTACCTGTCTCAGAGAAACAAATTTGTGCATCACTCGCAACAATTGCTCCTTAAACAGTCTCCACATGTCTGCTGTGCCCTTTCTGTGGAACAATTGCTCCCAGTTTGTACTTCCCAACTGCTGTCTGATAGTGTCATAATTTCCTTTTCCCCAATTAAATATCTTCCCTTGGTACCTGCTCCTTTTACTCTCCAAGGCTATGGTAAATGTAAGGCAGCTGTGGTTACTGTCACCAAAGTGTTCTCCCACTGCAAGATCTGACACCTGTCCTGGCTCATTGCCGAGCACCAAATCCAAAATGGCCTCTCCCCTCGTCGGTCTGTCTACATACTGAGTAAGGAAACCCTCCTGAACACACCTGACAAAAACAGCTCCATCCAAACCATCTGCACTAAGGAGGTTCCAGTCGATATTGGGAAAGTTGAAATCACCCATAACAACGACCCTGCCACTTTTGCATTTTTCCAGAATCTGCCCACCCATGTGATCTTCAATCTCTCTACTGCTATTAGGGGGTGTCTGTAGAAAACCCTCAATGCGGTGGCTGCTCTCTTGCTGTTCCTAACTTCCACCCTTACTGACTGTACCCCCTCCTCTTTTTCCACCCTCCCTGTTCTTTTTAAACGTTCTAAACCCTGGAACATCTAGCAACCATTGCTGGAACCTACATTGTAGCCCCAAGTATTGATCCATGCTCTAAGTTCGTCACTCTTATTTCGGACAATCCTTGCAATACAGAGACACACTTTAAGTGATCCCTTTGTTTCATCACATGAGAAACCTTCCTAATAGATTCAATATAACCTGTCACTGTCCCGTCTGCAAATGACCCCCTCTCAGACATGTGGCTCTGATTTCCACATCCCTGCCAAACTAGTTTAAGCCCTCCCGAATCACACGAGCAAATCTCCCACCCAGGACATTTGTGCTTTTCCAGTTCAGGTGCAACCCGTCCTTCATGTACAGGTCCCACCTTCCCCAGAAGACATCCCAATGGTCTAGGTATCTGAAGCCCTCCCTCCTGCACCAGCCTCACAGCCACATGTTAAGCTGCATTCGCTGACTGTTCCTCACCTCACTATCTCGTGACACCGGTCGCAAACCAGAGATCACTGCGCTACTTGTCCTGCTCTTCAGCTTCCAACTTAACTCACTGTAGTCACTTTTCAGATCCTCAATCACTTTCCTGGCTGTATCATTGGTGCCAATATGTACCACGATTTCCGGCTGCTCACCCTCTCCCTTCAGAATCGTGTAAACTCGATCGGCAACATCCCGGACCCTGGCACCAGGGAGGCAACAGACCTTCCGGGAATCCCCTTCCTGACCACAAAATCTCCTGTCAGTCTGTCTAACTATTGAGTCCCCTACCACTAGCACTTTTCTATTCTCCCTGCTTCCTTTCTGAGCCTCAGTGCCAGAGGCCTGACAACTATGGCTTTCCCCTGGTAGGCCATCCCTACCAGCAGTATCCAAAACAGTATACTTATTGCTGAGGGGAACGGCCACAGGGGATTCCTGCTCTGGTCGGTTCCCTTTCCTCCCCAGTTGTAGCCCAGCTGTCCTTATCCTCTGTCTGGGGAGTGACCACCTCCTTGTACATCCTCTCAATTTCCCCCCTCAGCCTCCCGAATAATCCGTAGTTCATCCAGCTCCAGCTCCATTTCCCTAACTCGGTTTTCGAGTTGGGTGCACTTCTCAGAGAAGAATGTGAAGTGTCTCTCACCTGCCACATTCTGCAGGAGGAACATGTAACTGCCCTTACATCCATATCCTGCTACTCTGAAAGCCTGCACAGAACTAAACAAGGGAAGAGAAGAAAAAAAACGAGAAACCAAAAACTTACCTAGTTTATAAACTCTTAGTAAGGTCAGAGGAGGTGGGTGGGAGGGAAATTGCCACTCTGACCTTATCATGAAGGGAAGGTCATTGATGAAGCAGCTGAAGATGGTTGGGCCTAGAATATTATCCTGAGGAACTCCTGCAGAGATGTCCTGGAGCTGAGATGACTGACCTCCAACAACCACACCCATCTTCCTGTGTGCCAAGTATGACTCCATCTATTGGAGAATTCGCCCCCGGATACCTGTTGATTCCAGTTTTGCGAGGGCTCCTTAATGCCACATGTGGTCAAATGCAGCCTGATGTCAAGGGCTGTCGCTCTCCCCTCTCCTCTGGAATTCAACTCTTTTGTCCATGTTTGAACCAAGGCTATAATGAGGTCAGGAGCTGAGTGGCCCTGGCAGAACCCAAACTGGGCGTCACTGAGCAGATTATTGCTGAGCAGGTCCTACTTAATAGCACTGTTCATGACACATTCCATCACTTTACTGATGATCAACAGGAGACTGTCAGGGCAAAAATTGGTCAGATTAGATTTCTCCTGCTTTTTGTGAACAGGGCATACCTGGGCAATTTCCACACTTTTGGTAGATGCCAGTATTCTATCTGTTCTGGAACAGCTTGGCCAGGGGTGCAGCAAGTTCTAGAGCACAAGTCCTCAGTAGTATTGCTGGAATGTTGTAAGGGCTCAGGTAGGTCCTTTGCAGTATACAATGTTCTCAGCTTTACTAATCAAGGCAGAATATAAGAGCAAGGAAGTGATGTGAACTGGTACAAGACACTATTTTGACCTCAGCCAAGTGTATTGTGTACATTATAGGAAAGATACAAATGTGTTGGAGAGAGTGGAAGCAATTTGTGAGAATGGTTCCAGGACTGAGAAATTTCAATTATGAAGTTAGATTGAAGAAGTTTGGACTGTTCTCATTGGAGAGAAGTAGGCTGACAGGAAATTTGGCCGATAAGTTCAAAATTAGGAGTGGGCTTGACAGAGTAGGTGGGGAGAAGCTGTTTCTGTTTGTCAAGAAAAAAGAATGAGGAGGCATAGATTTAATATGATGTGGGAAAAAAGTTATAATATTAATACACATCCTCGAAATCTGATGGAGGCAGGTTGAACTGAGCCATTCAAGAGGGCATTGGATGATTATTTGGATAGAAATGGTATGAAGGGTGATGGAGAAAAGCAGGAGATTGGCACTAGGGAACAGGTGCCACATGCCAAATAGCCTCCTTCTGCACCATAATAATTCTGATTATATAATTTTATTTGCTGATTCTGGATGCTAGCTTTTTTGCAGTTCATGCATGTTGACTCCCATATCCCTCGATTTTAATGCTTAGAATCATAGAGGTGATTTACTATAGTGCTTATCTATTTAAATAATATTCAGCTTGCATTCTCCCATATCCTTTTATCCCTTTAGCCTTAAGTGCTATATACAACTCCTTTTTGAAATAATACAATATTTTGGCCTTAACTGCTTTCTGTTGTTGCCAGTTCCACAAGGTTACCGTTCTCTGGGTGAAGAAATGTTTTCCTCATCTCAGTTCCAAATGGTTCACCTCATATAGACCTTAGACTGTGACCCTGGATCTAAACTCCCCCTTCATCTCGAATGTCCTTCTTCCAGCTATCTGTATAGACCTGTTAGAATTTTATAGGCTTCTATGATATTCTTTCTCAGTCTTTGGGACTTCAGCAAATATAATTGTAACCAATTCAAACTCTCCTCATATTTATAGGTCCACTTCCTTAAGTACTCTTGGATATCGATAATCACGTCTTGGGAGTTGTTGGCCTTTAACCACCTCAATTCCCCAACACCATTTGTCTTGACTCTTTGTCTTCATCAATCTTTTTTCTCTTCACATAGCAATAGAAACTTTTAGTGTCTGTCAGATTTCACGTTCCCTGCAAGCTTATTCTCGTTCTTTACTTTCCCTTCCTTAATAAATCCTGTTGTCCTTCATTGTTGACATCTAAACTTCTTCTACTCCTCAGGTCTGTTGTTTCTCTGTCCTATTTGTATGGCTCTCCCGAAGATCTAATGCTCTAGATGTCGATTTGCTCGCTGAGCTTTCAGAACCTCAACCTGAGCTACAAATCTTCTCAAAACTTGCTATGAAATACTCTAATTGTATTTCTAAATAATTGTTTTACTTTCATTCCTGGCCTTCATTACACTCCTCACTCCCTCATTTACCCTTTCCCTCCTTCAACTGACCTTTTCCTCTCCCTCATTACCTTCCCATTTCCCTTACTTCCTTCAACACAATCCTCATTACATCCTCCCCTCCTTCATCAGCCTCTTCCTCCCTCTCATAACCTTCTCCTTTCCCATATTAGCCTCCCCTCTCCTTTATTATCCTTTCACTGTGGTTTCATTACCTTCCACCCCTCTCTCATTTCTTTCCTTGTTCCCTCATTACTTTCCCTTTTCCTTTACTCTCATTATCCTCCCCTCTCCCTTGTTCATCTATCGCCATTTGCCTTCCATTTCCCATATTACCATCCCTTCTTTCTCATTATCTTCATCTGATTATTTATTGCACTCTCTCCCCTCTCTTTATTGCTCTGATTTTGAAGAGCCGGTATTGGACTGGGGTGGACGAAGTTTAAAATCACACAACACTAGTTTATAGTCCAACAGGTTTATTTGGAAACACTACCTTTCAAAGCGCTGCTCCTTCATCACGTGGTTGGGAAGCTGCACCACGAGACACAAAATTTAGAGCAAAAGATCACAGTGCCATGCAGGTGAAATGAAATAATGAAACCTTGACTAAGTCTTTCACCTTTTAGAATGGGTTTGCTGGTTTTGGTTCTTTAATATGGAAATCCCAGAACTTCTTTTCAGTCATGTTCTTAAGATAACTTAAGATCAATAACAAAAGATGCCATCTTAACTCAGACACCCATAAACTGATCTGTGTGTGTGCATGCAGGAGAGAGAGAAACAAAGTGAGTGTGTGTGTGTGTGTGAGTGCATTTGAGAGAGTGTGTGTTGCATGTGTACAAGCTTGGTAAAGTTTATATGTGTGTTTGCGTGTGTGCGTGTATATATTGCCGTGGGGTCACCGACACTGTGATATGAACCCAAGGACCCAGTTAAGGCCATCTTCATGTGTACCAGACTTAGCTATCGGCTCTGCTTGGTGCCTTTGTGTTGTTGCCTGTCCCGAAGTCCACCTTGGAGGCCATGTATGCCGCAGGTACTCACGTGACTCAGCCAATGTTGACTATCTCATATGCTGCAGGCAAGGATGCCCCAAGGCATGGTACATTGGTGAGACCAAGTAGACGTTACAACAGATGAATGGTCACTGCACAACAATCACCAGACAAGGGTGTTCATTCCCAGTTGGGGAACACTTCAGCGGTCAGAGACATTTGGCCTCCGACCTTCAGGTGACCATCCTCTAAGGCGGACTGCGGGACAGGCAACAACGCAAAGTGGCTGAGCAGAGGCTGATAGCCAAGTTTGGTACCCATGAGGATGGCCTCAACCGGGACCTTGGGTTCATGTCACATTACAGGTGACCCCACTGTACTACACACACTCTTACATACTCACACACTCACACAAACCCTCTCTCATATGCACACGTATACACCTCCCACACTCACACCCATGCACATACCCTCTCACAGGTTTGTACCCCATCACACTCACACACAAACTTTACCAAGTTTGCACACACACAAACACACACTCTCTCACATGCACACTCACTCTCTCTCTCTCTCTGTCTCTCTCATGCACACACACACACGTAAGTTTATGGGGTGAATATATATTTGTGGAATTATATTTACAGATCATTCTATTTTGCTCAAAAAATGCATAACCTACAGGCAGTCAATACAGGCAGTCAATCCATGTACAGTACAACCTCGATTATCAAACATCAATTATCCAAATTTTGGATTATCCTAATAAGATCTCAAGGTCCCATAAAAACAGCATTAGGCAACACAGCATTCAGTTATTAGTTAAATGGCATTATGGCTTGAATTGCTGGATAAACCGAGAAATGTTTAGATAACTGGCACTCATAAATTACCTAGGAGAAAGTGAGGACTGCAGATGCTGGAGGTCAGACTATGGTGCTGGTAAAGCACAGTAGGTCAAGCAGCATCTGAGGAGCAGGAAAATCGACAATTTAGGCATAAGCCCTTCATCAGGAATGAGGCTAGTGGGCCGCGGCTGAGAGATAAATGGGAGGGGGGTGTGGTTGGGGGTAAGGTAGCTGAGAAGTGATAGGTGGATAAAGGTGATAGGGCAGAGGGTGCAGTAATGGACAGGTCCAGAGAGCAGTGCCAAGTTGGAGGCTTGGGACTGGGATAATGTGGGGGAGGGGAAATGAGGAAGCTAGTGAAATCCACATTTATCCCGTGTGGTTGCAGGGTCCCAAGGTGGAATATGAGGCGTTCTTCCTCAAGGTGGCAGGTCGTAATGATTTGGCAGTGGAGGAGGAGGTCCAGGACCTGCATGTCCTTGACAGAGTGGGAGGGGGAGTTGAAGTGTTCAACCGCGGGGCAGTGGGGTTAGTGGGTGCAGGTATCCAAGAGATATTCTCTGAAACAATTTGCAAGAAGGTGTCCTGTCTCCCTGATGTAGAGGAGACTACACCGGGTGCAAGGGATGCAGCAGATGACATTGGAAGAGGTATAGGTAAATTTCTGACAGATGTGGAGCAATCCCTTTGGGCCTTGGACAGAGGTGCGGGAAGTGGTGTGGGCACAGGTTTTACACTTCCTGTGGTGGCAGGGAAAGATGCCAGGAGTGAGGTGTGGGCTGGTGGGGGGGTGCGTGGATGTGATGATGGAGGGAATGGTCTTTTCGGAATGCTGATGGGGTAGGGAGGGAAATACATCTTGAATGGTGAGGTCCATTTGGAGGAGGCGGAGGTGGTGGAGGATGATGCAATGTATGCGGAGGTTGGTGGGATGGAAGGTGAGGACCGGGGGGTTCTATCCTTGTTGCGTTGGGAGGGGTGAGGTTCAAAGGCGGAGGTGTGTGAAGTGGAGGAGATGTACTGGAGGGCATCGTCAACCACGTGGGAAGGCAAGTTGCGATCATGGAAGAGGCCATCTGGGACTTTCTGAGGTGGAATTGATCATCCTGGGACATCTACTACAAGCCCACCAACTCCCACAACTACCTAGACTAAACCTCCTCCCACTCTACCTCCTGTAAAAACACCGTCCCTTATTCCCAATTCCTGCGCCTCCTCGGCATCTGTTCCCAGGATGACCAATTTATCTCTCAGCCCTGGCCCACCAGCCTCATTCCTGATGAAGGGCTTATACCCAAAATGTCAATTCTCCTGCTCCTTGGATGCTGCCTGATCTGCTGTGCTTTTCCAGCAAAACACTCTCGACTAATAAATTACTGTTTGTTTACGATCAGATCAATTATCGAAACAAAATACTCCCTGCCCGTCTCGTTCAGATAATCAAGGTTCGACTGTAACATTTTATGAATTCCATTTTAGAAATAGAACCAGTCTGACTCAAAATTGGGATACAGACAGACTTTAACCTCACACCTTTAATGCATTGTCTGACCTGAGATGGCACCTTTTGTTACAAACCTTAAGTTATCTTGACAATGTGACTTCAAAGAAGTTCTGGGATTTACATACTAATGACCGAAAGCTGCAACCTATTCTAAAAGATGAAAGACTTAATCTAGGTTTGTCCAATATATCATTGTAATCTTTTGCTATAAATTCTGTGTCTTATGGCCCTGCTTCACAACCACCTAATGAAGAAACAGCACTTCAAAAGCTACTGCTTCCAAATAAACCTGTTGGTCTATAACCTGGTGTTGTGTGATTTTTTTAAACTCCTTATTGCTCATTACTTTCGCCCGTTTCCTCATTAGCCCCTTTTTTTCATTACTCTCTCCCTCATTAGCCTCTTGTCTCTCTTATTATGCTCCTTGCTCCTTCATTGCCCTCCCATTTCCCTCTATCTCTCCCTGTTCCTCATTAATCTCTCCTGCATTACACCCCTCTCTCCCTCATTAGCTTCTCCGCTTCATCATTACCCTCCTCCTCATTTCACTTCCCCCTTATTTGCCTCCCCTCTTCCTCATTTCTCTCCTCTCTCCATCACTACAGTCTCTTCTCCCTTTGGAATCTCCTCTTCAACATGACCCTCCCCTCTCCCTCATTACACTACTCTTTGTCTTGACATCCCCTTGGCCACGGGACAGTGCATGAGTACTTTGGGACTAGTGACCATAATTCTATTAATTTTAAAACTGTTATTGAGAGGGACAAAACTGGTCCACAGGTTCAAGTTCTAAACTGGTGCAAGGTGAATTTTGTTGGAAGTCAACAGGAGCTTGCAGAGGTTGACTGGAGTAGTTTGTTTGCAGGTAAAGGGACACCTGGCAAGTGGGAGGCCTTTAAAAGTCAGATACCAAGAATTCAAGGTGTATATGTTCCTGTGAGGGTGAAGAGCTGAAAATGTGTTGCTGGAAAAGCGCAGCAGGTCAGGCAGCATCAAAGGAGCAGGAGAATCGATGTTTCGGGCATGAG
Source organism: Chiloscyllium punctatum (assembly GCF_047496795.1). Taxonomy (NCBI): domain Eukaryota; kingdom Metazoa; phylum Chordata; class Chondrichthyes; order Orectolobiformes; family Hemiscylliidae; genus Chiloscyllium; species Chiloscyllium punctatum. The sequence continues at coordinate 178,902,223 of NC_092739.1, forward strand.
CCCTTCTTCAGGAATGAGGAAAGTGTGTCCAGCAGGCTCAGATAAAAGGTAGGGAGGATGGACTTGGGGGAGGGGCGTTGGAAATGCAATAGGTGGAAGGAGGTTAAGGCGAGGGTGATAGGCCGGAGAGGGGGTGGGGGCGGAGAGGTCAGGAAGAAGATTGCAGGTTAGGAAGGTGTTGCTGAGTTCGAGGGTTGGGACTGAGACAAGGTGGGGGGAGGGGAAATGAGGAAACTGGAGAAATCTGAGTTCATCCCTTGTGGTTGGAGGGTTCCTAGGCGGAAGATGAGGCGCTCTTCCTCCAACCGTCGTGTTGCTATGGTCTGACAATGGAGGAGTCCAAGGACCTGCATGTCCTTGGTGGAGTGGGAGGGGGAGTTGAAGTGTTGAGCCACGGGGTGGTTGGGTTGGTTGGTCCAGTTGTCCCAGAGGTGTTCTCTGAAACGTTCTGCAAGTAGGCGGCCTGTCTCCCCAATATAAGAGGAGGCCCCATCGGGAGCAGTAAATGATGTGTGTGGAGGTGCAGGTGAATTTGTGGTGGATATGGAAGGATCCCTTTGGGCCTCGGAGGGAAGTAAGGGGGGAGGTGTGGGCGCAAGTTTTGCATTTCTTGCGGTTGCAGGGGAAGGTGCAGGGAGTGGAGGTTGGGTTGGTGGGGGGGTGTGGACCTGACGAGGGAGTCACGGAGGGAGTGATCTTTTCAGAATGCTGATAGGGGAGGGGAGGGAAATATATCCCTGGTGGTGGGGTCTGTTTGGAGGTGGCGGAAATGACGACGGATGATACGATGTGAGGGTGAAGGGCAAGGTTGGCAGGAATAGGGAACCCTGCATGACAAAACATATTGAGGTTTTAACCAGAAGAAAGGAGATGTGGCTCTGGTATAGGCAGCTGGGATCAAGGGAATCCCTGGAGGTATACAGGGAATAAAGGAGTTTACTGAAGAAGGAAATCAGGAGGGAAAAAAGGGCCACAAGATAGCCTTGGCTGAGAAGAGGTTCTTAAAGTATATTAAAGGAAAAAGAATAACTCGAGAGAGAATAGGGCCCCTGCTCCTCGGATGCTGCCTGACCTGCTGTGCTTTTCCAGCACCACTCTAATCTAGATTTATGCTGCATAAAGCCTGTTGTCGCACAGCCAGTGGAATGCAAGCTGTTTGTATACACAGGCAGGAAGTATAAGGCTCCTTTGTCTCACAAGTGGGTGAGACAAGTCTCAAATAGACAGGAGATGATATTCCACACCCATAACCGGTTTCATTAATTCTCATATGACCCTGCAGTAGAGTTAAAAAATGTCAGCAAACAGGTGGCAAGAGGGCTAATTCAGAATTGGAAAGTGATATTTCTCGTCAGTAGGGAGCCTGATGAACAGATTGGAATAGGGGACTGGGGAAAATAGAAGGGAATAACATACTGCTGACTCTGAGGTGAAGAGTGTCCTGTGGGTCTGTATAAATAAGTTGCTTGTGGATGGAGGAGTTTCCCCTATCAGGCTTCTCTTTTCTCGAGTAGGCCTGTCCTGCAAAAAGAGATTATGCTCCCGGTCCTCCTTAAAACATTTACCATAGTAACAGGGTTGACAATTTTTATCCTCACTAGACTTACGTCAGCAGGTAAAATCAAAAATACAGGTTTGGTCCCGATATGGTAATTTCCACTGATTTCTACTGTCCAGATGGACCATACAGTGTTTCTAATGTAAAGGCCCATTGGATAATTAATCTTAGACACGCTCCACATGTTGAAGGCATCTGGTCCGGTGCACTGACGACATCTCCTCAGCACAGATGGTAAATAATCTCGGATCATTCCGGATCGGATCGATGTTCAGTGGCTTTCCCCATCAGGATGTCGCATGTGATCAAACAAGTCAGTAAGTAGGCAATCCCCCCACATCTCTCTCCTCTTAGTTCAAGTATCTGTAATAAGAATAGCACTAAAACAACAGCAAAAATCAAAAACACAAATGGACAGGATCATGGTTTCCGAGGATTCCAGTATTCTCTTCTCCTCTCCCTCCTTTTGATTGGCGTGTCCAACCAATTCACAATGGTGCAGGTGGACCCAAGCCAAGCGATCAGCAATGTTGACCACCATAGGGGTAGGAAGTAAAACCTGGAAGGGCCCATCCCACCGAGGTTGGAGACCCTTGCGAGTTCAGTTCTTGATAAGCGCAAACAAACCAGGCTCCACCCGTGGCAAGGCTGAAAGAGAGGAAACATTGGCGTAGGCCGCGCACACTTGGGAGTGAAAGGCACACATAACGTTAGTCAGAGCAAGAACATAACCAATCATTTCTTCGGTCATGTGGTGGAAATGGACTGAGGTGGGAGCCGAATCATTCCAAGGAGTACGGAGTGAGTAACCGTAGAAAATCTCAGTTGAAGACAGTCATGTCTTGCCCGCAGGTGTGGGCCGCATCTGGAATAAGGCTGCAGGGAATAGCATAACCCAGGAGAGGACAATATCAGCCATATTTTGGCAAGTTTAGTCTTAAGGGTCTGGTTAAAGCATTCAACAAGGCTGGCAGCCTGAGGACTATAAGCGCAATGCAGTTGCCGATGAATAGAAAGCTGGGAACAGAGTTCTTCATTAATATTACCAACAAAGTGCGTCCATTGTCCGAGCTAACTCATGCAGGTATACTGAAGTGGGGAATAATTTCCTTAAGCAAAATCTTCACCACAGTCTCAGCAGTAGTGTTAGTAGTAGGGTTGGCTTCAATCCACTTAGAAAAGACATCAACAATAACCAAACACATTTATAACATTGGCATTTCCTCAACTCAATGTAGTCCAGTTGGAATACCTCAAAAGGGCTGCCAGGCAAAGGGTATCTTCCCCTGATCACAGGGAACAGCCTTGCCAGGGTTATGCTCCAGATAGATGAAGCAACGGTCACTAATCCTCTGATCTAATGAACTGCAGACGGGGATGCCACCAGGTGCTCAGAAGTAAGTCACTAACTGCTGTGGCACCACAATGAGTTGCGCAATGAGCACAGTCAATAACCCATAGAACAAGATCATCAGACATGCAAGTTTGACCCACGGGAGTTGTCCAGAGTTGAGCATCTGGGTCATACAAACAGCCCAACTCGGACCATAACAACTTATCAGTGTCAGGGCCCTCCCCCTGAAGTTTAACAACATCTTGGATGGTTGGCATTAATTCATCTGAAATAGACTGGTTCTTGTTAGAATTTGTTAGCTGCCTCATCATTCTAGACAGAACATAAGATTGTCACTTATCTCAAGAGGGTTGGAATATAAAAACACCATTGTGCTACTGAGACTTTATAAAGCTCTGGTTAGGCCCCATTTGGAGTACTGTGTCCAGTTTTGGTCCCCAAACCTCAGGAAGGACATACTGGCACTGGAACGTGTCCAGCGGAGATTCACACAGATGATCCCTGGAATGGTTGGTCTAACATATGAGGAATGGCTGAGGATCTTGGGATTGTATTCATTGGAATTTAGAAGATTAAGGGGAGACTTAATAGAGACGTACAAGATAATACATGGCTTGGAAAGGGTGGATGCTAGGAAATTGTTTCCGTTAGGTGAGGAGACTAGGACCCGTGGACACAGCCTTAGAATTAGAGGGGGTAAATTCAGAACAGAAATGCGAAGACATTTCTTCAGCCAGAGAATGGTGGGCCTGTGGAATTCATTGCCGCAGAGTGCAGTGGAGGCCGGGACGCTAAATGTCTTCAAAGCAGAGATTGATAGATTCTTGTTGTCTCGGGGAATGAAGGGCTACGGGGAGAATGTGGGTAAGTGGAGTTGAAGTGCCCAGCAGCCATGATCGAATGGCGGAGTGGACTCGGTGGGCCGAATGGCCTTACTTCCACTCGTATGTCTTATGGTCTTATGGTCTTAAGATCCCCTTTATAGGGTGCAAAACGGTTGCCAATGTCAACAGAACCTTTGCCATTACTATGGGCAGTACACTTGATAAATATATCAGCTGTGAAATTTGTTTATGAGAACCTCTTGATCTGCCTTGCTTTTCCCTTTTTATTTTGTAACATTCTATTTTGCTCCTCCTCAATCTGAATTCCAATTTGCATCCTTTCACACTTCTGCCATTGAATATTCTTTGCCATGTGTTTACTTATTTGATCTGTAATGTCATCAAATCTATTACTATTATCTTCACTTTATTCATCCATTGGATTCACCCTCTGCACCTTGAATCCCATTCTAACTTCACAGACAATTCCCTAATGTCTCCCATGTCAACTCATGTCCAATTCTGTCTCCTCCCAAAGCCTCCTAATTCATCCACTCCATTGCAAGACTACTATTCCAAAATTCAGTGTTGAGTGACCCAGAATTTCTTCAAATCAAACTTGGGAAATTTTAAGCCATCATCCACTGTCAGGCTGCAGTTTTTATCTTGGTACTCGTTGGAGTTTGAACTGAAATCCCAGCTTCACATCCTTTCTATCAGAGGTTGTTGCACCTCTGCCTCTTTCTCAATAATTTGTCACTGAAACTACTGTACATTACACCTTTGTCACTTGCAGACTTGACTGTTTTGATGCTTTTCCAGATATGGGGTCACCTCAGCAGGTGAGTCCTAGTTGACTGTCAACAGTATCCCCACTGAGCTACGTTGTCTTTTAACTTAAATGGAATTTGATGGGACCTTCCAGGGAGACTCATTTTCCCCTTTTCGAATTATAGAACATAGAAAAGTACAGCATAGAACAGGCCCTTAGGCCCATGATGTTGACTCGAGACTTAATCCTAATGTAAAATATAGTAACTTCACCCAAGCACACCTCAACTCACTGCTCTCCATGTGCATGTCCAGCAGTCGCTTAAATGTCCCCAATGACTCTGCTTCCACCACCTCAGCTGGCAACGCATTCCATGCATTCACAACTCTCTGCGTAAAGAACCTACCTCTGATGTTTCCTTTATTCTTTCCTCCTATTATCTTCAAACTGTGGCTCCTCGTACCAGTCAATCCTGCCCTGGGGAAAGATCTCTGGCGATTGACTCTATCTATTCCTCTCATTATTTTGTACATCTCGATCAGGTCTCCTCTCTTCCTCCTTCTCTCCAGAGAGAAAAGTCTGAGCTTATTCAACCTTTCTTCATAAGGCAAGTCCTCCACTCCAGGCAGCATTCTGGTAAACCTTCTTTGCACCCTCTCCAAAGCCTCTGTATCTTTCCTATAGTAGGGTGACCAGAACTGGACACAATATTCCAAGTGTGGTCTCACCAGGGACTTGTAGAGCTGTAGCAAAACCTCGCAGCTCATAAACTCGATCCCCATGCTAGTGAAAGCCAAAACACCATATGCTTTCTTAACAACCCTATCCACTTGGGTGGCAACTTTGAGGGATCTATGTACTTGCACACCCAGATCCCTCTGTTCCTCCACTCTGCCAAAAATCCTGTCTTTAATCCAATATTCAATATTCGAATTCGACCTTCCAGAATGCATCACTTCACATTTATCCAGGTTGAACTCCATCTGTCATTTCTCAGCCCAGCTCTGCATCCTGTCTATGTCGCGCTGCAGCCTGCAGTAGCCCTCTGTACTATCGACGACACCTCCAATCTTTGTGTCATCTGCAAATTTATTAACCCACCCCTCAACCTCCTCATCCAAGTCATTTATAAAAACTACAAAGAGCAGAGGCCCAAGAACAGAGCTCTGCAGGACCCCACTCAACACTGACCTCCAGGCAGAATACTTTCCATCTACAACTACTCTCTGCCTTCTGTCAGCCAGCCAGAAGTATTGATGTCCAATAATTAAGATCCACGAAGTCAAAGTCTCCCTCATTAATTTAAGGCCAATCATTGAACTGCACAGTCCTTTAGTATTGTCATTACATTTACATAGAGACCTCCCAGATTGTAACCTTTTCTCATGTGCACATTCCTTTTTAAGAACTTCAGCCGGTTTAAGAACACGGTTTGATACCCGATTTAATAGCATTTTCAAACCAAGAGGCTAGTAAAGAATTATCTTTAAGTTCCTGACAATATTGATGCCAAAGTCCAATTAATTTTTTATTTTTTGAGACCATATTTTGTTCGCCAAATTTGCTGTTGGGCTGACTTTACCATGTCTAAATTCTTCAGACTCCCGATTGCCATTGTCATTGTCATTGTCCTATTTTTGGTTGGGTCACCAGACAAGTGTCTAAGACTTTGGGCTTTTTCCAGATATTTATCACATTACGACTGCAAAGGACAATCTTTCTCAATAGTTGAATCTATTATTTCCATAAGTTCTTATTTTCAAAACAATTTCAAATAGATGAATATTTCAACATCTATGACAAAACAATATTAAAACTCTTTAAGTGAATTTAAAATAAAATTTTCAAATCAAATTTAAATGTCTAAATCACAATTTCTTTAATCAAGACAATTATTTTACATTTGGAGCTTCAGAAAACAAGACGCAAACATTCAAACACTAATAAACAAATTGTATACAAACCAGACAACAAGGAGTTAAATTTTGTACAGGTTGAAAGGAAACAAACTGCTTTCTCTCTCTCTCTCTCTCTCTCACACACACATACACACATTTTCTAAATTTTTCCTCTTTCACTCTTTAATTCAGGACAACTTTTTAATGCCATTTCATTAGTTTGCAACATAGGAAAATATACAATTGGAATTTATTTTAACTTTATCCCCAAACACAAGATTTTCTTCCCAAATTTATATTGATTCACTTTTTCTTCAATTACGTACGTATATCCTCAGGACCTACAACTTTTTCCTTATATTTCTATTTGTCCAAGTATCTCAATCCCTACAAGTGTTTCTCTCGGCAATCTGCCTTTAATAAACAAAATTCACAACTTCTCTACCATTTCCATTTTGACCAATTGATCACAGAGTCATTGTCCCATCAGTATTCTACTTCAGAACCTCAATCACCGACCGGTTCCCATCAGACTTCCGTTTAAGAACCCAAACCACCTATTTTCTCTCGTCTCAATTTATCACAGAGTCAGTGTCTCATCAGTATTCTGTTTAGGAACCCAAACATCCGACCGATGTCCCATCGTTCTTCCATTTCAGAACCCCACTCATCTATTTTATATAGATCCATCTTTTTTTTATAGGTCTTTAAACCAAACTTCTGTGTCATACATGAACATGTCATTTTCTCTTTAACTACAATTTCCTTTTTCCAAGTGACATACTTGACCATCTCTTTTGGACGTGTAAGGAGAGTCCCTGACTCCCTTCTTTTTTAAAATCCTCCATGCAATCTAATTTAGCAATACAGAAGCCATTTTGTGCAGCACCTTCAGCCATTTTGTCCTACCTCCCAGATGCCCACATCCTCTCTGGGTCCACTATTTTTTGTCATTTATATAAATGATTTGGATGTGAACATAGAAGGTATAGTTAGTAAGTTGCAGATAATACCAAAATTGGAGGTGTAGTGGACAGCGAAGAGGGTTACTTCAGATTACAACAGGATCTTGACCAGATGACCAGTGGGCTGAGAAGTGGCAGATGGAGTTTAATTCAGATAAATGCGAGGTGCTGCATTTTGGGAAAGCAAATCTTAGCAGGACTTATACACTTAATGGTAAGGTCCTAGGGAGTGTTTCTGAACAAGAAGACCTTGGAGTTCATAGCTCCTTGAAAGTAGAGTTGCAGATGGATAGGATAGTGAAGAAGGCGTTTGGTATGCTTTCCTTTATCGGTCAGCGTATTGAGTACAGGAGTTGGTAGGTCACATTGCAGTTGTACAGGACATTGGTTAGGCCAATCCTTCCTATCAGAAGGATGTTGTGAAACTTGAAAGGGTTCAGAAATGATTGACAAGGATGTTGCCAGGTTGAAGGATTTGAGCTAGCGAGAGAAGCTGGGGCTGTTTTCCATCGAACGTCAGAGGCTGTGGGGTGACCTTATAGAGATTTATAAAATCATGGATAGGAAAAACCAACAAGGCTTTTTCCTTGAGGTAGGGGAGTCCAGAACTAAAGAGCATAGGTTCAGGGTGAGAGAGGAAATATATAAAAGGGACCTCAGGGGCAACGTTTTCACGCAGCGAGTGGTGCATGTAGGAATGAGCTGCCAGAGGAAGGGGTGGAGGTTGGTACCATTTTGGCATTTAAATGGGTATATGAATAGGAAGGGTTTAGAGGGATATGGGCCAAGTGCTGGCAAATGGGAATAGATTAGATTAGGATATCTGGTCGGCATGGACAAGGTGAACTGAAGGGTCTGTTTCTGTGCTGTATATCTCTATGACTCAGTGACTCTAAGTGACCAGGAAGGTTGATGAGGGTAGGGCAGTAGACATTGTCTAATATGGATTTCATTAAGGCCTTTGTTAAGATTCCAAATGGTAGGTTGCTCTGAAAGATTAGATTGCATGGAATCCAGGTCAAGCTGCCAAATTGGATACCTAATTGGCTTGAAGGTAAGAAGCTTACTCAAAACCAAAGTAAGAATTATGGTCACTATCACCAAAGTCGTCACCTACCTCCAAATCTAACACCTAGCCTGATTCATTACCCAGTACCAAATCCAATATGGCCTCACCCCTTGTTGGCTTGTTGATATACTGTGTCAGTAAACTCTCCTGCATACATTGGACAAAAACTGACCCATCTAAAGTACTCGAACTATAGTATTTCCAGTCAATATTTGGAAAGTTAAAGACCCCATAATAAATACCCTGTTACTCACGCTCCTATCCAGAATTATCCTTACTATCCTTTCCTCTACATTTCTACAACTATTCTGAGACTCAAAGAAAACTCCCAACAGGGTGATCTCTCCTTTCCTGTTTCTAACCTCAGTCCATACTACCTCAGTAGACAAGTCCTGAAAACATCCTTTCTACCACCGTAATAACTCAGCCACATTAGGGAGATTCAAACAATCCTTTGATAAGCACATGGATGATTTTGGGATAGTGTAGGGGGACGAGCTGAGAATACTTCACAGGTAGGTGCAACATCGAGGGCTGAAGGGCTTGTTCTGCGCTGTATTGTTCTATGTTCTAATGTCCACACTGACCTAACAATGCCACACCTCCTCCTCTCTTGCGATCTTCTCTGTTCTTACTGAAACATCTAAACCCCGGAACCTGCAACAACCATTCCTGTCCCTACTCTACCATGTCTACTAAATGGCCACAACAACAAAATCCCAGGTAACAACCCATGCTGCAAGTTCACACACCTTATTCCAGATGCTCCTGGCGTTGAAGTAGACACACTTCAAACCACCTTCCTGCTTGCCAGCGAACTCTTGCAACCTTGAAACCTAATTTATGAGCTCACTGCTCTCAACCTCCTAGACACTGGAACTACAATTTAGGTTCCCATCCCCCTGCTGAATTAGTTTACACTCTCCCGAAGAGCATGAGCAATATTCCTCCCCAGGATATTGGTAACCCTCTGGTTCAGGTGTAGACCATCCTGTTTGTAGAGGTCTCACCTACCCCAGAGGGAGCCCGATTATCCAGGAATCCGAAACCTTCCCTCCTGCAACATCCTTGTAGCCATGTGTTCAACTCCTCTCTCTCCTTATTCCTTGCCTCGCTAGCATATGGCATGGGCAACAAACCAGAGAAAACAACTCTGTTCGTTCTTGCACTATGATTCCACCCTATCTCCCTGAATTTCTGCTTTAAATCCTCATCTCTCTTCCTACCTAGGTTGTTGGTGTCTATGTGGACCATGACTTAAAGTCATAGAGGTATACAGCATGTACACAGACCCTTCGGTCCAACCCGTCCAGATACCCCAACCCAATCTAGTCCCACCTGCCAGCACCTGGCCCATATTCCTCCAAACCCTTCCTATTCATATACCCATCCAAATGCCTCTTAAATGTTGCAATTGTACCAGCCTCCACCACTTCCTCTGGCAGCTCATTCCATACACGTACCACCCTCTGCGTGAAACAGTTGCTCCTTAGGTCTCTTTTATATCTTTCCCCTCTAACCCTAAACATATGCCCTCTAGTTCTGGACTCCCCCACCCCAGGGAAAAGACTTTGCCTATTTATCCTATCCATGCCCCTCATAATTTTGTAAATCTCTATAAAGTCACCCCTCAGACTGCCACGCTCCAGGGAAAACAGCCCCAGCCTGTTCAGCCTCTCCCTGTAGCTCAAATCCTCCAACCCTGGCAACATCTTTGTAAATCTTTTCTGAACCCTTTCAAGTTTCACAACATCTTTCTGATGGGAAGGAGACCAGAATTGCAGGTAATATTCTAACAGTGGCCCAACCAAAGTCCTGTATAACCGCAACATGACCTCCCAACTCCTGTACTCAATACTCTGATCAATAAAGGAAAGCATACCAAACACCTTCTTCACTGTCCTATCTACCTGTGACTCCACTTTCAAGGAGCGATGAACCTGCACGCCAAAGTCTCTTTGTTCAGCAACACTCCCTACGACCTTACCATTGAGTGTATAAGTCCTGCTAAGATTTGCTTTCCCAAAATGCAGCACCTCGCATTTATCTGAATTAAACTCCATCTGCCACTTCTCAGCCCATTGGTCCATCTGGTCCAGATCCTGTTGTAATCTGAGGTAACCCTCTTCGCTGTCCACTACACCTCCAATTTTGGTATTATCTGCAAACATACTAACTGTACCTCTTATGCTTGCATCCAAATCATTTATGTAAATGACAAAAAGTAAAGGACCCAGCACCAATCCTTGTGGCACTCCACTGGTCACAGGCCTCCAGTCTGAAAAACAACCCTCAATCACCACCTTCTGTCTTCTACCTTTGAGCCAGTTCTGTATCCAAATGGTTAGTTCTCCCTGTGTTCAGTGAGATCTAACCTTGCTAATCAGTCTTCCATGGGGAACCTTGTCGCACGCCTTACTGAAATCCATATAGATCACATCTACTGCTCTGTCCTCATCAATCCTCTTTGTTACTTCATCAAAAAAATCCTTCAAGTTTGTGAGACATGATTTCCTACACACAAAGCCATGTTGACTATCACTAATCAGTCCTTGCCTTTCCAAATACATGTTCATCCTGTCCCTCAGGATTCCCTCCAACAACTTGCCCATCACCGAGGTCAGGCTCACCGGTCTATAGTTCCCTGGCTTGACCTTACCACTCTTCTTAAACAGTGGCACCACATTTACCAACTTCCAGTCTTCTAGCACCTCACCTGTGACTATCGATGATACAAATATCTCAGCAAAAGGCCCAGCAATCACTTCTCTAGCTTCCCACAGAGTTCTTGGTTATACCTGATCAGCTCATGGGGATTTATCCACCTTTACCTGTTTCAAGACATCCAGCACTTCCTCCTCTGTAATATGGACATTTTGCAAGGTGTCACCATCAATTTCCCTACAGTCTATATCTTCCATATCCTTTTCCACAGTAAATACTGATGCAAAATACTCATTTAGTATCTCCCCCATTTTCTGCGGCTCCACACAAAGGCCGCCTTGCTGATCTTTGAGGGGCCCTATTCTCTCCCTAGTTACCCTTTGTCCTTAATGTATTTGACTTGGGGCTGCTCCCCCTCCCCCTCAAGGATCCCGAAAACACGATCCAAAACATCACAAACCCTGGCACCTGGGAGGCAACAAACCAACCGTGCATCTCTTTCGTTCCTACAGAATCTCCTATCTGTCCCCCTAACTATGGAGTTCCCAATGACTAACGCTCTGTTCCTCCCCTCTCCTACATCCCTTCTGAGTAACAGGGACAGCCTCTGTGCCCCATGGCTCACCCCTGGTAAGTCATTCCCCCAACAGTATCCAAAACTATATTCTTGTTATTGAAGGGAATGGTCACAGGGGATCCCTGCACTGCCTGCGGGTTCCCTTTCCATCCCCCGACGGTAACCCACCTGTCTTTTTCTTTTACCTGAGGTGTGACTACCTCCTTGTAACTCCTCTCAATAACTCCTTCCCCTTCCCAAATGATCCGAAGTTCATCCAGCTCCAGCTCCAGTTCGAGGAGCTGAGTTACATGCACTTCATGCAAATGAAGTCAGCAGGGACACTAGTGGTGACCTTACCTCCCACATTCTGCAAGAGGAACATTCAACTGCCATAACCACCATTTCCACTACTCTAAATTCCCAAAGAGACTAGAAAAATAAAGAGAGTTTTAAAAAAGCTAGTTACCTTACCAATCTGGCTCACAGAACCTTTTTTTTGGTTAGAGGAGGAGATGGGTGAGAGACACTACCTAATTAGTGTTTTGGTAACGCAACCACCCAAATATATTACTTCACTTACCCAGCAGTCCCGTGTTCACTCCTACTCAGCAGCGCTCCACCTATTCATGAGGTAAGTTTTTAAATCAGTGATTCACCTGCCCGTCAGCCCCCTTGTCGACACTCCCGCTCTTCTTGCTGCTGAAACAATAAAAAAGCTCAGACTTGTTTCTGTAGAACATAGGAGACTGAGGGTGGGGGACCTGATAGAAGTGTATAAGATCTTGAGAAGCATGGATAGAGTGAATGCGCTCAGTCTTTTTCCAAGGGTTTGGGAATCAAGGGCATCAGTTTAAGTTTGGGGGAAGAATAAAAGGGAAGCTGAGGGGCAACGTTTTTACACAGAGGGTGGTATGCATCTGAAATGAGCTGCCAGAAAACGTGATTAAGGTGGATTCGTTAACAACATTTAAATGGCGTTTGGATAAATAGATGGATTGGAAAGGATTAGGAGGATGTAGGCCAAGTGCATAGAAATGGCGTTAGTGTGGACAGACATTTTGATCAGCATGGACCAGTTAGGGCCAATTGGCCTGTCTCCACGCTGTAGGACTCTATGACTCTATCTTCCAGATTAGACTTCTATTACGACACAGGGTAAAGCCTTCTCCTAATTTAAACCAGACACACAGAATGGCTCACCTCGTCTCATAGTTTGTTGAAGTCTAAGTAACAAAGAACTACCTAAATCCCAATCTCTAAATGAAGAAAAAAACCAATTTATTCTTTGACTCCAAGTAAAATAAAATTAAACAACAACTATCTACACTGTAAACCCCTTTTGTCTGATCGATGTATCTACATCCCACTCTACAACAATATACTGATTTGATAAAATCTCCCAACTAATTTTAACAAAAAATTCAAGTTTCAAATCCAGTCAGATGTGTCAATTTTCATCTGCAGATTTTCCTGTCTTCTTTTCTTCGGTCTTGTGCTTCACAGATTTCATATGAACAGGTATCTTTCAGAAAGGGGTTCTGTTGGCACAGTCTGTCACTGCTCTTTGCCGCTCTGGCTAACTTTTCAAAATACCTGATTTTTATACCCCAAAACGTCAGATTGTCTCATTACTTTGATGTCATCAAAACATTAAAATTCAAATTCGATTGGATTTTGGTATCTTGGGACATAAACTGATTGGCCAGATTTGAATTTGTTGTATACCATGGCAACTCACCTCCAGCTATTTGTTTCACAGCCAAATGTTACATTTTTAAATTGTTCAGCACATTCTGTGCTTGCAGTCAGTCCTTGCCAGCTTTCACTCTCTCTTAAAGGTACAGTACACCTACAACTTCATAACACCTTTCCCTTCAGAAAAAATGAACCATCATAATGAAAGGATGGCTTCATTTTTTACCATTCCTTAACCACTCATACATATGACTTTAATCTAAGTTCATATGAACGTCTTCCCACATATATAACATCGAATAGATATCAATCTCATCTATGCTTTATCAGTTAAATCTGCAATAACGCATCTGCTATTACATTTTACAACCTGCAACATTGTATGATTTGTAAATTAAAAGTCTGTAACATAAGACTCAAGCAAAATGGTCTCATATTCTTGTCTTTAAAGCGTTCCAAGAATGTAAGAGGATTGTGAGCTGTGTGCACAACAGTCTCTGACACATTGTTCATGACATAAACATTAAAATGTTGTAAAGCCAGTACCTAACTCAATAGTTCTTTTTTGATCATAGAGTATTTCCTCTGGTCGGTGTTGAGTTTCTTTGAAAAGTAACCAACTGGCAGTTCAATTCAATCATCATGTTCTGTAGCATTACAGCTACAACTTCTATGTCACTCGCATCAATGGCAATTTTGAAGGGTTTCAAAATGTTTGGCGTAGCTAAAACTAGTGTGGTGGTTTAAATTGTCAAATGCCTCCTGGCGTTGTTCTGTCCTTCTTCAGCATATCTGTTAACGGTGCCGCTATGCTGCTGAAGTTTGGAACAAACTTCTGACAGAATCCACTTAGTCCCAAGAATCGAAGCACCTCTGTCTTTGAGGTTGGTTGTAGAAATTCCTCGATGGCCTTCGTCTTTGCATTCCTTGGGATCAACCTTCCATAACTGATGTTATGTCCCAAGAATGTAATCTCTGCTTTTGCAAATCCAGTTTTGTTTGAGTTTATCACCAGTTTTGCTTCTCTTAATCGGTCAAACAGCTCTGCCAACTGTACCATGTGATCTTTTCAGGACTCACTACAGATCACTACATCGTCCAAATAGACTGCACAGTTTGTTAAGGGAGAAAGTGAGGACTGCAGATACTGGAGATCAGAGTCGAGAGTGAGGTGCTGGAAAGGCACAGCAGGTCAGGCAGCATCCAAGGAGCAGGAGAATCAATGTTTCAGGCATCAGGCCTTCAACAGGAATGAGGCTTGTGGGCCGGGGGGACTGAGAGATGAATGGAAGAGGAGAGAGTCTGGGGGCAAGTTGCTGGGAATGTAATAGGTAGATGAATGGGGGGAGAAGATGATAGATTAGAGAAGAGGGTAGATTGGATAGATGGGAAAGACGATGGACAGATCAAGAGGGCAGTGCCAAGCTGGAGGCTTGGGAATGGGGTAAGGTGGGGGGAGGGGAAAAGAGCAAACTGATGTGATCCACATTAATTCAATATGGTTGCAGGGTCCCAAAGAAGAAGATGAGACATTCTTTCTCCAGGTGCTGCCTGGTTAGGATTTGGTGGTGGAGGCGGCCCACTCCACCTGCATGTTCTTGGTGGAGTGGGAGGGGGAGCTGAAGTGCTCAGCCACGGGGCAGTGGGGTTGGTTGGTGATATTCCCTGAAACAATTTGCAAGTTGGCGTCCTGTCTCCCCGATTTAGAGGAGACCACATAGGGTGCAACACATATAGTAGATGACATTTGTGGAAGAGTTTTGCACTTCCTGCGCTGGCAGGGGAAGGTGCCAGGAGTGGGTTGAGGGCTGTGGGGAGGGCATGGATCTGATAAGGGAGTGGCAGAGGGAATGGTCTCTCTAGAACACTGATAGGGATGAGGAGGGAAGTATATCCCTAGTGGTGGGGTCTGTTTGTAGGTGACATAAGTGGCAGAGGATGATGCAATGTTTCCGGAGGTTGGTGGGGTGGAAGGTGAGGACTGGGAGGTTCTGTTGTTGTTGCATTGGGAGGGGTGGGGTTCAAGGGCAGAGGTGCAGAAAGTGGGGGCTGGGAGGGCACTGTCGACCACATGGGAGGCAAAATTGCGGTCTTTGAAGAAGGAGACTATCTGGGATTGTCTGTGATGGAATTGGTCATTCTGGGAACAGATGCTGTGGAGGTGGAGTAATTGGGAATAAGGAATGGCGTTTTTACAGGACACAGGTTGGGAGGTGCTATAGTCCGGGTGGCTGTGGGGGTCCGTGGGTTTATAGTAGATGTTCATGATTAGTCAGTCACCGGAGGTGGAGGTAGAGAGGTCCAGGAAGGGAAGGCAGGTATCCAAAATTGTGCAGGTGTGTTTTGGGTCGGGGTGAAAGGTGTTAGTGAAATGGATGAACTGTTCAGCGTCCTTGTGGGAGCATGAGGTGGCGCCGATCCAGTCATCAATGTAGCGAAGGAAAAGGTGGGGATTAGTGCTGGTGTAGCTGCAAAAGATGGACTGTTCCACATACCTGACAAAGAGGCAGGCATAGCTGGGGCCCATGCGGGTGCCCATGGCTACCCCCTTTGGTTTGGAGGAAGTGGGAGGATTGGAAAGAGAAGTTGTTAAGGGACAAGTTCAGTGGAAGGGTACTGGTTGGGACAGCATGAGAGGAAGAAACAGAGGCCTTGGAGGCCTTCGTCATGGCAGACAGATGTGTACATCCCTGGTGCTCACCTTCCACCCTACCAACCTTCGCATAAACCAAATCATCCACCGACATTTCCGCCACCTCCAAAAAGACCCCACCACCAGGGATATATTTCCCTCCCCACCCCTTTCCGCCTTCCGCAAAGACCGTTCCCTCCGTGACTACCTGGTCAGGTCCACGCCCCCCTACGACCCACCCTCCCATTCTGGCACCTTCCCCTGCCACTGCAGGAACTGCAAAACCTGTGCCCACACCTCCTCCCTCACCTCCATCCAAGGCCCTAAAGGAGCCTTCCACATCCATCAAAGTTTTACTTGCACATCCACTAATATCATTTATTGTATCCGTTGCTCCTGATGCAGTCTCCTCTACATTGGGGAGACTGGGCGCCTCCTAGCAGAGCACTTTAGGGAACATCTCCGAGACACCCGCACCAATCAACCACACCGCCCCGTGGCCCAACATTTCAACTCCCCCTCCCACTCTGCCGAGGACATGGAGGTCCTGGGCCTCCTTCACCGCCGCTCCCTCACCACCAGACACCTGGAGGAAGAACGCCTCATCTTCCGCCTCGGAACACTTCAACCCCAGGGCATCAATGTGAACTTCAACAGTTTCCTTATTTCCCCTTCCCCCACCTCACACTAGTTCTAACCTTCCAGCTCAGCACTGTCCCCATGACTTGTCCTACCTGCCAATCTTCTTTTCCACCTATCCACTCCATCCTCCCCCCGCCCCGACCTATCACCTTCATCCCCTCCCCCACTCACATATTGTACTCTATGCTACTTTCTCCTCACCCCCACCCTCCTCTAGCTTATCTCTCCACGCTTCAGGCTCTCTGCCTTCATTCCTGATGAAGGGCTTTTACCCGAAACGTCGATTTTACTGCTCCTCGGATGCTGCCTGAACTGCTGTGCTCTTCCAGCACCACTCTAATCCAGATGTGTAGAGGGACTGGGCAAAAGTGACTGGATGACCATGGTGCAGATAAAGCATTGTGGTCCACGGAAACAAAAGTCTTGGAGGAGGTGAAGGGCATAGATGGTGTCCTGAACGTAGGTGGGGAGTTCCTGGACTAAGAGGGACAAGACGGTGTCAAGGTATGCAGAGATGAGTTCAGTGGGACAGGAGCAGGCTGAGACAATGGGTCGACCAGGGAAACTAGGTTTGTGAATCTTTTTTAAGAGATAGAATCGTGCGGTGCGGGGTTCACGGACGATGACGTTGGAGGCTGTGGATGGGAAACCCCCAGAGGTGATGAGGTTGTGGATAGTCTGGGAGATGATGGTTTGGTGATGGGTTGTGGTCGAGGGAGCAGCAGGAGGAGGTGTCTGCGAGTTAATGCCTGGCTTAGTGGTGTAGAGGTCGGTGTGCCAAACTACCACAGCAACCCCTTGTCTACTGTTTTGATGGTGATGTTGGGGTTGGAACAAAGGGAGTGGAGGACTGCACGTTGCGAGGTTGGAATGGGTGAGGAGGGTGGACAGGTTGAGGCTATCTGTGTCACGGCAGCAGTTATAAATGAAGAGCTCAAGGGCGGGCAACAGGCCAGCACAGGGTGTATAGATGGATGGGGTATGTTGGAGGTGAGAGAAGGGGTCCTCAGTCTTGATTGAAAAAGTGGGCCCGGAGCTGGAGGCGGCAGAATAAATATTCAACATTGCAACGCCTGTCCATCTCATTAATCTGGGAGTATAAAGGGATGAAGGTGAGGCCTTTGCTGAGGACTGAATGTTCATCCTCAGTAAGGGGAAGGTCTGGGGGAATAGTAAAAAACACGGCCGGGTTGGGAGCTAGTATCTGAGGTGGGCTGGAGCTGAGTGTGGGGGCAGAGATTGCCACTTGTGTAGGTGGTTATGGGTTCAGGAGTGATGTCATTAATGAAAGTGACGCCCACCATGGGGGCAGAAGAGGGGCCTCCAGTGGTGCCCGTGGAGGCGGAAGTGATGTAAGGCATGATGTCAGTGATGTCACCACCTGGAGGAGGAACGCCTCATCTTCTGCCTTGGGACACTGCAACCACAGGGGATTAATGTGAATTTCACCAATTTCCTCTCACCCCACCTTATCCCAGTCTAAAACCTCCAACTCGGCACTGCCCTCTTGACCTGTCCATCGTCTTTCCCATCTATCCGCTCCACCCTCCTTTCCAACCCATCACCACCTCCCCCACCTCCAGCTACTTATTGTATTCTCAGTTACCTTTTCTCTTGCCCAAGCACCACGACCCTGCCCCCACACATTTATCTCTCACCCCTGGTTCAGAAGCCTCATTCCTGATGAAGGACTTTTGCCCAAAACTTCGATTCCCCTGCCCCTCATATGCTGCCTGACCTGCTGTGCTTTTCCAGCACGATGCTCTGGACACTGCACAGTTTGTTAACCCAGCCACAGCTCTGTTCATGATTCTTTGGAATGTGGCTGATGAGTTCTTCATTTCAAAGAGCATCACTTTGAATTGATATAGTCCATTTGGGGTTACAAACACAGAAATTCCTTTCTTCTTCTCTGATAAAGGTACCCATCAATAACCATACAGTAAGTCCGACTTGGTGATTTAACTGGCTTGTCCAACTTTCTCGATACAGTCCTCCAATCTCGGTATTGGGTATGAGTCCGATTTCGTTACGGCATTGAACTTCAGATAATCCACACAAAATTGTTTGAGTCCCATCAGATTTGGGAACGAAGACGATCAGTGAACTTCATTGGCTCTGACTCAGTTCAATGAAATTTTCATTGAGCATGGCCTCCACTTCCTTCTGGACCTGTCTGACTTTGAAAGGATTAAACCGAAAGGGGTGTTGTTTTATCAGAACAGCATTCCCTACATCTACTTCATGCACAATAGCATTAGTCCTCCCGATCTTATTCCTACATATGTCCTCATACTGCTGTAACAAACCTTTCTTTGCTCCTGAGATAGATAATTTATGACCCTCTCCCACTCCTCAAGGACTTCCTCATTGTTTAGTATATCTTGAGTATATATCAAATTGCATAACATCTGAATTTTATTCCTCACTCTGCGGGGCAGTAACTCATACCTGTTTCTCCGGTTTGTTCAGATAATAACCCTCAGGAATATTCTCCGCCTCCTTTTTGGAGTATGCATCAACATGTGCATCTTTTATTGTCTTGTCTTTCTGTTGCAAATCCATTAGCCTTTCAGGACTACACACTTCTATCTGACCCTTTGCCTGTTCAGGTTTTTCCTGCACCATTACTTCAAACAGGGTGTCCGCTAAATGAACCTCAACTCCTTCATCTTTCTCTTCAGTTTTTGCTTCATGCTGTGGATCTTGTTACTAACAATCTGGGAAAATACCAGGATATTTTTCTTTTAACTCCTCAGTTTCCTGATCTTCCTTGGGCTTCTCCATAACAAAGGGTGTCACTCCTATCTTGGACCTTGCTAAATCATTCCCAAGAACAAACTGGATTCCTGGAACTGACACTCTGTCAATCACTCCCACTGTTATTTCCCCAGTCTTGAGTTGGCACTCCAACCTGATCTTACAAAGAGGAACACTAAATTTCTGTCCATCTATCCCATTAAGTACCACTCTCTGGTAACAGGTCAGAAACAGTGCAAATTCATTCACCTCTTACTATTAGGAAATGATTAGATCCTGGATCTCTCAAATTTATAACTTCTTGCCCTTCACCCCCTGTTCTTTCTGAGTAACCTTTACCCATACAGGCCAATTCTTTGTAGAGATCAGGCATTAACTCCATCCCCAGCCGAGGCTGTGCACTCTCCTGCAGCTCCTCAACTTTTCCTGGGGTTTCCTTTACTACTTTCACTAATGCCACTGGCTTAGCTTCTTTTACCACATCTTTTCCCACAGTGCCTTTCTTTAATGACCAGCACTGTGTCTTTACATGTCCCACAGTGGAAACACCTGAGGCCTTTCACCTCTTCTTCACCTCTTGGACTTTTTTTAAAACCTGTGGTAAACACTTAACAATGTTCTCTCCTCTTTGTTTCATAGTGTAGGACCTCCCTTCTCCAACTTCTATTCCTCATAGGATGAAATTCTTGCCGGAAGCTTAACATATGCACTAACATGTGTTCATCTACTAATTCTGCTGCTCTTCCCACTTTCTGAACTTTATGTTCATCCATGTGAATTCTTACCATCTCTGGAAGTGAGTTTTTAAACTACTCTAGCAGAATAATCTCTCTTTGAGCCTCATAGGTCTTATCTATTTTAAAGGCCTGGCCCCATCGATCAAAATGACTATATTCTTTTGAACTCAACATAGGTCTGACCTGCTTCCTCCTTAATGATTCTGAACCGCTGGCTATATGTTTCTGTTACTAATTCATAAGCACTTAAAATAGCCTGTTTGACCTCTTCATAATCTCTTGACCCCTCATCTGACAGCACTGCAAATACCTCATTAGCTCTACCTACCCAGTTTAGTCTGAACTAGCATTACCCATAAATTCTCGGATCACTCCATCTGCCGAGCTAATTTTTCAAATGAAATAAAGAAGGCTTCAACATTTTTCTCATCAAAATGTGGCAGAGTTTTGACATATTTGTATACATCAGTACCTTCTCTTTTAATCTCCGTCCTGTTAACTTTGCTGACTAAATCGCAATTTCTCAAGTTCAAATTCTGTCTTTTTCTCTCTCTTTTTCTCCTTTTTCTCTTTCTCTCTCTCTTTACTCAGCTAAAAATCTTCTCTCTCTCTTTCCCTATCTTCTAACTCAATTTTCCTGAATTGTAACTTGTCTGGCACACCTATGTGTTTTAGTAATTCCCTTACAATTTCAGCTTTACCTTTGTCCTTGGTTAAAGCCATTCTAATCGCTTTGCGAATTCTTCAAGTAAGGTCTTTTTCTTTCCTTCTCAACTTTCTTGGCAATTTGAGAAACCGCAGAGCTTCTTTAGCAATTTTAAGAGCCATTTCTTTTACTTGTAATTAAACAACCACAAGTAACCAAACTTTTTTTAAAATTGTCTCACCATTTGAAACAGATCTAGGACACTAACTGGCAAGTGTTGAAATTTATCAACGTCCCACTCTCCATACTGATCCGATAAACCCCCTGATTAAGTTGAAGAAAAAATTCAAATTTCAAAACCAGTCAGCTATGTCAATTTTCCTCTGTATTTTCCTGTCTTCTATACTTCAGTTGTGAGATTCTCGCATTTCATATGAACAGGTACCTTTCAGAGAGCGGTTTTATGGGCATAGTGTGTTGGTGCTCTTTGCCACTCTGGCTAACTGTTCAAAATACCTGATTTTATATACCCCAAAACATTGGATCGTCTCATTGGTTTGATGTCATCAAAACATTAAAACTCAAATTCGATTGGATTTTGGGATAGAACATAGAAAAATACAGCACAGAACAGGCCCTTTGCCCACGATGTTGTGCCAAGGATTAATCCTAATGTAAAATGAAATAACCTAATCTACACACCCCTCAATTCACTGCTATCCATGTGCATGTCCAGCAGTCGCTTAAATGTCCCCAATGACTCTGCTTCCAATACCTCAGCTGGCATTCCATGCATTCACAACTCTCTGCATAAAGAATCTTCCTCTGACGTCTCATCTATACCTTCCTCCTAATATCTAAAACCTATTACATCTCATTCCGGTCAGTCCTGTCCTGGGGAAATGTCTCTGGCTATTGACTCTATCCATGCCTCTCATTACCTTGTATACCTTGATCTGGTCACCACTCATCCTCCTTCTCTCCAGAGAGAAAAGTCTGAGCTTAGTCAACTGCTCTTCGTAAGACAAGCCCTCCAGTCCAGGCAGCATCCTGGTAAACCTTCTTTGCACCCTCTCCAAAGCCTCTGTATCTTGCCTATCGTAGGACCGACCAGAACTGGACACAATATTCAACATGTGGTCTAACGAGGGACTTGTAGAGCTGTAGCAAAACCTCACAGCTCTTAAACTCGATACCCCTGTTAATGAAAGCCAAAACACCATATGCTTTCTTAACAACCCTATCCACTTGGGTGGCAACTTTGAGGGATCTATGTACTTGCACACCCAGATCCCTCTGTTCCTCCACTCTGCCAGGAATCCTGTCTTTAACCCTATATTTAGCATTCAAGTTCGACCTTCCAGAATGCATCACTTCACATTTATCCTGGTTGAACTCCATCTGTCATTTCCCAGCCCAGCTCTGTATCCTGTCTATGTCGCGCTGCAGCCTGCAGTAGCCCTCTGTACTATCGACGACACCTCCAACTTTTGTGTCATCTGCAAATTTATTAACCCACCCCTCAACCTCCTCATCCAAGTCATTTATAAAAACTACAAAGAGCAGAGACCCCCCTCAACACTGACCTCCAGGCAGAATACTTCCCATCTACAACCACTCTCTGCCTTCTGTCAGCCAGCCAATTCTGAATCCAGATAGCCAAATCTCCCTGTATCCCATACCTCCTGACTTTACGAATAAGCCTGCCATGGGGAACCTTATCAAATGTCTTGCTGAAATCCAGATACACCATGATCTTCATTGACCCGTCTTGTCACCTCCTCAAAGAACTCAATAAAACTTTTGAGGCATGACCTGCCCCTCACAAAGCCATGCTGACTGCCTTTAATCATGCTGCAGCTTTTCCAATATAAATCATATCCTTTAGAATTCTTTCCAAAACCTTCCTGACCACAAACATAAGACTAACTGGTCTGTAATTGCCAGGGATTTCCCTATTACCTTTCTTGAAAAGAGGAACAACATTCACCCGCTTCCAATCCTCCAGTACAACTCCTGTGGAGTGTGAGGAAGCAAAGATCTTCACTAGCAGCTTAGTAAACTCCTTTCTTGCTTCAAGGAGCAGCCTAGGATAAATCTGGTCTGGCCCGAGGGACTTTCCAAAATTTCCAGTACATCAACTTTATCAAACTTAATCTGGTCAAGCCTATTTCCTAGCTCCTCAAAGTTCTCATTCACAGCAAGTTCCCTTTCCTTAGTGAAAACCGAAGCAAGAAACTCATTTAGGTCTCCCCTATTTGCTCAGACTCCACGCACAAGTTCCTTACTCTATCCCTGATCATCCCTACCTCCTCCCTGATCATCCTCTTATTCCTCACGTATAAGTAAAATGCCTTTGGGTTCTCCCTAATCCTTCCTGCCAAGCCTTTTTCGTGCCCTGTCCTGGCTCTCCTCAGTCCATTTCTGAGTTCCTTTCTAGCAAGCCTATAATCCTCTAAAGCTGTGCTGGATCCTTGCTTCCTCCATCTTACGTAAGCTGCCTTCTTCCTTTTGATGAGAAGCTCCTGTGTTCTCGTCATCCAAGGCTCCTTACTCTTACCCCTTCTTACCTGTCTCAGAGAAACAAATTTGTGCATCACTCGTGACAACTGCTCCTTAAACAGTCTCCACGTGTCTGCTGTGCCCTTTCTGTGGAACAATTGCTCCCAATCTGTACTTCCCAACTCCTGTCTGATAGTGTCATAGTTTCCTTTTCCCCAATTAAATATCTTCCATTGGTAACTGTTCCTTTCCCTCTCCAAGGCTATGGTAAATGTAAAGCAATTGTGGTTACTGTCACCAAAGTGTTCTTCCACCACGTGATCTGACACCTGTCCTGGCTCGTTGCCGAGCACCAAATCCAAAATGGCCTCTCCCCTCGTCGGTCTGTCTACATACTGAGTAAGGAAACCCTCCTGAACACACCTGACAAAAATGGCTCCATCCAAACCATCTGCATTAAAGAGGTTCCAGTCAATATTGGGAAAGTTAAAATCACCCATAACAACAACCCTGCTACATCTGCTGGCCTATCAGTTCTTCAGTCTCTCTACTGCTATTAGAGGGTCTGTAGAAAACCCCCAACGCAGTGGCTGCTCCCTTGCTGTTCCTAACATCCACCCATACTGACTCAGTTGACAAGCCTTCCTCAACAACCTTTGTTTCTGTAGCTGTGATGCACTCTCTGATTAGCAAAGCAACACCCCTTCCTCTTTTTCCACCCTCCCTGTTCTTTTTAAACATTCTAAACCCTGGAACATCTAGCAACCATTCCTGTCCTTGGGGCATGATTTAAACTGATGGCTGGATTTGAATTTGTTGTGTACTATGGCAACTCACTTCCAGCTATTTGTTTCACAGCCAAGTGTTACATTTTTAAATTGTTCAGCACATTCTGTGCTTCCAATCAGTTCTTGCCAGCTATTACTCTCTCTCTTAAAGGTACAGTACACACCTCTACCTTCATAACACTCCCCATCCTTTTCCCTGAAACCCTCCCCCTACCCCTTGTTACCCTCCCCATTAATCTCCCATAACATCATAAAAGAGGAACAAGGAGTAGGCGGTTTGGCACCTTGAGACTGCTCCATCATTCGATAGGATCATGGTCGATCTGACATTCCTCCCATCCACTTTTCTGCTATTTCCCCATAACATTGATTTCCCCTACTGATCAAGAATCTATCAATCTCAGCCTTAAATATATATTCCATGACTTGGAGGTGCAGGTGTTGCACGGGGATGGACAAAGTTAAAAATCACAAAACACTAGGTTATAGTCCATCAGGTTTGTTTGGAAGCACTAGCTTTTGGAGCACCACTCCATTATCACGTGCGGCTGATGAAGGAGCGACGGTCCGAAAGCTAATGTTTCCAAATAAACCTGTTGGACTATAACCTGGTCGTGTGGGATTTTTTAACATAAATATATGCAACGACTCTGCCCATTTTCTCTTGCAAGGAATTCCAAAGACTCACAACTTAGCTTTTATTAATAGAGGGATTGAGTTCCGGAACCATGAAGTTATGCTACAGCTGTACAAAACTCTGGTGCAGCCGCACTTGGAGTACTGTGTACAGTTCTGGTCACCGCATTATAACGATGTGGAAGCTTTGGAAAGGGTGCAGAGGAGAGTTACTAGGATTACTATTATTCTTACAGATAGCTTGAAGAAGGGCTTATGCCCGAAACGTCGATTCTCCTGCTCCTTTGATGCTGCCTGACCTGCTGCGCTTTTCCAGCAACACATTTTTAAGCTCTGTATTATAGACCTCCCAATAGAAGAAGGAAATTGAGAAACAAACTTGTAAGGAGATCTCAGCTATTGTAAGAATAATAGGGTGGTTATGGTAGGGGATTTTAACTTTCCAAACATTGACTGGGACTGCCATAGTGTTAAGGGTTTAAAGTCATAGAGATGTACAGCATGGAAACAGACCCTTTGGTCCAACCCGTCCATGCCGACCAGATATCCCAACCCAATCTAGTCCCACCTGCCAGCACCCGGCCCATATCCCTCTAAAGCCTTCCTATTCATATACCCATCCAAATGCCTCTTAAATGTTGCAATTGTACCAGCCTCCACCACTTCCTCTGGCAGCTCATTCCATACACGTACCACCCTCTTTGTGAAAAAGTTGCTCTTTAGGTCTCTTTTATATCTTTCCCCTCTCACCGTAAACCTATGCCCTCTAGTTCTGGACTCCCCGACCCCAGGGAAAAGACTTTGCCTATTTACCCTATCCATGCCCCTCATAATTTTGTAAACCTCTATAAGGTCACCCCTCAGCCTCTGACGCTCCAGAGAAAACAGCCCCAGCCTGTTCAGCCTCTCCCTGTAGCTCAAATCCTCCAACCCTGGCAACATCCTTGTAAATCTTTTCTGAACCCTTTCAAGTTTCACAACATCTTTCCGATAGGAAAGAGACTAGACTTGCACGCAATATTCCAACAGTGGCCTAACCAATGTCCTGTACAGCCGCAATATAACCTCCCAGCTCCTGTACTCAATACTCTGATCAATAAAGAAAAGCATACCAAATGCCTTACTCACTATCCTGTCTACCGCGACTCCACTTTCAAGGAGCTATAAACCTGCACTCCAAGGTCTCTTTGTTCAGCAACACTCCTTAGGACTTTACCGTTAAGTGTCCTAGGGCCCCGAAACAATCAGCAAGGCGGCCTTTGTGTGGAGATGCAGAAAATGGAGGAGATACTTAATGAGTATTTTGCATAAGTATTTACTGTGGAAAAGGATATGGGAGATATAGACTGCAGAGAAATAGATGGTGACATTTTGCAAAATGTCCATATTACAGAGGAGGAAGTGCTGGATGTCTTGAAACGGTTAAAGATGGATAAATCCCCAGGACCTTATCAGGTGTACCCCAGAATTCTGTGGGAAGCTAGAGAAATGATTGCTGGGCCTCTTGCTGAGATATTTGTATCATCAATAGTCACAGGTGAGGTGCCGGAAGACTGGAGGTTGGCAAACGTGGTGCCACTGTTTAAGAAGGGTGGTAAAGACAAGCCAGGGAACTATAGACCAGTGAGCCTGACGTCGGTGGTGAGCAAGAGGTTGGAGGGAATCCTGAGGGACAGGATGCACATGTATTTGGAAAAGCAAGGTCTGATTCGGGATAGTCAACATGGCTTTGTGCATGGGAAATCATGTCTCACAAACTTGATTGAGTTTTTTGAGGAAGTAACAAAGAGGACAGAGCGGTAGATGTGATCTGTATGGACTTCAGTAAGGTGTTCGACAAGGTTCCCCATGGGAGACTGATTAGCAAGGTTAGATCTCACGGAATACAGGGAGAACTAGCCATTTGGATACAGAACTGGCTCAAAGGTAGAAGACAGAGGGTGGTGGTGGAGGGTTGTTTTTCAGACTGGAGGCCTGTGACCAGTGGAGTGCCACAAGGATCGGTGCTGGGTCCACTACTTTTTGTCACTTACATAAATGATTTGGATGTGAGCATAAGAGGTACAGTTAGTAAGTTTGCAGATGACACCAAAATTGGAGGTGTAGTGGACAGCAAAGAGGGTTACCTCAGATTACAACAGGATCTGGACCAGATGGGCCAATGGGCTGAGAAGTGGCAGTTGGAGTTTTATTCAGATAAATGCGAGGTGCTGCATTTTGGGAAAGCAAATCTTAGCAGGACGTATACACTTAAAAATGTATTGCTGGAAAAGCGCAGCAGGTATGGCAGCATCAAAGGAACAGGAGAATCGACGTTTCGGGCATAAGCCCTTCTTCAGGAAATGCCCGAAACATCGTTTCTCCTGTTCCTTTGATGCTGCCTGACCTGCTGCACTTTTCCAGCAACACATTTTTAAACTCTGATCTCCAGCATCTGCAGTCCTCAGTTTTTCCTAGGACTTATACACTTAATGGTAAGGTCCTCGGGAGTGTTGCTGAACAAAGAGACCTTGGAGTGCAGGTTCATAGCTCCTTGAAAGTGGAGTCGCAGGTAGATAGGATAGTGAAGAAGGTGTTTGGTATGCTTTCCTTTATTGGTCAGAGTATTGAGTTGGGAGGTCATGTTGCGGCTGTACAGGACATTGGTTAGGCCACTGTTAGAATATTGCGTGCAATTCAGGTCTCCTTCCTATCGAAAAGATGTTGTGAAACTTGAAAGGGTTCAGAAAAGATTTACAAGGATGTTGCCAGGCTTGGAGGATCTGAGCTACTGGGAGAGGCTGAACAGGCTGGGGCTGTTTTCCCTGGAGTGTCAGAGGCTGAGGGGTGACCTTATAGAGGTTTACAAACCATCTGCACTGAGGAGGTTCCAGTCACTATTGGGAAAGTTGAAGTCACCCATAACAACAACCCTGCTACACCTACATTTTTCCAAAATCTGCCGGCCTATGAGTTCTTTCAATCTCCCTCCTGCTATTAGGGGTTCTGTAGATGTTGGCAAGAAGTTATGTTTGGTAGCCAGGACTGGATGCCAACACAGCCACATTGGTGAGACTGCCCAGTGTGCCAACAAAGACAAAATTTACCACCAGCTGCTCCCCCACTTTATCTGGAATCGCCGGATAAACCTTGGACTTGGTTACACATCAACTATAAGGGCTGATGAAGGGGTCCTGCCCGAAACGTCGATTTTCCTGCTCCTCGGATGCTGCCTGAC
This sequence comes from Chiloscyllium punctatum, assembly GCF_047496795.1. NCBI lineage: Eukaryota > Metazoa > Chordata > Chondrichthyes > Orectolobiformes > Hemiscylliidae > Chiloscyllium > Chiloscyllium punctatum. Next base: position 178,930,141 of record NC_092739.1, read on the forward strand.
CTGCTGTGCATTTCCAGCACCACTCTGATCTTGACTAATCTCCAGCATCTGCAGTGCTCACTTTCACCAACTCATCTACTATGCCAGTCTTTTCATGGGCTCAATGTTTGTATATTTTAAATAGATTTTAAACTGGGGAGGTTATGCTGCAGTGGCACAGTGGCTGATTGGTTAGCACTGCTGCCTTACAGTGCTAGGTAACCAGGTTCGATTGGGCCACCATCCATGTGGTGTTTGCATGTTCTCCTCATGTTTGTGTGGGTTTCTGGCAGGTGCTCCGGTATTCTCCCACAGTCCAAAGATGTGAAAGTTAGGTGGATTAGCCAAGCTCAATTGACTGTAGTTTTCAGGAATTAGGTGCATTAGCCATGGGAAATGTAAGGTAAAAGGTATGGGGGATGCGTCTGGGTGAGATGCTCTTTGGCACATCAGCATGAACGTATTGGGCCCAACGGCTTGTTTCCACACAGTAAGGATTATCATAGAATCCGTACAGTATGGAAGCAGGCCCTTCAGCTCAACAAGTCCACACTGACCCTCTGAAGATAACACACTCAGATCCATTCTCCTACCCTATATTTACCCCTGATTAATACACCTAACCTACACATCTCTGAACACTATAGGCAATTTAGCATGGCCACTTCACCTAACCTGCACATCTTTGGATTGTGGGAGAATGTACAAACTCCACACAGTGAGTCGCTGGAGGCTGGAATTGAACCCTGGTCCTTGGCGCTGTGAGACAGCAGTGCTAACCACTGAGCCACCATGCCACTCTTAAAATCAACACCATAACAGAGACATGAACCCTGGACCCTCAGATTATAAGTCTGATGCTCTACTGACTGAGCTATCTGGGCAATCCATTGTATGGATTCTTAGCTGTATGGGGTGCTGGTGGGGCCACACTTGGAAAATTGTGTAGTTTTGGTCTCCTTATTTGAGAAACGATGTATTGACACTGAAAGGGATGCAGAGAAGGTTCACTTGGTTATTCCAGAGTTGACAGGGTTGCCTCATGAGGAGAGATTGAGTAGATTGGGACTATACTCGCTGGAATTTTGAAGAAAGGAGGGATCGTATAAAATTATGAATGAAATGGATAAGATAGAAGCAAGGTGTTTTCAGAAACTAGAACTAGGGGGCCTCAAACTAAGGGAGATCAGATTGAGGGCTGAATTGAGGAGGAACTTCTTCACCCAAACGATTGTGCATCTATGGAATTTCCTGCCCAGTGAAGCAGTCAAGATGGCAGCCATGTCGGATGCTCCAGCTGGAGCTTTTCTTGTTCCGCCCGTTCTTTTTCTTTTCTTCTATTTCTGGCCAACATGGTGGCTTTTTTCCTCTTGAGTTTTTGAAAAACTTTTTACTTTTTCAACTTTTATGGGGAATGGAGGACGTGACTCCTCGACTGAAGATCAGCGCGGGAGGTGTGTCCCAGACTGGAGGTTAGTGCAAGAGGCGAGTCCCAGACAAAGGCCAACGTGGGAGGTGAGTCGCAGAGCAGGTGCCGAGTCCCATTCCGGAGGCCAGCGCAGTAGTTGAGTCCCAGGCTGGAGGCTGGTACTGCAGGCAAGTCCCAGATTGGAAACCAGCCCAGGCAACGAGTCTCAGACTGAAGGGCAGCACAGGCAGGCAAATCCCAGATTAGTGGCAGTAATGGGGAGGCGAGTCATGGACCAGAGGCAGTTAGAGTCATTGTGATGTACAGCACATAAACAGACCCTTCGGTCCAACCCATCCATGCTGACCAGATATCCCAACCCAATCTAGTCCTACCTGCCAACACCGGGCCCATATCCCTACAAACCCTTCCTATTCATATACCCATCCAAATGTCTCTTAAATGTTGCAATTGTACCAGCCTCCACCACTTCCTTGGGCAGTTTATTCCATACACGTGTGTGAAAGAGTTGCCCCATAGGTCTCTTTTACATCTTTCCCCTCTCACTCTAAACATATGCCCTCTAGTTTTGGACACCCCAACCCCAGAGAAAAGAATTGCCTATTTACCCTATCCATGCCCCTCATAATTTTGTAAGCCTCTATAAGGTCACCCCTCAGCCTCCGACACTCCAGGGAGGTTGTGGGGAGGTTAGTCATGGATCAGAAGCCATTGTAGGGAGGTGAGTCCCGGACCAGAGCCAGTGCGGGAAAGACAAATCCCACAGTGGAGACCATCGCAGAGAGGTGAGAGACTTGCCGACTTGGTGGTGAGACATCAAGCTTTGAAGCTCGGTATGGTCTGGAGATTTGGGCCAGTGTGGTCTGGAAGCTCGGAGCTGGCATGGACTGAATCATAGAGATATACAGCATGGAAACAGACCCTTAAGTCCACGCCATCCATGCCGACCAGATATCCCAACCCAATCTAGTCCCACCTGCCAGCACCTGGCCCATATCCCTCCAAACCCTTCCTATTCATATACCCATCCAAATGCCTTTTAAACGTTGCAATTGTCCTCACCTCCACCACTTCATCTCGCAGCTCATTCCATACACATACCACTCTCTGCATGAAAAAGTTGCCCCTTAGGTCTCTTTTACCTCTTTCCCCTCTCACCCTAAACCTATGCCCTCTAGTTCTGGACTCCCTGACCCCAGGGAAAAGAGTTTTGTCTTATTTATCCGAAATTATGAGGGGCATGGAAAGGGGTCAGGATTTTTCCAGACCGATCTTTCCAGACCTGGGTGAGTGGGGGAAACGGCATTAGGAATGCCAAAACCAGACGTTCATCGAAACGAAACAGGCAGTTTACTTCAGGGAGTGGTCTCAAGACCACAGGATTGGCCTTGCATTGTTAAGAGTCAAAGTTGATGCGAGACCAGGTCCTGTGGCATATAACGTTCAGGTAGGAAAGATGGTCCTGAACAAGCATGTGGACCACATGAAAACTGCAAATTGCAAACAAGGCCGGAGCAAAACATACCCAGCCCCTCAGACGTTCCAGTTGCAAGAGGCAGGTCATTGTCTGGTACATGCCACCAATATCTGAGGCAGAGTCAAACAACTGGACCTGGTGCAAGTATGCTGCAGAAGAAGCTACAAGAAAAGAACAGGTCTATGTCCCCTGGACTTGGAGGGAGAGTGGTAATCATTGGAACGGTCAGCTAGGTGGACCTGACAGAATAAGAATTCCCTGTTGGGTCTGTTAATCTGGTCCAATCAGATACCTGGCTGACAGATATCCACAGGAGTGTCACCCTCCCAGCTGGCTCTGAGAAAACGGGGCCAACCTCTTCTACTGTGTACGTGTGAAAAAAAAATGACTTGATGACGGGATACCAGCCTGGAGTTATTTCACTTGTTACCCTCTCCTCTAGGCTTCTGCTCTTTCCCTCTCAGATTGCCTTCCATGCTCCCTTATTACCCTTTCCCTCATTCCTCTCTCCTACCTCATTAACCCATTTGGTTAAAAAAAAGACTGCAGATGCTGGAAACCAGATTCTGGATTAGAGTGGTGCTGGAAAAGCACAGCAGTCCAGGCAAAATCCGAGGAGCAGGAAAAATCAATGTTTCGGGCAAAAGCCCTTCATCAGGAATATAGGCAGAGTGCCTGAAGGGTGGAGAGATAAATGAGAGGAGGATGGGGGGTGGGGAGAAAGGAGCAAAGAGTACAATAGAATGGGGATGGGGATGAAGGTGATAGGTCAGAGAGGATGGTGGAGTGGATAGGTGGAAAGGAAGATAGGCAGGTTGGACAGGTCATGGGGACAGTGCTGAGCTGAATGTTTGGAACTGGGGGTGAGGTGGGAGGAGGGGAAATGAGGAAACTGGTGAAGTCCACAATGATGCCCTGGGGCCTCATCTTCTGCCTCAGAACACTTCAACCCCAGGGCATCAATGTGGACTTCAACAGTTTCCTCATTTCCCCTTCCCCCACCTTACCCCCAGTTCCAAACTTTCAGCTCAGCACTGTCCCCATGACTTCCACTCCACCCTCCTCCCTGACCTATCACCTTCATCCCCATCCCCATCCCCATCCCCATCCCCACTCTATTGTACTCTTTGCTCCTTTCTCCCCACCCCCCATCCTCCTCTCATTTATCTGTCCACCCTTCAGGCAATCTGCTTGTATTCCTGATGAAACGTTGATTTTCTTGCTCCTCGGATTCTGCCTGGACTGCTGTGCTCCTCCAGCGCCACTCTGATCTAGAATCATTAACCCACTTCCCTATTAACTCCGCCCTTATTCCACTTCATCTCATTCACCCTTCCTACCCGTTTCTCGTATTCTTTACCCTCTCTATCTCGCTCATTTTTCTCACCTTCATAACACTCTCCCTCTGCCTCATTCCCTCTTCTTATTATCCTCTCTTTGGTTGGCTCGTACTGGGTCACTGTCGGATTCTTCTCTCCTATTGGTCGGAATATCAACTTCCGGCTTTCTAGTTCTTTTCCGGGAGCGGGGGCACCAACGGACCATTGAGTACAATTCACTCGGTTAGTGATCTCAGAGAGAGTGAGAAATGGGGATGACCGTGATTTCCTGGAGAGAGGATCAGAGACGAGGGGGATTGATGAAGGGTGGAAGGCGGAGGCTGTGTGTCCTACAGAGGTTCGGAGATGGAGGGCCCTCTGTCCGAAAAGGGATCAGAGATAGTGTGAGCTGTTGGTAGACCAGTGTTCTTGGGAGTGAGGGAGAGGAAGACAAAGGGTAGGAGTGAGGCGACAAAAGTGGGAGCAGGAATAAGGAGTAAAGGAGAGCGAGAGAGGAAGAGTGGGTCAGATTGATTTGGGAGAGCAGGGATAAGGAGCGGATCATGTATAGCAGTTTCTACTGCAGTTTTCACGGGGTAACAAGCTGGTTGAACAGATTGATGATAGATGTATTTATTTTGAGAATGTCTTGCTTTGTCAGTTAAACATTTTTATTGGTTTCCATTTTCTCCAGATTTGTTTTGGTGAATTTGGAGAAGGAACACTGATATGTTATAATGTTATGAAATCCCTTCTGTTCTCAGTGAAACATGGCCCGCCAGAGGGTAAAGAAGGAGAGACTGACTGATTCCAAAGTAGATGGGAAAAATGGAAAGAGTACTGGACTTTACAAGAAACCTCAAGTTAAGGAAAAGAAGAAAAAATCTAATTTGGGGAATGTTTTCATCAATATAGCAATTGTACTGTGCATTGTGAGCAGTGTATGGTTTTGCTATGCTATTTACATGAGGTCTTGGCTTGCTAACCGAATCATAACACCTCATCCCTCTTTGCGGATACTAGACAGCAATAGTACAAGTCCAGCATTGTCACCAGAGAAATACTGGGGATCCTACCGACCTCAGGTATACTTTGGAATGAAAACACGGAGTCAAAAGTCAATTGTAACAGGTAAAGTAAATCATGATTTGACCCCACGGCGGATATGGTGGGTGGGTTTTGATTCAGGTCAAAGAGATGGCCATTGGAACCTGCATGGGTCCCAGTATGTCTGTCTCTTTATGGAGTATGTGAAACATTCCTTGTTCCAGTTCTGTTCAGTTTCCCAACTGTAACTGTTTCTCCAGTATATTAATTACATCATCTATGCTGCTTTCCTCTGTCATCCAGAATTGGAAAAATTTAGCTATTTCGCTTCCAATTTCTACCCCTCTCTCACCTTCACCTTCCTCAACATCCCCAGAAATTAAAACATTGATATGCTGGCCACTAATATTCACTACAAACCAACTGACTCTGTTACTTTTTTAAATCTATGTTCTCACATCTTGCTTCTTCTAAAGACTCTATTCCATTCTCCAGTTCTTCCATTGCTGTCACATCTGTTCTGATGATGCCTACTTTGACAAGGGATCTCTGAAATGTCTTATTTTCTTCCTCAGAGGATTTCCCAGTAATATAGTTGAGGATCCTCAGCCAAGTCCACCTTGTCCTCACTTGCCACCCCACCAACATCCATATCCAGAGGATTATAAACTACCATTTCCACCACCAACTATATATGCTCTTACTTTGTCAGCCTTCAGCAGGGACTGTTAGCTCTGGGACACCCTGATCCACTCCTCCACTCTCAACAGCCCCCATGGCACCTTGCCCAACAGTCGCAGAAGGTGTAACACCTGCCTATTTAGTTCCTCCCTCCTCACTATCCAGAGCTCAAGCACACCTTGTAGACATAGCAGTAATTTACCTGCACTTCACACAGTCTGGTCTACTGCATTTGCTGTTCACAACATGGTCTCAAACATTGGATAGATAGCACAGACTGGGTGGCCAATTTGCAGAGCACCTACATTCTGACTGCAAAATAGACCCTAACCTTCCAGTTGCTTGCCACTTCAACACACCACCTTGTTCCCTGGGCATCACCTCTGTCTCAGGCAAGCTGCAGTGTTACAGCAGAGCTCAGCACAAGTTGGAAGAACAGCAACTCATTTTCCTCTTGGGAGCTCTGCAGCCTTCTGGACTTAGTCATAGAGATGTACAGCAAAGAAACAGACCCTTCGGTCCAACCTGTCCACGCCAACCAGATGTCACAGCCCAATCTAGTCCCACCTGCTAGCACCCGGCCCATATCCCTCCAAACCCTTCCTATTCATATACCCATCCAGTTGCCTCTTAAATGTTGCAATTGTACCAGCCTCCACCACTTCCTCTGGCAGCTCATTCCATATACGTACCACCCTCTGTGTGAAAAAGTTGCCCCATAGGCTTCTTTTATATCTTTCCCCTCTCACCCTAAACCTATGCCCTCTAGTTCTGGACTCCCCGACCCCAGGGAAAAGACTGTGTCTATTTATCCTATCCATGCCCCTCATAATTTTGTAAATCTCTATAAGGTCACCCCTCAGACTGCCACGCTCCAGGGAAAACAGCCCCAGCCTGTTCAGCCTCTCCCTGTAGCTCAAATCCTCCAACCCTGGCAACATCCTTGTAAATCTTTCCTGAACCCTTTCAAGTTTCACAACATCTTTCCGATAGGAAGGAGACCAGAATTGCATGCAATATTCCAACAGTGGCCTAACCAATATCGTGTACAGCCACAACATGACCTCCCAACTCCTGTACTCAATACTCTGACCAATAAAGGAAAGCATACCAAACACCTTCTTCACTGTCCTATCTATCTGCGACTCCACTTTCAAGGAACTATGAACTTGCACTCCAAGGTCTCTTTGTTCAGCAACACTCCCTAGGACCTTACCATTAAGTCCTGCTAAGATTTGCTTTCCCAAAATGCAGCACCTCGCATTTATCTGAATTAAACTCCATCTGCCACTTCTCAGCCCTTTGGCCCATCTGGTCCAGATCCTGTTGTAATCTGAGGTAACCCTCTTTGCTGTCCACTACACCTCTAATTTTGGTGTCATCTGCAAACTTACTAACTGTACGTCTTATGCTCACATCCAAATCATTTATATAAATGACAAAAAGTAGAGGGCCCAGCACCGATCCTTGTGGCACTCCACTGGTTACAGGCCTCCAGTCTGAAAAACAGCCCTCCACCACCACCCTCTGTCTTACACCTTTGAGCCAGTTCTGTATCCAAATGGCTAGTTCTCCCTGTATTCAATGAGATCTAACCTTGCCAATCAGTCGCTCATGGGGAACCTTGTCGAATGCCTTCCTGACGTCCATATAGATCACATCTGCCGTTCTGCCCTCATCAATCCTCTTTGTTACTTCTTCAAAAAACACAATCAAGTTTGTGAGACATGATTTCCCACACACAAAGCCATGTTGACTATACCTAATCAGTTGCTGGAAAAGTGCAGCAGGTCAGGCAACATCAAAGGAGCAGGAAAATCAACGTTTCAGGCATAAGTGCCGAAACGTCGATTCTCCTGTTCCTTTGTTGCTGCCTGACTTGCTGCACTTTTCCAGCAACACATTTTTAAGTTCTGATCTCCAGCAACTGCAGTCCTCACTTTCTCCTATCCCTAATCAGTCCTTGACTTTCCAAATACATGTTCATCCTGTCCCTCAGGATTCCCTCCAACAACTTGCCCATCACCGAGGTCAGGCTCACTGGTCTATAGTTCCCCTGGCTTGACCTTACCACCCTTCTTAAACAGTGGCACCACATTTGCCAACCTCCAGTCTTCCGGCACCTCACCTGTGACTATCGATGATAGAAATATCTCAGCAAGAGGCCCAGCAATCACTTCCCTAGCTTCCAACAGACTTAATATCAAGTTCCTCAATTTTAGGGCTTGAGCACCTCTCCCCATGCTTTCCCCAACTCCCACACACCAAGCCTTGTCATTGCATGGGGGCTGCTACCCATCATCAGCTGCTAATCGTCTCCATTAACAGCTGTTTGTTCTCCTCAGCTAGGTTGATCCACTGCTTTCTCCATCCAACTGTTTTTCTCTCTCTTTAAACTCTGTATACCTATTGTTTACACCTTCCCCACCCCATCCCACACTACCTTCTGTTTAAAAACCATCTTTTTCCTAGCTGCCATCAGTTCTGAGGAAGGGTCACTGGACCTGAACTGTTAATTCTGATTCCCCTCCACAGATGCTACCAAACCTGCTGAGCTTACCAGCAATTTCTGTTTTTGTTTGATTTCCAGCTTCGGCAGTTCTTTTGGGGTTGTTCTTTGACTGAATATTTAGTTCCCAGCTTTTATAATTTTGTAACCATGTCTCTGTAATGGTTGTAAGATTACACCTACTAATCTCAATTTATGCAGTTAATTCATTAATTTTTTTTCCAAATATTATGTGCATTCAAGTAAAGGTATTCATTTGTGGGATGTGAGTTTTGCTTACTGGGCCAGTATTTATTACCCATCCCTAGGTGTCTTTAAGAAGGTGCTGGTGAGCTGCCTTGTTTAACTGCTGCAGTCCACCTGCTGTGGGTTGACTCTCAATGCTATGAGAGAAGGAATTCTAGGATTGTGACTCTTCAGTGAAGGAATAGTGGTATTCTAAGTCAGGATGGTGAAGGCTTGGAGGGAACTTGAAGGTGGTGATGTTTCCATGTATCTGCTGCCTGTGGCCATGGATTTGGAAAGTGCTATCTGAGGAGCTTTAGTGAATTTTTGCAGTGCTGCTTGTAAATAGTACACACCATGGCAACTGAATGGTGGTGATGGAGAGAGTGGATGTAGTACCAATCAAGTGGGCTGCTTTGTCTTGGATGCTGTGAAGCTCATGTTGGGCTCCACTCATCCAGTCAAGCGGGGAGTATTTTTTTCACACTCCTGGCTTGTGCCTTGTAGTTGGTGGACAGGCTTTAGGGAGTCAAGACGTATGTTACTTGCTGTAGGATTCCTAGCTTCTGACTTGCTCTTTTAACCTCTTTGTGGTGAATCCAGTTGAGTTTCTGATCAATGATAACCCCCAGGATGTTGACAGTGGAGGATTCAGTGATGGTAATACCATTGAATGTCAAGGGACAACGGTTAGATTGTCTTTTGTTGGTGATGGTCATAGCCTGGCATTTGTGTGGCATGAATGTTAGTTGCCACTTGTTAGCCCAAGCATGGACATTTCCACTTTGACTCTATTTACTATTGTTTGTCTATATTTGTGTACTGTGTCCCTTCCTGTCCTATTCTGGATATTGTTATCCAAATATTTGCCCTACGTTTACTGGCATATTCCCTTGCGTTGTAACCCTACATTTTCCCTCTCCCAAACACCGCACTGGGAGATTCTGCTTTCTAATCTATTTGCTAACTGTTCAAAATCTTTCAGCAGAATACCTTTTTTTTTAGTTCCACCAATATTATTGGTACGAACATAAATGATGGCTATTACTGGATTCCTCCCCTCCCTTTCCAAATTCTCCTCCAGCTCTGAGGAGATGTCCTTAACCCTGACACCAAAGAGGCAACACAGCATTTAGATAGATACTGTCCCCCGAAATGACACAGTCCTCTACAACAACTACATTCCTATTTCCTTCCCCTGGCTTAAATCTCTTCCTGAACCAAGGTGCCATGATCAGTTTGTTTGTTGTCATTGCATTCCTCACTTTTATCCACACAGCTTGCAATACCTTGAAAATATTTAAAAATGGCATGGGCTGAGGTCCTCATACCCGCAGTGACACCATCCTGTCCCTGATCACCAAGATTGGATGACCTGGTTTGAAGGGTGTCACCGCTCTCTGGAGTAAAGTGTCCAGATAACACTCCCCATCCCTGATGGGGTACAATGGTTGCAGCTCAAACACCTGCTCCTCAATAGACAATAGATGCAGGAGTAGGCCATTCTGCCCTTCAAGCCTGCACCACCATTCATTACGATCATGGCTGATCATCCTCAGTCAGTGTCCTCTTCCTGCTTTATTTCCATAACCCTTGATTCCACTATCCTTGAGAGCTCTATCCAACTCTTTCTTAAACGAATCCAGAGACTTGGCCTCCACTGCCTTCTGGGGCAGAGCATTCCACACAGCCAGCACTCTCTGGGTGAAGAAGTTTCTCCTCATCTCTGTCCTAAATGGCCTACCCCTTATTTTTAAGCTGTGTCCTCTGGTTCGGCACTCACCCATTAGCGGAAACATGTTTCCTGCCTCCAGAGTGTCCAATCCTTTAATAATCTTTATAGGTCTCAATCAGATCCCCTCTCAGTCTTCTAAACTCAAGGGTATACAAGCCCAGTCGCTCCAGTCTTTCAGCGTAAGATAGTCCTGCCATTCCAGCTGTACCTGCATGCTTACCTTCATTGACTGGTGTACAAGAACACCCAGATCTCTCTGTACTGCCCCTTTTACCTAACTTGACTCCATTTAAGTAGTAATCTGTCTTCCTATTCTTGCCACCAAAGTGGATAACCATACATTTATCCACATTTAACTACATCTGCCATATATCCGTCCACTCTCCTAACCTGTCCAGGTCTCCCTGTAATCTCCTAACATCCTCCTCACATTTCACCCTGCCACCCAGCTTTGTATCATCCGCAAATTTGCTAATGTTACTATTAATACCATCTCCTATATCATTAATATATTTTGTAAAGAGCTGCGGTCCCAGCACTGATCCCCGCGGTACCCCACGGGTCACCGCCTGCCATTCCGAAATGGAGCCGTTTATCACTACTCTTTGTTTCCTGTCAGCCAGCCAATTTTCAATCCAAGTCAGTACTTTGCCCCCAATACCATGCGCCCTAACTTTACTCACTAACCTCCTTGGGACTTTATCAAAAGCTTTCTGAAAATCCAGTTACGCTACATCCACTGGATCTCCCTTGTCCGTCTTCAAAGTTATATCCTCAAAAAATTCCAGAAGATTAGTCAAACATGATTTCCCCTTCATAAATCCATGCTGACTCTGACCTGTCCTGTTACTACTATCCAGATGTGTCGTAATTTCATCCTTTATAATTGACTCCAGCATCTTTCCCATCACTGAGGTCAGACTGGTCTATAATTACCTGCTTTCTCTCTCGCTCCTTTCTTAAAAAGTGGTGCAACATTAGCCACCCTCCAATCTGCAGGAACTGATTCTGAATCTATCGAACTCTGGAAAATAATCACCAACGCATCCACGATTTCTCGAGCCACCTCCTTTAGTACCCTGGGATGTAGACCATCAGGCCCCGGGGACTTATTAGCCTCATATCTTAAGTGCTTGCAGGTTCAGGAACTTACTATGGATGTGTTCACTCTGGATCACATTGGTGACTGGCAGTTCCCATATGCTGCAGCAGCCATCCTGCTGTCACAACCTTGTTTGGTTTAAAAATTAATAATTTGAATTTCTAAGCTATCTTCAGTTTCCTATAGTGAGATATCGTTTTTGTAAACTAAAAGAAACTAAACCACCAATATGAATCTACCATAATGGCCTTGTTGCAAATGATTGGTACAGTCAGAGGTACAGCATGGAAACAGACCCTTTCATCCAACTCTGCAATGCCACCAGATATCCGAAATAAATCCAAGTCCCATTTGCCAGCATTTGGCCCATATCTGCCTAAACCCATTTCTATTCATATACCCATCCGTTTGCCTTTTAAATGCTGTAATTGTACCATCGTCCACTTCCTCCAACAGTTCATTCCATACATGCACCACTCCGTGAAAAAGTTTCCCCTTCGATCTCTCTTTAAATGTTTCCCCTCTCACCTTAAACCGATACCCTTGGGAAAAGACCTTGACTGCTCATGCAATTCAAGCCCCTCAGGATTTTGTAGGCCTGTATAAGGTCACCTGTCAGCCTCTGCAGCCTCTCCCTATGAGTCAAATTGTCCAACCCTGGCCACATCCTTTCAAGTTTCACAACATCCTTTCTATAGCAGGGAGACCAGAACTGAATGCAGTGTTCCATAAGTGGCCTAACCAATGTCCTGTACAGTTGCAACTTGACTTCTCAACTCCTATAGTCAGCACACTGACCAATAAAGGCAAACATGTCAAACGCCATCTTTCCTATCCTTTCAGTCTGGGTCTTTATTTTTATGGAACTATGAACCTGCGCTCCAAGGTCTTTGTTTAGTAACACTCCTCAGGACCTTACCATCAGTGTATAAGTCCTGCTCTGATTTACCTTTCCAAAGTGTGACCCCTCATATTACCTAAATTAAACTCCATCTGCTCTCCTCAGCCCATTTGATCAAGGTGTCATCGTACTGAGGTAACCTTTTCACTATCCACGACACTAGCAATTTTGGAAACTTGCAATTTTTCACATCCAAATCATTTACATCAATGACAAAAAAGGTAGTGGACCCAGTAGCGATCCTTCCGTCACAGGTGGACGGGAGAAAATTTGTGGCTGTAAGAGCTGGTCCATTTGAGTGTTTTTCAGTGTTGGAGCTGATTTCCTCAATTTCTTGGAGCAGGAACTGTTTTATAAGCTATTGCAATATTTTGGAAGTTTGGGGGAAAAATGATCCTGTAGTTTAAAACAGGAGGAAAGAGGGAGAGCAGTAACTATGTGTGAGGTGAAAAGAAAGAGCAGTGAACTTGCACAGCAAACTACTTGCACAGCGAACTGCCTGTGCCATGTAGTTAAAAGCATCTCTGGACATTAGAATATGGCCAAAGAAATTAGTGAGAGATAAGAAGAGGTGCTAAAAAGTCTGGCAGCACCTCAGGTAGAGAAATCCAGGCCTGAATGAGATGTATCCAAGATTGAGTGTTAAGGGAACAAGTTGCAGAGCCACTGAGAAATTTTCCATTTCTTTCTGAATATAGGATTAGGGGGATACCGTTATTTAAGACAGGGACAAAGGATAACTAGGAAACAATAGGCCTGTCAGTTTGACATCAGTAGCGGAGGCCATATACAGGATAAGATGAATTTACACTTAAAGAAAAATTCTGTTAACACTAGACATGGCTTTATCAAGTGCAGGTCATGTCTGACAAATTTAATTGTTCTCCGAGGGATAGAGACAGGGAATCACAGTAGTGCTGTGGATGTTGTGTATTTGGGCATTCAGAAAATGTTTGATACCATGCCACATGGCATGGTCAGCAAATTTAAGTGTTTGGGATTGATGGGTCCTTGGTAGCATGAATTAAGTTAACTAATTTGGGATAGTACAGTGGCTTAGTGGTTAGTACTGCAGCCTCTCGGTGCCAGGGACCCGGGTTCAATTCCACCCTCTGACTGTCCTTCTGTGTGGAGTTTGCACATTCTGTGTTTTGTCCAGGTATTCCAGTTTCATCCAACAATCGAAAGGTGTGCAGGTTAGGTAGATTAGCCGTGGAAAATGCAGGGTTACATGGATATGGTGAGGCAGTGGGTCTTGCAGAGATGCTCTTCCCAGGATCCAGGTGGACTCCATGGGCCGAGTGGCCTGCTTCCATACTGTAGGGATTGTATGATTTTACAACATAGGAAACACAAAGGTAGGTGTAGAGGGCAAATCTCAGATTGGAGACTTAGTTGGAAGGGGTGTTCCACAGGATCAGTCTTGGTTTTTCTGATTTTTCTAAATCATTTATATGTGGACATTGAAGGCAAAATCTCAAAATTTGCCGTAACTAAGGGTCATAATTTCAAGATTCTCAGTAAGAGAACTAGGAGTGAGCTGAGGAGAAACCTCTTTACTCAGTTGTTAGAATTTGGAATGTGCTTTCTGGGAGAGCGTTGGAGGTGGATTCCAGAGGATGTTTCAAAAGAGAGCTGGATAGAAATTAGAACGAGGGTTAGAGGGCTATAGAGATAGGGTGACTAGCTAGGAAGCTCTTGGGAGCAGGTACTGACAGTGTCAAATAGCCTCCTTCTGTATTGTGAACATTTATGACTCATCAAGACGTAAGCAGTTATTTTAACAGAAGAAACCACTCTGGACCTAAGCACACACTGACAACTTTACTTTTATTTAAAGACTAGATCTATTCACCACTTCTGCTGACCAGTCAGCTCTGCATACCATCACGTTGTGTTTCGCTGTTTCAGTAAAGTTGACCTCTTGATGCACATCTTTTCTCCTCTCCCATGTCTCACTCTAGAGATTTTACTTCGTAGTAGTCCTAGTTAAAGTACCTGCATCTTCCTTTACAACAACGTTCCGCTTTGAACCAAATTTTCAACAGTAGTCTGGAAGTCACTTGGCTTTCATCTCACTCTGCTGCCGTTTCTCACTTGCTGTGATCCCTATAACCTTACCTATATTAGTTCTTTCTTTTTCCCTCTTTCTCATTCCTGCCACCTGCTTCCCTGTCCATCACTTGCTGGCCCTCCCATACAAGAAATAAGATCAGGAGTCATCCATTTGGCCCCTCTAGCCTGTTCCTCCATTCAGAGGGAAATGGTTCTTCACATCCACTTACCTGCCCTTTCCCTATAACCCTACTGATTAAGGATCTCTCAGCCTTAAATTTACTCAAACTGTACCCTCACGATTCTGTGGAATACACATCTGATGAAATCCCTTCCCCATCTCAGTCTTAAATTGGCTTCTTTGTTTTGAGACTATGCCTGTGGACCATCTCATGAGGGGAAACATCCTCTCCGAATAAGACAATGTTTGGTATGCTTTATTGGTCAGAGCATTGAGTATAGGAGTTGGGAGGTCATATTGTGGTTGTACAGACATTCGTTAGGCCACTTTTGGAATATTGTGTGCAATTCAGGACTCCTTTCTATTGGAAGGATGTTGTGAAACTTGATAGGGTTCAGAAAAGATTGACAAGGATGTTGCCAGGATTGGCGGATTTGAGTAAGGAGGAGAAGCTGAATAGGCTGGGGCTGTTTTCCCTGGAGCATCGGAGACTGACCTTTCACAGGCTTATACAGTCATGAGGAGGGGCATGGATATGGTAAATAGACAATGTCATTTTCCTGGGGTGGGAGAGACCAGAAAGAAAGGGCATAGGTTTAGGGTGAGGGGGGAAAGATTTAAAAGGGACCTAAGGGGCAACTTTTCTCATGCAGCAAGTGGTGTGTGTATGGAATGAGCTGCCAGAGGAAGTGGTGGAGGCTGGTACAACTACAGCATTTAAAAGGCATTTGGATGGGTATATGAATAGGAAGGGTTTAGAGGGATATGGGCCAAGTGCTGGCAAATGGGACTAGATTAATTTAGGATCTCTGGACAAGTTGGATCAGAGCATCTGTTTCTGTGCTGTGCACCTCGATGACTCTAAAATAAAGTAGATGCTGGAGTTCTGAAATAAAAACTAAGTGCTGAAGATACTCAGCAGATCTTCAAGTCACACTGTACTCCAATTTTAACTTTCCCTCTTTTCATGGATGCTGCTAGAGCTGAGTTCAGCTTTTGCAGCATTTGTTTTTTTTATTAGGGATTAATCTTCACTGTCCAGAAAAGTCATAGCAACTGTCAAAACCAGTTGGTTTTCAATTTGTATCGTGAATTAACCATAAAAATCGTAACCAGGGTTATCCTCAGCAAGTCCCAGAGCTTTCATTTGTCTATGGATTTCAAATCTCACAAGAGTCCCACTTTGATGTTGCAACCAAAGCTGGTGAAGTGCACTCTGTGGTTCCACTGGTCATGACATATGCAATTGGCTACTTCAAAAGATTGTTCATCTGTGGCTTCAGCATACCAATCAAATCAGCTAGGTCACTTTAACTAACAGCTGAATGATATTATAAAACAATGCGTTCAATAAAGATACAATTTTAATATAGTTTTGAAGAAGAATTATAGTGGGCTCAACATTAACAGCACTTTTATTCATTGTTAGGATGTGGTGTCACCAAAACCCATTCATCATGTCCCAGAGGACAGTTAAGTTAACTGCATCACTGTTGGTCTGAGTCACATATAGGCTTGACCAAGTAAGGTCAGCAGATTTCTTTCCATATGGGCATGAGTCAACTAGACAATTGATATTGATTTCATGGTCTTTGTTAAATTATTGATTTCTGATTTTTATTTCAATTCAAATTCCATCTTCTGCCATTGTGGGATTCGTCCCCTGCTCCACCTGGGTCTTTGAATTAAAAATTGTGATAATACTGCTTGGTCATTACCTCGCCTTTGTACTTTGCCTTTGAGAGTATAAATATATGCCTTTTGAAATGACACTCTCATGCACACAGGCGTGCACACACACATGTTAATGAAAGAAGCCTTTTCAGACAAAATAAACTTTACAACAAAATACTTTGGCCAAATAAAGTTAACTCCAGAGGAATAAAATAAGACATAAAATGTTCCAGGTGGCTTTTGGACTGCGATCTTGGTCAATGGGGACAGTCACTAGACACTTGCACTTGTTATTGGGCTACAATTCATGAGGTAGTGTAGGAAGGTTCTCCAGAAGGTGAATTAGCAGTGTTTCTTTTCTGTCTCTTACACTGAGTTTTGAAAAGATTTTCTTAATCAGGTGGCAAAAGGATGATTTAGTGGCCTCCTTCAACTGGCTATGCATAATAACTGAACAATATCAAACTAAATCAATATCAAGCTGCCACAGCTGCTGATAACCATAAGCTCAAACATGAGACTTCCAATAAGTTCAACAAGTTCAAATAGTTGGTTTAAGATGTGTGACTTTCAGTAAGCCCCTTTAAACAAAGTGAGCTTCATAATAATAAAAAAAGTTCATACGTGAGGGTTCTGAGGAAGGGATACTCAGCTTGAAACATTAACACTGATTCCTCTTCATGGATGCACCTAGAACTGCTGAGTTTTTCCAGCAATTTGTTTTTGTTTCTGATTTATAGCTTTTGTTCTTTCATTTTAAGTTCATGCCTCAATCATTTAAGCGCAAGCCCTCAAAAACAAAAGTCAATAATGGAAACATTTACATAGGAGGAAAAGTGATTAAATCAGCTGAGGGGTAGGGTAGCAATAGGTGATCATCAGCAGCCTAAGTTGACCTGATACTATATGACATCATTGGGTCCAGAGTCAATGCTGAGCTGCGCCAATGGTGACAATATGTCATGTAAAATCTCATCTGATTCACTGTCCTTGACCTGGTCTTGCCTATGTGATTTTTGACTAACAGCAATGTGGTTAACTCTCAACTGCCCACGAGAGAGTTGGGGATGGCCAATAAATAAACTGCTCTTGCCAGTGATGCCCACCTTGCACTAATTAACTTTTAAGAGAAATTATGTAACCTATATACCCCCTTAGTGCCAAGGGTTTGGATGGGGAGCAATTTATTAGGTCTGTCCAGAAGGGTTTTTGAAGCAGTACATACACATTTCAGTGAGGGAGGGGCCGTACTAGTACTGGGAAATGAGCACAGCCAGAGGTGATCAATGTTTCGGTGGGGGAGCCTTTTAGGAGTAGTGACCTAAATTCTGTGTGTTTTTGGATACTTATCCAAAAGGACAAGCGTGGGATGAAGGTATTAAGTTGGGGGAAGGTCAAGTACAACCAAATTAGGGAAGGCGGTCAATGGCGTAGGGGTGTTATCACTCAACTGTTAATCCAAAGGCTCCGGTAACTATTTGAAGACCTGGATTTGAATCCTGCCATAGCAGATGGTTGAATTTGAATTCAATAAAAAGAAATTTATGAAAAGATGTACGGGGTGAAAGACTGTCTCTTGGGGAATGTAGCACTGACAGCCAGGGTTGTGGTGCTGAGACTAGCTCTAATGTAACAAAGGGTATGTTACATTCTAAACGATCCATCCTGATAGGATATTATCTAGTCAAAGGCACTGGCCGACGTTTTTACAGCCAACAACAAGATATCGGAATGTTGTGTTGCCTGCCTAGCACGAGGATCAAGGATATCTCATAGAGTCATAGAGATGTACAGCATGGAAACAGACCCTTCGGTCCAACCCCTCCATGCCCATCAGATATCCCAACCCAATCTAGTCCCACCTGCCAGCACCCAGCCCATATCCCTCCAAACCCTTCCTATTCATATACCCATCCAAATGCCTCTTAAATGTTGCAATTGTACCAGCCTCCACCACTTCCTGTGGCAGCTCATTCCATACACGTACCACCCTCTGCGTGAAAAAGTTGCCCCTTAGGTCTCTTTTATATCTTTTCACTCTCACCCTAAACCTATGCCCTCTAGTTCTGGACTCCCCGACCCCAGGGAAAAGACTTTGCCTATTTATCCTATCCATGCCCCTCATAATTTTATAAACCTCTATAAGGTCACCCCTTAGCCTACAACGCTCCAGGGAAAACAGCCCCAGCCTGTTCAGCCTCTCCCTGTAGCTCAGATCCTCCAACCCTGGCAACATCCTTGTAAATCTTTTCTGAACCCTTTCAAGTGTCTCCCACCCACCCTCCTTCTTTAACCTAGTTAATAAGGAAAGGTTCATTCTAAATGTCCTCTATTGAATATGAGTTTGTTATTAATTTTATAGCAACTTGAACGAAGCTTTCTACTTTAGTACTGAGTGGGTGTTCAGATAAGCCGGGTATGGATACTAGGGCAGTTGCTTGCTCCTCCTGCAGAATGTGGCAGGTGGAGACATGGCGCGCGTCTCCGCTGGCTACATCTGTGGGAAGTGCACCCAACTCCAGCTCCTTGAAAACCGTGTTAGGGAATTGGAGCTGGATGAACTACGGATCATTCTGGAGGCTGAGGGGATAATTGAGAGGAGTTACCGGGAGTGGGTCACTCCTAAGGCTCAGGACAAGGAGAGATGGGTTACAGTTCGGGGGAGGAAAGGGAACAGACAGACAGTGCAGAGATCCCCTGTGGACATTCCCCTCAACAATAAGTATACCGTTTTGGATACTGCTGGGGGTGGGGGGGTGACCTACCAGAGGAAAGCCATAGCAGTCAGATCTCTGGCACTGAGCCTGACACTCTGGCAAAGAAGGGAAGGGGGCAGAATAGAAAAGTACTTGTGGTAGGGGACTCGATAGTTAGGGGAATCGACAGGAGATTTTGTGGTCAGGTTCGGGATTCCCAGAAGGTATGTTGCCTCCCTGGTGCCAGGGTCCGGGACGTCTCCGATCGGGTGTATAAGGTTCTAAAAGGGGAGGGCGAACACCCAGAAATCGTGTTACATATTGGCACTAATGATATAGCCAGAAAAAGGATTGAGGATATAAAAAGTAATTTCAGGGAGTTAGGATGGAAGCTGCAAAGCAGGATGAACAGAGCAGTGTTCTCTAGTTTACTACCAGTGCCACGAGATAGCGAGGCGAGGAACAGGGAGCGGGTGCAGCTTACACGTGGCAGTGCAGCTGGTGTAGGAGGGAGGGCTTCAGATATGTAGATAATTGGGATGCCTTCTGGGGAAGGTGGGACCTGTACAAGGACGGGTGGCAACTGAACTGGAAGGGGACCAATGTCCTGGGTGGAAGGTTAGCTTGAGTAGTTTGAGAGGGTTTAAACTGGCAGGGGGGTGGGAACCTGAGCTCTATACCGGAGATGAGAGTTGATGCAGATGAGGCAATAGAAAGAGGTAGACCAGCTAGTGGGAAGGATTTTCCTGGGAAGGAACCAAGGAATCAGTTAAAGTGTGTTTGCTTTAACGCAAAGAGTACTAGGAATAAAAGTGATGAACTTAGAGCATGGATCAATACCTGGTGCTATGATGTTGTGGCCATAACAGAGACATGGGTTTCTCAGGGGCAGGAACGGTTGCTGGATGTTCCAGGGTTTAGAGCATTTAAAAAGAATAGGGAGGGGGGAAAAAGAGGAGGGGGTGTAGCACTACTAATCAGAGAGGGTATCACAGCGATAGAAGCTTCCATTGTCGAGGAAGATCTGCCTACTGAGTCAGTATGGGTGGAAATTAGGAACAGCAAGGGAGCAGTTACCTCATTAGGGGTTTACTACAGGCCCCCCAATAGCAGCAGGGAGATGGAAGAAAGCATAGGTCGGCAGATTTTGGAAAAGTGTGTACGTAGTAGGGTTGTTGTAATGGGTGACTTTAACTTTCCCAATACTGATTGGAACCTCCTTCAAGCAGATTTGAATGGAGCTGTTTTTGTAAGGTGTGTTCAGGAGGGTTTCCTAACTCAGTACGTTGACAGGCCGACGAGGGGAGAGGCCATTCTAGACTTGGTGCTTGGAAACGAGCCGGGGCAGGTATCAGATCTTGTGATGGGAGAGCATTTTGGTGATAGTGACCACAACTGCCTCACATTCTACATAACTATGGAGAAGGACAGGATTAGGCAAAATGGGAGGATGTTTAATTGGGGAAGAGGAAACTATGATGCGATTAGACATGAGTTAGGAAGCATGGATTGGGAGCAATTGTTCCATGGTAAAGGCACTATAGACATGTGGAGACTGTTTAAGGAACAGTTGTTGCAAGTGACGAATAAATATGTCCCTCTGAGACAGGCAAGAATTGGTAAGATAAAGGAATCTTGGATGACGAGAGGGGTGGAGCTTCTCGTCAAAAGGAAAAAGGTAGCTTACATAAGGTGGAGGAAGCTAGGGTCAAGCTCAGCTCTACAGGATTACAGGCAGGCGAGGAAGGAGCTTAAAAATAGTCTGAGGAGAGCCAGGAGGGGGCACGAGAAAGGCTTGGCAGAATGGATTAGGGAGAACACAAAGGCATTTTACACTTACGTGAGGAATAAGAGAATGGTCAAAGAAAGAGTAGGGCTGATAAGAGACCAGTAAGTCTCGCGTCTGTCATCTGCAAGGTGTTCGAAAGGATTCTGAGGGATAGAAGTTTTGACCATCTGAAAGAGCATGGCTTGATTAAATGCAGTCAATGCGGCTTTGTGAGGGGCAGGTCATGCCTCACAAACCTTATCGAGTTCTTTGAGGATGTGACTAGAAAAGTTGACGAGGGTCAAGCTGTGGATGTGGTGTATATGGACTTCAGCAAGGCATTTGATAAGGTTCTCCATGGTAGGCTCATTCAGAAGGTCAGGAGGAATGGGATACAGGTGAACTAAGCTCTCTGGATACAGAATTGGCTGGTCGACAGAAGACAGCGAGTGGTAGTAGAAGGAAAATATTCTGCCTGGAAGTCTGTGGTGAGTGGTATTCTACAGGGCTCTGTCCTTGGGCAACTATTGTTTGTAATTTTTATTAATGACTTGGATGAGGGGATTGAAGGATGGGTCAGCAAGTTTACAGACGATACAAAGGTTGGAGATGTCGTTGACAGTATAGAGGGCTGTTGTAGGCTGCAGCGGGACATTGACAGGATGCAGAGATGGGCTGAGAGGTGGCAGATGGAGTTCAACCTGGATAAATGCGAGGTGATGCATTTTGGAAGGTCGAATTTGAAAGCTGAGTACAGGATTAAGGATAGGATTCTTGGCAGTGTGAAGGAACAGAGGGATCTTGGTGTGCAGGTACATAGATCCCTTAAAATGGCCACCCAAGTGGACAGGGTTGTTAAGAAAGCGTATGGTGTTTTGGCTTTCATTAACAGGGGGATTGAGTTTAAGAGTCGTGAGATCTTGTTGCAGCTCTATAAAACTTTGGTTAGATCGCACTTGGAATACTGCATCCAGTTCTGGTCGCCCTATTATAGAAAAGATGTGGATGATTTGGAGAGGGTTCAGAGGAGGTTTACCAGGATGCTGCCTGGACTGGAGGGCTTATCTTATGAAGAGAAGTTGACTGAGCTCAGACTTTTTTCATTGGAGAAAAGCAGGAGGAGAGGGGACCTAATTGAGGTATACAAGATAATGAGAGGCATAGATAGTCTCTGGCTATTGACTCTATTTCCCAGGGCAGAAATGACTAACACGAGGGGTCATAGTTTTAAGCTGGTTGGAGGAAAGTATAGAGGGGATGTCAGAGGTGGGTACTTTACACAGAGTTGTGAGAGCATGCAATGTGTTGCCAGCAGCAGTTGTGGAAGCAAGGTCATTGGGGACATTTAAGAGACTCCTCGACATACATATGGTCACAGAAATTTGAGGGTGCATACATGAGAATCAGTGGTCGGCACAACATTGTGGGTTGAAGGGCCTGTTCTGTGCTGTACTGTTCCATGTTCTTTGTTTCACAACATCTTTCCGATCGGAAGGAGACCAGAATTACATGCAATATTCCAACAGTGGCCTAACCACTGTCCTGTACAGCCGCAACATGACCTCCCAAATCCTGTACTCAATACTCTGACCAATAAAGGAAAGCATACCAAACGCCGCCTTCACTATCCTATCTACCTGTGACTCCACTTTCGAGGAGCTATGAACCTGCACTCCAAGGACTGTTTGTTCAGCAACACTCCCTAGGACTTTACCATTAAGTCCTACTAAGATTTGCTTTCCCAAAATGCAGCACCTCAAATTTATCTGAATTAAACTCCATCTGCCACCTCCCATCCTATTGGCCCATCTGGTCCAGATCCTGTTGTAATCTGAGAGGGTGCAAAATATTCTCAAAGGGAGAGGGATTAGCAGGAGGTTGTCGTATGTATTGGAGCTAACAATAGAAGAAGAGAAAATTATGAGATTCTGAGGAGATGATATAGGAGGTTAGGCAGGAATTCAAAAAGATCTTCAAGGGTAGTAATATCTGGATTACCCCCAGTGCCACAAGCTACTGAGGGTAGGAATAGGAGGAGAGAGCAGGTGAATGTGTGGCTGAGGAGCTGGTACAGGGCAGAAGGATTCACTTCTTTGGATCATTTGAGATATCTTGGGTAGAAATGACCTGTATAAGAAGGACAGATTGTACAGGTCGTTCTGCAGGCCTTCCCTTTAGTATGGAGATAAGGAGAAACTTCTTTAGCCAGAGAATGGTGAATCTGTGGAATTATTTGCCACAGAAGGCTATGGAAGGCAGGTCACTGTGTCGTCCTGTCCTCCTCCCCATCCCCCACCCCAAGTCAAAGCAAAACGCTCAGAGACACAGTTTAGTTTTACCTCTTTCATCTTTATTTTGGGCCGTGGAGGGAGAGAAAACAATTGCCCATGTGCACAGGGACATGAGTTTTCAGTCTTCTCTTCAACAACAGTTTCTTAATGAACTATAGTCATTTTACAGGGAGAAGCATCCAGATAAGGCAACATGCATATTAATTGGGTGATTATTACAATCAGCGGGTGTCAATAGCAGAGATTAAGCCTTCTGCTGTTGGACAATGAATGTTCTGAATCTTGTTAACTGGCTTCCCATAGTGGATACTTTTCCCCTTGTTATTTGACCTTACATACTGAATGCTTCCAATATTGTTAAATGGCTCGACATAATGAATGCTTTTCCACCTTGTTAACCCATTACCCTTGCCTGCAGCACTCCATTGTTAACTGCAAGTTCTTATCTGATATGAGTCATGCTCAGCTGATCCTCTTGTTTCACAAAACTCCTAAGAATAAAGAACAAAGAAAATTTACAGCCCAGGAACAGACCCTTCGGCCATCCGAGCCTGAGCCAATCCAAATGTACTGTCTAAACCTGTCAGTCAATTCCTAAGTATTTGTATCCAACTGCTCCCCACCTACTCGTGCATCTGTCCAGACACACCTTAAATGAATCTACTGTGCCTGCCTCTACCACCTCTGCTGGCAACGCGTTCCAAACGCCCACTATTCTTTCCCTACCTGCTCATACCCTATACACATTCTCAACTGAGTATATTTAAAAGAGATAGATAAGCTCCTGATTGCTGAGGGGATCAAATGTTTTGGGGAGAAAGTGGAAAAATGGGATTGAGAAACCTATCAACCATGATTGAATGGCAGAGCAGACGTGATGGGCTGAATGACCTCATCTCTGCTCCTTTGTCTTATGGTCTAAGTGCTGGGGTTGTCATGCCAGGTTGGCAGATGGAAGGTGCAAGCGTCTATGAAGGAAAAAATTAGTTTGTGTCTGAGTATTAGAACAGAGGAACTAGGAGCAAGGGTCGGCCGTCTGGCCCTTCGAGCCTGCTCAGCAATTCAACACAATCATGGCTAATCCTTTCATGGACTCAGGGTCCCTTCCCCACGTTCTCACCATATCCCTTAAATCCTTTATTTTTTTCAAAACATGTATCTTCCTTAGCTTTAAAAGCATCGACCATTTCCCTGGGCAAGGAATTCCATCAATTAACAACCCTCTGGGTGAAGAAGTCCCTTCTCAGTTCATTCTAAACCTGCTTCCTCTAATCTTGAGGCCATGCCCTCTTGTCCTAGTCTCGCCTACCAGTGGAAACGTCTTCTCTATTTCTATTTTATTGATGCCCTTCATTATTTTATATATTTCTATAAGATCCCCCACTCAGTCTTCTGACGTCCAGTGAATATAATCCTAATCTCCTCAGCCTCTCCACAGAAGCCAACCCCCTCAACTCTGGAACCAACCTAGTGAACCTCCTTTGCACCCCCTCCAGTGCCAGTACATCCTTTCTCAAGTAAGGAGACCAAATGTGCACACAGTACTCCAGGTGTGGCCTCACCGGCACCTTGTACAGCTAAAGCATTACCTCCATGCTTTTAAACGCAATCCCTTCAGCAATGAAGGACAAAATTCCATTTGCCTTCCTAATTACTTCTTGTACTTGCAGACCAACCTTCTGCAATTCATGCACAAGAACACCCAGGTCCCTCTGTAAATCAGCATGCTGCAACTTTTTACCATTCAAGTAATAATCCTTTTTATTATTATCTCTGCCAAAAGGCATGATTTCACATTTATTTTTACCCTGAGATGTTGTTGACTGGTGCCCATAGAGATCAACTTGTCCTGTATTTGTAGAGTTTCTTGTACTGGATTGTGATTTGATTTCACTCTTAATCTTCTCACTCTTCCTTGCCCCCACCACCAGCACCAAAAACATCCACTGCACTGGCGATGCACCCTGAAAGCACGGGGATGGGAGGGGACCCAGGGAAATAGTGAGGAAAGAGATCAATTTGAGACTGGTACAGTCAGGAAAAGAAGCAAGTCAAACAGTCAGGACAGGAGGGATCAAAGCAGAGAATGAGATCGAACTGATAAACTGAATTTATTTCAATGCAAGAGGCCAATCAGGTCAGGCAGATGAACTCACAACATGGTTGAGAACATGGGACTGCGATATCATAGCAATTGCACAGATGTGGCTCAGGGATTGGCAGGACTGGCAGTTTCATGTTCCAGTGTATAGATGCTTGAGGAAGGATAAAACAGGGCAAGAGGAGGGGGAATAGTGATTCTGATTAGGGATAACATTACAGCTGTACTTTGGAAGAATATTCCTGGGAATATTTCCAGGAAGTCATTTGGGTGGAACTGAGAAATAAAAGGATTATCACCTTGTTGAGATTGTACTCTAGATGGTAAAAACAATGACTGCAGATGCTGAAAACCAAATACTGGATTAGTGGTGCTGGAAGAGCACAGCAGTTCAGGCAGCATCCAATGAGCAGCGAAATCAACGTTTCGGGCAAAAGCCCTTCATCAGGATGAAGGGCTTTTGCCCAAAACGTTGATTTCGATCCTTGTACTCTAGATGCCCCAGTTGTCAGCACGAAATTAAGAAATAAGTTTGTAAGGAGATTTCAGTTATCTATAAGAATAATAGGGTGTTATGGTGTGGAATTTTAACTTTCCAAACATATTAGTGATAAATGGCTCCATTTCGGAATGGCAGACAGTGACCAGGGGGGTACTGCGGGATCAGTACCGGGACCGCAGCTTTTTACAATATATGTCAATGATATAGAAGATGGTATTAGTAATAACATTAGCAAATTTGCTGACGATACTGAGCTGGATGGCAGGGTGAAATGTGATGAGGATGTTAGGGGATTACAGGGTGACCTGGACAGGTTAGGTGAGTGGACAGATGCATGGCAGATGCAGTTTAATGTGGATAAATGTCTGGTTATCCACTTTGGTGGCAAGAACAGGAAGGCAGATTACTACCTAAATGGAATCAATTTAGGTAAAGGGGCAGTACAGAGAGATCTGGGTGTTCTTGTACACCAGTCAATGAAGGTAAGCAGGTAGTGAAGAAGGCTAATAGCATGCTGGCCTTCATAACAAGAGGGATTGAGTATAGAAGCAAAGAGGTGCTTCTGCAGCTGTACAGGGCCCTGGTGAGACCACACCTGGAGTACTGCGTGCAGTTCTGGTCTCCAAATTTGAGGAAGGACATTCTGGCTATTGAGGGAGTGCAGCGTAGATTCACGAGGTCAATTCCTGGAATGGCGGGATTACCTTACACTGAAAGACTGGAGCGACTGGGCTTGTATACCCTTGAGTTTAGAAGACTGAGAGGGGATCTGATTGAGACATATAAGATTATGAAAGGATTGGACACTCTGGCAGCAGGAAACATGTTTCCGCTGATGGGTGAGTGCCGAACCAGAGGACACCGCTTAAAAATACTGGGTAGACCATTTAGGATAGAGATGAGGAGAAACTTCTTCACCCAGAGAGTTGTGGGTGTGTGGAATGCTCTGCCCCAGAGGGCAGTGGAGGCCCAGTCTCTGGATTCATTTAAGAAAGAGATGGATAGAGCTCTCAAGGATAGTGGAATCAAGGGTATGCAGATAAGGCAGGAACAGGATATTGATTAAGGATGATCAGCCATGATCATATTGAATGGTGGTGCAGGCTCGAAGGGCTGAATGGCCTACTCCTGCATCTATTGTCTAAATTGGGAATGCCATATTGTTAAGGACTTGAGGAGTTTTGTGTACAAGAAAATGTTTTGATTCAGTATGTGGATGTACCGACTAGAGAAGCTGCAAAATTTGACCTACTCTTGGGAAATAAGGCAGGGCAGGTGACTGAGGTGTTAATGGGGGGAGCACTTTGGGGCCAGCGACCATAATTCTATTAGATTTAAAATAGTGATGGAAAAGAACGTTCTAAATTGGAGAAAAGCCAATTTTGACAGTAAAAGGCAAGAACTTTTAAAAGCTGATTGGGGATAGATGTTCACAGGTAAAGGGATGACTGGAAAATGGGAAGCCTTCAGCAATGAGATAACAAGAGTCCAGGGAAACTATATTCCTGTCAGGGTGAAAGGGAAGGCTGGTAGGTATAGGGAATACTGGATGACTAGAGAAATTGAGTTTTTGGTCAAGAATAATAAGGAAGCGTATGTCAGGTGACAGCAGGGATCAAGTGAATCCCAAGAAGAGTATAAGGCAATAGGAGTATGCGCGAGGGAAATCAGGAGGGCTTTCGCAAATACCATTAAGAAGAATCTGAAGAGATTCTACAATACATTAAGGACAAAAGGGGAAAGTATAGGGAGAGAATAGGACTCCATACAAATCAGCAAGGCTGCCGATGTGTGGAATTGTAGGAGATGTGAGATACTAAACAAGTTTTTTTTTGCATCCATGTTTACTGTGGAGAAGGATATGGAATATAGCGAATGCGGGGAAATTAATAACGGCATCTTGAAAAATGTCCATATTACAGAGGGGGAGGTAATGGACATCATAACACGCATAAAGGTGGACGAATCCTGGTGACATGATCAAGTGTATACTAGAACTCTGGGAATCAAGGAAAATGATTGCTAGCCTCCTTGCTGAGATATTTGTATGGTCAATGGCCACAGGTCAGGTGCCTGAAGACTGGAGGATGGCGAACCTGATGTCACTATATAAGAAAGGCAGCAAGGAAAAGCCAAGGAACAATAGACCTAACATCAGTGAGCCTAACATCGGTGGTGGGCAAGTTATTGGAGAGAATCCTGAGGGACAGGATTTACATGTCTTTGAAAAGCAACTTCTGATTTGGGATGGTTAACATGGCTTTGTGTGTGGGAAATCATGTCTCACGAACTTGATTTACTTTTCAAAAAATTCAGAGGATTGACAAAGGCATAGCAGTGGATGTGATCTCTTTGGCCTTCAGTAAGGCGTTCATCAAGTTTCCTTCTAATACACAGGTTAGCAAGGTTAGATCACATGGAATACAGAGGAAACTGGTGATTTGGATATAGAAGTGGCTTTAAGGTAAAAGGCAGACTGTGATGGTGGAGCTTTACAGACAAGAGTCCTGTGACCAGTGATGTACCACAAGGGTTGGTGCTGGGTCCACTGCGTTTTGTCATTTTATAGAAATGATTTGAATGTGAACATGGTATATTTAGTAAGTTTGCATAAATTGGAGATGTGGTGGACAGCGAAGAAGGTTATCTCAGAGTACAACTGGATCTTGATCCGATGGTTGAGCATGTCGTCAATGGTTGGGACTCTGGTGAGAATACTGAGAGACAGGATTTATTCACATTTTGGAAGCAAATGGACTTGTTAGTGATAGTCAACATGGGTTTGTGGGGAAGGTATGCCTCACCAACTTATGTTTGTTGAGGTGATGAAAGACAGGTGTGTGTGAGATAGGGTCTGCATGAGTATGTATGTAAGAGAGTGAATGTGCTTGTTTGTGAGAGTGCGTAGAGTAGTGCAGTCACTTGTAGTTTGAAATGAACCCAACCTCCAAGTTGAGGTTGTCCTCATGTACACTACACTGTACAATCGCTCTCTGTCTGTCTCTCTCTCTCTCTCTCTCTCTGTGTTTCTGTGTGTGTGTCTCTCGCTCTCAGTGTCTCTCTGTCTGTGTCTGTGACTCTGTGTATCTCCCTTTCTCTCTGTCTTTTTTCTGTATGTCGCTCGCTCTTTCTTTCGGAGTCTCACTATCTAAGTGTGTGTTTCTCTCTCTCTCTCTCTCTCTCTCTCTGTCAAATGTGTGTGTTTCTTTCTTTTGTGTCTCTATCTCTGTGTGTGTGTGCACCTATGGGTGTCTCACTCTCCTCTCTTTGTGTCGTGTGTGTGTGTGTGTGTGTCTCTCTCCCTCTCTCACTTTGTGCGTTTTTGTGTGTCTCTCTCTCTATCTGTGTCTCTTGCTCTCTGTATGTCGCTCTCTGTTTCTGAGTGTGTGTCTCTTTCTTTGTGTGTGTCTCTTTCTCTCTTGCTGTCTGTCTGTGTGTCTCCCTCTCGCTCTTTGTGTGTGTCTCTCTCTCACTTTACATCCCTGCGTATGCATGTTGCTCTGTGTCTCACTCTCTCTCTGTGTCTCTTTCTGTGTCTCTGCGTATGTGCGTCGCTCTCTGTCTCTCTTGCTTTCTGTGTCTTTCTGTGACTGTTGTGTGTGTGTGTCTCTCTCTCTCTCACTTTGTGTCTCTCTCTGTCTCTGTGTGTCTCTCTCACTGTGTGTCTGTGTCTCTTTCACTCTGTGTGTCTCTCACGTGGTGGGTGCGCGCGCACATGTGTGTCTTTCACTCTGTGTTGCTCTCTCACTCTGTATCTCTGCATACGTCTGTCTCTCTCTCTCTCTCTCTGTGTCAGTGTGTATATATCACTGTCTCTGTGTGCCTCTATCTTTCTGTGTCTGTGTGTGTCTCTTCGCTGTCTGCCTCTGTGTGTCTCTTGCTCTCTGTATGTCTCTTGCTCTCTCTCATTCTCTCTCTCTCACTCTGTCTGTGTCTCTCTCACTCTGTGTTGCTCTCTCACTCTGTGTCTCTGCATGTGTGTGTCTCTGTCTCTCTCTCGCTGTCACTCTCTCGCGCGCGCTGTCTGTCCCTTGCCCTCTCTCTCTCTGTCTGGCACTCTCGCTGTCTGTCACGCTCTCGCCCTCGCTGTGTCTCGCCCTCGTTGTCTCTTGCTCTTGCTCTCGCTCTCGCACTCACTCTCTCATGCTCTCTCTTGCTCTCGCTCTCGCTCTCATGCTCGCTCTCTCGCTGTCTCGCTCACGCTCTCGCTCACTCTCGCTCTCGCTCTCACTCTCTCTCTTGCGCTCTCGCGCTCTCTCTCGCTCTCGCTGTCTCTCGCTCTCTTGCTCTCTCTTGCTCTCTCGCTCTCGCTCTCCCATGTTCTCGCTCTCCCACGCTCTCACTGTCTCTTGCCCTCGCTCTCCCTCTCCTTCTCGCTCTCACTGTCCCTCACTCTCCCCTGCTAGGTCTCGCTCTCACTCTCTCTCGCTCTCGCTGTCTCTCACTCAATCGCTGTCTCTTGCCTTCGCCCTCTCACCCTCTCTCGCCCTGTCTCGCTGTCTTTCGCTCTATCACTCTCTTGCCCTCTCCCCGCCCTCGCTTTCTCTCGCTCGCTCTCATTCTCCCTCGTTGTCTCTCGCTCTCGTTGTCTCTTGCACTCGCTGTCTCTCGCTCTCGCTGTTTCTAGCTTTCGCTGTCTCTTGCTCTCGTTCTCTCTCACCTTCTCTCGTTCTCTCTCGCCTTCTCTCCCGCTCTCTTGCTCTCTCCCGCTCTCACTCTCGCTCTAGCTCTCTCGCTCTCGCTGTCTCTCACTCTCTTGCACTCTCGCCTTCTCTCCCGCGCTCTCTCGTTCTCTCTCTCGCACTCTCTCTCGCGCTCGCTCTCTCGCTGTCTCTTGCTCTCGCTGTCGCTCACTCTTGCTCTCTCTCTTGCTCTCGTTCTCTCGCACTCTCTCTCTCGCTCTTGCACTCGCTCTCACACTCTCTCGCGCTCTCGCTCTCGCTGTCTCTCGCTCTCGCTTGCCTTCTCTCGCTCTGGCTCTCACTCTGGCTCTCGCTTTCTCTCGCTATCTCTCGCTGTCTCTCGCCCTCGCTGCCACTCGCCGTCTCTCGCCTTCTCCGGCCGTCTCTCGCCCTCTTGCGCCTTCTCTTGCCGTCTCGTGCTGTCTCTCGCCTCGCTCTCTCCCTTAGTCTCTCTCGCCGCCTCTCGCTCTCTCTCGCCCTCGCTGTCTCTCACCCTCACTGTCTCTCGCCTTCGCTCTCGCCCTCGCTCTCCCTCACTCTCCTCCGCTAGGTCTCTCACTGTCTCTCGCGCGCTCTCGCTCTCTCGCCTTTTCTCACGCTCTCTCGCTCACGCTCTCCCTCGCTCTAGCTGTCCCACGCTGTCTCTCGCTCTCCCTCGTCGTCTCTCGCACTCCCTCGCTGTCCCTCTCCCTCGCTGTCTCTCTCCCTCGCTGTCCCTCTCCCTCGCTGTCCCTCTCCCTCGCTGTCTCTCTCTCCCTCGCTGTCCCTCTCCCTCGCTGTCTCTCTCCCTCGCTGTCTCTCTCTCCCTCGCTGTCTCTCTCTCCCTCGCTGTCTCTCTCCCTCGCTGTCCCTCTCCCTCGCTGTCTCTCTCCCTCGCTGTCCCTCTCCCTCGCTGTCTCTCTCCCTCGCTGTCTCTCTCCCTCGCTGTCCCTCTCCCTCGCTGTCTCTCTCCCTCGTTGTCTCCGGCTCTCGCTGTCTCTCTCTCTCTCGCTGTCTCTCTCCCTCGCTGTCTCTCTCTCTCTCGCTGTCTCTCTCTCCCTCGCTGTCTCTCTCCCTCGCTGTCTCTCTCTCTCGCTGTCTCTCTCCCTCGTTGTCTCCGGCTCTCGCTGTCTCTCTCTCTCTCGCTGTCTCTCTCTCTCTCTCGCTGTCTCTCTCTCCCTCGCTGTCTCTCTCCCTCGCTGTCTCTCTCTCCCTCGCTGTCTCTCTCTCTCGCTGTCTCTCTCTCGCTGTCTCTCTCTCCCTCGCTGTCTCTCTCTCCCTCGCTGTCTCTCTCCCTCTCGCTGTCTCTCTCCCTCACTGTCTCTTGCTGTCTCTCGCTCTCTTGCGCTCTCGGTTTCTCTCGCCCTCTCTCGCTGTCTCTTGCCCTTGTTGTCTCTCGCTCTCGCTCTCCCTCGCTGTCTCTCGTTCTCGCTCTGTCTCGCTGTCTCTCGCTCTCGCTCTCTCGCTTTCTCTCGCCTTTTCTCATGCTCTTTCGCTCTCTCTCTCCCTCGCTCTAGCTCTCCCTAGCTGTCTCTCGCTCTCACTGTCTCTCGCGCTCGCTCGCTCTCCCTGTCTCTGTCTCTCCCTGTCTCTGTCTCTCTCTCGCTCTCGCTCTCTCTCGCTCTCTCTCGCTTTCGCTCTCTCTCGCTCTCGCTCTCTCGCCTTCTCTTGCTGTCTCTCGCCCTCTCTCGCTGTCTTTCGCTCTCTCGCCCTCGCTTTCTCTCGCCCTCGCTTTCTCTCGCCCTCGCTTTCTCTCGCTCTCGCTCACACCCTTGCTCTCGCTGTCTCTCGCTCTCGCTGTCTCTCCCTTTCTCTCGCTCTCTCTCCGTCTCTCGCTCTCTCTCCCTCTTGCTCTCTCTCTCTTTCGCTCTCGCTCTCATTCGCTGTCTCTCGCTCTCGCGCGCTCTTGCTCTCTCGCTGTCTCTCGCCCTCGCTCGTACCTCGCTCTCCCTCTCCTCCTTCCTCTCCTTCTCCCTCTCGCTCTCCCCCGCTCTCTCTCGCTCTCATTCTCTCTCGCTCTCGCGCTCTCTCTCCCTCGCTGTCTCTCTCTCCCTCGCTGTCTCTCTCTCCCTCGCTGTCTCTCGCCCTCACTCGCTCGCTCTCGCTGTCTCTCGCCCTCGCTCTCCCTCACTCTCCCCCGCTATGTCTCGCTGTCTCTCGCCCTCGCTCTCCCTCACTCTCCTCCGCTATGTCTCTCGCTTTTTCTCGCTCTCTCTCGCCTTTTCTCACGCTCTCTCGCTCACGCTCTCCCTCGCTCTAGCTGTCCCACGCTGTCTCTCGCTCTCCCTCGTCGTCTCTCGCACTCCCTCGCTGTCCCTCTCCCTCGCTGTCTCTCTCCCTCGCTGTCTCT
The DNA here is from genome assembly GCF_047496795.1 of Chiloscyllium punctatum. Lineage (NCBI taxonomy): Eukaryota > Metazoa > Chordata > Chondrichthyes > Orectolobiformes > Hemiscylliidae > Chiloscyllium > Chiloscyllium punctatum. The sequence continues at coordinate 178,962,824 of NC_092739.1, forward strand.
CTCGCTCTCGCTGTCTCTCTCGCTCTCGCTGTCTCTCTCCCTCGCTGTCTCTCTCCCTCGCTGTCTCTCTCCCTCGCTGTCTCTCTCCCTCGCTGTCTCTCTCCCTCTCGCTGTCTCTCTCTCTCTCTCTTGCTGTCTCTCTCCCTCGCTGTCTCTCTCTCCCTCGCTGTCTCTCTCTCTCTCTCGCTGTCTCTCTCTCCCTCGCTGTCTCTCTCTCCCTCGCTGTCTCTCTCCCTCGCTGTCTCTCTCTCTCGCTGTCTCTCTCTCTCGCTGTCTCTCTCTCTCTCGCTGTCTCTCTCTCCCTCGCTGTCTCTCTCCCTCGCTGTCTCTCCCTCTCGCTGTCTCTCTCCCTCGCTGTCTCTTGCTGTCTCTCGCTCTCTTGCGCTCTCGGTTTCTCTCGCCCTCTCTCGCTGTCTCTTGCCCTCGTTGTCTCTCGCTCTTGCTCTCCCTCGCTGTCTCTCGTTCTCGCTCTGTCTCGCTGTCTCTCGCTCTCGCTCTCTCTCGCCTTTTCTCATGCTCTTTCGCTCTCTCTCTCCCTCGCTCTAGCTCTCCCTCGCTGTCTCTCGCTCTCGCTCTCGCTGTCTCTCCCTGTCTCTCGCTCTCCCCGTCCCTGTCTCTGTCTCTCTCTCGCTCTCTCTCGCTTTCGCTCTCTCTCGCTCTCGCTCTCTCGCCTTCTCTTGCTGTCTCTCGCCCTCTCTCGCTCTCGCCCTCTCTCGCTCTCGCTCTCTCTCGCTCTCGCTCTCTCGCCTTCTCTTGCTGTCTCTCGCCCTCTCTCGCTCTTGCTGTCTTTCGCTCTCTCGCCCTCGCTTTCTCTCGCCCTCGCTTTCTCTCGCCCTCGCTTTCTCTCGCCCTCGCTCACACCCTTGCTCTCGCTGTCTCTTGCTCTCGCTGTCTCTCCCTGTCTCTCGCTCTCTCTCTCTCTTTCGCTCTCGCTCTCATTCGCTGTCTCTCGCTCTCGCGCGCTCTTGCTCTCTCGCTGTCTCTCGCCCTCGCTCGTACCTCGCTCTCCCTCTCCTCCTTCCTCTCCTTCTCCCTCTCGCTCTCCCCCGCTCTCTCGCGCTCTCATTCTCTCTCGCTCTCGCGCTCTCTCTCCCTCGCTGTCTCTCTCCCTCGCTGTCTCTCTCCCTCGCTGTCTCTCTCCCTCGCTGTCTCTCTCCCTCGCTGTCTCTCTCCCTCGCTGTCTCTCGCTCTCGCTGTCTCTCGCTCTCGCTGTCTCTCGCTCTCGCTGTCTCTCGCTCTCGCTCTTGCTCTCTCGCTCTATCTCGCTCTCGCTCTCCCTTGCTCTCGCTGTCTCTCGCTCTCCCTTGCTCTCCCTTGCTCTCGCTGTCTCTCGCTCTCGCTCTTCCTCGCTCTCGCTCTCCCTCGCTGTCTCTCGCTCTCCCTCTCGCTCTCGCTGTCTCGCTCTCCCTCTCTCTCGCTCTCGCTTTCTCTCACTCTCGCTTTCTCTCACTCTCGCTTTCTCTCGCTCTCGCTTTCTCTCGCTCTCGCTTTCTCTCGCTCTTGCTGTCTCTCGCTCTCGCTCTCTCGCCTTCTCTCGTTCTTTCGCTCTGTCTCGCTCTCGCTCTCCCTTGCTCTCCCTCGCCCTTGCTCTCCCTCGCTCTCGCAGTCTCTCTCTCGCTCTCGCTGGCTCTCGCCCTCGCTCTCGCTGTCTCTCGCCCTCGCTCTCGCTGTCTCTCGCTCTCGCTCTCGCTGTCTCTCGCTCTCGCTGTCTCTCGCTCTCGCTCTCTCCCGCCTTCTCTCGTTCTTTCACTCTCCCTTGCTCTCGCTGTCTCTCGCTCTCCCTCTCCCTCGCTCTCGCTCTCGCTCTCCCTTGCTCTCGCTGTCTCTCGCTCTCCCTCGCTCTCGCTCTCGCTGTCTCTCGCTCTTGCTGTCTCTCGCTCTCCCTCTCGCTCTCACTGTCTCTCGCTCTCGCTGTCTCTCGCTCTCGCTCTCGCTTTCTCTCGCTCTCGCTGTCTCTCGCTCTCGCTCTCTCGCCTTCTCTTGTTCTTTCGCTCTGTCTCGCTCTCGCTCTCCCTTGCTTTCGCCCTTGATCTCCCTCTCCCTCGCTCTCCCTCTCCCTCGCCCTCACTCTCGCTCTCCCTTGCTCTCCCTCGCTCTCCCTTGCTCTCGCCCTCGCTCGCCCTCGCTCTCGCACGCTCTTGCTGTTTCTCGCTCTCGCTCCCTCTCACTCACTCTCGCTCTCCCTCGCTCTCGCCTTCGCCCACTCTTTCCCTCGCTCTCCCTCGCTGTCTCTGTCTCTCGCTCTTGCGCGCTCTCGCCTTCTCTCGCTCTGTCTCGCTCTCTCGCTCTGTCTCGCTTTTGCCTGCTCTCGCATTTGCTCTCCCTCTCGCTCGCTGTCTCTGTCTCTAGCTCTAGCTCTCGCGCGCTCTCGCCTTCTCTTGTTCTCACTCTCCCACTCCCTCGCTCTCGCTGTCTCTCCCTCTCCCTCGCCCTCGCTCTCCCTCGCCCTCGCTCTCCCTCTCTCGCTCGCTCTCCCTCTCTCGCTCGCTCTCCCTCTCGCGTTTGCTCTCCCTCGCCCTCGCTATCCCTCTCGCGCTCGCTCTCCCTCGCTCTCCCTCGCCCTTGCTCGCCCTCGCTCGCCCCCTCACTCTCCCTCACTCTCCCTCACTCTCGCTGTCTCTCGCTCTCGCTGTCTCTCGCTCTCTCTCGCTCCGTCTCGCTCTCCCTCGCCCTCGCTTTCGCTCGCCCTCGCCCTCGCTTTCCCACGCCCTCGCTCTCCCTCTCGCGCTCGCTCTCCCTCGCCCTCGCTATCCCTCGCTCTCCCTCTCGCGCTCGCTCTCCCTCTCGCGCTCGCTCTCCCTCTCGCGCTCGCTCTCCCTCTCGCGCTCGCTCTCCCTCTCGTGCTCGCTCTCCCTCTCGCGCTCGCTCTCCCTCTCGCGTTTGCTCTCTCTCGCCCTCGCTATCCCTCTCGCGCTCGCTCTCCCTCTCGCCCCCGCTCTCCCCCTCACTCTCCCTCGCTCTCGCTCTCCCTCACCCTCGCTCTCCCTCGCTCTCGCTCTCGCTCTCCCTCGCCCTCGCTCTTCCTTGCTCTCACTCTCTCTCACTCTTGCTCTTGCTCTCCCTTGCTATCTCTCGCTCTCCCTCATTGTCTCTCGCTCTCGTCTACTCTCGCTCTCGCTGTTTCTCGCTTTCGCTGTCTCTCGCTCTCTTGCGCTCTCGCTTTCTCTCTCCCTCGCTCTCTCTTACCCTCGCATTCGCCCTCGCCCTCGCTCTCCCTCGCGCTCGCCCTCGCTCTCCCTCTCTCTCCCTCTCCCTCGCCCTCGCTCTCCCTTGCTCTCCCTCACTCTCTCTCGCTCTCGCTGTCTCTCTCTCTCTCGCTGTCTCTCTCCCTCGCTGTCTCTCTCTCCCTCGCTGTCTCTCTCTCCCTCGCTGTCTCTCTCTCCCTCGCTGTCTCTCTCTCCCTCGCTGTCTCTCTCTCCCTCGCTGTCTCTCTCTCTCGCTGTCTCTCTCTCCCTCGCTGTCCCTCTCTCTCGCTGTCTCTCTCTCCCTCGCTGTCCCTCTCTCTCGCTGTCTCTCTCCCTCGCTGTCTCTCTCCCTCGCTGTCTCTCTCCCTCGCTGTCTCTCTCCCTCGCTGTCTCTCTCCCTCGCTGTCTCTCTCCCTCGCTGTCTCTCTCTCCCTCGCTGTCTCTCTCTCCCTCGCTGTCTCTCTCTCCCTCGCTGTCTCTCTCTCCCTCGCTGTCTCTCTCTCCCTCGCTGTCTCTCTCTCCCTCGCTGTCTCTCTCTCCCTCGCTGTCTCTCTCCCTCGCTGTCTCTCTCCCTCGCTGTCTCTCTCTCCCTCGCTGTCCCTCTCTCTCGCTGTCCCTCTCTCTCGCTGTCCCTCTCCCTCGCTGTCTCTCTCTCTCGCTGTCTCTCTCCCTCGCTGTCCCTCGCTCTCGCTGTCTCTCTCTCCCTCGCTGTCCCTCTCTCTCGCTGTCTCTCTCTCTCTCGCTGTCCCTCTCTCTCGCTGTCTCTCTCTCTCGCTGTCTCTCTCTCCCTCGCTGTCCCTCTCTCTCGCTGTCCCTCTCTCCCTCGCTGTCCCTCTCCCTTGCTGTCTCTCTCTCCCTCGCTGTCCCTCTCTCTCGCTGTCTCTCTCTCCCTCGCTGTCCCTCTCTCTCGCTGTCCCTCTCTCCCTCGCTGTCCCTCTCCCTCGCTGTCCCTCTCCCTCGCTGTCTCTCTCTCCCTCGCTGTCCCTCTCTCTCGCTGTCCCTCTCTCCCTCGCTGTCCCTCGCTCTCGCTGTCTCTCTCTCCCTCGCTGTCCCTCTCTCCCTCGCTGTCCCTCTCCCTCGCTGTCTCTCTCTCCCTCGCTGTCTCTCTCTCCCTCGCTGTCCCTCTCTCCCTCGCTGTCCCTCTCTCCCTCGCTGTCCCTCTTTCCCTCGCTGTCCCTCGCTCTCGCTGTCTCTCTCTCCCTCGCTCTCGCTGTCTCTCTCTCCCTCGCTGTCCCTCTCCCTCGCTGTCCCTCTCTCTCGCTGTCTCTCTCTCTCGCTGTCTCTCTCTCTCTCGCTGTCCCTCTCCCTCGCTGTCCCTCTCCCTCGCTGTCCCTCTCTCTCGCTGTCCCTCTCTCTCGCTGTCCCTCTCTCTCGCTGTCCCTCTCTCCCTCGCTGTCCCTCTCTCCCTCGCTGTCCCTCTCTCCCTCGCTGTCCCTCTCTCCCTCGCTGTCCCTCTCTCCCTCGCTGTCTCTCTCTCCCTCGCTGTCTCTCTCTCCCTCGCTGTCTCTCTCCCTCGCTGTCTCTCTCCCTCGCTGTCTCTCTCCCTCGCTGTCCCTCTCCCTCGCTGTCCCTCTCTCTCGCTGTCTCTCTCTCCCTCGCTGTCTCTCTCCCTCGCTGTCTCTCTCTCTCTCGCTGTCCCTCTCTCTCGCTGTCTCTCTCTCGCTGTCCCTCTCTCTCGCTGTCTCTCTCTCTCGCTGTCTCTCTCTCCCTCGCTGTCCCTCTCCCTCGCTGTCTCTCTCTCTCGCTGTCCCTCTCTCTCGCTGTCCCTCTCTCTCGCTGTCTCTCTCTCTCGCTGTCCCTCTCTCTCGCTGTCTCTCTCTCTCTCGCTGTCTCTCTCCCTCGCTGTCCCTCTCTCCCTCGCTGTCTCTCTCTCTCGCTGTCCCTCTCTCTCGCTGTCTCTCTCTCCCTCGCTGTCTCTCTCTCCCTCGCTGTCTCTCTCTCTCTCGCTGTCCCTCTCTCTCGCTGTCTCTCTCTCGCTGTCCCTCTCTCTCCCTCGCTGTCTCTCTCTCTCGCTGTCCCTCTCTCTCGCTGTCCCTCTCTCTCGCTGTCCCTCTCTCTCGCTGTCCCTCTCTCTCGCTGTCCCTCTCTCTCGCTGTCTCTCTCTCTCTCGCTGTCTCTCTCCCTCGCTGTCCCTCTCTCTCGCTGTCTCTCTCTCTCTCGCTGTCCCTCTCCCTCGCTGTCTCTCTCTCTCGCTGTCCCTCTCTCTCGCTGTCCCTCTCTCTCGCTGTCTCTCTCTCCCTCGCTGTCCCTCTCCCTCGCTGTCTCTCTCTCTCGCTGTCCCTCTCTCTCGCTGTCTCTCTCTCTCTCGCTGTCCCTCTCTCTCGCTGTCTCTCTCTCTCTCGCTGTCTCTCTCTCCCTCGCTGTCCCTCTCCCTCTCGCTGTCTGTCTCTCCCTCGCTGTCCCTCTCCCTCGCTGTCTCTCTCTCTCGCTGTCTCTCTCTCTCTCGCTGTCTCTCTCTCTCGCTGTCTCTCTCTCCCTCGCTGTCCCTCTCTCTCGCTGTCCCTCTCTCCCTCGCTGTCCCTCTCCCTCGCTGTCTCTCTCTCTCGCTGTCCCTCTCTCTCGCTGTCTCTCTCTCTCTCGCTGTCCCTCTCTCTCGCTGTCTCTCGCTCTCCCTGTCTCGCGCTCGTTCTCTCGCTCTCGTGCGCTCTCGGTCTCTCGCGTTCTCTCGCTCTCTCACTCTTTCGCTCTGTCTCGTTCTTTCGCTCTGTCTCGTTCTCTCGCCCTCGCTCGCTCTCGCTTTCACTCTCTCGCTCTCTCACACACTCTCGCTCTCTGTCGCTCTCCCTCGCTGTCCCTCTCTCTCGCTGTCTCTCGCTCTCGTGCGCTCTCACTCTCGTGCGCTCTCGGTCTCTCGCGTTCTCTCGCTTTCTCTCGCTCTCTCGCCCTCGCTCTCCCTCACTCTCGCCCTCGCTCGCTCTCCCTCGCTTTCACTCTCTCGCTCTCTCACACAGACTCGCTCTCGCTCTCTGTCGCTCTCTCTCGCTCTCGCGCGCTCTCACCTTCTCTCACTTTCTCTTGCTTTCCCTCGCGCTCGCTCTCCCTCGCCCTCGCTTTCCCTCGCTCTCTCTCGCACTCTTGCTGTCTCTCTCTCTCGCCTTCTCTCGCTCTCTCTTGCTCTGTCTCGCTCTCTCTCGCTCTGCCTCGCTTTTGCTTGCTCTCGGTCTCTCTCTCTCCCTCGCTCTCTCTCTCCCTCGCTGTCCCTCTCCCTCGCTGTCTCTCTCTCTCGCTGTCTACCTCCCTCTCTGTCTCTCTCTCTCCCTCGCTGTCCCTCTCCCTCGCTGTCTACCTCCCTCTCTGTCTCTCTCTCTCCCTCGCTGTCCCTCTCCCTCGCTGTCTCTCTCTCTCGCTGTCTACCTCCCTCTCTGTCTCTCTCTCTCCCTCGCTGTCTCTCTCCCTCGCTGTCTCTCTCCCTCGCTGTCTCTCTCCCTCGCTGTCTCTCTCTCTCTCTCGCTGTCTCTCTCTCTCTCTCGCTGTCTCTCTCTCTCTCTCGCTGTCTCCGGCTCTCGCTGTCTCTCTCTCTCGCTGTCTCTCTCTCTCTCTCTCCCTCGCTGTCTCTCTCTCTCTCTCGCTGTCTCTCTCTCTCTCTCGCTGTCTCCCTCCCTCGCTGTCTCCCTCCCTCGCTGTCTCCCTCCCTCGCTGTCTCTCGCTCTCGCTCTCGCTGTCTCCCTCCCTCCCTGTCTCTCTCTCTCTCTCGCTGTCTCTCTCTCTCTCTCTCGCTGTCTCTCTCTCTCGCTCTCGCTGGCTCTCGCCCTCGCTCTCCCTCTCGCGCTTGCTATCCCTCGCCCTCGCTATCCCTCGCTCTCCCTCTCGCGCTCGCTCTCCCTCTCGCGCTCGCTCTCCCTCTCGCGCTCGCTCTCCCTCTCGCCCTCACTCTCTCTCGCCCTCGCTCTCTCTCGCCCTCGCTATCCCTCTCGCGCTCGCTCTCCCTCTCGCCCTCGCTCTTGCCCTCGCTCTTGCCCTTGCTCTCCCCCTCACTCTCCCTCGCTCTCGCTGTCTCTCGCTCTCGCTGTCTCTCGCTCTCCCTCACCCTCGCTCTCCCTCACCCTCGCTCTCCCTCGCTCTCGCTCTCCCTCGCTCTCGCTCGCCCTCGCTCTCCCTCGCCCTCGCTCTCCCTCGCCCTCACTCTTCCTTGCTCTCACTCTCTCTCACTCTTGCTCTCCCTCGCTGTCTCTCGCTCTCCCTCATTGTCTCTCGCTCTCATCGCCTCTCGCTCTCGCTGTTTCTCGCTTTCGCTGTCTCTCGCTCTCTTGCGCTCTCGCTTTCTCTCTCCCTCGCTCTCTCTTACCCTCGCATTCGCCCTCGCTCTCCCTCGCGCTCGCCCTCGCTCTCCCTCTCTCTCCCTCTCCCTCGCCCTCGCTCTCCCTCACCCTCGCTCTCGCTCTCCTTTGCTCTCCCTCACTCTCTCTCGCTCTCGCTGTCTCTCTCTCGCTCTCGCTGTCTCTCTCTCCCTCGCTGTCTCTCTCCCTCGCTGTCTCTCTCGCTCTCGCTGTCTCTCTCTCTCTCGCTGTCCCTCTCCCTCGCTGTCCCTCTCCCTCGCTGTCTCTCTCTCTCGCTGTCCCTCTCTCTCGCTGTCTCTCTCTCTCGCTGTCCCTCTCTCTCGCTGTCTCTCTCTCCCTCGCTGTCCCTCTCCCTCGCTGTCTCTCTCTCTCGCTGTCCCTCTCTCTCGCTGTCTCTCTCTCTCTCGCTGTCCCTCTCTCTCGCTGTCTCTCTCTCTCTCGCTGTCTCTCTCTCCCTCGCTGTCCCTCTCCCTCGCTGTCTCTCTCTCTCTCGCTGTCTCTCTCTCTCTCGCTGTCTCTCTCTCCCTCGCTGTCTCTCTCTCTCGCTGTCTCTCTCTCTCGCTGTCTCTCTCTCTCGCTGTCTCTCTCTCTCTCGCTGTCTCTCTCTCTCGCTGTCTCTCTCTCCCTCGCTGTCCCTCTCTCTCGCTGTCCCTCTCTCCCTCGCTGTCCCTCTCTCTCGCTGTCCCTCTCTCTCGCTGTCTCTCTCTCTCTCGCTGTCCCTCTCTCTCGCTGTCTCTCGCTCTCCCTGTCTCGCGCTCGTTCTCTCGCTCTCGTGCGCTCTCGGTCTCTCGCGTTCTCTCGCTCTCTCACTCTTTCGCTCTGTCTCGTTCTTTCGCTCTGTCTCGTTCTCTCGCCCTCGCTCGCTCTCGCTTTCACTCTCTCGCTCTCTCACACACTCTCGCTCTCTGTCGCTCTCCCTCGCTGTCCCTCTCTCTCGCTGTCTCTCGCTCTCGTGCGCTCTCACTCTCGTGCGCTCTCGGTCTCTCGCGTTCTCTCGCTTTCTCTCGCTCTCTCGCCCTCGCTCTCCCTCACTCTCGCCCTCGCTCGCTCTCCCTCGCTTTCACTCTCTCGCTCTCTCACACAGACTCGCTCTCGCTCTCTGTCGCTCTCTCTCGCTCTCGCGCGCTCTCGCTCTCTCACCTTCTCTCACTTTCTCTTGCTTTCCCTCGCGCTCGCTCTCCCTCGCCCTCGCTTTCCCTCGCTCTCTCTCGCACTCTTGCTGTCTCTCTCTCTCGCCTTCTCTCGCTCTCTCTTGCTCTGTCTCGCTCTCTCTCGCTCTGCCTCGCTTTTGCTTGCTCTCGGTCTCTCTCTCTCCCTCGCTCTCTCTCTCCCTCGCTCTCTCTCTCCCTCGCTCTCTCTCTCCCTCGCTGTCCCTCTCCCTCGCTGTCCCTCTCCCTCGCTGTCTCTCTCTCTCGCTGTCTACCTCCCTCTCTGTCTCTCTCTCTCCCTCGCTGTCCCTCTCCCTCGCTGTCTACCTCCCTCTCTGTCTCTCTCTCTCCCTCGCTGTCCCTCTCCCTCGCTGTCTCTCTCTCTCGCTGTCTACCTCCCTCTCTGTCTCTCTCTCTCCCTCGCTGTCTCTCTCCCTCGCTGTCTCTCTCCCTCGCTGTCTCTCTCTCTCCCTCGCTGTCTCTCTCTCTCCCTCGCTGTCTCTCTCTCTCCCTCGCTGTCTCTCTCTCTCTCTCGCTGTCTCTCTCTCTCTCTCGCTGTCTCTCTCTCTCTCGCTGTCTCCCTCCCTCGCTGTCTCCCTCCCTCGCTGTCTCCCTCCCTCGCTGTCTCTCGCTCTCGCTCTCGCTGTCTCCCTCCCTCCCTGTCTCTCTCTCTCTCTCGCTGTCTCTCTCTCTCTCTCTCGCTGTCTCTCTCTCTCGCTCTCGCTGGCTCTCGCCCTCGCTCTCCCTCTCGCGCTTGCTATCCCTCGCCCTCGCTATCCCTCGCTCTCCCTCTCGCGCTCGCTCTCCCTCTCGCGCTCGCTCTCCCTCTCGCCCTCACTCTCTCTCGCCCTCGCTATCCCTCTCGCGCTCGCTCTCCCTCTCGCCCTCGCTCTTGCCCTCGCTCTTGCCCTTGCTCTCCCCCTCACTCTCCCTCGCTCTCGCTGTCTCTCGCTCTCGCTGTCTCTCGCTCTCCCTCACCCTCGCTCTCCCTCACCCTCGCTCTCCCTCACCCTCGCTCTCCCTCGCTCTCGCTCTCCCTCGCTCTCGCTCTCCCTCGCCCTCGCTCTCCCTCGCCCTCACTCTTCCTTGCTCTCACTCTCTCTCACTCTTGCTCTCCCTCGCTGTCTCTCGCTCTCCCTCATTGTCTCTCGCTCTCATCGCCTCTCGCTCTCGCTGTTTCTCGCTTTCGCTGTCTCTCGCTCTCTTGCGCTCTCGCTTTCTCTCTCCCTCGCTCTCTCTTACCCTCGCATTCGCCCTCGCTCTCCCTCGCGCTCGCCCTCGCTCTCCCTCTCTCTCCCTCTCCCTCGCCCTCGCTCTCCCTCACTCTCCCTCACTCTCTCTCGCTCTCGCTGTCTCTCTCTCGCTCTCGCTGTCTCTCTCTCCCCCTCGCTGTCTCTCTCGCCCTCGCTGTCTCTCTCGCTCTCGCTGTCTCTCTCTCTCTCGCTGTCTCTCTCTCTCTCGCTGTCTCTCTCCCTCGCTGTCTCTCTCCCTCGCTGTCTCTCTCCCTCGCTGTCTCTCTCTCCCTCGCTGTCTCTCTCTCCCTCGCTGTCTCTCTCCCTCGCTGTCTCTCTCCCTCGCTGTCTCTCTCTCCCTCGCTGTCTCTCTCTCCCTCGCTGTCTCTCTCCCTCGCTGTCCCTCTCTCTCTCTCTCTCGCTGTCCCTCTCTCTCGCTGTCCCTCTCTCTCGCTGTCCCTCTTCTCGCTGTCCCTCTCTCTCGCTGTCCCTCTCTCTCGCTGTCCCTCTCTCTCGCTGTCTCTCTCTCTCTCGCTGTCCCTCTCTCTCGCTGTCTCTCTCTCTCTCGCTGTCCCTCTCTCTCGCTGTCCCTCTCTCTCGCTGTCCCTCTCTCTCGCTGTCCCTCTCTCTCGCTGTCCCTCTCTCTCGCTGTCCCTCTCTCTCGCTGTCCCTCTCTCTCGCTGTCCCTCTCTCTCGCTGTCCCTCTCTCTCGCTGTCCCTCTCTCCCTTGCTGTCTCTCGCTCTCCCTGTCTCGCGCTCGTTCTCTCGCTCTCGCTCTCGTGCGCTCTCGGTCTCTCGCGTTCTCTCGCTCTCTCACTCTTTCGCTCTGTCTCGTTCTCTCGCCCTCGCTCGCTCTCGCTCTCCCTCGCTCGCTCTCGCTCTCCCTCGCTTTCACTCTCTCGCTCTCTCACACACTCCCGCTCTCTGTCGCTCTCCCTCGCTGTCTCTCGCTCTTGCTGTCTCTCGCTCTTGCTGTCTCTCGCTCTTGCTGTCTCTCGCTCTCGCTGTCTCTCACTCTCGTGCGCTCTCGGTCTCTCGCGTTCTCTCGCTTTCTCTCGCTCTTTCGCTCTGTCTCGTTCTCTCGCTCTCCCTCACTCTCGCCCTCGCTCGCTCTCGCTCTCGCTCGCTTTCACTCTCTCGCTCTCACACAGACTCGCTCTCGCTCTCGCTGTCTCTCACTGTCGCTCGCTGTCTCTCACTCTCGCGCGCTCTCGCTCTCTCACCTTCTCTCACTTTCTCTTGCTTTCCCTCGCGCTCGCTGTCCCTCGCTCTCGCTCTCCCTCGCCCTCGCTTTCCCTCGCTCTCTCTCGCACTCTTGCTGTCTCTCTCTCTCGCCTTCTCTCGCTCTCTCTTGCTCTGTCTCGCTCTCTCTCGCTCTGCCTCGCTTTTGCTTGCTCTCGCTCTTGCTCTCGGTCTCTCTCTCTCCCTCGCTGTCTCTCTCCCTCGCTGTCTCTCTCCCTCGCTGTCTCTCTCCCTCGCTGTCTCTCTCCCTCGCTGTCTCTCTCCCTCGCTGTCTCTCTCCCTCGCTGTCTCTCTCCCTCGCTGTCTCTCTCCCTCGCTGTCTCTCTCCCTCGCTGTCTCTCTCCCTCGCTGTCTCTCTCCCTCGCTGTCTCTCTCCCTCGCTGTCTCTCTCCCTCGCTGTCTCTCTCCCTCGCTGTCTCTCTCCCTCGCTGTCTCTCTCCCTCGCTGTCTCTCTCCCTCGCTGTCTCTCTCCCTCGCTGTCTCTCTCCCTCGCTGTCTCTCTCCCTCGCTGTCGCTGTCTCTCTCCCTCGCTGTCTCCCTCTCTCGCTGTCTCCCTCTCTCGCTGTCTCTCTCTCTCTCTCTCGCTTTCTCTCTCTCTCTCTCGCTTTCTCTCTCTCTCTCGCTGTCTCTCTCTCTCTCTCTCGCTGTCTCTCTCTCTCGCTGTCTCTCTCTCGCTGTCTCTCTCCCTCGCTGTCTCTCTCTCCCTCGCTGTCTCTCTCTCCCTCGCTGTCTCTCTTTCTCTCGCTGTCTCTCTTTCTCTCGCTGTCTCTCTCTCTCTCGCTGTCTCTCTCTCTCTCGCTGTCTCTCTCTCTCTCGCTGTCTCTCTCTCCCTCGCTGTCTCTCTCTCCCTCGCTGTCTCTCTCCCTTGCTGTCTCTCTCCCTCGCTGTCTCTCTCCCTCGCTGTCTCTCTCCCTCGCTGTCTCTCTCCCTCGCTGTCTCTCTCCCTCGCTGTCTCTCTCTCTCGCTGTCTCTCTCTCTCGCTGTCTCTCTCTCTCTCGCTGTCTCTCTCTCTCTCGCTGTCTCTCTCTCTCTCTCGCTGTCTCTCTCTCTCTCGCTGTCTCTCTCTCTCTCGCTGTCTCTCTCTCCCTTGCTGTCTCTCTCCCTTGCTGTCTCTCTCCCTCGCTGTCTCTCTCCCTCGCTGTCTCTCTCCCTCGCTGTCTCTCTCTCTCTCGCTGTCTCCCTCCCTCGCTGTCTCCCTCCCTCGCTGTCTCCCTCCCTCTCTCTCTCTCTCTCTCGCTGTCTCTCTCTCTCTCGCTGTCTCTCTCTCTCGCTGTCTCTCTCTCTCGCTGTCTCTCTCTCGCTGTCTCTCTCTCGCTGTCTCTCTCTCTCTCGCTGTCTTTCTCTCTCTCGCTGTCTCCCTCCCTCGCTGTCTCCCTCCCTCGCTGTCTCCCTCCCTCGCTGTCTCCCTCCCTCGCTGTCTCCCTCCCTCGCTGTCTCCCTCCCTCGCTGTCTCCCTCCCTCGCTGTCTCCCTCCCTCGCTGTCTCCCTCCCTCGCTGTCTCCCTCCCTCGCTGTCTCCCTCCCTCGCTGTCTCCCTCCCTCGCTGTCTCCCTCCCTCGCTGTCTCCCTCCCTCGCTGTCTCCCTCCCTCGCTGTCTCCCTCCCTCGCTGTCTCCCTCCCTCGCTGTCTCCCTCCCTCGCTGTCTCCCTCCCTCGCTGTCTCCCTCCCTCGCTGTCTCCCTCCCTCGCTGTCTCCCTCCCTCGCTGTCTCCCTCTCTCGCTGTCTCCCTCTCCCGCTGTCTCCCTCTCCCGCTGTCTCTCTCCCTCGCTGTCTCTCTCCCTCGCTGTCTCTCTCCCTCGCTGTCTCTCTCTCTCGCTGTCTCTCTCTCCCTCGCTGTCTCTCTCTCCCTCGCTGTCTCTCTCTCCCTCGCTGTCTCTCTCCCTCGCTGTCTCTCTCTCCCTCGCTGTCTCTCTCTCCCTCGCTGTCTCTCTCTCCCTCGCTGTCTCTCACTCCCTCGCTGTCTCTCTCCCTCGCTGTCTCTCTCCCTCGCTGTCTCTCTCCCTCGCTGTCTCTCTCCCTCGCTGTCTCTCTCCCTCGCTGTCTCTCTCCCTCGCTGTCTCTCTCCCTCGCTGTCTCTCTCTCAAGCTGTCTCTCTCCCTCGCTGTCTCTCTCTCACTCGCTGTCTCTCTCTCTCTCTCGCTGTCTCCGGCTCTCGCTGTCTCCCTCTCTCGCTGTCTCTCTCTCTCGCTGTCTCTCTCTCTCTCTCTCGCTGTCTCTCTCGCTGTCTCTTTCTCTCTCTCTCTCTCTCTCTCTCTCTCTCTCTCTCGCTGTCTCTCTCTCGCTGTCTCTCTCTCGCTGTCTCTCTCCCTCGCTGGATCTCTCTCCCTCGCTGTCTCTCTCTCTCTCGCTGTCTCTCTCTCCCTCGCTGTCTCTCTCTCCCTCGCTGTCTCTCTCTCCCTCGCTGTCTCTCTCTCTCTCGCTGTCTCTCTCTCTCTCTCGCTGTCTCTCTCTCTCTCTCTCGCTGTCTCTCTCTCTCTCGCTGTCTCTCTCTCTCGCTGTCTCTCTCCCTCGCTGTCTCTCTCTCACTCGCTGTCTCTCTCTCCCTCGCTGTCTCTCTCTCCCTCGCTGTCTCTCTCTCCCTCGCTGTCTCTCTCTCCCTCGCTGTCTCTCTCTCTCTCGCTGTCTCTCTCCCTCGCTGTCTCTCTCTCTCTCGCTGTCTCTCTCTCCCTCGCTGTCTCTCTCTCCCTCGCTGTCTCTCTCTCCCTCGCTGTCTCTCTCTCCCTCGCTGTCTCTCTCTCCCTCGCTGTCTCTCTCTCCCTCGCTGTCTCTCTCTCCCTCGCTGTCTCTCTCTCTCTCGCTGTCTCTCTCCCTCGCTGTCTCTCTCTCCCTCGCTGTCTCTCTCTCTCTCTCGCTTTCTCTCTCTCTCTCTCTCTCTCGCTGTCTCTCTCTCGCTGTCTCTCTCCCTCGCTGTCTCTCTCTCCCTCGCTGTCTCTCTCTCCCTCGCTGTCTCTCTCTCCCTCGCTGTCTCTCTCTCTCTCGCTGTCTCTCTCTCTCTCGCTGTCTCTCTCTCTCTCGCTGTCTCTCTCTCTCTCGCTGTCTCTCTCTCTCTCGCTGTCTCTCTCTCTCTCGCTGTCTCTCTCTCCCTCGCTGTCTCTCTCTCCCTCGCTGTCTCTCTCTCTCTCGCTGTCTCTCTCTCTCTCGCTGTCTCTTTCTCTCTCTCGCTGTCTCTCTCTCTCTCGCTGTCTCTCTCTCTCTCTCGCTGTCTCTCTCTCGCTGTCTCTCTCTCCCTTGCTGTCTCTCTCCCTCGCTGTCTCTCTCCCTCGCTGTCTCTCTCCCTCGCTGTCTCTCTCCCTCGCTGTCTCTCTCTCTCTCGCTGTCTCCCTCCCTCGCTGTCTCCCTCCCTCGCTGTCTCCCTCCCTCGCTGTCTCCCTCCCTCGCTGTCTCCCTCCCTCGCTGTCTCCCTCCCTCGCTGTCTCCCTCCCTCGCTGTCTCCCTCCCTCGCTGTCTCCCTCCCTCGCTGTCTCCCTCCCTCGCTGTCTCCCTCCCTCGCTGTCTCCCTCCCTCGCTGTCTCCCTCCCTCGCTGTCTCCCTCCCTCGCTGTCTCCCTCCCTCGCTGTCTCCCTCCCTCGCTGTCTCCCTCCCTCGCTGTCTCCCTCCCTCGCTGTCTCCCTCCCTCGCTGTCTCCCTCCCTCGCTGTCTCTCTCTCTCGCTGTCTCTCTCTCTCGCTGTCTCTCTCTCTCGCTGTCTCTCTCCCTCGCTGTCTCTCTCCCTCGCTGTCTCTCTCCCTCGCTGTCTCTCTCCCTCGCTGTCTCTCTCCCTCGCTGTCTCTCTCCCTCGCTGTCTCTCTCCCTCGCTGTCTCTCTCCCTCGCTGTCTCTCTCCCTCGCTGTCTCTCTCCCTCGCTGTCTCTCTCCCTCGCTGTCTCTCTCCCTCGCTGTCTCTCTCCCTCGCTGTCTCTCTCCCTCGCTGTCTCTCTCCCTCGCTGTCTCTCTCCCTCGCTGTCTCTCTCCCTCGCTGTCTCTCTCCCTCGCTGTCTCCCTCCCTCGCTGCCTCCCTCCCTCGCTGCCTCCCTCCCTCGCTGCCTCCCTCCCTCGCTGTCTCCCTCCCTCGCTGTCTCCCTCCCTCGCTGTCTCCCTCCCTCGCTGTCTCCCTCCCTCGCTGTCTCCCTCCCTCGCTGTCTCCCTCCCTCGCTGTCTCCCTCCCTCGCTGTCTCCCTCCCTCGCTGTCTCCCTCCCTCGCTGTCTCCCTCCCTCGCTGTCTCCCTCCCTCGCTGTCTCCCTCCCTCGCTGTCTCTCTCTCTCTCTCTCTCGCTGTCTCTCTCTCTCGCTGTCTCTCTCTCCCTCGCTGTCTCTCTCTCCCTCGCTGTCTCTCTCTCCCTCGCTGTCTCTCTCTCCCTCGCTGTCTCTCTCTCTCTCGCTGTCTCTCTCTCCCTCGCTGTCTCTCTCTCCCTCGCTGTCTCTCTCTCTCTCGCTGTCTCTCTCTCTCTCGCTTTCTCTCTCTCTCTCGCTTTCTCTCTCTCTCTCGCTTTCTCTCTCTCTCTCGCTGTCTCTCTCTCTCTCGCTGTCTCTCTCTCTCTCGCTGTCTCTCTCTCCCTCGCTGTCTCTCTCCCTCGCTGTCTCTCTCCCTCGCTGTCTCTCTCCCTCGCTGTCTCTCTCCCTCGCTGTCTCTCTCCCTCGCTGTCTCTCTCCCTCGCTGTCTCTCTCCCTCGCTGTCTCTCTCCCTCGCTGTCTCTCTCCCTCGCTGTCTCTCTCCCTCGCTGTCTCTCTCCCTCGCTGTCTCTCTCCCTCGCTGTCTCTCTCCCTCGCTGTCTCTCTCCCTCGCTGTCTCTCTCCCTCGCTGTCTCTCTCCCTCGCTGTCTCTCTCCCTCGCTGTCTCTCTCCCTCGCTGTCTCTCTCCCTCGCTGTCTCTCTCCCTCGCTGTCTCTCTCCCTCGCTGTCTCCGGCTCTCGCTGTCTCTCTCTCTCCCTCGCTGTCTCTCTCCCTCGCTGTCTCTCTCCCTCGCTGTCTCTCTCCCTCGCTGTCTCTCTCCCTCGCTGTCTCTCTCCCTCGCTGTCTCTCTCCCTCGCTGTCTCTCTCTCTCGCTGTCTCTCTCCCTCGCTGTCTCTCTCCCTCGCTGTCTCTCTCCCTCGCTGTCTCTCTCCCTCGCTGTCTCTCTCCCTCGCTGTCTCTCTCCCTCGCTGTCTCTCTCTCTCGCTGTCTCTCTCTCTCCCTCGCTGTCTCTCCCTCGCTGTCTCTCTCCCTCGCTGTCACTCTCTCTCGCTGTCTCTCTCTCTCTCCCGCTGTCTCCGGCTCTCGCTGTCTCTCTCTCTCTCGCTGTCTCTCTCTCTCGCTGTCTCTCTCTCTCGCTGTCTCTCTCTCTCTCGCTGTCTCTCTCTCTCTCGCTGTCTCTCTCTCTCTCGCTGTCTCTCTCTCTCTCGCTGTCTCTCTCTCTCTCGCTGTCTCTCTCTCTCTCGCTCTCTCTCTCTCCCTCGCTGTCTCTCTCTCCCTCGCTGTCTCTCTCTCCCTCGCTGTCTCTCTCTCCCTCGCTGTCTCTCTCTCCCTCGCTGTCTCTCTCTCCCTCGCTGTCTCCCTCTCTCTCGCTGTCTCTCTCTCCCTCGCTGTCTCTCTCTCTCTCGCTGTCTCTCTCTCTCGCTGTCTCTCTCTCTCTCGCTGTCTCTCTCTCTCGCTGTCTCTCTCTCTCTCGCTGTCTCTCTCTCTCTCGCTGTCTTTCTCTCTCTCGCTGTCTCCCTCCCTCGCTGTCTCCCTCCCTCGCTGTCTCCCTCCCTCGCTGTCTCCCTCCCTCGCTGTCTCCCTCCCTCGCTGTCTCCCTCCCTCGCTGTCTCCCTCCCTCGCTGTCTCCCTCCCTCGCTGTCTCCCTCCCTCGCTGTCTCGCTCCCTCGCTGTCTCCCTCCCTCGCTGTCTCCCTCCCTCGCTGTCTCTCTCTCGCTGTCTCTCTCTCGCTGTCTCTCTCTCTCTCGCTGTCTCTCTCTCTCGCTGTCTCTCTCTCTCGCTGTCTCTCTCTCGCTGTCTCTCTCTCTCTCGCTGTCTTTCTCTCTCTCGCTGTCTCCCTCCCTCGCTGTCTCCCTCCCTCGCTGTCTCCCTCCCTCGCTGTCTCTCTCCCTCGCTGTCTCTCTCCCTCGCTGTCTCTCTCCCTCGCTGTCTCTCTCCCTCGCTGTCTCTCTCCCTCGCTGTCTCTCTCCCTCGCTGTCTCTCTCCCTCGCTGTCTCTCTCCCTCGCTGTCTCTCTCCCTCGCTGTCTCTCTCTCTCGCTGTCTCTCTCTCTCGCTGTCTCTCTCTCTCGCTGTCTCTCTCTCTCGCTGTCTCTCTCTCACTCGCTGTCTCTCTCTCTCTCTCGCTGTCTCCGGCTCTCGCTGTCTCCCTCTCTCGCTGTCTCTCTCTCTCGCTGTCTCTCTCTCTCTCTCTCGCTGTCTCTCTCTCTCTCTCTCGCTGTCTCTCACTCTCTCTCGCTTTCTCTCTCTCTCTCGCTGTCTCTCTCTCTCGCTGTCTCTCTCTCGCTGTCTCTCTCTCGCTGTCTCTCTCCCTCGCTGTCTCTCTCCCTCGCTGTCTCTCTCTCCCTCGCTGTCTCTCTCTCCCTTGCTGTCTCTCTCTCCCTCGCTGTCTCTCTCTCCCTCGCTGTCTCTCTCTCCCTCGCTGTCTCTCTCTCTCTCGCTGTCTCTCTCTCCCTCGCTGTCTCTCTCTCCCTCGCTGTCTCTCTCTCCCTCGCTGTCTCTCTCTCCCTCGCTGTCTCTCTCTCTCTCGCTGTCTCTCTCTCTCTCTCGCTGTCTCTCTCTCTCTCGCTGTCTCTCTCTCTCTCTCGCTGTCTCTCTCTCTCTCGCTGTCTCTCTCTCTCTCGCTGTCTCTCTCTCCCTTGCTGTCTCTCTCCCTTGCTGTCTCTCTCCCTTGCTGTCTCTCTCCCTTGCTGTCTCTCTCCCTCGCTGTCTCTCTCCCTCGCTGTCTCTCTCCCTCGCTGTCTCTCTCCCTCGCTGTCTCTCTCCCTCGCTGTCTCTCTCCCTCGCTGTCTCTCTCCCTCGCTGTCTCTCTCCCTCGCTGTCTCTCTCCCTCGCTGTCTCTCTCCCTCGCTGTCTCTCTCTCTCTCGCTGTCTCCCTCCCTCGCTGTCTCCCTCCCTCGCTGTCTCCCTCCCTCGCTGTCTCCCTCCCTCGCTGTCTCCCTCCCTCGCTGTCTCCCTCCCTCGCTGTCTCCCTCCCTCGCTGTCTCCCTCCCTCGCTGTCTCCCTCCCTCGCTGTCTCCCTCACTCGCTGTCTCCCTCACTCGCTGTCTCCCTCCCTCGCTGTCTCCCTCCCTCGCTGTCTCGCTCCCTCGCTGTCTCCCTCCCTCTCCCGCTGTCTCCGGCTCTCGCTGTCTTTCTCTCTCTCGCTGTCTCCCTCCCTCGCTGTCTCCCTCCCTCGCTGTCTCCCTCCCTCGCTGTCTCCCTCCCTCGCTGTCTCCCTCCCTCGCTGTCTCCCTCCCTCGCTGTCTCCCTCCCTCGCTGTCTCTCTCCCTCGCTGTCACTCTCTCTCCCTGTCTCTCTCTCTCTCCCGCTGTCTCCGGCTCTCGCTGTCTCTCTCTCTCTCGCTGTCTCTCTCTCTCTCGCTGTCTCTCTCTCTCGCTGTCTCTCTCTCTCTCGCTGTCTCTCTCTCTCTCGCTGTCTCTCTCTCTCTCGCTGTCTCTCTCTCTCGCTGTCTCTCTCTCCCTCGCTGTCTCTCTCTCCCTCGCTGTCTCTCTCTCCCTCGCTGTCTCTCTCTCCCTCGCTGTCTCTCTCTCCCTCGCTGTCTCTCTCTCCCTCGCTGTCTCTCTCTCCCTCGCTGTCTCTCTCTCCCTCGCTGTCTCTCTCTCCCTCGCTGTCTCTCTCTCCCTCGCTGTCTCTCTCTCCCTCGCTGTCTCCCTCTCTTTCGCTGTCTCTCTCTCTCTCGCTGTCTCTCTCTCCCTCGCTGTCTCTCTCTCTCTCGCTGTCTCTCTCTCTCTCGCTGTCTTTCTCTCTCTCGCTGTCTCCCTCCCTCGCTGTCTCCCTCCCTCGCTGTCTCCCTCCCTCGCTGTCTCCCTCCCTCGCTGTCTCCCTCCCTCGCTGTCTCCCTCCCTCGCTGTCTCCCTCCCTCGCTGTCTCCCTCCCTCGCTGTCTCCCTCCCTCGCTGTCTCCCTCCCTCGCTGTCTCCCTCCCTCGCTGTCTCCCTCCCTCGCTGTCTCCCTCCCTCGCTGTCTCCCTCCCTCGCTGTCTCTCTCCCTCGCTGTCTCTCTCCCTCGCTGTCTCTCTCCCTCGCTGTCTCTCTCCCTCGCTGTCTCTCTCCCTCGCTGTCTCTCTCCCTCGCTGTCTCTCTCCCTCGCTGTCTCTCTCCCTCGCTGTCTCTCTCTCTCGCTGTCTCTCTCCCTCGCTGTCTCTCTCTCACTCGCTGTCTCTCTCTCTCTCTCGCTG
The DNA here is from genome assembly GCF_047496795.1 of Chiloscyllium punctatum. Lineage (NCBI taxonomy): Eukaryota > Metazoa > Chordata > Chondrichthyes > Orectolobiformes > Hemiscylliidae > Chiloscyllium > Chiloscyllium punctatum. The sequence goes on from NC_092739.1 coordinate 178,982,231, forward strand.
TCTCCGGCTCTCGCTGTCTCCCTCTCTCGCTGTCTCTCTCTCTCGCTGTCTCTCTCTCTCTCTCTCGCTGTCTCTCTCTCTCTCTCGCTTTCTCTCTCTCTCTCGCTGTCTCTCTCTCGCTGTCTCTCTCTCCCTCGCTGTCTCTCTCTCCCTCGCTGTCTCTCTCTCCCTCGCTGTCTCTCTCTCTCTCGCTGTCTCTCTCTCCCTCGCTGTCTCTCTCTCTCTCGCTGTCTCTCTCTCTCTCGCTGTCTCTCTCTCCCTCGCTGTCTCTCTCTCCCTCGCTGTCTCTCTCTCCCTCGCTGTCTCTCTCTCTCTCGCTGTCTCTCTCTCTCTCTCGCTGTCTCTCTCTCTCTCTCGCTGTCTCTCTCTCTCTCGCTGTCTCTCTCTCCCTCGCTGTCTCTCTCCCTTGCTGTCTCTCTCCCTTGCTGTCTCTCTCCCTCGCTGTCTCTCTCCCTCGCTGTCTCTCTCCCTCGCTGTCTCTCTCTCTCTCGCTGTCTCTCTCTCTCTCGCTGTCTCCCTCCCTCGCTGTCTCCCTCCCTCGCTGTCTCCCTCCCTCGCTGTCTCCCTCCCTCGCTGTCTCCCTCCCTCGCTGTCTCCCTCCCTCGCTGTCTCCCTCCCTCGCTGTCTCCCTCCCTCGCTGTCTCCCTCCCTCGCTGTCTCCCTCCCTCGCTGTCTCCCTCCCTCGCTGTCTCCCTCCCTCGCTGTCTCCCTCCCTCGCTGTCTCCCTCCCTCGCTGTCTCCCTCCCTCGCTGTCTCCCTCCCTCGCTGTCTCCCTCCCTCGCTGTCTCCCTCCCTCGCTGTCTCCCTCCCTCGCTGTCTCCCTCCCTCGCTGTCTCTCTCCCTCGCTGTCTCTCTCCCTCGCTGTCTCTCTCTCCCTCGCTGTCTCTCTCCCTCGCTGTCTCTCTCCCTCGCTGTCTCTCTCCCTCGCTGTCTCTCTCCCTCGCTGTCTCTCTCCCTCGCTGTCTCCCTCCCTCGCTGTCTCCCTCCCTCGCTGTCTCCCTCCCTCGCTGTCTCCCTCCCTCGCTGTCTCCCTCCCTCGCTGTCTCCCTCCCTCGCTGTCTCCCTCCCTCGCTGTCTCCCTCCCTCGCTGTCTCCCTCCCTCGCTGTCTCCCTCCCTCGCTGTCTCCCTCCCTCGCTGTCTCCCTCCCTCGCTGTCTCCCTCCCTCGCTGTCTCCCTCCCTCGCTGTCTCTCTCTCTCTCCCGCTGTCTCCGGCTCTCGCTGTCTCTCTCTCCCTCGCTGTCTCTCTCTCCCTCGCTGTCTCTCTCTCCCTCGCTGTCTCTCTCTCCCTCGCTGTCTCCCTCTCTCTCGCTGTCTCCCTCTCTCTCGCTGTCTCTCTCTCTCTCGCTGTCTCTCTCTCCCTCGCTGTCTCTCTCTCTCTCTCGCTGTCTCTCTCTCTCGCTGTCTCTCTCTCTCGCTGTCTCTCTCTCGCTGTCTCTCTCTCTCTCGCTGTCTTTCTCTCTCTCGCTGTCTCCCTCGCTGTCTCCCTCCCTCGCTGTCTCCCTCCCTCGCTGTCTCCCTCCCTCGCTGTCTCCCTCCCTCGCTGTCTCCCTCCCTCGCTGTCTCCCTCCCTCGCTGTCTCCCTCCCTCGCTGTCTCCCTCCCTCTCTCTCTCTCTCTCGCTGTCTCTCTCTCTCGCTGTCTCTCTCTCTCGCTGTCTCTCTCTCTCGCTGTCTCTCTCTCTCGCTGTCTCTCTCTCTCGCTGTCTCTCTCTCTCGCTGTCTCTCTCTCTCGCTGTCTCTCTCTCTCGCTGTCTCTCTCTCTCGCTGTCTCCGGCTCTCGCTGTCTCTCTCTTGCTGTCTCCGGCTCTCGCTGTCGCTCTCTCTCGCTGTCTCTCTCTCGCTGTCTCTCTCTCTCTCGCTGTCTCTCTCTCTCTCGCTGTCTCTCTCTCTCTCGCTGTCTCTCTCTCTCTCGCTGTCTCTCTCTCTCTCGCTGTCTCTCTCTCTCTCGCTGTCTCTCTCTCTTGCTGTCTCTCTCTCCCTCGCTGTCTCTCTCCCTCGCTGTCTCTCTCCCTCGCTGTCTCTCTCCCTCGCTGTCTCTCTCCCTCGCTGTCTCTCTCCCTCGCTGTCTCTCTCCCTCGCTGTCTCTCTCCCTCGCTGTCTCTCTCCCTCGCTGTCTCTCTCCCTCGCTGTCTCTCTCCCTCGCTGTCTCTCTCCCTCGCTGTCTCTCTCCCTCGCTGTCTCTCTCCCTCGCTGTCTCTCTCCCTCGCTGTCTCTCTCCCTCGCTGTCTCTCTCCCTCGCTGTCTCTCTCCCTCGCTGTCTCTCTCCCTCGCTGTCTCTCTCCCTCGCTGTCTCTCTCCCTCGCTGTCTCTCTCCCTCGCTGTCTCTCTCCCTCGCTGTCTCTCTCCCTCGCTGTCTCTCTCCCTCGCTGTCTCTCTCCCTCGCTGTCTCTCTCCCTCGCTGTCTCTCTCCCTCGCTGTCTCTCTCCCTCGCTGTCTCTCTCCCTCGCTGTCTCTCTCCCTCGCTGTCTCTCTCCCTCGCTGTCTCTCTCCCTCGCTGTCTCTCTCCCTCGCTGTCTCTCTCCCTCGCTGTCTCTCTCCCTCGCTGTCTCTCTCTCTCGCTGTCTCCGGCTCTCGCTGTCTCTCTCTCTCCCTCGCTGTCTCTCTCTCTCGCTGTCTCTCTCTCTCTCCCTGTCTCTCTCTCTCGCTGTCTCTCTCTCTCTCGCTGTCTCTCTCTCTCTCGCTGTCTCTCTCTCTCTCGCTGTCACTCTCCCTCGCTGTCTCTCTCTCCCTCGCTGTCTCTCTCTCCCTCGCTGTCTCTCTCTCCCTCGCTGTCTCTCTCTCCCTCGCTGTCTCTCTCTCCCTCGCTGTCTCTCTCTCCCTCGCTGTCTCTCTCTCCCTCGCTGTCTCCTGCTCTCGCTGTCTCTCTCTCTCCCTCGCTGTCTCTCTCTCTCTCGCTGTCTCTCTCTCTCTCTCGCTGTCTCCGGCTCTCGCTGTCTCTCTCTCTCTCGCTGTCTCTCTCTCTCGCTGTCTCTCTCTCCCTCGCTGTCTCTCTCTCTCGCTGTCTCCGGCTCTCGCTGTCTCTCTCTCTCCCTCGCTGTCTCTCTCCCTCGCTGTCTCTCTCTCTCGCTGTCTCTCTCTCTCTCGCTGTCTCTCTCTCCCTCGCTGTCTCTCTCTCCCTCGCTGTCTCTCTCTCCCTCGCTGTCTCCGGCTCTCGCTGTCTCTCTCTCTCCCTCGCTGTCTCTCTCTCTCGCTGTCTCTCTCTCTCTCTCGCTGTCTCCGGCTCTCGCTGTCTCTCTCTCTCGCTGTCTCTCTCTCTCGCTGTCTCTCTCTCCCTCGCTGTCTCTCTCTCTCTCGCTGTCTCTCTCCCTCGCTGTCTCTCTCTCCCTCGCTGTCTCTCTCTCCCTCGCTGTCTCTCTCTCTCTCGCTGTCTCTCTCTCTCTCGCTGTCTCCGGCTCTCGCTGTCTCTCTCTCTCTCGCTGTCTCCGGCTCTCGCTGTCTCCGGCTCTCGCTGTCTCCGGCTCTCGCTGTCTCCGGCTCTCGCTGTCTCCGGCTCTCGCTGTCTCCGGCTCTCGCTGTCTCTCTCCCTCGCTGTCTCTCTCCCTCGCTGTCTCTCTCTCTCGCTGTCTTCGGCTCTCGCTGTCTCTCTCCCTCGCTGTCCCTCGCTCTCGCTGTCTCTCTCCCTCGCTGTCTCTCTCCCTCGCTGTCTCTCTCTCTCTCGCTGTCTCTCTCTCTCGCTGTCTCTCTCCCTCGCTGTCTCTCTCCCTCGCTGTCTCCGGCTCTCGCTGTCTCCGGCTCTCGCTGTCTCCGGCTCTCGCTGTCTCTCTCCCTCGCTGTCTCTCTCCCTCGCTGTCTCTCTCTCCCTCGCTGTCTCTCCCTCCCTCGCTGTCTCTCTCTCTCGCTGTCTCTCTCTCTCTCGCTGTCTCTCTCTCTCTCGCTGTCTCTCTCTCCCTTGCTGTCTCTCTCTCCCTTGCTGTCTCTCTCTCCCTTGCTGTCTCTCTCTCCCTCGCTGTCTCTCTCTCTCTCGCTGTCTCTCTCTCCCTCGCTGTCTCTCTCTCTCTCGCTGTCTCTCTCTCTCTCGCTGTCTCTCTCTCTCTCGCTGTCTCTCTCTCCCTCGCTGTCTCTCTCCCTCGCTGTCTCTCTCCCTCGCTGTCTCTCTCCCTCGCTGTCTCTCTCTCTCGCTGTCTCTCTCTATCGCTGTCTCTCTCTCTCGCTGTCTCTCTCTCTCTCGCTGTCTCTCTCTCTCTCGCTGTCTCTCTCTCTCTCGCTGTCTCTCTCTCTCTCGCTGTCTCTCTCTCTCTCTCGCTGTCTCTCTCTCTCGCTGTCTCTCCCTCTCGCTGTCTCTCTCTCTCGCTGTCTCTCTCTCTCGCTGTCTCTCCCTCTCGCTGTCTCTCCCTCTCGCTGTCTCTCTCTCTCGCTGTCTCTCTCTCTCGCTGTCTCTCTCGCTGTCTCCGGCTCTCGCTGTCTCTCTCTCTCGCTGTCTCTCTCGCTGTCTCTCTCTCTCGCTGTCTCTCTCGCTGTCTCCGGCTCTCGCTGTCTCTCTCTCTCGCTGTCTCTCTCGCTGTCTCCGGCTCTCGCTGTCTCTCTCTCTCGCTGTCTCTCTCTCGCTGTCTCTCTCTCTCTCGCTGTCTCTCTCTCTTGCTGTCTCTCTCTCTCTCGCTGTCTCTCTCTCTCTCGCTGTCTCTCTCTCTCTCGCTGTCTCTCTCTCTCTCGCTGTCTCTCTCTCTCTCGCTGTCTCTCTCTCTCTCGCTGTCTCTCTCTCTCTCGCTGTCTCTCTCTCTCTCGCTGTCTCTCTCTCTCTCGCTGTCTCTCTCTCTCTCGCTGTCTCTCTCTCCCTCGCTGTCTCTCTCCCTCGCTGTCTCTCTCCCTCGCTGTCTCTCTCCCTCGCTGTCTCTCTCCCTCGCTGTCTCTCTCCCTCGCTGTCTCTCTCCCTCGCTGTCTCTCTCCCTCGCTGTCTCTCTCCCTCGCTGTCTCTCTCCCTCGCTGTCTCTCTCCCTCGCTGTCTCTCTCCCTCGCTGTCTCTCTCCCTCGCTGTCTCTCTCTCCCTCGCTGTCTCTCTCCCTCGCTGTCTCTCTCCCTCGCTGTCTCTCTCCCTCGCTGTCTCTCTCCCTCGCTGTCTCTCTCTCTCTCTCTCTCTCTCGCTGTCTCTCTCTCTCTCGCTGTCTCTCTCTCTCTCGCTGTCTCTCTCTCTCGCTGTCTCTCTCTCTCGCTGTCTCTCTCCCTCGCTGTCTCTCTCCCTCGCTGTCTCTCTCCCTCGCTGTCTCCGGCTATCGCTGTCTCTCTCTCTCCCTCGCTGTCTCTCTCCCTCGCTGTCTCTCTCCCTCGCTGTCTCTCTCCCTCGCTGTCTCTCTCCCTCGCTGTCTCTCTCCCTCGCTGTCTCTCTCCCTCGCTGTCTCTCTCCCTCGCTGTCTCTCTCCCTCGCTGTCTCTCTCCCTCGCTGTCTCTCTCCCTCGCTGTCTCTCTCCCTCGCTGTCTCTCTCCCTCGCTGTCTCTCTCCCTCGCTGTCTCTCTCCCTCGCTGTCTCTCTCCCTCGCTGTCTCTCTCCCTCGCTGTCTCTCTCCCTCGCTGTCTCTCTCCCTCGCTGTCTCTCTCCCTCGCTGTCTCTCTCCCTCGCTGTCTCTCTCCCTCGCTGTCTCTCTCCCTCGCTGTCTCTCTCCCTCGCTGTCTCTCTCCCTCGCTGTCTCTCTCCCTCGCTGTCTCTCTCTCTCGCTGTCTCTCTCTCTATCTCTCGCTGTCTCCGGCTCTCGCTGTCTCTCTCTCTCGCTGTCTCTCTCTCTCTCGCTGTCTCTCTCTCCCTCGCTGTCTCTCTCTCCCTCGCTGTCTCTCTCTCCCTCGCTGTCTCTCTCTCCCTCGCTGTCTCTCTCTCTCGCTGTCTCTCTCGCTGTCTCCGGCTCTCGCTGTCTCTCTCTTGCTGTCTCCGGCTCTCGCTGTCTCTCTCTCTCGCTGTCTCTCTCTCGCTGTCTCTCTCTCTCTCGCTGTCTCTCTCTCCCTCGCTGTCTCCCTCCCTCTCTCTCTCTCTCTCTCGCTGTCTCTCTCTCTCGCTGTCTCTCTCTCTCGCTGTCTCTCCCTCTCGCTGTCTCTCTCTCTCGATGTCTCTCTCTCTCGCTGTCTGTCTCGCTGTCTCCGGCTCTCGCTGTCTCTCTCTTGCTGTCTCCGGCTCTCGCTGTCTCTCTCTCTCTCGCTGTCTCTCTCTCTTGCTGTCTCTCTCTCTCTCGCTGTCTCTCTCTCTCTCGCTGTCTCTCTCTCTCTCGCTGTCTCTCTCTCTCTCGCTGTCTCTCTCTCTCTCGCTGTCTCTCTCTCTCTCGCTGTCTCTCTCTCTCTCGCTGTCTCTCTCTCTCTCGCTGTCTCTCTCTCTCTCGCTGTCTCTCTCTCTCTCGCTGTCTCTCTCTCTCTCGCTGTCTCTCTCTCTCTCGCTGTCTCTCTCTCTCTCGCTGTCTCTCTCTCTCTCGCTGTCTCTCTCTCTCTCGCTGTCTCTCTCTCTCTCGCTGTCTCTCTCTCCCTCGCTGTCTCTCTCCCTCGCTGTCTCTCTCCCTCGCTGTCTCTCTCCCTCGCTGTCTCTCTCCCTCGCTGTCTCTCTCCCTCGCTGTCTCTCTCCCTCGCTGTCTCTCTCCCTCGCTGTCTCTCTCCCTCGCTGTCTCTCTCCCTCGCTGTCTCTCTCCCTCGCTGTCTCTCTCTCCCTCGCTGTCTCTCTCTCCCTCGCTGTCTCTCTCCCTCGCTGTCTCTCTCCCTCGCTGTCTCCGGCTATCGCTGTCTCTCTCTCTCCCTCGCTGTCTCTCTCCCTCGCTGTCTCTCTCCCTCGCTGTCTCTCTCCCTCGCTGTCTCTCTCCCTCGCTGTCTCTCTCCCTCGCTGTCTCTCTCCCTCGCTGTCTCTCTCCCTCGCTGTCTCTCTCCCTCGCTGTCTCTCTCCCTCGCTGTCTCTCTCCCTCGCTGTCTCTCTCCCTCGCTGTCTCTCTCCCTCGCTGTCTCTCTCCCTCGCTGTCTCTCTCCCTCGCTGTCTCTCTCCCTCGCTGTCTCTCTCCCTCGCTGTCTCTCTCCCTCGCTGTCTCTCTCCCTCGCTGTCTCTCTCCCTCGCTGTCTCTCTCCCTCGCTGTCTCTCTCTCTCGCTGTCTCTCTCTCTCTCTCTCGCTGTCTCCGGCTCTCGCTGTCTCTCTCTCCCTCGCTGTCTCTCTCTCTCCCTCGCTGTCTCTCTCTCCCTCGCTGTCTCTCTCTCTCTCGCTGTCTCTCTCTCCCTCGCTGTCTCTCTCTCCCTCGCTGTCTCTCTCTCCCTCGCTGTCTCTCTCTCCCTCGCTGTCTCTCTCTCCCTCGCTGTCTCTCTCTCCCTCGCTTTCTCTCTCTCCCTCGCTGTCTCTCTCTCCCTCGCTGTCTCTCTCTCCCTCGCTGTCTCTCTCTCCCTCGCTGTCTCTCTCTCCCTCGCTGTCTCTCTCTCCCTCGCTGTCTCTCTCTCCCTCGCTGTCTCTCTCTCCCTCGCTGTCTCTCTCTCCCTCGCTGTCTCTCTCTCCCCCGCTGTCTCTCCCCCGCTGTCTCTCTCTCCCCCGCTGTCTCTCTCTCCCCCGCTGTCTCTCTCTCCCCCCCGCTGTCTCTCTCCCCCCCGCTGTCTCTCTCTCCCCCGCTGTCTCTCTCTCCCCCGCTGTCTCTCTCTCCCCCGCTGTCTCTCTCTCCCCCGCTGTCTCTCTCTCCCCCGTTGTCTCTCTCTCCCCCGCTGTCTCTCTCTCCCCCGCTGTCTCTCTCTCCCCCGCTGTCTCTCTCTCCCCCGCTGTCTCTCTCTCCCCCGCTGTCTCTCTCTCCCCCGCTGTCTCTCTCTCCCCCGCTGTCTCTCTCTCCCCCGCTGTCTCTCTCTCCCCCGCTGTCTCTCTCTCCCCCGCTGTCTCTCTCTCCCCCGCTGTCTCTCTCTCCCCCGCTGTCTCTCTCTCCCCCGCTGTCTCTCTCTCCCCCCGCTGTCTCTCTCTCCCCCGCTGTCTCTCTCTCCCCCGGTGTCTCTCTCTCCCCCGCTGTCTCTCTCTCCCCCGCTGTCTCTCTCTCCCCCGCTGTCTCTCTCTCCCCCGCTGTCTCTCTCTCCCCCGCTGTCTCTCTCTCCCCCGCTGTCTCTCTCTCCCCCGCTGTCTCTCTCTCCCCCGCTGTCTCTCTCTCCCCCGCTGTCTCTCTCTCCCCCGCTGTCTCTCTCTCCCCCGCTGTCTCTCTCTCCCCCGCTGTCTCTCTCTCCTCCGCTGTCTCTCTCTCCCCCGCTGTCTCTCTCTCCCCCGCTGTCTCTCTCTCCCCCGCTGTCTCTCTCTCCCCCGCTGTCTCTCTCTCCCTCGCTGTCTCTCTCTCCCTCGCTGTCTCTCTCTCCCTCGCTGTCTCTCTCTCCCTCGCTGTCTCTCTCTCCCTCGCTGTCTCTCTCTCCCTCGCTGTCTCTCTCTCCCTCGCTGTCTCTCTCTCCCTCGCTGTCTCTCTCTCCCTCGCTGTCTCTCTCTCCCTCGCTGTCTCTCTCTCCCTCGCTGTCTCTCTCTCCCTCGCTGTCTCTCTCTCCCTCGCTGTCTCTCTCTCCCTCGCTGTCTCTCTCTCCCTCGCTGTCTCTCTCTCCCTCGCTGTCTCTCTCTCTCGCTGTCTCTCTCTCTCTCTCGCTGTCTCTCTCTCTCTCTCTCGCTGTCTCTCTCTCTCTCTCGCTGTCTCTCTCTCTCTCGCTGTCTCTCTCTCTCGCTGTCTCTCTCTCTCTCTCTCGCTGTCTCCGGCTCTCGCTGTCTCTCTCTCTCGCCGTCTCTCTCTCGCGCCGTCTCTCTCTCGCGCCGTCTCTCTCTCGCTCTCTCTCTCCTCCTCGCTGTCTGTCTCTCTCTCTCGCTGTCACGCCCTCTCCCTCTTTCTCTCTCGCTGTCTGTCTGTCTCTCTCTCTCTCTCTCGCTGTCTCTCTCCCTCTCTCACTGTCTGTCCATCGCTGTCAATGTCTCTCTCTCTCTCTCTCTTGCTGTCTTGCGCTCTCTCTCTCGCTGGCTGTCTGTCTCTTGCTCTCACTGTCTCTCTCTCCCCCTCGCTGGCTGTCTCTGTCTCTCTCTCTCTCTCTCTCTCTTGCTCTTCCCCCCCCCCCCCGACCGTGTCTCTGTGAGTGTCTCTCTCTCTATATGTGTGTCTGTGTCTCTCTCACTCTCTGTCTATCTGTGTGTGTCTTTCTCTCTCTCTCTCTGTCTATCTGCGTGTGTGTGTCTATGTGTCTCTCCCTCTCTCTCTATCTGCATATGTTCCTCTCTTTCTGTCTATCTGCATGTGTCTCTCTCTATCTGTATGTGTCTCTCTCTGTGTCACTATCTGTGTGTGTGAGACTCTCTCTGTCACTCTCTCTGTGTTTCTGTCTCTCTCTCTCTGCCTGTTTTTCTCTCGCCTGCTCTCTCGCCCATCCCCATCTCTCGCCCAGCACCATCTCTCCATTTCCGTCAGTGTGGTGTGCCTCTCTTGCTGTCTCTCTCTCTCTCTCTCCCTCTCCCTGCAGCCCCCCCCCCCCGCCCCCCGTCTGTCTCTCTGTGTCTCTCTCCCCCACCCCCTGCCCCCAACGCCACAATTTCTACATCAACCTTTGTGTATGGCACTATGTCCCATCCTCTGGAATATATGGTATGTGTCTAAGAACGGTAGTAATTATAACCTATGAGTCTGATGTCAGTGCTAGGGAAGCTGCTAGAGAAGATACTCACAAATAGGATCAATTCATATTTGGAAGAAAATGGGCTTATCCTTGATAGGTAACATGTTTTTTTGTACAGGGAAGGTCACGTCTTACCAACTTAATAGAATTCTTTGAGGAGGTGACAAAGTTGATTGAGAGAAGGGCTGTAGATGTCATATACATGGACTTTAGTAAGGTGTTTGAGAAGGTTCCCCATGGATAGGCTGTTGGAGAAAGTGAAGTCACATGGAGTCCAGGGTGTAGTAACTAGCTGGATAGAGACCTGGCTGGACAGTAGGAGACAGAGAGTAGTAATGGAATGGAGTTTCTCAAAATGGAGACCTGTGCCCAGTGATGTTCCACAGGGATCTGCGCTGGGATCACTGTTGTTTGTGATATACATAAATGATCTGGAGGAAGGTAAAGGTTGCCTCATTAGCAAGTTTGCAGATGACACTAAGATCGGTGGAGTAGCAGATAGTGAAGGGGACTGTCAGAATACAGCAGAATATAGAGAGAATGGAGAGTTGGGCTGAGAAATGGCAGATGGAGTTCACTCCAGGCGAATGTGAGGTGATGCATTTTGGAAGATCCAATTCCAGAGCAAACTATCCAGTAAATGGAAAAGTCATGAGGAAAACTGATGTACAGAGAGATCTGGGTGTTCAGGTTCATTTTTCCCTGAAGGTGGCAACACAGGTCAATCAAGGGGTCAAGAAGGCATATGGCATGCTTTCTTTCATTAGATGGGATATTGAGTACAAGGGTTGGCAGGTCATGTTACAGTTGTATAAGACTTTGGTTTGGCCACATTTGGAATACTGTGGCACATTACCAAAAGGATATGGCTGCTTTGGAGAGGGTGCAGTGGAGGTTCACCAGGATATTGCCTGGTATGGAGGGCATTAGCTGCGAGTAGAGGTTGAGTAGATGAGATAAAAGGAGGTTGAGGGGGGTGCTGATGGATGTCTACAAAATCATGAGAGGTATAGACAGGGTGGATAAAAAGAAGCTTTTTCCCAGAGTTGGGGACTCAATTACTAGGGGGTCACGAGCTTGAGGTGAGAGGGGAAAAGTTCTTTACGCACAGGGTGGTGGGTGCCTGAAAGCCATTGCCAGAGGAGGTGGTAGAGGTGGGTACGATAGTGTCGTTTAAGATGTATCTCAACAGATACATGAATGGATAGGGAGCAAAGGGATACATATCCTTACAAAACAGACGACAGGTTAGATAGAGAATCTGGATAGGCGCAGGCTTGGAAAACCAATGGGCCTGTTTCTGTGCTGTAATTTTCTTTGATCTTATTTCTGCAGGCTTACTTTTATCCACCGTGAATGTTACTACTTTTAAAAACTCCAATAAGTTAGATAAACCATAATTCAGGTTACCCCGCACAAAACCCATGCTCATCCTTCCCAATTACCTTAAGGTTTTCTAGACATATTACTATAATATCTTTAATGTTCAATTCTGACATTTTCCGCACAATAGACATCAAGCTAAGTGGCCTATAATTTCCTGTATTCTGCCTCTTCCCCTTCAGCTAGCCTCATTTAGATTTTAATTACTAGTCTTAGACTCACTCTTCTCTCTTTCAAAGTAGACGTTTAATCAAGTCATATTGCACTCATTGATACCTGGATATGTCTTAACTACGATGTTATTAATTCATCTTCTCACGTCACACAACACCAAGTTGAGTATGACCTGCTCTGTGGTGACTTCCAGAATCTTCTGCACTTAGAATATCTTGAAAGCATTCAGTAAACTCCTCATCCAGGCTACAACTGTTAATCTGATTTTTCCAACTTGTATGTTTGTTTTAAATAGAGGAAAATCTGCAGGAAGCTGCAACACAAACAGACTTGGGGTCTTGTGCCTGAAACACAGAAAGCTAACAGCCAGATGCAGAAGGTTATTAGGAAGGCGAATGGAATGGAACGTTGGCACTTATTTCAAAGGGGTTGGGGTATAAGTAGGGGGAAGTTGACAGTGTGTTGCTGGAAGAGCACATCAGGTCAGGTAGCATCCGAGGAGCAGGAGCCCTGATGAAGGGCTCCAGCCCGAAACGTTGATTTTCCTGCTCCTCGGATGTTGCCTGGCCTGAGTGTGCTTTTCCAGCAACACACACTCAACTCTGATCTCCGGTATCTGCAGACCTCACTGTCTCCCATAAGTAGGGGCAAGTCTTACTGCAACTGTACTGTTGGTGAGACCATATCTGGAGTAACATTTCGGGAAAGATATCATTTCGGTAGAGGCACCTCAGCAAAGGTTGATTAGGATGATCCCCAGTCTGGAGGGATTGCTACCTGCCTATCTTCTTTTCCACCTATCCACTCCACCCTCTCCTCCTTGACCTCTCACCTTCATCTCCTCCTCCACTCACCCATTGTACTCTATGCTACTCTCTCCCACCCCCATCCTCCTCTAGCTTATCTCTCCATACTTCAGGCTCACTGCCTTTATTCCTGATGAAGGGCTTTTGCCCGAAACGTCGATTTCGAAGCTCCTTGGATGCTGCCTGAACTGCTGTGCTCTTCCAGCATCACTAATCCAGAATCTGGTTTCCAGCATCTGCAGTCATTGTTTTTACCTTGTAATGAAATGCAAACAGATTGGGATTCTACTAACTGGAATTTAGAAGAGTAAGAGGTGATTTCATTATAACATACAGAATTCCTTTGAAGCATTTGCAGCCATCTTTATCCAGGAGTGCCAAGTGGATGATCCATCCTGGTCTCCTCCAGTGGTCCCCAACATCACAGATACCAAACTTCAGCCAGTTTGATTCACTCCACTTGATATCAAGAAACTGTTGCAGGCACTGGATACTGCAAAGGCGATAGGCTCTGACAACATTCTGGCAATCGTACTGATTTTATGCTCCAGACTTGCCATGCCTCTCACCAAGCCATTCCAGTCAGCTGCAACATTGACATTTATCCAACAATGTGAATAATTTCCCAGGTATTGCCCATAAAACCTCCAATAAATCCAACCAGGCCAACACTGCTCCATCATTAGTAAAACTAAAGGGCATTGATTTAAGGTGAGAGGGGAAACATTTAAAAAGAACCAGAGGAGTAAACTTTTATGCAGAGGATGGTGTGTGTATGGTACGAGTTGCCAGAGAAAGAAAGGGAGCTGAGTATAATTGCAAGATTTAAAAGGCATCTGAATAGTTATATGAATAGGAAAGGTTTAGGGAGGTATGGGTCAAAAGCTGGCAAATGGGACGAGGTCAGATTGGAATGCCTGGTTGACGCAGGCAAGTTGAACCAATGGATCCATTTACATGCTGTGTGAATCTTTGACACCATCCATCACTTAGAGTCATCAACAGCGCTGTCAAGCAGGGCCTGCTCGGCAATAACCTGTTTTCGGTTCCACCAGGGCCACTCACCTCCTGACCTCATTACAGCCTTGCTTCATGCCTGACACTTAGGAAGGTGGTTGTAGTTGTTGGATGGCAGTGATGTCAGCTCCAGGATGTCTCTGCAGGGTAGTGTTCTAGGCCCACTCATCTTTCAACCAGGTGGGACTTCAGCCTGGGCTTCCTGGCTTAGTGGCAGGAACACTATCTTGGAGATTGAAACAGGTACAGGAGTACAGGAGTAGTTCATTCTGCTCTTTGATCCTACTCTGCCGTTCAATATAATCTGGGCTGATCTCCCAATTCAGTATCCTGTTCCCTCTTTTTTTCCTTGTACCCTTGATCTGTTTAGCCCTAAGAACTATATCTAACTGCTTGAAAACATTCAATATTTAGGCCTCATCTGTTTTCTGTGACCAAGAAATCCACAGGATCATCACTGTCTGTGTAAATACGAATCCTTTTTTTGATCTTAAATTAATGTTATTAAGCAGAAGAAATGAAGATTTGTTAGAAGACTGACATATTTACACATCATACTCCTTTTAAAATTTTAAAAACACAGTAGTAGTCTAAGACCATTACTAGACTCCTTACTCCAAGGTAATCTATTTTTACTATCTTCTCACTTTCTCAGAAGCCACTGCTTTTCCATCTACCTTCATCCAGAACTGAAAACAACGTTTTTCTTCAAATCCATGTGCACTTAATGTAAGATTTAAAAATCCAAATTTAAATGACATTAAATCTCAGTACACTTTGTTCTTCAGTATAAAGCCTTTAACAAAGTTCTACTTGGTATGCTACTTAGTAACGTTAGATCACACTGGATTCGGGGAGAGCTTGCCAATTGGATAGATAATTGACTTTAGGGCAAGAGTCAGAGGGTGAAGATGGAGGGCTGTGTTTCAGACTAGAGACCTGTGACCAGCAGTATTCCACAGGGATTGGTACTGGGCCATCTTTAGTTAAGTCACTTAATGTCAATGATTTGGTTGAGAATTTAGGAGGCATGGTTAGTAAATTTATAGATTACACCAAAATTATTAGAATTGTGGCAAGTGAAGAAGGTTATCTAAGATTACAAAGAGATCTTGATTAACTAGATCAATGGGCTGAGTAGTGGCAGATGATGTTTAATTTGAATAAATGTGAGGTATTGCATTTTGGTAAAACAAATAAGGGCAGCACTATACAATTAAAAGTAGAGCCCTGGCTAGTGTTATAGAACAGAGACCTTGAACTTTGGGTCACAGATAGACAGGTTAAGAAGGCATTCAGGAGATGTGCCTTCATTGCTCAGATCTTTGAGTGTAGCATTTGGGATGTCATGTACAGGACGTTGGTGAGGTCTCTTCTGAAAGAGTGTAGAGTTCTGGTTGCCCTGTTATGGGAAGGATATTATTTAATTGGAGAGGGTTCAGAAAAGATTTACCAAGATGTTGCAGTGAATGGTGGTTTGAGTTCTTAAAATAGACTGAGAATGTTTTCACTGGAATGTAAGAGGTTAAGGGGTGACTTTTTAGAGACTCATGAAATCGTGAGAGACATAGATAAGGTGAATAGCAAAGATCCTTACCCTAGAGTGGGGGGAGTTAAAATCTAGGAGACATATTTTTAAGGTGAGAGGACAAAGCTTTAAGACCATAAGATGTAGGAATAGAAATTAGGCCATTCAGCCCATCAAGTCTGCTCCACCATTCAATCATGGCTGATGAGTTTCTCAACCCCATTCTCCTGCCTTCTCCCTGCAATCTTTGATCCCCTTAACAATCAAGAATGTATCTTAACTGTACTCAACCTCACCTCCATGGCCTTCTGTGGCAATGAATTCCATAAATTCACCACTCTGGCTGAAGAAGTTTCACCTCGTCTCTATTCTAAAGGGTCTTACCTTTAATCTAAGGCTGTGCTGTCAGGTACTGATCTCTCCTACCATTGGAAACATTTTCCCAATGTCCACTCTATCCAGACCTTTCTGTATTCTGTATACATTTCTCCCCCTGTTCTAGGCTTTGCATGACAGCTTCTGCTTTTAGTCTCGATATCGGTGATCCCATGGCTGTTCCACTGATATTTCTGCATACCTGGCCATTGAAGATGAAGTGGATCATAAGGCACAGATCTAGCAGTTTGAGGGTGCTTTCTTGGCTGATGGTGTTGGTGTTCTAAGTTGCCTGCATTCATGGTCCTTTGAATAGTGAGGCTAGTGTTTCCTTGGCTAGAGGATCTCCATGAAGGTGAACAGAGCTGTCACATTGAAGCAGACCAAACACAGCCAGAAACCCTAACCACCTTACCATAAATCAAAGAAGTTTCAGAAATGACAGCCAGACTACTGAGACCCCTCGGAATCCTAGTCGCACACAAACCCACCAACACTCTCAAACAAAAACTAACAAACTTAAAAGACCCAGTACAACCCATGGACAAAACCAACGTCATCTACAAAATTCCATGCAAGGACTGCCACAAACACTACGTAGGACAAACAGGAAGAAAGTTAGCCACCAGGATACATGAACACCAGCTAGCCATAAAAAGACACGACCCTCTCTCCCTCGTAGCCCTACACACGATTGAAAAAAAACCACCATTTTGACTGGGACAACACATCTATCCTGGGACAGGCTGAGCAAAGACATGCCAGAGAATTCCTAGAGGCCTGGCACTCCAACCACGCCATAAACAAACACATAGATCTAGATGCCATCTATCAACCCCTCAGAAAACAAACAGGAAATGACATCACTACAAACCCCAGGATCCCCATCCAGGAGAAAGATATAAACTTCGCTTCACTTGGAGGTCACCACTGATGATGTTACCTAGCCAGGTAATGAAACGTCTGGATATCAAACCTACAGCTCAGTGAGCAAACCTACACCCTAAACCTCAACCTGAGCTACAAACCTTGCAAACATCTTACCAATGGCCAAGGTCAGTTTATTGACCTGTAATTTGCCATCTTTTGCCTCACTCCCTTTCTAAACCGAGGGGGGGCTTTGTTAGCGATTTTCCAGTCCCTGACTTGTATGATTCCTGAAACATCACCACTAACACCTCCATTATATCTTCAGCTATCTCCTTCAGAACTCTGGGATGTAATCCATCTGGTTAAGTTTATTTATCCACCTTTGACCCTTCAGTCTTTCTTGCACCTTCTTGGTGATGACCACTGCACTCACTTCTGCTCCCTGACTCTGTTGAATTTTTGGGTTGTTACTCATGTCTACAGTGAAGACTGGTGCAAAGTATTTGTTCAGTTCCTCCACCATTTCTTTGTTCCCCATTGCTACTCCAAGTGTCATTTTTCAGCAGCCCAATGTTCTCTTTTGCCTCTCTTTCACCCTTTTATACATGTAAATAAACTCTTGCAATCTTCTTTAATGTTACTGACTTGCTTATCCTCAGATTTAATCTTCCCTCCTTCTTTGTTTTTAGTTGTCCTTTGGTCTTTGTAGGCTTCCCAGTTCCCTGATGTTTCACTGCCTTTTGTAGGCTTCCCAGTTCCCTGATGTTTCACTGCCTTTTACTTCATCTACTTTCTCTGTCACTTTTATGCTGTTCCTGCCTTCCGTTTGTCAGCCATGTTTGCCTCACCCTCCCTTTAGTATGCTTCTTTTTCCTGCAGATGAATTTCTGCTGTGTCTCCTGAATTACAGAGGAACCTCATGGGTGGGGAGTATTTTGTTTGGATAATTGAATGCCAAATAACACAGTTTGGCCAAGCATTGGGACCTTGCAATCTTGCTGGATAATCCAAATTTCAGATAATCCAGGTTCCTCTGTATTCCCAGAAACTCCTGCCATTGCTGTTCTACTGTCTTTCCTGCTAGGTTCCTCTCCCTGTCAGTTCTGGCCAGCTTCTTTCTCATGCCTCTGTAGTTACTTTTATTCAATTATAATACAGTTTCATCTGATTCCAGCGTCTCCCTGTCAAGTCGCAGAGTGAATTCTACCACATTATGGTTACTGCCTTTTTTTGTACAGTGGTTCATGTATGGAATGAGCTTACAGATTAAGTGGTGGTTGCTTTTAAAAGAACATTTGGGTAAGTACATGAATAGGAAGATTTGGAGGAATTTGGGCCAAGTGCAGGCAGATGGGACCAAATCAATTTGGTAACATGGTCAGCGTGGACTGGTTGGACCGATAGATTCATTTCCATGCTGTATGATTCTATGTCTCCATATCATATCCTTCAAGTGATCATGGTCTTGTAAATCAAATCCTGACAGGTATCTGTCTTATTCTCACAACTGGGATCATGGTCTTGTAAATCAAATCCTGACAGGTATCTGTCTTATTCTCACAACTGGGATCATAACAGGAGGTGCATGTTGAGAATGAGATTAAAACCTTGATGGAAGTGTGGAAAGATGCGTTCTACTTCTACCCTTCGCTGTCTGATAATGAATGGCTTTGTTATATTCTGGTGTTTTCTGGACATGATTAACATAACGCTGAATCTCATATTTTGTTGCAGCATTATTGATCAATCGATTTATTTTGAATTTATTCTGAAATTTAGGCTTGATGTGGCTCCAGCAGTTCAAAGCTGAGGTGAATTTGCGGCATACATGTGAGCAAGGTGATCGGTTACCTGGCTATGGCTGGCTCATGCATGATGGAATCAACTTTGGCATACAGGAAATTAAAGACAATGATTTCATTTTAACAACTGAGTTTGTGAAACGTCTTGGTGGACAGCATGGTGGAGACTGGACGTGGCGAATTACTGCTAAACCACAGGTATGTCAATATTATTTTTTGAAAATATGTTTCCAATGGTTATATGATAATCAGGCCCTATTATTTGGACTGAAATTTGATGCTTCATTATATATGCATGAACCTGTCAGGTTGCTGCATAATTTTGATTTTGGTCATTGAAGTTACATATACTTAAGTACAGTCAAAAGTTTTGTTTTGAGAGCAGTATGGAGGATTCAAGGATGGAGTCAATTTGGCCACAGCGACACAAAACAGTTGACTGCAATATTCAGTGTGGTCCACAGACCACCAGCTAACAGAAAGGACCTATAGGAACAAGTCTGCAAGGAAATGACAAATTATAGCACAATTATAATCAGAGACTTGCCGAAATCTTGACAGGGATACTGGAAGTGTAAGTGTTCCTGGATTTTGTTTGGCAGATGGGTAGGTGAGAAAGACTCAGTGTAAATTTCTAAAGGGGAAACGGTGTTTAACTAGCTTGCTCCTGTCTTCTGAAGAGATAACAGAAAGGAATGATGAGGGTAACATTGACGTGTTATAAATTAATTTCAGGAAGGCATTTGATACAGTGCAAAAGTTATAGGTCATGATAAAAAGGGATTAGGAGCAAAATTAGTTGCAAAATTGGATGTGTGATAAGAAACAGAAGGTAATGGTAAATGGGTGCTTTTGTGTTTTGCAAAAAAAGTGGCAGAATTCACCATCAAGTGACTTAACTGTTATGAAACACAAGATATTGGAAAAGTTTGGCAAACAGGTTTATGAACAAATTAGTGACTCTTTTTTGTAAATTTACTGTTTAACTGTTTTCATTTTGCATTGCTTGACAGTGTGTTTGTAAACAAATTGAGTTACGTAGGAGCCTCCTCAGCACTCTTGAAATTTCATTTAACATAAATTTGGAGGTGGATATCCTGGGATTAACTCATTAAGGTTTTCGTATGGCCTTTTTTTCAGTGTCACTGGATCGAAATGCTGGAACTCCCTTCCTAGCAGCATTAGAGAGACATACACCACAGAAACAGACCCTACAGTCCTACTTGTCCATGCCAACCATGTTTCCCAAATGAAAATTGGCTCAGTGGTTAGCACTGCTGCACTCACAGTGCCCGGGACCCAGCCTCTGGTTCAATTCCAGCCTCTGCCAACTGTGTGTGGGGTTTGCACATTCTCCCCATGTCTGCGTGGGTTTCCTCCGGGTGCTCCGGGTTTCCTCCCACAGTCACAAAGAATGTGCAGGTCAGGGTGAATTGGCCATGCTAAATTGCCTATAGTGTTCAGTGCATTAGTCAGAGGGAAATGGATCTGGGAGATTACTCTTCGGAGGGTCATTGTGGGTTTGTTGGGCCAAATGACCTGTTTCCATGCTGTAAGGAATCTCATCTTAAAAAAAGTCCCATCTGCCTGCTTTTGACCGATATCCCTCCTAGCTTTCCCTATTCACGTACCTGTCTAAATATCTTTTAAATGTTGGAATTGTGCCCACCTCTACCACTTCCTCTGGCAGTTCATTCCACATGTGCACCATGCTCTGTGTAAAAAAAGATGCCCCTCGAGTCCCTTTTAATTATTTCCCCACTTATCTTAAACCTGTGCCTTCTAGTATTTGGACTTCTGTACCCTGGGAAAAAGACCTTATCCATGCCTGTCATGATTTTGTAAACATCTGTAAGGTCACCTGTCAGCCTCCTACAATCCAGGGAAGAAGCTCATCGCCTATCCAGCCTCTCCTTATAATTCAAGCTCTCCAGCCTGGCAAACCCTTGTGAATGTTTTCTGCACCCTTTCTAGTTTAATTACATCTTTCCTATAGCAGGGCAACCAGCACTCCCAATGTGGCCTTGCCAATGTCATGTACAACCACAATATGATGTCCCACCCCCTATACTTACTTGTGTACTTAGTCCACATGGACTGCAGTGGTTTAAGAAGACAGCTCACTGCTATTGTAATGAAGAAAAGTTATAGATGAGCAAAAAACGATGACCTAAAGTGTATTGCTCATCCTCTAAACTCTTTTTGAAAATGTTCCAAGGAGGCAGGACTCTCTACTTCTGTAAGCAAACTATTATTTATCCTTGGTAAAGATAGGTGTGTTGTAGTTTTTCATGGGCAACCTGTTTTTGATTATAGAGTTCTATCCCAGAAAACCCAGTGATATCGTTACTGTTTTACGTTGCTGGTGATGGAGAAGGAATACTTCAGCCACACATTGAGGAAAAAAGCAAACTTCTGGCAGTGTCTGGTTCATCAGAGGAACTGGGCAAATTCACAATTACCTTCCTGGCACCAACTACGCTAAAATCTAGGAATTATAAGTATGCCAGGTAAGATTAGCTCTTTGTCTCAAACAAACTGGAAATTTATGTTTTAAAAACAAGTTTGAAGTCATGCTTAGTTGCAGAGCTATTTTATATATAGGTCTATGTGCATTCTTATAAATGTTTTGTACATATAGATGGACATTCACACACAACTCTGTTATAGATTGGTACATTCACTAGAATTATTTTGCACATAGTGTATATTGTCACAGTAAAATCTACAAAGTTAGTGTGCATATAGAAGTTTTTTTTCACATATTCTTTAGCTTGATCTCTATATATGCGCTATATGTGGAGGGCATTAGATTTGTCTTGATAGTCATGATGTGTAGGAGCATGAGAAAAAGGCAGGAGGTCAGCATCAGATAATAGAGCTGGTGTAGGCATGATTGGTCAAGTGGTCTCCTTTTGTATCGTTATGATCTTACGATATAGGTATTAGAGAACGAGAGTTTATGAAGGGATGTGTTCACATGCATTCAGAGCTACAGGGGGTATTATGCATTATTTATGGTTATATGTGTTTCAGTGCAGGTATATAGCAAGAAACTTGTACTTGCTGATCATTTATGAAATCCTTAGAGATACTGACTACACAGAATCTGCAACATGATTGTATTACCACGTGAGGATGTGTAAACATCAGAGGCTGAGGCAGCTTTTGTTTTACAATTTAGATTTATGGTCCGTTTATATCTTGGTGTGTTGAGGAGTAACCTTGGACATGTTGGTCAGATATCTTACAATTGTACAAAAGAGTTATGCAGAAGGAGTAACTGTGGAGAAATTGTTCATATTGAAAATTCCCATGTTCTTTGTTCAGCTTTGGAGTAATAGCTCTAAGGAAAATGAATAAGGTTTTTGGGAGATACTGAGGCCTAAGTTAAAATATGCATTTGCATTCATTGTCTTTTCAGTTCATTTATTTATACAGGCAGAATCTAGCAGACATGAAAAGCTTTGGTATTTCATAATTTGATTTTGGAGGACCTTTTTCATTGCTTCATTCTCTCTGCTTGCTGTACACTGCATACTACTCAGAATCTTGGAATAGGTACAGCGCAGGAAGAGGTGACAATTGTGGTCCTGCAGGAGTCTGCTCTTGTTCTAACTTACAACAATCACACAGACGAAGGGAGCACGGGGAGGCAATGGCCTAGTGGTATTATTGCTAGATATTAATGTAGAAATTGAGCTAATGTTCTCAGGAGCTGGATTCAAATCCCAACCATGGAAGATGGTAGAATTTGAATTCAATAATAATCTAGAATTAAGAATCTACTGATGACCATGAAACTATTGTCAATTGTCAGAAAAAACCATCTGGTTTTCTAACATCCTTCAGAAAAGGAAATCTGCCGTCTTTACCTCGTCTGTCCCAGATGTGACTCCAGACCCAACAGCATTGCGGTTGAGTCTCAGCTGACCTCTGAAATGGCCTAACAAGCCACTCAGTTTGAAGGCAACTAGGGACGGGCAATAAATGTTGGCCAGTCAGTGACACCACATCCCACAAGTGAATTTTTAAAACAATTTGACACCATTCAGCCAAAATAACCCGCTTGATTGACACCACATCCATTCTCTCTGTCCACCACTACCGTCGACACTCAGTTACAGCAGTATGTACTATTTACAAGATGCACTGTTGAAATTCACCAAAGCTCATTAATTAATACCTTCCAAACCTATGAAGTTAAAAATCACACAACACCAGGTTATAGTCCAACAGGTTTAATTGGAAGCACACTAGCTTTCGGAGCGTCGCTCCTTCATCAGGTGGTAGTGGAGGGCTCAATCCTAACACACAGAATTTAACATAGAATAGAGTAGAATAGAAAAATACAGTGCAGTACAGGCCCTTTGGCCCTCGATATTGCGCCGATCCAAGCCCACCTAACCTACACTAGCCCACTATCCTCCATATGCCTATCCAATGCCCGCTTAAATACCCATAAAGAGGGAGAGTCCACCACTGCTACTGGCAGGGCATTCCATGAACTCACAACTCGCTGAGTAAAGAATCTACCCCTAACATCTGTCCTATACCTACCACCCCTTAATTTAAAGCTATGCCCCCTCGTAATAGCTGACTCCATACATGGAAAAAGGTTCTCAAGGTCAACCCTATCTAAACCCCTAATCATCTTGTACACCTCTATCAAGTCACCCCTAAACCTTCTTTTCTCCAATGAAAACAGCCCCAAGTGCCTCAGCCTTTCCTCATACGATCTTCCTACCATACCAGGCAACATCCTGGTAAACCTCCTCTGCACCCGTTCCAGTGCCTCCACATCCTTCCTATAATATGGCGACCAAAACTGCACACAATACTCCAGATGCGGCCGCACCAGAGTTTTATACAACTGCAACATGACCTCAGTACTCCGGAACTCAATTCCTCTACCAATAAAAGCCAGTACGCCATATGCCTTCTTCACCGCACTATTTACCTGGGTGGCAACTTTCAGAGATCTGTGTACATGGACCAAGATCCCTCTGCTCATCCACACTACCAAGTATCCGACCATGAGCCCAGTACTCCATCTTTTTGTTACTCATACCAAAGTGAATCACCTCCCACTTACCCACATTGAACTCCATTTGCCACCTTTCTGCCCAGCTCTGCAGCTTATCTATATCCCGCTGTAACCTGACACATCCTTCCTCACTGTCAACAACTCCACCGACTTTCGTATCATTCGCAAACCTGCTCACCCAACCTTCTAGCCCCTCCTCCAGGTCATTTATAAAAATGACAAACAGCAATGGTCCCAAAACAGATCCTTGCTGCTCTTAGCTCTCTCTTCAGATCCTTCCTGGCTACCTTATAACTCTCAATCGCCCCAATTGAACCTTCACGCCTCATCTTTACATAAGCCGCCCTCTTCCCTTTAACAAGGGATTCCAATTCCTTATTAAACCACGGCTCCCTCACACGACCCTTTCCTCCCTGCCTGACAGGTACATACTTATCAAGGACACCCATTAGCTGCTCCTTGAACAATCTCCACATATCATTTGTGTTCTTCCCTTGAAGTCTATTTTTCCAAGCCACGCATTCTAAGTCGTGCCTCACCGCATCATAATTTCCCTGCCCCCAGCTATAACTCTTGCCCTGCAGTTCACACTTATCCCTCTCCATCACTGGAGTAACTGCTAGTAACTGCACTTTAAGATGAGCCTTTACCATCAACTACTACCCTCTGTCTTCTTCCAGCCAGCCAATTCCTAATCCAAACCTCCAACTCACCCTCAGTGCCATACCTCCGTATTTTTTGCATTAGCCTACCATGGGGAACCTTATCAAACACCTTACTAAAATCCATATACACCACATCTACCGCTTTACCCTCATCCACCTCCTTAGTCACCTTCTCAAAGAAATCAATAAGGTTTGTGAGGCACGATCTGCCCTTCACAAAACCATGCTGACTATCCTTGATCACATTATTCCTATCTAGATGTTCATAAATCCTATCCCTTACAATTCTCTCTAAGACTTTGCCCACAACAGAAGTGAGACTCACCGGCCGATAGTTACTAGGGTTATCCCTACTCCCCTTCTTGAACAAGGGAACCACATTTGCTATCCTCCAGTCTTCTGGCACTATTCCTGTAGACAACGAGGACATAAAAATCAAGGCCTGTTCCTGAGTGAATACTGACGAAAAATATTCATTCATTGTCTCCCCAATCTCTTCAGCCTCTACACGCAACTTCCCACTACTATCCTTGACTGGACCTATTCCTACCCTAGTCATTCTTTTATTCCTGACATATCTATAGGGAAAGCCTTTGGGTTTTCCCTAATCCTACCAACTAAGGACTTTTCATGTCCCCTCCTTGCTGCTCTTAGCTCTCTCTTCAGATCCTTCCTGGCTACCTTATAACTCTCAATCGCCCCAATTGACCCCTCACGCCTCATCTTTACATAGGCCGCCCTCTTCCCTTTAACAAGGGATTCCAATTCCTTATTAAACCACGGCTCCCTCACACGACCCTTTCCTCCCTGCCTGACAGGTACATACTTATCAAGGACACCCATTAGCTGCTCCTTGAACAATCTCCACATATCATTTGTGTTCTTCCCTTGAAGTCTATTTTTCCAAGCCACGCATCCTAAGTCGTGCCTCACCGCATCATAATTTCCCTGCCCCCAGCTATAACTCTTGCCCTGCAGTTCACACTTATCCCTCTCCATCACTGGAGTAAAAGTCACCGAATTGTGGTCACTGTCCCCAAAGTGCTCACCTACCTCTAATTCTAACACCTGGCCTGGTTCGTTACCCAGAACCAAATCCAGTATGGCCTCACCTCTTGTTGGCCTATCTACATATTGTGTCAGGAAACTCTCCTGCACACATTGGACAAACACCAACCCATCTAACGAACTTGAGCTATAGCTTTCCCAATCAATATCAGGAAAGTTCAAGTCCCCCATAACAACCACCCTATTACTTTCACTCTTCTCCTGAATCATCCTCGCAATCCTTTCTTCTACGTCTCTAGGACTATTAGGAGGCCTGTAGATAACTCCTAACAGGGTGACCTCACCTTTCCTATTCCTAACCTCAGCCCAAACTACCTCAGATGGCGAGTCTTCATCCATCGTCCTTTCCACCGCTGTAATAGTATCTTTGACAAGCAATGCCACACCTCCCCCTCTTTTACCCCCACCTCTGACCTTACTAAAACATTTAAACCCTAGAACCTGCAACAGCCAATCCTGTCCCTGTTTAGATTAGATTTAGATTTCTTACAGTGTGGAAACAGGCCCTTCGGCCCAACAAGTCCACACCGCCCCGCCGAAGCGCAACCCACCCATACCCCTACATCTACCCCTTACCTAACACTACGGGCAATTTAACATGGCCAATTCACCTAACCTGCACATCTTTGGACTGTGGGAGGAAACCGGAGCACCCGGAGGAAACCCACGCAGACACAGGGAGAACGTGCAAACTCCACACAGTCAGTCACCTGAGGCGGGAATTGAACCCAGGTCTCTGGCGCTGTGAGGCAGCAGTGCTAACCACTGTTCTACCCATGTCTCGGTAATAGACACAACATCGAAATCCCAGGTACCAACCCATGCTGCAAGCTCACCTACCTTATTTCGTATACTTCTTGCATTGAAGTATACACACTTCAAGCCACTTTCCTGTTTACGGTCACCCTCCTTTGAGATTGATGCCATATTCCTAACCTCCCTACACTCCACGTCCTGCACCCTAAAGCTACAGTCTAGGTTCCCATGCCCCTGCAGAGTTAGTTTAAACCCTCCCAAAGAGCACTAGCAAACCTCCCCCCAAGGATACTGGTGTCCCTCAGGTTCAGGTGTAGACCACCCTGTTTATAGAGGTCCCACCTTCCCCAGTTATCCAGATACCGGAATCCCTCCCTCCTGCACCATCCCTGTAGCCACGCATTTAACTGTTCTCTCTACGTATTCCTCGACACTCTATCACATGGCATGGGTAACAAACCAGAGACAATAACTCTGTTCGTTCTAGCTCTGAGCTTCCAACCTAGCTCCCTGAAAGCCTGTCTAACATCCTCACCCCTCTTCCTACCTATGCCGTTGGTGCCAACGTGGACCATGATCTGGGGCTGTTCCCCCTCCCCCTTGAGGACCCGGAAAACACGATCAGAGACATCACGTACCCTTGCACCTGGGAGGCAACATACCAAACGGGAGTCTCTCTCGCCCCCACAAAACCGCCTATCTGTGCCCCTCACTATCGAGTCCCCAATAACTATCGCTCTACCTTTCTCCACCCTTCCCTTCTGAGCAACGGGGACAGGCTCCGTGCCAGAGGTCTGAGCCCCATTGCTTACCCCTGGTAAGTCGTCCCCCCCCACAAGTATCCAAAACGGTATACTTATTCTTGAGGGGAAAGGCCGCAGGGGGTCCCTGCACTGGCTGCTTCCTCCCAGTCCCCCTCACTGTCACCCATCTGTCTGCAATCTTTGGAGTTACTACTTCCCTAAAGCTCTGATCTATGACCCCCTCTGCCTCCCGAATGATCCGAAGTTCATCCAACTCCAGCTCCAGTTCCCTAACACGGTCTTGGAGGAGCTGGAGATGGATGCACTTCCTGCAAGTGTAATCAGCATGGAAGACCATGGCATCCCTCACCTCAAACATGTAGCAAAAATGTACAGTGTAATGTAACTGAAATTATACATTGAAAAATTGATTGTCTGTTGAGTCTTTCATCTGTTTGAATGCATTCCAAACTATGATCAGGACCATCCAGAAAGACAAGGGCAGGGGATGAGAACACCACAATAAACCGCACACCATCCTGACTTGGAAATATATTGCCATTCTTCTAATGTCGATGAGTTAAATTTCTGGAGCTCCCTTCCTAAATGCATCATATGTGTCCTGTTGTGATGAATGCAGGTTGAAAAGCTTCATAATTTTATCAACTTTTAGCAGTATTTATGTAGCAGTACTACCAAACAGTTATTCATTTTCCAAAATTCCTTAATTTCATAGAACATAGAACATAGAAGAATACAGCGCAGTACAGGCCCTTTGGCCCTCGATGTTGCGCCAATCCAAGCCCACCTAACCTCCACTAACCCACTATCCTCCATATACCTATCCACTGCCCGCTTAAATACCCATAAAGAGGGAGAGTCCACTACTGCTACTGGCAGGGCATTCCATGAACTTATGACTCGTTGAGTGAAGAACCTACCCCTAACATCAGTCCTATATCCACCCCCCCTTAATTTAAAGCTATGCCCCAGAAAAGCTTTCATTGGACTGGATACATCGGTCTTTGTCTGATTGGGAGGATGGAACAGTGACCTGCAGGGATCTCTGCTGGGCTTAAATTTTATCCAATTTATATCTTGAATTCTGCAGTTTTTTTCTGCTGAAGTAATACACTTTCTTTTAATTCTTCCTGTAAAGACAAACAACTTCACATTTTCTCACATTATACTCTATTTGCTAGATTTTTTGACCATTCACTCAACCTATCTATATCCATGTAGAACTTTATTGCTTCACAATATGTATTCTTACTTTGGTCATGTTTTGCTGACTTCTGGAACTTTCCCAATCCTCTGATTTACCACTAATCTTTGTCATTGATGCCTTTCCCACTTTCTTCCTCTTAATTCATTTTGGTTTTCTCTCACTTTTTCTTGCTTCCTTTGTTTTATTCATTCACAGAAGGTCACATCACTGGCTTGGTCAGAATTTACTGCACCACCCTAATTACCTAGAGGGGAGTTGAGAATCGACCACATTGCTGTGGGTCTGAAGGCACATGGAAACGGACAGTGTAAGGAAAGCAGTTTGCTTCCCTACAGTGTATTCACAAATCAGATAATAGACAGTGTGACAAAGTTGACATTTGGCCTGCTCTTTAGTCCAGATTTTTAAAAATTGAATGCAAATTTCACCATCTGAGATAGTGGGATTCAAAACCATGTCCCCAGAACATTACCTGAGGTTCTGGATTACTATTTTCTGGATTAGTGGTGCTGGAAGAGCACAGCAGTTCAGGCAGCATCCAAGGAGCTTCGATTTCGAAGCTTCTCGGATGCTGCCTGAACTGCTGTGCTCTTCCAGCACCACTAACCCAGAATCTGGTTTCCAGCATCTGCAGTCATTGTTTTTACCTCGTTTTGGATTACTAGTCCAATAACATCACCACCGCCCCAACGCATCCCATCCCACCCATTTTCTCACTCCTTTTCTCCTCCTTGTAACATTTTACCCCCTTTCTTTTTCTCTCTCACTCACTTTTTCCCTCTCTTGCTTTCCCCGTTTCATTCACACTTTCCAATCACAGCATTGCTCACAATGTCTCCTGCTGACTGCCTCCCTCTCAGACACATACATTGTGGTATATGAATATGATCTCATAGCCATTGCAGAAACATTGTTACAAGAAAATTAAAACTGGGAACTTAACATTCAGAGATATTTGACGTTTCAGAGAGAGAGAGAGAGGAGTAATGGAAAAGTTGATGTGGTTTTATTGTTACTAAGAGATGAAATGAGGACAGTTGTGACTGATGATCAGTGCTGGGACTACAACTGTTTACAATATGTATTAGTGATGTGGCAGAAGCAAGTAAGTGCACCAAAGCTAAATTTTAAAGATGATAGAAAAATAAAAAAAGGCAAGTTGCAAGAGACATACAAACAGTTTAGAGATTTGACAAGTTAAGTCAGTAGGCAAAATGTTGGCAAATGTAATATATTGTGGGAAAATGTGAAATTGTTATTTTGCAAGTGAGAAGAAAAGATCAGAACATTGTTTAAATACAGAAAACAAAACTGCAGAAAACTGCAACACAGGGATATGAGGGTAGGAGTACACAAGGTACAGAAAGCTAGCACACAGGTGCAGCAGGCGTCAGCAGGGCTAATGGAATGCTTGAGGAGAAAGTGAGGACTGCAGATGCTGGAGATCAGAGCTGAAAATGTGTTGCTGGAAAAGCACAGCAGGTCAGGCAGCATCCAAGGAACAGGAGAATCGACGTTTCGGGCATAAGCCCTTCTTCAGGAAGGGCTTCCTGACGAAGGGCTTATGCCTGAAACGTCGATTCTCCTGTTCCTTGGATGCTGCCTGACCTGCTGCACTTTTCCAGCAACACAGTTTCAGCTCTAATGGAATGCTTGCCCTTATTTCAGGAAGGAAGTCTGACTGCAATGGTACAAGGTGCAGGTGCGAGCACATCTGGCATACTCTGAGCAGTTTGGGTCCCCTTACTTAAGGAAAGACATTCAAACCCGCTCCAAGAAGCTTTCCTGGAATGATCCCTAATATGGGGTTTTGTCTTGTGAGCGAAAGTTAAACAGGTTGGGATTCTATTCATTGGAGTTTAGAAGAATGAGAGTTGATGATGGGGAAGGATTTCTTCTGAGGATAGAGTGTTTTGGGAAATCTGTGCCACACAGCCTCCATGTAGGGGGAGAGACCTTGTGCATTTTTAAGATAGATTCTTGATCAGTAGGAAAATCAAGGGTTGCAGGGAAATGCAGGAAAGTGAGGAATGTTGGACTAGCCATGATCCTATTAAATAATGGAGCAGGCTCAATTGACTGAACAGACTAGTCCTGTTGCTATTTCTTACAATTTCTCCTGATGCCTGCCTCTTCCTCCCTCCACCAATCTGTGTCCTTCTCCTCCTCTCCATTGAAGGGGAAAATCTAATGCATCAATGCACACAACAACAGTCATGCAGCACTTTTAGTTTCAGTGAGGAGAAATCAAACCTTTCTGCAGAATGTATTGCAGATATATTTTGTATTGCTGGTGTGTATCCATTGCCATAGCAGTATCACAGAACTTCAGTAAATCTGAACTGTCACAGAAACTACAGAACATTCCATCTTTCAGCTTTGGAAACTTGATTTATCTGTTTATCTTCCTGTTCTGTTTCATTTTTGACAGTTACAATTCTTTGCGAGCGCACTGTCCAAGTCTGGAGATGATGACAGACATTGTGAAAAACAGCTTGAATGGCCGTTTTGTGTACAACACAGCATCTTCTCCCAGGCGGTACTACATTGGTGTGGATAGCTACAGGCCACCTTCAAAACAAGGCGGGGACACTATGCAAGACAACTTCTTGGTTCATCAAGTGACAGTGCAGGTTCCTTTTGAAGTTGAAGTCCTGTTTGAGTCTGAAAGTTTCACAGATCGATCCAATCATCTTGCTGGAGAAGTCTTCACAAATGAGCTGGAGAAGTGGAAACAAGCATTTGATGAAAAATTTAATACCATTTTCAAATTGCCAGATAAAGGCTTTTCCCCTCAACAAATTAAATTTGCTAAAGCAGTTTTCAGTAATACAATTGGTGGAATGGGATATTTTTATGGTCAGTCATATGTTCAGTCTATGTACAATGAGTACCCATTGCCTTACCTGGAGGGCCCACTGTACACTGCTGTCCCATCCCGTTCATTCTTTCCCCGAGGATTTCTTTGGGACGAAGGATTCCATCAACTTTTAATCAGTAAGTGGAATCCATCTATTAGTAGAGAGGTGATTGGACATTGGTTAGATCTGATGAATGTTGAAGGTTGGATACCAAGGGAGCAGATTCTGGACAATGAGGCACGTAGTAAAGTGCCTGCAGAATTTATTGTGCAGAGAAATGAAAATGCAAATCCTCCTACACTTTTCCTCACAATACAAAAGCTAATTGAAGATTTGAATGGACGTTTGACGAAAGAAGATAAATCTTATCTGAAGAGACTCTTCCCCCGTTTGAGGACTTGGTATGATTGGTACAATTCAACCCAAGTTGGGTCCTTGCCATCAACCTATCGTTGGCGAGGTCGTGATACTGACACAAACCTGTTCCTCAATCCAAAAACACTGACCTCTGGACTTGACGATTACCCACGCGCATCGCATCCATCTGAAGATGAAAGGCATGTGGACCTCCGTTGCTGGATGACTTTGGCATCAAAGATCATGACAGATATTGCAAAAATTTTAGGAGAACCCCATCAAGACTATCAAGGCATGTACGAGAAGTTGAGTGATAACTCTTTGCTCCAGGAATTGCATTGGTCTGAGGATCTGAAAGCATTCAGTGATTATGGAAATCATACTCAGTCCATTATTCTAGAGAGAGAGAAGATCTATGTGCCACCTGGCCAGCCACGACAGCATGTCCAACCTGCCAGACTTATCCGTTCTGTTCGGAAACAACCAAAACTTCAGTATGTTAATGCTTTTGGTTATGTCAGTCTGTTCCCATTCCTGCTTCAAATTCTGCAGCCTGATTCTCCAAAACTACTTCATATCTTAAATGATATCAAGGATGATGAGAAACTCTGGACCCCTTACGGCATACGGTCACTTTCAAAATCTAACCCTCTCTATTTGAAACGCAACACTGAATATGACCCACCTTACTGGCGTGGACCTATTTGGATTAATATGAACTACCTTGTGGTTCGGGCTCTGCATTTCTATTCCACTCAAAATGGACCATATCAAGAAATGGCAGCAACATTGTACCAAGAGCTGAGGACTAACCTCATATCAAATATGTATAAGCAGTTTGTACAAACTGGTTACTTGTGGGAGCAATATAATGACAGTACTGGCAAAGGGCAGGGTAGTCATCCATTTACCGGCTGGTCTTCCCTGATAGTTTTAATAATGGCAGAGCAATATTAATGCTCTCACTAATGACATCCTGTGTAATGGTTTAGGGCTGTGCCTAGGGGATTATTTTGTGAATGAATCTTTTAATACATGAAGTAATTCAAATTAAACTTCTCTGCATGTCTGCATATTAATTGGAGAAAAAATAACTTTATTGCCCACGTCTTCTGTGTGTAAAACAGACACAACAATGACAAATGTATCAGCATTCTGCCCATGTGTTTGGATAACTGCTACTGTTTTCAGGGCTTTTTAGGTGGCCCTGGTGGCCAATTAAAATAGGCATTGGGCTGCTTGGATAAGTGAGAGGCCTAAAGTCTGTTTTAAGGCCCTGTTGAAAGCAGACATCAGGAATGGTCCAGAGAAGTTTTACTGGCTGCTGAGAAAACGGGTACACTTCGAAACGGTGGTTTTAACGTGGAGTCAGGAGGAGCCCGAACGTTCCTTAGTTCCCAGCACTATTGAAAAGATTCTGTTGGCGCACAATCACAGACTTAATGAGAGCATGCCTTGCTCCCTTTTTAAAAGTAAATCACATCTTGAATTTGTTAAAGGCAAACTTATAATAAATGGATTTCTTATTAAAGTTTTAGTTCAAAAGATTAAATGTTCTGGCTACCCTTTTCTTCACAGGTGAATGATTATATGAGTATCAGTTACACTCTTCAGAGAATGCATTTAACTCAAATATCAAAAAGGAGTCAGATAGCTGTTTGTATGTGGAACTGCACATTGAGGACTCAGTGTAGGTTTTGATGGGGCTCTGCTAACATTGCCACTGTTGTAAACCTTCATTTAGCAGACTAAAAGTTAATAATGTTTTTGGATTGCAGTGATACCAGAATCTAAATAGCTGGACCAATTTCTCTCAGAGTAACTGGTTGTATAGGAAGACCATCGAGCCTGCTTGGCGGTTTATATTAAATCCCTCCTGAGGCCCTGATCCTATGCAGATATTTGCACTGCTTGTTTTTTTTCATTTTGTATGACATTTTAAAAATAGATTTATTCTACTTAATTTTAATTTGAGAGTGACAACTTCAAGGTCAGTGATCAAGATCATGCAATGTCCATCCACATAGCACAGTCAACGATGAGCAATATTGAGAATTCAATGTCTATAAACCAGGCCATGTTGAATATGTCTTGATAACTTTTGACAAAGGTTCATTTTTTATAAATTGATTGTACCTATTCTTATGGATTAGGGTTTCTCTTCAGAGGGTAGATGTGGACTTGTTGGGCGGCATGGTGGCACAGTGGTTAGCACTGCTGCCTCACAGCATCAGAGACCCGGGTTCAGTTCCCGCCTCAGGTGACTGACTGTGTGGAGTTTGCACGTTCTCCCCATGTCTGCGTGGGTTTCCTCCGGTTTCCTCCCACAGTCCAAAGATGTGCAGGGTTAGGTGAATTGGCCATGCTACATTGCCCGTAGTGTTAGGTTAGGGGGAAATGTAGGGGAATGGGTGGGCTGCGCTTCGGCGGGGCGGTGTGGACTTGTTGGGCCGAAGGGCCTGTTTCCACACTGTAAATCTAATCTAATCAAAGGGCTTGTTTCCATACTGTAGGGAATCTCATCTATACGAATAGGAACAATCAGTTTATAAAAAATGAACCTTTGTCAAAAGTTATCTCGACATATTCAACATGGCCTGGTTTACAGGCAGTGCATTCTCAATATTGCTCATTGTTAACTGTGCTATGTGGATGGATGTTGCATGATCTCTGGACATGCTCTGTAATATTCTTTTCAACTAGATGTACTAGTTTTGGGTGAGTATGTTACAGTCTGCCAAACATTTGATTTTGTTCTGCTGCAGTGTGAAATCATGGGGGGGTACCTTTGTGGCTTCAGCTCAGGAGACAGGCAGGTGAGTGGGCAAGCATTCATTGGGCTCTCGAGTCTTTTGACCTACTTTTGTTGAAAAATGTGTTGCATCAGAAATTACTCATTTACCAGGTCACTTCAACACGATGATGTGGTGGTTTTGGGGTAAGAGATTTTCGTGAGCATGTTGCATTACTTCACAAAGCCTTTGGAGATGTCGTTGTAGCATTTCCTGATTTCCTGGTGTCCAGTTTTCATGATGAAGCTCTGAGTGCAAAGCTAGCTTTAGAGTTATAGAATCATGCAGCATAGCAACAGGCCCTTTAGCCTACCATGTGTATGCTGACCAACAAACACCAAACTACACTAATCCCATTTACCTGCACTTGGTCCGTAGCTGACTGTGCTCTCATCCAACTGCTGCTTAAACATTGCAAGAGTACTTGCCTCCACCATCTTCTAATGTTTACAGACCATTTTTCTACCACATTCTGGATGGGTAAAAAAATAATCTCATCTAAACCATTTACTCCTCACTTCAACTTTATGCTATCTCATGTTAGACACATGTGCCATAGTGAAGAGATTTTCATGATCTGTCCTGTTTTATGCCTGTTATGATTTTGTATGCCTCAGATCGTCCCTCCACCTCTTCTGTTCCAAGGAAAACAAAACCAGCCTATCTAGTCTCTCCTCATTATTGAGACTTTTCATCTCAAGCAACATCCCAGTGAATCTAATCTGCACTCTCTCCAATACAATCATGTCCTTCTGATAATATGGCAGCCAGCATTGCACAGCACATTCAATTTTTACCCTAATCTGTGTTTTGAAGACTTATTGCTTCTGTATTCCACGCCTAGGCCAATGAAGGCAAGCATCTGGTATGCCATCTTTACCACTCTCTCTACCTGTGCGGACACTTTCAGGTCCCTCTGTTCAGAGTACTCCCTCAGGACCTACCATACATTGTGAAAAACCTTTCCCTTATTGGACTGTTTAAATGCATCACCTCACACTTAGAGTCATAGAGATGTACAACATGGAAACAGGCCCTTCAGTCTAACCCGTCCATGCCAAACTGATATCCCAACCCAATCTAGTCCCACCTGCCAGCACCCAGCCCATATCCCTCCAAACCCTTCCTATTCATATACCCATCCAAATGCCTCTTAAATATTGCAATTGTACCAGCCTCCACCACATCCTCTGGCAGCTCATTCCATACACGTACCACCCTCTGTGTGAAAACGTTGCCCCTTTGGTCTCTTTTATCTCTTTCCCCTCTCACCCTAAACCTATGCCCTCTAGTTCTGGACTCCCCGACCCCAGGGAAAAGACTTTGCCTATTTACCCTATCCATGCCCCTCATAATTTTATAAACCTCTATAACATCACCCTTCAGCCTCCAACGCTCCAGGGAAAACAGCCCCAGCCTGTTCGGCCTCTCCCTGTAGCTCAGATCCTCCAACCCTGGCAACATTCATGTAAATCTTTTCTGAACCCTTTCAAGTTTCACAACATCTTTCCGATAGGAAGGAGACCAGAATTGCACGCAATATTCCAACAGTGGCCTAACCAATGTCCTGTACAGTCGCAACATGACCTCCCAACTCATGTACTCAATACTCTGACCAATAAAGGAAAGCATACCAAACACCTTCTTCACTATCCTATTTACCTACAACTCCACTTTTAAGGAGCTCTGAACCTGCACTCCAAGGTCTCTTTGTTCAGCAACACTCCCTCAGACCTTACCATTAAGTATATAAGTCCTGCTAAGATTTGCTTTCCCAAAATGCAGCACCTCGCATTTATCTGAATTGAACTCCATCTGCCACTTCTCAGCCCATTGGCCCATCTGGTTGAGATCCTGTTGTAAACTGAGGTAACCCTCTTCACTGTCCACTACACCTCCAATTTTGGTGTCATCTACAAACTTACTAACTGTACCTCTTATGCTCACATCCAAATCATTTATGTAAGTGACAAAAAGTAGAGGGCCCAGCACTCGTGGCACTCCACTGGTCATAGGCCTCCAGTCTGAAAAACAACCCTCCACCACCACCCTCTGTCTTCTACCTTTGAGCCAGTTCTGTACCCAAATGGCTAGTTCTCTCTGTATTCCATGAGATCTAACCTTGCTAATCAGTCTCCCATGGGGAACCTTGTCGAACGCCTTACTGAAGTCCATAAAGATCACATCTACTGCTCTGCCCTCATCAATCTTCTTTGTTACTTCTTCAAAAAACTCAAATCAAGTTTGTGAGACATGATTTCCCACACACAAAGCCATGTTGACTATCCCCATCAGTCCTTGCCTTTACAAATACATGTAAATCCTGTCCCTCAGGATTCCCTCCAACAACCTGCCCACCACCGAGGTCAGGCTCACTGTCTGCAGTTCCCTGGCTTGTCCTTACCACCCTTCTTAAACAGTGGCACCACATTTGCCAACCTCCAGTCTTCTGGCACTTTACCTGTGACTATCAATGATACAAATATCTCAGCAAGAGACCCAGCAATCACTTCTCTAGCTTCCCACAGAGTCCCCTGATCAAGTCCTGGGGATTTATCCACTTTTATGCATTTCAAGGCATCCAGCACTTCCTCCTCTGTAATCTGGACATTTTTTAAGATGTCACCATCAATTTCCCTACAGTCTATATCTTCCATGTCCTTTTCCACAGTAAATACTGATGCAAAATATTCATTTAGTATCTCCCCCATTTTCTGCGGCTCCACACAAAGGCCGTGTTGCTGATCTTTGAGGGGCCCTATTCTCTCTCTAGTTACCCTTTTGTCCTTAGTATATTTGTAAAACCCCATTGAATTTCTTATGCCATTGCTCTGCCCAATTTACTAGCTGATCAATTTCCGATTGTAGCCTGAGACCATCCTCTTCACTATCAACAATGCCACTAGTTTTCATTTCACCTGCAAGCTTATTATACCTTCTACATTTACATCCAAGTCGTTAATGGACGTAACAAACAGCAAGAGTCTCAGCACTGATCCTTGTGGTATACTATTATTTACAGGCTTGCAATTACAAAACCAGCTTTTCACTATCACCCATTCCTCCTATATGTCAGCCAGTTTTGGATCCCGTTTGCCAACTTACCTGGGATCACACAGGCTCATATTGAGATTAGGTTAGATTACTTACAGTGTGGAAACAGGCTCTTTGGCCCAACAAGTCCACACTGACCCTCCGAAGAGCAACCCACCCAGACCCCTACATTTACCCCTTCACCTAACACTACAAGCAATTTAGCATGGCCAATTCATCTAACCTGCACATTTTTGGAATGTGGGAGGAAACCGGAGCACCCAGAGGAAACCCATTCAGACACGGGGAGAATGTGCAAACTCCACATAGACAGTTGCCTGAGATGGGAATTGAACCCAGGTCTCTGGCGCTGTGAGGCAGTAGTGCTAACCACCGTGTGGACCAACCTTCCATGTGGGACCTTGTTAAAGGTCTTAATAAAATCCATGTAAACCACATCAACTGCACTACCCTTATCAATATGCAGAGGAACCTCGATTATCTGGCATTCAATTATCAGATTATCTGACAAGATCACAAGGTCCCAGTGCTTGGCTAAGCTATGTTATCCAGCATTCGATTATCTGGAATTCGATTAACTGAAAGAAATACTCCCGACCTGTGTCCTTCGGATAATTGAAGTTCCTCTGTATTTGCACACCTTTTTAAAAAAACTAATTAAATTAGGCAAACAAGATCTCCCTCCAATAAATCTGTGCTGACTATCCCTGATCAATCCTGTCCCTCAGGATCTTTCCTAATAATTTCCCTAAAGGGACCCCACCTCCCACCACCAAACCATCATCTCCCAGACCATCTATAACCTCATCACCTCAGGGGATCTCCCATCCACCACCTCCAACCTCATAGTACCACAACCCCACACCGCCCATTTCTACCTCCTGCCCAAAATCCACAAACCTGACTGCCCCGGCCGACTCATTGTCTCAGCCTGCTCCTGCCCCACCGAACTCATCTCGGCATAACTTGACATGGTCCTGTCCCCCTTAGTTCAAAAACTCCCCACCTACGTTCGGGACACCACCCACGCCGTCCACCTCCTCCACGATTTTCGCTTCCCCAGTCCCCAACGCCTTATCTTCACCATGGACATCCAGTCCCTGTACACCTCCATCCCCCATCACGAAGGACTCAAAGGCCTTCCATATCTGTCACAGATTCACCTGCACCTCCACACACATCATTTACTGCATCCGCTGCACCCGATGTGGCCTCCTCTATATTGGAGAGAGAGGCTGCCTACTTGCGGAATGTTTCAGAGAACACCTCTGGGACACCCGGACCAACCAACCCAACCTCCCCGTGCCTGAACACTTTAACTCCCCCTCCCACTCTGCCAAGGACTTGCAGGTCCTTGGACTCCTCCATCGCCAGACCATGGCAACACGACACCTGGAGGAAGAGCACCTCATCTTCTGTCTAGGAACCCTCCAACCACAAGGGATGAATGCAGATTTCTCCAGCTTCCTCATTTCCCCTCCCCCCACCTTATCTCAATCCCAATCTTCAGACTCAGCACCGCCTTCTTGATCTGCAATCTTCTTCCTGACCTCTCTGCCCCCACCCCCTCTCCGGCCTATCACCCTCACCTTAATCTCCTTCCACCTATCGCATTCCCAACGCCCCTCCCCCAAGTCCCTCCTCCCTATCTTTTATCCTAGCCTGCTTGGCACACCCTCCTCATTCCTGAAGAAGGGCTTATGCCCGAAACGTCGATTCTCCTGTTCCTTGGATGCTGCCTGACCTCCTGCGCTTTTCCAGCAACATATTTTTCAGCTCTGATCTCCAGCATCTGCAGTCCTCACTTTCTCCTAATAATTTCCCTTTCCTTGGACAGTGGGCTGTCTGCCCAGAGGAGCAGTCAGAAAAATTGATAGAAAATATGAGCAGGAATAGGCCATTTGGCCATTCAAGCCTGCTGCACTGGTCATCCAACTCTGTTCTCCTCTTTTGCCCCTTGCCCTTTTATTCCTTTAGCCCGAAGAACTATGTCGAACTCCTTGAAAAACTATTGAAATTTCAATAGAACACACCCTGAAAAATACCTCAAGCTCCTTTCATTATTTTACATGTTTGTCCTATTCCTTTACAGTGTATTTTCTCACTGGGGTGGTATGATGGGGTGGGGGAGAACAAAAGTCAAACCATGCAGAATGTTTAATTTAAAAACTGGTTTCCTTCAGTGCAGGCTTGATTTCTTTTTAAGTCGACACTTTCACAAAAAGGGTAACAACATTTACTGGTGTGAAAATGTGCCTAGAGCCAAAAGCAGTTCTGAGGAAGTTTCACTGTGTTAATTTCAGAAATGAGGGGTCTGATGTTTGAAGGAGTTTAGACCAATACTCTCAGACATTTAGAAGTAGGAGAGGAGATTGAATTGAAATATATAAGGTGCGAAAGGGGATTTAAAAGTAGTTGTAGAAAGGATGTTTCTTCACAGGGCAATCTAGAACAAGAGGTCATAGTTTTGAGATAAGAATAGATTTAAAGTCAAGGTGAGGCAAAATTGCTTCTCAAAGGGTCATGGTTCTGTGGAATTTACTACCTCCAGAGTATGGTGGATGCTGGGACATTGAGTAAATTTAAGGAGGAGATAGATTTTTTTTAAAATGATGGATGGAAGGGTTACGGAGAGCAGATAGGGAATGGAGTTGAGACCCGGATGAGATCGAGGTAAAAACAATAATTGCAGATGCTGGAAACCCAATTCTGGATTAGTGGTGCTGGAAGAGCACAGCAGTTCAGGCAGCATCCAACGAGCAGCGAAATTGACATTTCGGGCAAAAGCCCTTCATCAGGAATAAAGACAGTGAGCCTGAAGCGTGGAGAGATAAGCTAGAGGAGGGTGGGGGTGGGGAGAAAGTAGCATAGAGTACAATGGGTGAGTGGGGGAGGAGATGAAGGTGATAGGTCAAGGAGGAGAGGGTGGAGTGGATAGGTGGAAAAGAAGATAGGCAGGTCGGACAAGTCAAGGAGACAGTAACTGAGCTGGAAGTTTGAAACTAGGATGAGGTGGGGGAAGGGGAAATGAGGAAGCTGTTGAAGTCCGCATTGATGCCCTGGGGTTGAAGTGTTCCGAGGCGGAAGATGAGGCATTCTTCCTCCAGGCGTCTGGTGGTGAGGGAGCAGCGGTGAAGGAGACCCAGGACCTCCATGTCCTCGGCAGAGTGGGAGGGGGAGTTGAAATGTTGGGCCACGGGGCGGTGTGGTTGATTGGTGCGGGTGTCCCGGAGATGTTCCCTAAAGCGCTCTGCTAGGAGGCGCCCAGTCTCCCAATGTAGAGCAGACCACATCGGGAGCAACGGATACAATAAATGATATTAGTGGATGTGCAGGTAAAACTTTGATGGATGTGGAAGGCTTCTTTAGGGCCTTGGATAGAGGTGAGGGAGGCGGTGTGGGCACAGGTTTTACAGTTCCTGCGGTGGCAGGGGAAAGTGCCAGAATGGGAGGGTGGGTAGTAGGGGTGCGTGGACCTGACCAGGTAGTCACAGAGGGAACGGTCTTTGCAGAAGGTGGAAAGGGGTGGGGAGGGAAATATATCCCTGGTGGTGGGGTCTTTTTGGAGGTGGCGGAAATGTCGGCGGATGATTTGGTTTATGCGAAGGTTTGTAGGGTGGAAGGTGAGCACCAGGGGCGTTCTGTCCTTGTTACGGTTGGAGGGGTGGGGTGTGAGGACGGAGATGCGGGATATGGACGAGATGCATTGGAGGGCATCTTTAACCACGTGGGAAGGGAAATTGCGGTCTCTAAAGAAGGAGGCCATCTGGTGTGTTCTATTGTGGAACTGGTCCTCCTGGGAGCAAATACGGCGGAGGCGGAGAAATTGGGAATATGGGATGGCATTTTTGCAAGAGATAGGGTGGGAAGAGGCGTAATCCAGGTAGCTGTGGGAGTCGGTGGGTTTGTAAAAAATGTCAGTGTCAAGTCGGTTGTCACTAATGGAGATGGAGAGGTCCAGGAAGGGGAGGGAGGTGTCAGAGATGGTCCAGGTAAACTTAAGGTCAGGGTGGAATGTGTTGGTGGAGTTGATGAATTGCTCAACCTCCTCGCGAGAGCACGAGGTGGCACCAATGCAGTCATCAATGTAGCGGAGGAAGAGGTGGGGAGTGGTGCCGGTGTAATTACGGAAGATCAACTGTTCTACGTAGCCAACAAAGAGACAGGCATAGCTGGGGCCCATACGTGTGCCCATGGCTACCCCTTTGGTCTGGAGGAAGTGGGAGGATTCAAAGGAGAAATTGTTAAGGGTGAGGACCAGTTCAGCCAAACGAATGAGAGTGTCGGTTGAAGGGTACTGTTGGGGACGTCTGGAGAGGAAAAAACGGAGGGCTTGGAGGCCCTGGTCATGGCGAATGGAGGTGTAGAGGGATTGGATATCCATGGTGAAGATGAGGCATTAGGGGCCGGGGAAACGGAAGTCTTGGAGGAGGTGGAGGGCATGGGTGGTGTCTCGAACGTATGTGGGGAGTTCCTGGACTAGGGGGGAATAGGACAGTGTCGAGGTAGGTAGAGATGAGTTCAGTGGGACAGGAGCATGCTGAGACAATGGGTCGGCCAGGGTGGTC
Source organism: Chiloscyllium punctatum (assembly GCF_047496795.1). NCBI lineage: Eukaryota > Metazoa > Chordata > Chondrichthyes > Orectolobiformes > Hemiscylliidae > Chiloscyllium > Chiloscyllium punctatum. The sequence goes on from NC_092739.1 coordinate 179,022,871, forward strand.
AGGCTTGTGGATCTTGGGAAGGAGGTAGAACCGGGCAGTGCGGGCTTGTCCGACCTGCCTAGCTCCTTTTCCACCTATCCACTCCACCCTCCTCTCCCTGACCTATCACCTTCATCTCCTCCCCCACTCACCTATTGTACTCTATGCTACTCTCTCCCCACCCCCACCCTCCTCTAGCTTATCTCTCCATGCTTCAGGCTCACTGCCTTTATTCCTGATGAAGGGCTTTTGCCCGAAACGTCGATTTCACTGCTCGTTGGATGCTGCCTGAACTGCTGTGCTCTTCCAGCACCACTAATCCAGAACCGGGATGAGATCAGTCTACTGTTCTTAGTTCTCATGTTCTGTGCCACAGTGACTGAGACTTGAATGCAGATAGATGACTGCATGGGCACCGAATTTCAGTGATGATCAAGTCACAGTCTTTAATGATCATATTAAAATCTGCTGGTCTCTAACCAGCAATCAAGGCTTTCTACGATTTCATGAAACCAAAATGTAAGGAGTGGAGTGGCATGTATGTTATAATGTCATTTGACTCAAGACCACAAATTTCTTGAAAGCTTGCACTGAAGCAACAGTAAAAGTCCATGATTATGCTAGTTTTGAGCATAAAGGTAAAGGATATTCAGAGGCTTTTAAACTGTGAGCATATTTCTTTGATTTTTTTTATAGCCTCTCCATGGGAGAAGAGGTCCCACACGTGTTGCACAGCACACACAAATTCCTTACAATTGCACAAGTTCTAAATGGGCTGTCATTTTATGTCTAAAATTGGAGGTGGGACAATACCTCAGAACAATCATTTTTCTGTGATTCTAATTTTTTTTTCAATTTATTCTCATGGAAAAGTGTGGTGTAATTTTTGTCTATGCATATTTTTTCAATCAGAATAACTAAATGAAAATGGGGAGACCAATGGCCTAGTGGTATTATCACTAGACTGTGAATCCAGAGACCCCGATGATGTGATCCCACCACAACTAATAGTGGAATTTGTGTTCCGTGTTTAAAAGTCTGAAATCAAGAGTCTAAGAATGTGGGAATTGTCAATTTTAAGAAAAACTCACCTGGTTCACTAATGTATTTTAGGCCTGCATGGGACTCCAAATCCACAGCAATCTGGTTGCCTCTTCTCTGCACTGTGGGCCGTTAGGGACGGGCAATAAAAACTGCCTAGGCAGTGATGCCCTCATCCCATGAATGAATATAGAAAAAAAAAATTGCGTTTATTTAAAGATGCTGTCTTGTGATGGGATGATGGCTTCAAACTTATAAGAGCATCTAAATAGGGATTTGGAAAAGGAATATGGTATAAATTTAGCATTTTCTTCAGACCAGTGCTGATTTGCAAGTCATTTTCCCATTCTGGTACGAGATATTGCCAGAATCAGGAAATTTCACCATAACTTGATGCAGGAAATTGAGGTCTAACTGAATGAGAAACTAAAAGGTATTGGCCAACATGCACCTATATTGTATGCATAGAGTTCTGCTTGTACTCATTGAGTGCAATGATGTGTTCAAATGGTTTTTTAAAATTAGATTCCCTACTGTGTGGAAACAGCCCTTTGGCCCAACCAAGAGTAACCCACCCAGACCCATTTTCCTTCTGACTTATGCACCTCATACTACAGGGCAATTTTAGCATGGCCAATTCACCTGATCTGCACATCTTTGGACTGTGGGAAGAAACCGAAGCACCTGAAGGAAACCCACACAGACTCAGGGAGAATGTGCAACCTCCACACAGACAGTCACCCGAGGCTAGAATCAAACTTGGGACCCTGCTGCTGTGAGGCAGCAGTGCTAACACTGAGCCACCATGCCACCCTTAGCTGCTTTGACATAGAGGAGTTGAGTGCAGAATACTTGCTTGTACTTTTTGAGATTTCTCTGTGCAAAGATCCAGAAAACCTGAAATACTGGACTGAAAACTTACATTGCATACGAAAAAAATTGAGACACCTTTTAGCTCTGTTGACATTACAATTTTGGCTACATTGCCAAGTTTTAGCAGAATCCAAAAGAAAATACTTCTTAAATCTATATTCACCTTACAAATTGCTACCGCCATTCAGCAACAAAGGAAGTCAATCTCTCAATCAAAAACAAATGTTACTTGCTGCTTTTATCTTGCCATTTCAGCAGATTAAAGTTCATATACACATACTTAGTAAATGACTAGATATGACGGGCCATGAAACTATTAAACATCATGCCCAATTTTGAGTTTAAGAAATCTTGGAGCTTATTACTGCAAATCGTTATCAAAAGTTTTTTGCATATTTTAACACAATTAGCTGAAGGCATTACTTCATGTTGTAACTCTTTCAGCCATTTGCAATGCCTCAGTACTTTCTGATATGGTGTTTCCAGAGCTAATTTAAGAGATTATTTGTGTCTTTTCGTCAGTGTTGTAGTGTTGAACAACCGCAGACCGTTTTCTAACAGTTTTACAGCTGTCGGAATTTGTTCTGTCTGATATATTTTGAGTATCACATTGTTAGTAGATATTTACTGTTTGACAAATGGTGGAAATTATATTTTATTGTAGGCATTATGGATTGGTTTGAAAAAAGCTCAACAGTTAAGGAAGCTCAGCCTCCTGGTGTATTTACAAATGTAACTCCGTACTTCTGCGTGTGGTCTAAAAGAAGATATACTGGAAATCACCAGCAGGGGGTAGCCCTGATGTTTATAGATTATACTGGATTAGTGGTGCTGGAAGAGCACAGCAGTTCAGGCAGCATCCAAGGGGCAGTAAAATCAACGTTTCGGGCAAAAACTCTTCATCAGGAATAAAGGCAGTGATCCTGAAGCGTGGAGAGATTTGCCTTTATTCCTGATGAAGGGCTTTTGCCCAAAACGTCTATTTTCCTGCTCCTTGGATGCTGCCTGAACTGCTGTGCTTTTCCAGCATCACTAATCCAGAATCTGGTTTCCAGCATCTGCAGTCATTGTTTTTACCGAGTTGTTTATAGATTATTTACTGTTTTAAGGTCTAAATGGAGAAGTTTATTCATTGGTAAACTGTCAGGTACAAGAAACGTTGAACATTTGGGAATTTTGTCAGCAACAATCCGATCGCTCAATGTTACTGTCCCAAAGAAAGTGGTAAAGCAATAATTTTGTTTTGCAATGTCCATTGTATCTTCATACCCTCCGAAATGAGATGGTCTACAGTGATTGAAGAAGACAGTTCGCTCACCGTTATGTCCTCTAAGGTAACCGGAGATGGGTAATAAATTCGGACCCAGCAGATGATGCTCACGTGAAATAAGAATAGAAACCTATGGTGCCTATAGCCAATGATGTTTTTTCATCTTTATAAAAGTGGATTCCTACCTTGCAGCTGAACAGATAGGCAGCAGCTAAACCTGTTAAAACTGTCACCCCATCCAGGATGAAGCATTTAGCAGAAGCCAAACAACAGTTATTTTCTTCCCCATGTCGACCGGTGCTAAATAGCAAAACTGGGTTCGCTTTTTTTTCTTTTTCCTTCCAACTTTTCTCAAACTTACCTGATGAAGAGTGCAATTCGGTGTGAAGGCGGCTTTAGTGGTATCTGGAGTGACAGTGGTATTTTCGGAGGTAGTTGGCCCATTGATGGGCTGTGACTCTTGCTGCCGTGTGGAGTGGGCTCCTGGCGGTATAACATGGCCCGGGGCGGGACTGTAACAGCGGAGAAAGGAAAACTTGGACTCTCTTTTAGTTGTTTTTTAATAATTCTAAGTTAATGTTCATGGCGTTTATGTAACGGTACACACTTTTCACTGTTTTATATTGAATACATGTGACAGTAAATTATTCAATTCAAAAGTGAGATTGGGTGGTGACAATGACAAATGTTTTGCAGTATTCTATGGTTTCCTAATAAGAACTGGAGGCTAAGGTTCTCAGACTGTTATAGTCGACCTTGATTTGCATTGTACTGAATAAAGTCACCCCAGTAGGCTATTTATTAGATGGTTGCTATCTTTAACCTGTAACTGAAGAAAGGAAGGGCTTATGCCCAAAACGTCGATTCTCCTGCTCCTCTGATGCTGCCTGACTAGCTGTGCTTTTCCAGCACTACAGTTTCGACTCTGAGCTCCAACATCTGCAGTCCTCATTCCCTCCTTATGTGAGGGTGAGGTGTGAGGGCTCAGTTAGGGAGCTTGAGAGTTATAAGTTAGCCAGAAAAGATCTAAAAAGAGGGCTAAGAAGAGCCGGGGGGGGAAATGAGAAGTTGTTGGCGGATAGGATCAAGGAAAATTCAAAGGCATTCTATAGGTATATCAGGAATAGGAAAATGACTAGAATAAATTTAGGGACAATCAAAGATAGTAGTGGAAAGTTGTGTGTGGGATCCGAGGACATAGAGGAAGTGCTTAATGAATACTTTTCATCATTATTTACATTGGTAAACAGCAATGTTAGTGACAATACAGAGATTCAGGCTACTAGATTAGATGGGAATTGTGATTGACAAAGAGGAGGTTTTAGCAATTTTAGAAAATCTGAAAATAGATAAGACCCCTGGGCTGGATGGGATTTATCCTCAGATTCTCTGGGAATCCAGGGAGGAGATTACAGAGCCTTTGGTTTCGATCTTTATGTCATCATTGTCGACAGGAGTAGTGCCTGAAGACTGGAGGATAGCAAATGTTGTCCCCTTGTTTAAGGAGGGGAGTAGAGACAACTGTGGTAATTACAAGCCAGTGAGCCTTACTTCGGTTGTGGGTAAGGTGTTGGAGAAGGTTATAAGTGATATGATTTATAATAATCTGTAAAAGAATAATTTGATTAGGGATAGTCAACACGGTTTTGTGAAGGGAAGTTTGTGCCTCACTAACCTTACTGGGTTCTTCAAGAAGGTGGTAAAACAGGTAGATGAAGGTAAAGTGGTTGATGTGGTGTCTATGGACTTCAGTAAGGCATTTGATAAGGTTCCACACAGTAGACTATTGCAGAAAGTGCAGAGTTTCAGGATTGAAGGTGATTTAGTGTTTTAGATCAGAAATTGGCGAGCTGAAAGAAGACAGAGGGTGGTGGTTGATGGGAAATGTTCATCCTGGAGTTCAGGTATCAGTGGTGTACCACAAGGATCTGTTTTGGGGCCACTGCTGTTTGTCATTTTTATAAATGTTCTGGATGTGGGCATAGAAGGATTGTTTAGTAAATTTCCGGATGACACTAAGGTAGGCAGAGTTCTGGATAGTACCAAAGGATGTTGTGGGTTACACAGGGACATAGATAAGATGTAGAACTGAGCAGAGAAGTGGAGGGGAAGTGTGAGGTGATTCACTTCAGAAGGAATAACAGGAATGCAGAGTACTGGGCTAATGGTAAAATTCTTGGCAGTGTAGATGAGCAGAGAGATCTCTGTGTCCAGGCACATAAATCCCCAAAGGTCGCCACCCAGGTTGACAGGAGTGTTAAGAAGGCATATGGTGTGTTGGCGTTTATTGGTAGGGGAATTGAGTTTCGGAGCCACGAGGTCATGCTTCAGCTGTACAAGACACTGGTAAGGCCACACCTGGAGTATTGCGTACAGATCTGGTCACTGCATGAAGGATGTGGAAGCTTTTTTTATGCCTGTTTATAGCGTTTTATACAGCTGCATACCTAAATCCTAAATCTCATTATATATCCATTATACTTAACTTAGTGCTGTCTAAAAAAAAACCCTGATCTATCCTTTTATGGTCTGAAATAGATCATCTCATACTTGCTTGTACTAAGATGCATCAGGCACAGCTTTGCCCATTTGCCTAATGAATACCCTGTTGTCATTTTATGTTGTCGTTAACACTGTTTACAATCCTGGGCAATTTTGTGTCATCACCAATTTTGGAAATTTGACATCCACAGATTGAAACACCGCTAACAGTTCCAATATGGGAAGTGACGTCAACCCATTGTGGTCTATCTTTAATAGGGTTGTTAGTCATTTTGGTCTATTCACTCATGAAGCATTAATGAGTGTCCCAGTTTCTCATGTTGGGACTTGAAATGTTAGAATGATGATTCTTCACAGGCTGTGGTTTAACTGGTTGCTGGTTCTGACATATAAATTAGTAAAAGGGTGGAAGAAAGATTTTCTTGCCCACTCACTATGAAAAAGTTCTACAATGTTCATATTTCAGTGAATTAAGTAAGTGCATGTTAGTTGTGAATTATCTCTTGTATGATTTTTTAGTTACTATATGAAGTTAGCTTATTTACAACATATCAGATTCTGGGAATTGATAGCTGACTTTGCTTCTGTGATAATTGTATTTTATCAAAAATGTGTTGTAATCAATAACTGGTTGAAGTTTCTAAATGTGAAACTTCAACCAGTAATTGAAGTTGAAAATTTACAATAACTCTTTGGACAAGAGTTATTGTAAATTTTAATTGCCTTCCACAACACCAGCAATGTTCCACACTTGTTGTGTTCCACCAGATAGAGTCATTTAGCACAGAAACAGACCCTTCGGTCCAATCTGACCAAGTTTCCCAAACTAAACTAGTCTCATCTGCCTGCGTTTGGCCCAAATCCTTCTAAATCGTTCTTAATCATGTCTTTTAAATGTTGTTATTGTATTTTCATCTAATACTTCCTCTGGCAGTTCATTTCACATATAAACCACCTTCTGTGGGGCAAAAGTCGCCCCTCGGTCCCGTTTAAATCTTTGTCCTCTCACCTTAAAGGTATCACCCGTCTAGTTTTGAACTTCCCATTCCAGGGAAAAGACCTTTGCTATTCGCCTTATCTATGCCCCTCATGAATTTATTAACTTCTATAAGGTCTTCCCTCAAACTCCCATGTTCCAATAAGAAAAGTCTTAAGTCTATCCAAACTCTCCTTATATCTCAAGCCATCCAATCCTGGCAACATTCTGGTAAATCTTTTATGCACCCTGTCTAATTGAATATTATCATTTCTTTAACAAGGAGACCAGAACGGTACACAGTTCATTAAAAGTGGCCTTGCGAACATCCTGGACAACTGCAACATGATGTCCAAACTCCTACACTCAATAGTCTGATCAATGAAAACAAGCATGCCAAACACCTCCTTTAGCACTCTGTCTACCTGTGACAAAATTTTCAAGGAACTATGTACTTGAGCTCTGAGGTCTCTCTGCTCTCCATGGTCCTAACAGTAACTGTGTAAGTCCTGCCCTAGTTTGTCTTACCAAAATGCAACATCTCTCATTTATCTAAACTAAATTCTTCAGCTCATTGGCCCAATTGATCAAGATCTCTTTGTAATCTTAGATTCACTGTCTACTATGTCACCAATTTGATATCACCCACAAACTTACTAACCATGCTTCCTATATTCTCATCCAAATCATTTATATAAATGATAAACAACAGTGGACCTAGCATTGATCTCTGTGGAACATCCTGGTCACAGGCCTTCAGTCCAAAGAATAATCCTCCACCACCACCCTTTGTCTCCTATTGTCAAGCCAAGTTTGTAACCAGTGAGCAAGGTCTTCCTGAGTCCCATATGATCCAACTTTATAGATGTGTCCACCATGTAGAGCCTTGTCAAAGTACTACTGATTTAGTACTACTAAAGTACTACTGATCTGCCCTCTTCTACCTCCTTGACAACATCCTCAAAAAACTCAGTCAAGTTCCCATGGCACAAAGTCATGCTGACTATCACTATTCAGTCCTTGCCTTTCCAAATGCATGTAAATCCTATCTCTCCGAATCCCTTCCAACAAACTACATCAGATTCATCAGTCTGTAGTTCCCAGGCTTCCACTTACAGTCTTTTTCAAATAATAGAACAACCCTTGCGAACCTCTTGACACCGTAGATGCAGCTGACACAAATATCCCTGTTTAGAGGTGTTGCAGTTTGTTCCCTAGTTTCCCACAATGTGCTGGGTTGCACTTGATTAGGTCCCAGAAGTGTATCTACCTAAATGCTTCTTAACACCTCCAGCTCCTCCCCTTCTCTAATTTGGACTGTTTCCAAGCCATCACTATTTATTTCCCCAAGTTCCCTAACTGCCATACTTTATCCACAGTAGATACTGATGCAAAATATTGATTTACTATCTCTCCCATCTCCTGTGATTTGGCACATAGATGACCTTGTTGATCTTTAAGGGGCCCTATTCTCTCCTTAGTTGTTTAAAATAATCTTCTGCACTCATATTTGTGTGCATACAGACAGATTTCACTCACCAACTCCTTGTTTGACAGACTATAGGTAAGATACAAAATAATTATTAATAGCCTCATGGTTATTGACAATCATTAAGCTCACCTCTGCACCACATTAACCACATTGATACTCTGATTATTAATCTGGGAGCTGTTAGGATTGGTAACCTAAAGATTGTCGGTCAGTAGATTGAGGATCTAGATGGTAAATATTCAGCATGGAGTCCAGTTACAAGTGGAGTTCCGCAGGGATCAGTTCTGGGTCCTCTGCTGTTTGTAATTTTTATTAATGACTTAGATGAGGGAGTCGAAGGGTGGGTCAGTAAATTTGCAGATGATACGAAGATAGGTGGAGTTGTGGACAGTGAGGAGGGCTGTTGTCGGCTGCAGAGGGACTTAGATATGATGCAGAGCTGGGCTGAGGAGTGGCAGATGGAGTTCAACCCTGCCAAGTGTGAAGTTGTCCATTTTGGAAGAACAAATAAGAATGCAGAATACAGGGTTAATGGTAGGGTTCTTGGTCAGGTGGAGGAACAGAGGGATCTTGAGGTCTATGTACATAGATCTTTGAAGGTTGCCACTCAGGTGGATAGAGTTTGTAAGAAGGCCTATGGAGTATTATCGTTCATTAGCAGAGGGATTGAATTCAAGAGTCGTGAGGTGATGTTGCAGCTGTACAGGACTTTGGTTAGGCCACATTTGGAGTACTGTGTGCAGTTCTGGTCGCCTCACTTTAGGAAAGATGTGGAAGCTTTGGAGAGGGTGCAGAGAAGATTTACCAGGATGTTGCCTGGAATGGAGAGTAGGTCGTACGAGGATAGGTTGAGAGTTCTCGGCCTTTTCTCGTTGGAACGGCGAAGGATGAGGGGTGACTTGATAGAGGTTTATAAGATGATCAGAGGAATAGATAGAGTAGACAGTCAGAAACTTTTTCCCCGGGTACAACAGAGTGTTACAAGGGGACATAAATTTAAGGTGAAGGGTGGAAGGTATAGGGGAGATGTCAGGGGTGGGTTCTTTACCCAGAGAGTGGTGGGGGCATGGAATGCGCTGCCCGAGGGAGTGGTAGAGTCAGATTCATTGGCGACCTTTAAGCGGCATTTGGATAGGTACATGGATGGGTGCTTAATCTAGGATAGAAGTTCGGCACAACATCGTGGGCTGAAGGGCCTGTTCTGTGCTGTATTGTTCTATGTTCTATGTGGATGTTGAATAAATAGTGTATTGATATTCCCCAAACAATCACTTTCATCAGCATTTGAATGGAATTCTAATTGGCAAGTCAAATACAGAAGGGGATTCCTGTACCACTGGCTTTTGTCTTTGCCCGAAATGTAGATTTTGCTGCTCCTTGGATGCTGCCTGAACTGCTGTGCTCTTCCAGCACCACTAATCCAGTATTTTGTCCTTCACTGCCTGATGGTCGCCCATCCTCTCCCTTCCTGCATATCATTAAACTACTGGATGACCACATCCAAAATGTTCTATCCCACCAGAGACTTCGAACACCCTTGTCAATTGCTGTACAACTATCAAAGGTGCCTGCTGCTCCATCCCCTGCCTGTATTTTGGTAAATCAGGCCACAAGGCTGCCCTCCTCCTTCTGGCTTGCAGACAGGAACTGAAGCACGAGGATCTAGTACAGAAAGTTGTCCAATGCTGGTCTGAGGCAATAGAAGGGCTTCAAGGGGACTGCTTAGAGTCAGTAGACTGGTGCATATTCCACAAGCTCAGCAGCCAACATAAATGAGTGTGCCAGTACTGTCACAGACTTCCTCAGTGAATGTGTAGAGGAATGTGTGCCAAAGAAGTTAATCCAAGTGTTTCCCAACCGGAAACCATGATGAATTGAAAGATCCACTCCTGACTGAGGTCCAGGCCTGAGGTCCAGGCCTGAGGTCCAGGCCTGAGGTGTTCAAGTCAGGTGACTCTGGCTTATGCAGAAAATCCAGGTATGATCTTCGTAAAGCCATCAGGATACCAAGAGACAATACTGAACTAAACTCGAGTCCCAGACTAAATACACAAGCACACGTTGACTGTGGCAAGGCTTAGAATATGTAACTGGCTCCAAAGTAAAGTCAGTTAGAATCACTGACGATAATGCATCCCTCCCCGATGAACTTGATGTATTCTCTGCTCATTTTGAACAGGTCAGTGAAATGATGTCAGCTGTCCCAACAGCTGCGAGTGCACTTGTACCCACAATCCCCATCACAGTCATCAGATCAGCCTTCCCGAGGGTGAACCCAAGGAAAATGACTGGCCTGGCTGGGAGTCCTCAGCCATGCATTCAGATCCTCTACAAACCAGCTGGCATATGTATTCGCAGACATCCTTAACCTCTCTTTATTATGATCTGAGGTTCCCACCTGCTTCAACAAGACCACTATCATCTCGATGCTAAAGAAACATCAGATAATGTGCCCGAATGACTCTCACCCTGTGGCTCTGACAGCCATCATTATGAAGTGTTTTGAGAAGTTAATAATAGCACATATCAAACCCAGCTTCCAAGATTGCCTTCATCCACTACAATTCGTCTCCCGTGACACAACAGACACCATCTCTCTGGCCCTACACTCATCCCTAGAACATCTGGATAATAAGGACACCTATGTCAGACTCCTATTTACTGACTTTAGCTTCACCTTCAACACCATAATTCCAAACAAACTCATCTCCAAATCTAGGGCTCTACAATTGGATCCTCAGTTTCCTGATCTGCAGACTACAATCAGTGATGATAGGCCACAACACCTTCACACTAATCCTCAACACTGCTGCCCTCAAGGCTGCGTACTCAGCACCTTGCTAAGCTCCTTATAGACTTACGACTGTGCAGCTAAATTCAGCCCTAATTTGGATCTCAACAATGATGAAACAGAGGACAGGAACGAGATAGACATGTTAGCAGCATGGAGAGAACACAACAGTCTCTCCTTCAACTTCAGGAAAACGAAGAAGCTGGTCATCAACCTCAGGAAGTGAAGTGTCCGTATCGATGGTGCGGGGGTGGACGGGTTCAAGAACTTCAAGGTCTGAGCAATAAGTATCACCACCAATCTGCCCTGGTCCATCCACACACCATTGCTTTGTCAAGAAAGCACACCGATGCCTGTCCATCCTCAAGAGGATAAGGAAATTTGGCATGTCCACTATGACTCTAACCAATTTTTATAGATGCACCTTAGAAAGCATCCTATCTGGATGTATCACAGTTTAGTAGGGCAACTGCTCCGCCCAAGGTCACAAGAAACTGCAGAGAGCTGTGAACGCAGCCCAGTCCATCCCACAAACCAGCCTTCCAACCATTGATCCCATCTACACTTCCTGCTGCCTCAGAAAAGCAACCACATAATCAAACACCTGGAGAAAGTGAGGACTGCAGATATCAGAGATCAGAGTGTGGTGCTGGAAAAGCACAGCAGGTCAGGCAGCATCCAAGGAGCAGGAGAGTCGACATTTCGGGCAAGAGCCGTTCGTCAGGAATCACCTCTCACCTCAGTGACTCTTCATCCACCCTCTTCCATTGGGTGAAAACACGTGCCAACAGATTTAAGAGCAGCTTCTTCCCTGCTGTTATCAAACTTATGAACGCAGCTCTCAGATATTAGAGTTGATCTTTCTCTGTACCTTCTCTATAGCTGTGACACCACATTCTGTTCTATTACCCTGATGTAGTTATGTGAGGTATGATTTGTCCGGATAGTCCTCAGAACAATACTTTTCACTGTATCTTGGTACATATGACAATAATAAATCAAATTAAATAAAATCCATAAATGAAACTCTGAACCTCCTGGAGCACCACACTGATGCCAGCTGCTGCTCAAACTCTGAAACCCTGATATCCTGGAACTGAAGTGATTGCCCTTCAACGACTGTTCTCTTTGTTATCAGTATGAGACCCACACTGGAAAATTCCCTTCTCTGTAATTTTGTTAGGGTTCCTTGATGCTATACTTGGTCCAATGTGGCTTTGATGTCAAGGACAGTGACTTTAATCTCCCCTCTGGAGATCAGTACTTCTTGTATTTTTATTCCAAGGCTGCAGTGGCTGGAATTAGAATTGAAGCCAAATGCACCATACTAGAATGGAGTGTCAGGGTTAAATTAGAGCTAAGTTATGGATAGACTGGTTTAAATTCGGGCACCTCCTAACAGAGCGCTTTAGGGAACATCTCCGGGACACCCGCACCAATCAACCACACTGCCCCGTGGCCCAACATTTCAACTCCCCCTCCCACTCTGCCGAGGACATGGAGGTCCTGGGCCTCCTTCACCGCCGCTCCCTCACCACCAGACGCCTGGAGGAAGAATGCCTCATCTTCCGCCTCGGAACACTTCAACCCCAGGGCATCAATGTGGACTTCAACAGTTTCCTCATTTCCCCTTCCCCCGCCTCACCCTAGTTCTAAACTTCCAGCTCATTAACTGTCCCCTTGACTTGTCCGGACTTGTCCGACCTCCCTATCTTCTTTTCCACCTATCCACTCCACCCTCCCCTCCTTGACCTATCACCTTCATCCCCTCCCCCACTCACCCATTGTACTCTATGCTACTTTCTCCCCACCCCCACCCTCCTCTAGCTTATCTCTCCACGCTGCAGGCTCACTGCCTTTATTCCTGATGAAGGGCTTTTGCCCGAAACGTTGATTTCGAAGCTCCTAGGATTCTGCCTGAACTGCTGTGCTCTTCCAGCACCACTAATCCAGAATCTGGTTTCCAGCATCTGCAGTCATTGTTTTTACCTCGGTGGGTTAAATTCAGTCTGTTGTCAGTGAGAGGGCTGGTGTCAGTAGCTGGTATTTATTTATACAATTTCTGTTTGTCTGGATAGGGTAAATAAACCTTGTGTGGGGTAATCCAGAACAAGAGGCATAGGTTTAGGGTGAGAGGGGGAAATATTTAACAGGGTCTAAGTGGCAGTTTTTTCAGGCAGAGGGTGGTGCCTGTGAGGAATGAGCTGCCAGATGAAGTGGTGGAGGCTGGTATGATTACAACATTTAAAAGGCATCTAGGTGGGTATATGAATAGGAAGGGTTTAGAGGGACATGAGTCAAGTGCTGGCAAATGGGACAAGATTACTTTTGGATATCTGGTTGGCGTGGACAAGTTAGACCGAAGGGTCTGTTTCCGTGCTGTCCATCTCTATGATACTATCATACTGTGTACTTGCAGAAAGCAGCTATGGAGGTGAATTTCCAGCAGAACTTTCTGACCTGCACCAATCTAAATACTACTGTCAGAGTAGTCAGTGGAGTCACTATATTAACCAAAGGTATTGGTCCCATCGTTCAAAATATGCTTCAAGTTGCAGATCAGGTTGAAAACAGTGACTGTTACATACCAAGGAAGGTTTGTGGATTGTCTGATTTTGAGTGGTAGATGTTTTAACGGCATATCTGAGATGGACACAGTTTATCGCTGGATGCAGGATTCTGAACACTTCCTCACCTGCTTTGGAATATCAGAAAAATGTTTGACTCCAGTTATCAGAGTTTACCTGGTGTGACAGAAGGAGCTAAATTGATTTGCAGATAGTACTGTTCAAATCTTACAAAATAGCCTCTTTCCAGTGTACTCGACTCTTTTAACAAAATGAGTTGTATGTACCCTCCCTCAACATTTTCTGAAGAAAAACAGGTTTCTTTCCCTTGAGCCAAGATCATCATTCAATGATCTACATTTGCAAAGTAAATAATTCATCACAACTACTTCAGGAAGCTGATTACTTTGGATCTTGGCCTGGAATTCTGCATTTTGCCAGATGGTAATCTCTAAAAAAGAGCTTTCTAACAATGAAGTGGGGTCAATTTTTTCAATAATAGTTTGCTGTGTTGTATTATTGAACTTGGTAGGAATATCTGTTGCACTGCTTCAGCCTCAGCCTCCGACATGACTCTCATTCTGTACATGAGAAGAGTTTCAAATGAGTGGCCAACTCACCCAGCTTGATTGTTTGTCCTATTACCTCATTGTTAACAGATGTTGCATTTGTGAATTTATCAAACAGTGATTTGTCATATTCTGTTACTGAGAAAATCAGACTGCTCTCAGTGCCTCAGGGGCTGTTTTTTAAAATATGGAATCCCTCCAGTGTGGAAACAGGCCTTTTGGCCCAACAAGATAGAGGACGGGGAATATTTCTGGCTGGAACAGGCTGCTCCTTTTTTGAGGTGTTTTAGGTGTTTTGAGATGATTTCCTCGAATTCCAGGAGCAGCAACTACTGTTTTATATTCTATTTTACAGCACTTTTAAAAGAGAGAGGAACAGACAAAGGCAGCACATGGTGAGGTCAGTGCAGGAAAGAGAGAGAGAGAAAGAAATCCACATTGCTAACTGGCACAACAGTAAACCTGCATAGCTGGGGGATCTAAGATGGCGGCAGTCTGAGTGGTCTGCTGTGCTGGGCTCTCTGCCATACCCCTGGGCAAAGTGGACCTTTACACCTGTGAGAAACAAAGTTCACGTATCAATGAATTTCAGTCCAAGTCAAATTCTGAAGCAGCAAATTTTATTAAACGTTCTTGCAAGACGGATGTCTAACAAGTAGGCACCCCGATCTGAGGATTACATTCTGATTTATGCAGTTCAGCTGTGTCTCTCGGTCCTCCCCTTTTACCCCATTGGTTACTTTTGCTGTAGCGTGTAGCCTATCACAAACTCTAGCTTTCTCTCTGCCTCTGTTGACTTCTCCCACTACTCTAAGCCTGTCGCCCCTTACTCTTATTTATCTTATTCCTTATTTGTGACTATCCTGGCATAGTTTGCTGTCTTTGTGTGATCATCCTGCCAAACTAAATTCTGTCCATTGGCCACATCCCTCCTGTGACTGGTACCCTGTTCTGTTACTGGTTTACCCTGCTCCATGGTTGCTCTGCCCTATTCGATCATTCGACCTGTTTTCGCTTCTCTGTTTAGTATTTGCATGTGCAGCCTAATTTTATCATGCCAGCTTTTGTAGAAGCAACACCTGTTCCCCTATGCTGCACAATTTTAACCTTATACTTTACACCCCCCAATTTTTAACCACCCCAAAGAGAAAAAAGTATTAATTTAAACTTACTGATTATTTTGAGCTGCTGAAATCACCTGAGACACCTTCGGGACCAGTAAAGGAAGGGGGCCTAAAGGAGGACAGCAGACAGGGCACTTCCCTACTCCACCGGGGGGGGGTGCCTTCAGCCAGTACCCAGTCTCCCGGGATGGCCCCTTTGGATCCAGTAGGACAGCAGTACTTGGTAAACTCCAAGAGTCGATTCAAACTATAGTGGAGCCATTGTCTGCCATGCTCAAAAAAAACATGAGCAGGAAATACAGCTCCTGGAACAACTTAGAGGAAGGCTCGTTTTGACGGTATGAGGCAAGAACTTTCGAAAGCTGATTGAGGCAGATGTTCACAGGTAAAGGGACGGCTGGAAAATGGGAAGCCTTCAGCAATGAGATAACAAGAATCCAGAGAAAGTATATTCCTGTCAGGGTGAAAGGGAAGGCTGGTAGATATAGGGAATGCTGGATGACTAAAGAAATTGAGGGTTTGGTTAAGAAAAAGAAGGAAGCATATGTCAGGTATAGACAGGATAGATCGAGTGAATCCTTAGAAGAGTATAAAGGAAATAGGAGTATACTTAAGAGGGAAATCAGGAGGGCAAAACGGGGACATGAGATAGCTTTGGCAAATAGAATTAAGGAGAATTGAAAGGGGTTTTACAAATATATTAAGGGCAAAAAGGTAACTAGGGAGAGAATAGGCACCTCAAAGATCAGCAAGGCGGCCTTTGTGTGGAACTGCAGGAGATGAGAGAGATTCTAAGTGTGTATTTTGCATCAGTGAAAAGGATATGGAAGATATAGACTGTAGGGAAATAGATAGTGACATCTTGCAAAATGTCCAGATTACAGAGGAGGAAGTGCTGGATGTCTTGAAATGGTTAAAGGTGGATAAATCCCCAGGACCTCATCAGGTGTACCCGAGAACTCTGTGTGAAGCCAGAGAAGTGATTGCTGGGCCTCTTGCTGAGATATTTGTATCATCGATAGTCACAGGTGAGGTGCCGGAAGACTGGAGGTTGGAAAACGTGGTGCCACTGTTTAAGAAGGCTGGTAAGGACAAGCCAGGGAACTATAGACCAGTGAGCCTGACCTCGGTGGTGGACAAGTTGTTGGAGAGAATCCTGAGGGACAGGATGTACATGTGTTTGGAAAGGCAAGGACTGATTAGGGATAGTCAACATGGCTTTGTGCATGGGAAATCATGTCTCACAAACTTGATTGAGTTCTTTGAAGAAGTAACAAAGAAGATTGATGAGGGCAGAGTGGTAGATGTGATCTTTATGGACTTCAGTAAGGCATTCAACATGGTTCCCCATTGAGATTGGTTAGGAAGGTTAGGATTCCTGAAGAAGGGCTTGTGCCCGAAACGTCAATTTTCCTGCTTCTTGGATGCTACCTGACCTGCTGCGCTTTTCCAGCAACATGTTTTTCAGCTAGGAAGGTTAGATCCCATGGAATACAGGGAGAACTAACCCTTTGGATACAGAACTGGCTCAAAGGTAGAAGACAGAGGGTGGTGGTGGAGGGTTGCTTTTCAGACTGGAGGCCTGTGACCAATGGAGTGTCACAAGGATCGATGCTGGGTCCTCTATTTTTTGTCATTTACATAAATGATTTGGATGCAAGCATAAGAGGTACAGTTAGTAAGTTTGCAGGTGACACCAAAATTGGAGGTGTAGTGGACAGCAAAGAAGGTTACCTCAGATTACAACAGGATCTGGACCAGATGGGCCAATGGGCTGAGAAGTGGCAGATGGAGTTTAATTCAGATAAATGCGAGGTGCTGCATTTTGGGAAAGCAAATCTTAGCAGGACTTATACACTTAATGGTAAGGTCCGAGGGAGTGTTGCTGAACAGAGACCTTGGAGTGCAGGTTCATAGCTCCTTGAAAGTGGAGGCGCAGGTAGATAGGATAGTGAAGAAGGCGTTTGGTATGCTTTCCTTTATTGGTCAGAGTATTGAGTACAGGAGTTGGGAGGTCATGGTGCGGCTGTACAGGACATTGGTTAGGCCACTGTTGGAATATTGCGTGCAATTCTGGTCTCCTTCCTATTGGAAAGATGTTATGAAACTTGAAAGGGTTCAGAAAAGATTTACAAGGATGTTGCCAGGGTTGGAGGGTCTGAGCTACAGGGAGAGGCTGAACAGGCTGGGGCTGTTTTCCCTGGAGCGTCGGAGGCTGAAGGGTGATTTTATGGAGGTTTATAAAATAATCAGAGGCATGGATAGGATAAATAGACAAAGTCTTTTTTTCCCTGCGGTGGGGGATTCCAGAACTAGAGGGTATTGGTTTAGGGTGAGAGGGGAAAGATACCGGAGAGGCAATGTTTTCACACAGAGGGTGGTACGTGTATGGAATGAGCTGCCAGAGGATGTGGTGGAGGCTGGTACAATTGCAACATTTAAGAGACATTTGGATGGGTATATGAATAGGAAGGGTTTGGAGGGATATGGGCCGGGTGCTGGCAGGTGGGACTAGATTGGGTTGGGATATCTGGTCGGTATGGACAGGTTGGACTGAAGGGTCTGTTTCCATGCTGTACATCTCTATGACTCTAAGTCCACACTGACCCTCCGAAGAGTATCCCACCGAAAATCATGCCCCATTACTCTATATTTACCCCTGACTAATGCACTTAACCTACACATCCCTGAACACTATGGACAATGTAGCATGGCCAATTCACCTGACCTGCACATCTTTGGAATGTGGGAGGGAACCGGAGCACCCGGAGGAAACCCACGCAGACACGGGGAGAATGTGCAAACTTCACACAGGGTGGAATCGAATCCGGGTCCCTGGCGTTGTGAGGCAGCAGTGCTGACCACTGTGCCACCATGCCAACCACACTGAGCTACTGTGCTGCCCCGTCTCTGGGAACAATCTGTGGAACCAGTAAAATTAATCTGATGTGCATCAATGTTATACCCCAAGCCTTATTTCTGCAGTTTTGTAAGGAGTGCCCTTGCTGCTTTGGAAACTCTTATGACTTGGGGGAAAGGATCATTCTCATGAACATGAGAACAGTTGTTACACTTTAGGCACCTGGTTAACATAATTCTCTCTGTTATAATACTGCGGTGGTATAGAACTAGAGTACTGCTACAACAAAAATTATGTTGAAACTATTCTTTGTTCACTCATCAGAAAAATTCTCAAAAAATACCAAAGTAAACGGTAAACAATCATAAGGTTGCAGATTGGTTTTCAAGTGGACTTTAATTGGTAGAGTGGTTGGCAAATCATGATGACTCAGCAAAAGTGAGGACTGCAGATGTTGGAAACCAGAGTCTAGATTAGAGTGTGTGCTGGAAAAGCACAGCAGGTCAGGCAGCTTCTGAGGAGCAGGAAAATCGATGTTTCGGGCAAAAGGCCTTCAGGAAAATCATGATGGCTGACAATTAACTGACAAATTGCACTTAAAGTTTAATCAAGGCAAGTTGATTCTGATTGGTGAAGGCATTGTCTCTAGACATGCACCAGAATGGCTGTCACTTATTTTGTTGAACTGAAACTGATGTAGTGTATATGCATGTTCATTCTGCTGCAAAAAACAGGACTCTGTATTAAATGCATTCGGTACCCACAGTTGCAAGCAAACTTCATGTCTGAATGACTTGTCAGCATAATTCCTCACAAACTCATGATCCCACCAGGATACATGAACACCAACTAGCCACGAAACAACATGACCCTCTCTCCCTAGTATCCTTACATACAGATAAGGAAGGACACCACTTCGACTGGGACAACACATCCATCTTAGGACAAGCCAAACAGAGATACACATGAGAATTCCTAGAAGCAGCATGGCATTCCAACCCAGAACTCTATCAACAAACACATCAAGTTAGACTCCATCTATCGCCCCCTGAGAAAAAGAACAGGAAATGTCATCACTACAGGAAATTATATCACCAACCCAAGGAAACGTAAACACATAAATGGAAAGAGGGCCATGCCACCAGTGCTTCATCCAGAGGTTCACTGATGATGTTACCAATATGGTGACGAAACATCTGAAAATGAACCTTCCAGCTCAGCGAGCAAACCTAATCCAGACCTTGCTGCATTTGTACACGGATTGCTTCAGTATCTGAAGAATTGTGAATGGTGCTGAACATTGTGCAATCATCTGCCAACATCCCTAGGTCTGACCTTATGATGGAAGGAAGGTCATTGATGAAGCAGCTGAAGATGGTTGGGCCTAGGACACTCCCCTGAGGGACTCCTGCAGAGGTGTCCTGGAGCAGAACTGACTATTCTCCAGCAACCACGGTCATCTTCCTATGTGTGAGGTATGACTCCAACCAGTGGAGAGTTTGACCCTTGATACTCATTAATTCCATTGTGAGGGCTCCTTGATGCCACACTCGGTCAAATACAGCCTTGATATCAAGGGCTGTCCCTCTCCCCTCCCCTCTGGAATCCAGCCCTTTTGGCCATGTTTGAACCAAGGCTGGAATGAGGTCAGGAGCTGAGTGGCCCTGGTGGAACCCAAACTGGGCATCACTGAGCAGGTAATTGCTGAACAGGTGCTGTTTGAAAGCTTCAACCTTATCTTTTTTCACTGATGTGCTGGGCTCCTCCATCATTGAGGATGGGGGTATTTTGGACCCTTCTCCTCCAGAGAGTTGTTTAATTGTCCACCACCATACATGACTGGGTGTGGCAACACTGCAGAGCTGAGATCTGATCTGGTGATTGTGTGATCATTTAGCTCTGTCTATTACTTACTGCTTATGCAGTTTGCCATGCAAGTTGTCCTGTTTGGTAGACACCTCACCTTCAGGTATGCCTGGTGCTGCTCCTGGCATGCCCTCCTGCACGTCCAGTGAACCAGGGTTGATGCCCTGGCTTGATGGTAATGGTTGAGTGGGGGATATGCCAGGCTATGAGGTTATAGACTGTGCTGGAATACAATCCTGCTGCTGTTGATGTCCCACAGCGCCTCATGGTGGCCCAGTCTTGAGTTGCTAGATTGGTTCGAAGTCTGTCCCATTTAGCACTGTGGTAGAGCCAGAAAACATGATGGAGGGTATTCTCAATGTGAAGTCGGGACTTCATCTTCACAAGGACTTTGTGGTGGTCACCCTTCCTGATACTGTCATGGACAGTAAGGATGAGGTCAGTGTGTTTTTCCCTCTTGTTGGCTCCCTCACCACCTGCCACAGACCCAGTCTAGCAGCTATGACCTAATGAACCTGACCAGCTCTCTGGGGCAATGTTTGTAAAGTATGATTCCATGAATACGACTATGTTCAACTGTTAAAAACTGAAAAAACTGCAGATGCTGTAAATCAGAAACAAAAACAGAAATTACTGGAAAAGTTCAGCAGGTCTGGCAACATCTGTGAAGAGAAATCTGTGAATATTTTGGCTCTGGTGACCCTTCCTCAGAACTGTGTCCAGCTGTAGCTTGTCTCTAGTCTGTGAGACAGCTCTCCCAGTTTTGGCAATAGGCCCGTGATGTTAGTGAAGGGGACTTGCCAGAATCGGCAGGGCTGTTTCTGCTGTTGTCTTTCCCAGTGCCTCAGCCAATGCCACGTGATCCGTCCAGGTTCAATTCTCTTTGTTGAGAAAGGTATTTGGGCAGTTGATAAAAGCTGAGTCACTTGCACAACCATTTCGGCGATCAGTTAAAATTCAACCAGATTGCTGTGACTCTGGAGTTCAGCACATTGAGACTTGCTGTTGGGAGATAGTGGAGCGTCAGTGATGGAGGGAGTGGATATTTGCGGATGTGGGCTGCTTTGTCCTGGAGGGTGTCGAGCTTCTTGAGTGTTGTTGGAGCTGCACCCATCCAGGGCAAGTGGGGAGTATTCCATCACACTCCTAACTTGTGTCTTGTAGATGGTGGACAGGCTTTGGGGAGGCAGGAGGGGAGTTAGTTACCACAGGATTCCAAGCCTTGAGATAGATAGAAAATGAATTGACAGAAAACAAACAGTGGGAGAAAATGGGTCTTTTTCTGAATGGCAGGCCGTGATTAGTGGGATACTGCAGGGACCAGTGTGGTCTCCAGCTACTCACAAAACATGTTAATGATTTAGTTGAGGGAACGAAATGTAATGTCTCAAAATTTATGGATGACACAAAGCTGACGGAAGAGGGAACTGTGAGGAGGATGCAGAGATATTGCAGTGTGATTTAGACAGCTGAGTGAGTGGGCAAATGCATGGCAGATGCAGAAAAATGTGGATAAATATGAGGGTATTCACTTTGGCAGCAAAATACAGTAATGCACATGATGATCTGAATGGCTGTAAATTGAGAGAGAGGAATATGCAATGAGACCTGGGTTTTGCTGTCCACCAATCACTGGAAGTAAGCCTGTAGGGCCAGCAGGCGGTGAAGAAGACAAAACTGTATTCTGGCCTTCATAGAGAGAGGATGCAAGTGTAGGAGCAGGGATGTCTTGCTGCAATTATAAAGAGTCAAAAAGTGTGGGGCTGGAAAAGCACAGCTGCTCAGGCAGCATCTGAGGAGCAGGAGAATCAACATTTTGAGCATAGGCTCTTCGTCAGCAATTATACAGAGGCCACACTTATACAGAGGTATTGTGTGCAGTTTTAGTCTCCTTCTGTGAGGAAGGATGTTCTTACTATAGAAGGAGTGCAACAAAAGTTTACCAAATTGATTCCTGGGATGACAGGGTTAACGTATGAGGAGAGATTGAATTGGTCAGGATCGTAGTCACTGAGTTTGGAAAAATAAAGGGGTTTCTCATAGAAACCTATAAAATTCTAACGGATTGAGAGTTTGAGAGGGAGAAGCTGGAAGCAGATGTAATGGTGTTGCAATTGGATAAAGACAACTGCAAAGGCATGAGGGAACATCTGGCCAGAGTAATTGGAAAGGGGCCTGAGCAGGAAACTGGGTGGAGCAGCAATGGGGGGAATTTCTGGGGGGGGTCATTCGGGAGGCACAGCAGACATTTACCCCAAGGAAGAAGAATCATACTGAGGGGAGGATGAGGCAACCATGGCTGACAAGGGAACTCAGGGACGACATAAAACCAAAAGAGAAGGCAAACAATGTGGTAAAGATTAGTGGGAAAACAAAGGATTGGGAAGTCTTTCAAAAACAGCAGAGTACAACTCCAAAAGCAATAAGGAGGGAGAAGATAGCATTTGAGAGTAAGTTAGCTTGTAATATAAAAGAAATCTGCAAGATTATTTTGAGACATCTGAAAGGTAAGAGAGAGAGGCGTTGGACTACTGGAAAAGTGAGGCTGGAGAAGTGAAAATGGGGAACAAAGAATGGAATCATCAAATTCCTACAGTGCAGAAAGAGGTTATTTGGCCCATTGAGTCTGCACTGACCCTCTACAGAGCATTGCACCCAGACCCACTCCCCTCACTGCATTTATCATGTTTAATCCACCTGACCTGCATATCTCTGGACTGAGAGAGGAAACTAGAGAAACCCATGCAGACACCCATGAGAGAATGTGCAACTCCACACAATTGTCCAAGGCTGGTATTGAACTCAGGACCTTGGCATTGTGAGACAGCAGTGCTAATTACTGAGCCCGTGTGCCACCCATAACTGAATGGTAGTATACATCAGTTTTCACTGTCGAAGATATTAGTAGGAAACCAGAACTTCAGGACAGTCAGGGCCAGAGGTGAGTTTACCAGCCAACACAAAGGAGAAGGTTCTGGAGAAACTGAAGTTGGTTCAAGCACTTGCACCAGATGGACTACACGCCAGACCTCAATAGGGCACAGCTCTGGGGAATGTGGAGGCATTGTTGGAGATCTGTCAGAAATCAGGAGTTAGGATATTACCAGAGGACTGGAAAATGGCCAATGTCACACCCCTGTTTACGAAAGGAGGGAGGAGGAAGATGGGAAACGATAAGCTGGTTAGTGTGATCTCGTTATTGGTCAGAATTTAGAGTCCGTTATTAAGGATGAGATTGTGGAGTATTTGGAAGTGCATGTACAATAGGGTGGAGTCAGCACGACTTTGTCAAGGGGAGGCCATGCCTGACAAATCAGTCTGAAGTCTTTGAGGTTGGAACAAATAATCTAGAGAAAGGAAGCCCACTGGTGGTGATCTATTTGAATTTCCAGAAGGCCTTTGACAAGGTGCTGGATGTACTAATGGGTCCCTCAAACCCTCAAGCCAGCTCTGCCATTCAGGGGGATCATATCGGATCTGATTACTCCCAGTCTTGCCTATCCCTTACAACCTTTCACAATCTACCTTTCTTATCCACAATCTACCTACCTCAATCATAAAAATGTCCAATGACTCACTGCTTCCCCCCATCGTTCGAGGAAGACTCCTGAATCTCTGTGAAAAAGAAACTCCTCATCTCCATTTTCCACAGTGACTTCTCAATTCTCCCAGAAGAGATTGTTCTACTCATTCATAGGGGTGTGGCTGTCACTGGCCAGACCAGCATTTATTGCCCATCCTGGAGGCTAACTAAGAGTCAGCCATGTTGCTGTGTGTCTGGAGTCACCTTGAGCCCAGACCAGGTAATGATGACAGATTTCTTCCCTAAATGACAGTAATGAACCAGCTGGGTTTTCCCCCCAAACATTGACAATGGATTCATGGGCATCTTTGCAATTCTGAATTCCTGAGTTTTATTGAATTCCATCATCTGCTGTGGCAGGATTCAAACCCATGTCCCAGAACATTCCCTGGCTCTCTAGAGTAAAGTCCAGCGATAATTCCACTCAGTTATCACCTCCATACTTCACATAGATCTGCTCACTTTCGGTCATGTCACCTGTTGCTCTCTGTACTCCAGTGGATACAAGGATACGGCCTGTCCAACATTTCCTCATTCTGACTCTCATATTTTGCTTTTAAAATGTGTCAGTCAGTCCTGGAGATTTTTTCTTCACAAAACACTCACCATCATCAGATCACTGTGGAACTTAAGCTTTTTTTGTCCTCAGAGCTGCTCGGAGATTTCTGATCACCATTTTCCAGAGGCAGGGAGAGAAGCTTCATCCCAGTAGACTCATGTTGGGAAGGTCAGTGCAGTGGCAAAGTGCAGAGTGAATGGTTGAGTGAATGAATGGACCAGGATGGTCAGTACATTGGGAACTCGACTGAATTACTGAGGTACGAAGTGGATTGTTTGCTTGCTGCTAATTTGGGGACAGAGCTCAGTTGGTGGGGTGGGAGGTGAAGAATTTGAAGGTGGATGAGTTGGGTCCAAGGGGCTCATCAGATCATCCTGAGACAGAGGCTCAACTTGGAGACTGTCAGCTCAGCTCACAGGGTCAATTGAGTGCCTGGGATTAGTTAAGTCTGTTGGGGGCACAGTGACAGTTCAGTGGGTGGAGGGATAGCATGGTCAGGTGGGGTCCTCAATTCAGGTTGGATGGGACAGTCAGGTGATGAGAGGATACTCTAAATGTGGTCTGTGTATTTGGGGAAGTTTGAGTGGTCTGTGTATTTGGGAAGTTTGAGTGGTCTGTGTTTTTGGGGGAATTTGAGTGGTCTGTGTATTTGGGGAAGTTTGAGTGGTCTGTGTTTTTGGGGAAGTTTGAGTGGTCTGTGTATTTGGGGAAGTTTGAGTGGTCTGTGTATTTGGGAAGTTTGAGTGGTCTGTGTTTTTGGGGAAGTTTGAGTGGTCTGTATTTGGGGAAGTTTGAGTGGTCTGTGTTTTGGGGGAATTTGAGTGGTCTGTGTATTTGGGGAAGTTTGAGTGGTCTGTGTTTTTGGGGAAGTTTGAGTGGTCTGTGTTTTGGGGGAATTTGAGTGGTCTGTGTATTTGGGGAAGTTTGAGTGGTTTGTGTATGTGGGGAATTTGAGTGGTCTGTGTATTTGGGGAATTTGAGTGGTCTGTGTATTTGGGAAGTTTGAGTGGTCTGTGTATTTGGGAAGTTTGAGTGGTCTGTGTATTTGGGGAAGTTTGAGTGGTCTGTGTATTTGGGAAGGTTGAGTGGTCTGTGTATTTGGGGAATTTGAGTGGTCTGTGTATTTGGGGAATTTGAGTGGTCTGTGTATTTGGGAAGTTTGAGTGGTCTGTGTATTTGGGAAGTTTGAGTGGTCTGTGTATTTGGGGAATTTGAGTGGTCTGTGTATTTGGGGGAAGTTTGAGTGGTCTGTGTATTTGGGGAAGTTTGAGTGGTCTGTGTATTTGGGGAATTTGAGTGGTCTGTGTATTTGGGGAAGTTTGAGTGGTCTCTGTATTTGGGAAGTTTGAGTGGTCTGTGTATTTGGGAAGTTTGAGTGGTCTGTGTATTTGGGGAATTTGAGTGGTCTGTGTATTTGGGGGAAGTTTGAGTGATCTGTGTATTTGGGAAGTTTGAGTGGTCTGTGTATTTGGGAAGTTTGAGTGGTCTGTGTATTTGGGGAATTTGAGTGGTCTGTGTATTTGGGGGAAGTTTGAGTGGTCTGTGTATTTGGGAAGTTTGAGTGGTCTGTGTATTTGGGGAATTTGAGTGGTCTGTGTATTTGGGGAAGTTTGAGTGGTCTCTGTATTTGGGA
Source organism: Chiloscyllium punctatum (assembly GCF_047496795.1). Classification (NCBI taxonomy): domain Eukaryota; kingdom Metazoa; phylum Chordata; class Chondrichthyes; order Orectolobiformes; family Hemiscylliidae; genus Chiloscyllium; species Chiloscyllium punctatum. The sequence goes on from NC_092739.1 coordinate 179,048,556, forward strand.
AGTTTGAGTGGTCTGTGTATTTGGGAAGTTTGAGTGGTCTGTGTATTTGGGAAGGTTGAGTGGTCTGTGTATTTGGGAAGTTTGAGTGGTCTGTGTATTTGGGGAATTTGAGTGGTCTGTGTATTTGGGGAATTTGAGTGGTCTGTGTATTTGGGGAATTTGAGTGGTCTGTGTATTTGGGAAGGTTGAGTCGTCTGTGTATTTGGGAAGTTTGAGTGGTCTGTGTATTTGGGGAATTTGAGTGGTCTGTGTATTTGGGGAATTTGAGTGGTCTGTGTATTTGGGAAGGTTGAGTTGTCTGTGTATTTGGGAAGTTTGAGTGGTCTGTGTATTTGGGGAATTTGAGTGGTCTGTGTATTTGGGGAAGTTTGAGTGGTCTCTGTATTTGGGAAGGTTGAGTGGTCTGTGTATTTGGGAAGTTTGAGTGGTCTGTGTATTTGGGGAATTTGAGTGGTCTGTGTATTTGGTAAGTTTGAGTGGTCTGTGTATTTGGGAAGTTTGAGTGGTCTGTGTATTTGGGGAATTTGAGTGGTCTGTGTATTTGGGGAATTTGAGTGGTCTGTGTATTTGGGGAAGACCATAATACCATAAGACATAGGAGTGGAAGTAAGGCCATTCGGCCCATCGAGTCCACTCCGCCATTCAATCATGGCTGATGCGCATTTCAACTCCACTTACCCGCATTCTCCCCGTAGCCCTTAATTCCCCGAGACAACAAGAATCTATCAATCTCTGCTTTGAAGACATTTAGCGTCCCGGCCTCCACTGCACTCTGCGGCAATGAATTCCACAGGCCCACCACTCTCTGGTTGAAGAAATGTCTCCGCATTTCTGTTCTGAATTTACCCCCTCTAATTCTAAGGCTGTGTCCACGGGTCCTAGTCTCCTCACCTAACGGAAACAATTTCCTAGCATCTACCCTTTCCAAGCCATGTATTATCTTGTACGTCTCTATTAAGTCTCCCCTTAATCTTCTAAACTCCAATGAATACAATCCCAGGATCCTCAGCCGTTCCTCATATGTTAGACCAACCATTCCAGGGATCATCCGTGTGAATCTCCGCTGGACACGTTCCAGTGCCAGTATGTCCTTCCTGAGGTATGGGGACCAAAACTGGACACACTACTCCAAATGGGGCCTAACCAGAGCTTTATAAAGTCTCAGTAGCACAACGGTGCTTTTATATTCCAACCCTCTTGAGATAAGTGACAACATCGCATTCGCTTTCTTAATCACGGACTCAACCTGCATGTTTACCTTTAGAGAATCCTCGACTAGCACTCCCAGATCCCTTTGTACTTTGGCTTTACGAATTTTCTCACTGTTTAGAAAGTAGTCTGTGCTTTTATTCTTTTTGCCAAAATGCAAGACCTCGCATTTGTTCACGTTGAATTCCATCAGCCATTTCCTGGACCACTCTCCCAAACTGTCTAGATCCTTCTGTAGCCTCCCCACTTCCTCAGTACTACCTGCCTGTCCACCTAACTTCGTATCATCTGCAAACTTTGCTAGAATGTCCCCAGTCCCTTCATCCAGATCATTAATATATAATGCGAACAGCTGTGGCCCCAACACTGAACCCTGCGGGACACCGCTCGTCACCGGCTGCCATTCTGAAAAAGAACCTTTTATCCCAACTCTCTGCCTTCTGTTAGACAGCCAATCCTCAATCCATCCAGTAGCTCACCTCGAACACCGTGGGCCCTCACCTTGCTCAACAGGCACCTCACCTTGGCACCTTATCAAAGGCCTTTTGAAAGTCTAGATAGACCACATCCACTGGGTTTCCCTGATCTAACCTACTTGTCACCTCTTCAAAGAATACCAACAGGTTTGTCAGGCATGACCTCCCCTTACTAAATCCATGTTGACTTGTTCTAATCAGACTCTGCTCTTCCAAGAATTTAGAAACCTCATCCTTAATGATGGATTCTAGAATTTTACCAACAACCGAGGTTAGGCTAATTGGCCTATAATTTTCCATCTTTAGTCTTGATCCTTTCTTGAACAAGGGGGTTACAACAGCGATCTTCCAATCATCCGGGACTTTCCCTGACTCCAGTGACTCTTGAAAGATCTCAAACAATGTCTCCGCTATTTCCTCAGCCACCTCTCTCAGAACTCTAGGGTGTATCCCATCGGGGCCAGGAGATTTATCAATTTTAAGACTTTTTAACTTTTCTAGCACTATCTCTTTCATAATGGCAACCATACTCAACTCAGCCCCGTGACACCCTTTAATTTTTGGGATATTACTCATGTCTTCCACTGTGAAAACTGATGCAAAGTACTTGTTAAGTTCTCCTGCTATTTCCTTATCTCCCATCACTAGGCTCCGTGCATCAGTTTGAAGTGGCCCAATGTCTACTTTTGCATGTCGTTTGTTTCTTATGTATTGAAAGAAACTTTTACTATCGTTTCTAATATTACTGGCTAGCCTACCTTCATATTTGATCCTCTCCTTTCTTATTACTCTCTTTGTTATCCTCTGTTTGTTTTTGTAGCCTTCCCAATCTTCTGATTTCCCACTGCTCTTGGCCACTTTATAGGATCTCTCTTTTTCTTTAATACATTTCCTGACTTCCTTTGTCAGCCATGGCTGTCTAATCCCTCCCTGGATAATCTTTCTTTTCTTGGGGATGAACCTCTGTACAGTGTCCTCAATTATACCCACAAACTCCTGCCATTTTTGCTCTACTGTCTTCCCCGTGAGCCTCTGCTTCCAGTCTATTTTTGTCAGTTCCTCTCTCATGCCCTCATAATTACCTTTATTAAACTGTAACACCACTACATCCGATTTTGCCTTCTCTCTTTCAAACTGCAGACTGAACTCTACCATATTATGATCGCTGCTTCCTAAGGGCTCCCTTACTTTAAGATCTTTTATAAAGTCTGGTTCATTGCAAAGCACTAGGTCCAGAATAACCTGCTCCCTTGTGGGCTCCATGACAAGCTGTTCCAAAAAGCCATCCTGTAAGCATTCCATGAATTCCCTTTCTTTGGATCCACTGGCAACATTATTTACCCAGTCCACCTGCATATTGAAGTCTCCCATGATCACTGTGACCTTGCCTTTCTGACATGCCTTCTCTATTTCCCGGACATGTTGCGTCCCTGGTCCTGACCACTGTTCGGAGGTCTGTACACAACTCCAATTATGGTTTTTTTGCCTTTGTGGTTCCTCAATTCCACCCACACAGACTCCACATCATCTGACGCTATGTCATTCAATACCATAGATTTAATTTTGTTCTTAACTAACAAGGCAACCCCACCCCCTCTGCCGACCTCCCTGTCTTTTCAATAAGTTGAAAATCCTTGGAGGTTTAACTGCCAGTCCTGACCCCCCTGTAACCAAGTCTCTGTGATGCCTACCACATCATAATCATTCACTATGATCTGTGCCATTAGTCCATATGCTTTGTTATGAATGCTACGAGCATTCAGGTAAAGTGCCTTAATGCTAACTTTCTTATCATAAGAGATATTGGAAGTCATATGATGTCCTAAGTTATCCTTGCTTTTTTCTGCATTCCCAGTCTTCCTCAATTTTAAATCCGCCTGGACACATGCTATCCTGCTGCTTATCTTTCCATTTAACGCCATACTCCCTGTCGCTTTCACTTTCCCTTCCCCCCAACTCAGAAGTTTAAAGTCCTACTGACCACCCTATTTACCCTCTTTGTTAGAACATTGGTACCTGATCGGTTCAGGTGGAGACCCCGTCCCAACGGTACAGATCCCCCCCTGTTCCAAAACTGATGCCAATGCCCATGAAGTGGAATCCCTCTTTCCCACACCAATCCCTTAGCCACGTGTTTACTTGCCTAATTTTCTTGTCCCTGTGCCAATTGGCATGTGGCTCGGGCAGTCATCCAGAGATTATGACCCTTGAGGACCTGTGCTTCAATTTCCTGCTTAGTGCTTTGTAATCCCCAAACAGGTCCTCCACCCTAGTCTTGCCTATGTTGTTAGTACCAACGTGGACCACAACAACTGGATCCTCCCCCTCCCGCTCCAATATCCTTTCAAGCCGGTCGGAGATATCCCGCACCCTGGCACCGGGCAGGCAACACACCATGCGAGACTCCCGATCCGACTTGCAACGGATACTATCTGTCCCCCTAATTATAGAATCCCCTATAACCACTACTTGTCTATTAACTCCCCCCTCTTGAATGGCCTTCTGCACCATGGTGCCTTGGTCAGTTGGCTCATCCTGTCCAGAGCCCTTTTCCTCATCCGAACAGGGAGCAAGAATCTCGTACCTGTTGGACAGGGTCAAGGGCTGAGGTTCCTCCACTCCTGAACTCAGGTTCCCCCTACCTGCCTCACTTACAGTCACACTCTGATGAGCCTGATCACTAGCTGAATGTGAATTACTTAATCTCCCAGGTGTGACTGCCTCCTGAAACAAAGCGTCCAGGTAACTCTCCCCCATCCCGGATGTGCTGCACTGTTTGAAGCTCAGCTTCCAGATCATCAATTCTGATCCGGAGTTCTTCCAGCAACCAACACTTGCTGCAGATGTGGTCACTGCCGTTCACAATGGGATCAGCCAGCTCCCACATCATACAGCGACAGCACATCACCTGCCCAGCCAACTCTGCTTAGTTAATTAATTACTTAGTTACTTTGTACAAGTTTGAATTAGAATACTTTCTGATACCTCTCTGCTATAGTCTTTTCCTAAAAAAGAAGAATTTTGAGTGGTCTGTGTATTTGGGGAAGTTTGAATGGTCTGTGTATTTGGGGAATTTGAGTGGTCTGTGTATTTGAGAAGTTTGAGTGGTCTGTGTATTTGGGACGTTTGAGTGGTCTGTGTATTTGGGGGAAGTTTGAGTGGTCTGTTTATTTGGGACGTTTGATTGGTCTGTGTACTTGGGGGAAGTTTGAGTGGTTTGTGTTTTTGGGACGTTTGAGTGGTCTGTGTATTTGGGGAATTTGAGTGGTCTGTGTATTTGAGAAGTTTGAGTGGTCTGTGTATTTGGGAATTTGAGTAGTCTGTGTATTTGGGGAAGTTTGAGTGGTCTGTGTATTTGGGACGTTTGATTGGTCTGTGTACTTGGGGGAAGTTTGAGTGGTTTGTGTTTTTGGGACGTTTGAGTGGTCTGTGTATTTGGGGAATTTGACTGGTCTGTGTATTTGGGAAGTTTGAGTGGTCTGTGTATTTGGGGGAAGTTTGAGTGGTTTGTGTTTTTGGGACGTTTGAGTGGTCTGTGTATTTGGGGAATTTGAGTGGTCTGTGTATTTGGGAAGTTTGAGTGGTCTGTGTATTTGGGACGTTTGAGTGCTCTGTGTATTTGGGAAGTTTGAGTGGTCTGTGTATTTGGGACGTTTGAGTGGTCTGTGTATTTGGGAAGTTTGAGTGGTCTGTGTATTTGGGGAATTTGAGTGGTCTGTGTATTTGGGGGAAGTTTGAGTGGTCTGTGTATTTGGGACGTTTGATTGGTCTGTGTATTTGGGGGAAGTTTGAGTGGTCTGTGTATTTGGGACGTTTGAGTGGTCTGTGTATTTGGGGAATTTGAGTGGTCTGTGTATTTGGGACGTTTGAGTGGTCTGTGTATTTGGTAAATTTGAGTGGTCTGTGTATTTAGGGAATTTGTGTGGTCTGTGTATTTGGGAAATTTGAGTGGTCTGTGTATTTGGGACGTTTGAGTGGTCTGTGTATTTGGGGAATTTGAGTGGTCTGTGTATTTGGGATGTTTGAGTGGTCTGTGTATTTGGGAAGTTTGAGTGGTCTGTGTATTTGGGGAATTTGAGTGGTCTGTGTATTTGGGAAGTTTGAGTGGTCTGTGTATTTGGGGAATTTGAGTGGTCTGTGTATTTGGGGAATTTGAGTGGTCTGTGTATTTGGGGGAAGTTTGAGTGGTCTGTGTATTTGGGACGTTTGATTGGTCTGTGTATTTGGGGGAAGTTTGAGTGGTCTGTGTATTTGGGACGTTTGAGTGGTCTGTGTATTTAGGGAATTTGTGTGGTCTGTGTATTTGGGAAGTTTGAGTGGTCTGTGTATTTGGGACGTTTGAGTGGTCTGTGTATTTGGGACGTTTGAGTGGTCTGTGTATTTAGGGAATTTGTGTGGTCTGTGTATTTAGGGAATTTGTGTGGTCTGTGTATTTGGGAAGTTTGAGTGGTCTGTGTATTTGGGAAGTTTGAGTGGTCTGTGTATTTGGGGAATTTGAGTGGTCTGTGTATTTGGGAAGTTTGAGTGGTCTGTGTATTTGGGACGTTTGAGTGGTCTGTGTATTTGGGAAGTTTGAGTGGTCTGTGTATTTGGGGAATTTGAGTGGTCTGTGTATTTGGGAAGTTTGAGTGGTCTGTGTATTTGGGAAGTTTGAGTGGTCTGTGTTTGGTTTTTGGCTGTTGGAGATAGTTTTGGCGGTTTGCCTGGACTGTGTATATTTTTTGGAAGCTGTTGTGTGGGTTTTTTGCTGGGACTTGCTCAGTTCCGCGATGGAAACCCGGCTGGTGAGCTGTCTCTTGTTACTGTTCCTGCTCCCGCTTCTCTCCCGTTTCACCCTGAGCTCCGGGGCTCCGAGTCTCCGGGACGAGTCCACCAGCCAACCCCGGCAGCAGCTCCCACAGAGCGGCCCCACTCCCGGGAACAGCCCAGAGCCAACACCGCGACCCGGAGAGAGATTTCCCCAGCACACTCCAGGTAGGAACAGCGATAAATCCCAGCGTCCAGCAGGGATCCCGGGATAGAGGGACTGATCCCAGGACTGATCCCGGGACAGAGGGACTGATCCCAGGACTGATCCCGGGACAGAGGGACTGATCCCAGGACTGATCCCGGGACAGAGGGACTGATCCCAGGACTGATCCCGGGACAGAGGGACTGATCCCAGGACTGATCCTAGGACTGATCCCGGGACAGAGGGACTGATCCCAGGACTGATCCCGGTATAGAGGGACTGATCCCAGGACTGATCCCGGGACAGAGGAATTGATCCCAGGACTGATCCCGGGACAGAGGGACTGATCCCAGGACTGATCCCGGGACAGAGGAATTGATCCCAGGACTGAGCAGGGATCCTGTGATAGCGGGATTGATCCCAGGACTGAGCAGGGATCCCGGGATAGAGGATGGGGTACTAATTGGTTGGAGAATGATTGTGAACATGGGTATTTATGTGGACGCTGCTGACATGGGGCCCATATTTTATTCTGTCGTGAGGAATGACTGTCACCGGCTGGGCCCAGTATTTATTGCCCGTCCCTAATTGCCCCCTGAGAAGGTGGGGGTGAGCTGCCTTCAAGAACCGCTGTAGTCCATGTGCTGGGGGTTGATCCACAATACCCTGAGGGAGGGTATTGTGGATCCACAATACCCTGAGCCTCCTCCTCCTCCAGTGAGTTGTTTAATTGCCCACCACCATTCACGCCTGGATGTGGCAGGACTGCAGAGCTTAGATCGGATCTGTTGGTTGTGGGATCACTTGGTTCTGTCAATCATTTGCTGCCTATGCAGTTTGCCATGTAAGTTATCCCATTTGGTAGACACCTCACCTTCAGGTCTGCCTGGTGCTGCTCCTAGTAGGCCCTCCTGTACACTCCACTGAACCAGGGTTGATCCCCGGGCTTGATGCTAACGGTTGAGTGGGGGATATGCTGGAGTACAATCCTGCTGCTGTTGAAGGCCCACAGAGCCTCGTGGATGCCCAGTCTTCAGCTGGTGGACCTGTTCAATATCTGACCCAACTAGCACAGTGCTGGATGGAGCTTTATTGCCAGGAAAAGGATTATTAATCCCGAGAATGTGGTAATAGAGGACATAACTCCTTGGAAATGTACTGTTCATTCTGCAAAAGTGGACATTAATCCCAAAGTAAGGATGTTGTGAAATTTGAAAGGGTTCAGAAAAGATTTACAAGGATGTTGCCAGGGTTTGAGCTACAGGGAGAGGCTGAACAGGTTGGGTCTATTTTCCATGGAGCATCAGAGGCTGAGGGGTGACCTTATAGAGGTTTATAAAATTGAGGGGCATGGATAGGATAAATAGGCAAAGTCTTTTCCCTGGGGTCAGGGAGTCCAGAACTAGAGGGTTTTAGGGTGAGAGGGGAAAGATATAAAAGAGACCTAAGGGGCAACTTTTTCACACAGAAGGTGGTACATGTATGGAATGAGCTGCCAGAGGATGTGGTGAAGGCTGGTACAATTGCAACATTTAAAAGGCATTTGGATGGGTATATGAATAGGAAGGGTTTGGAGGGATATGGGCTGGGTGCTGGCATATGGGACTAGATTGGGTTGGGATATCTGGTCGGCATGGACGGGTTGGACCGAAGGGTCTGTTTCCATGCTGTACATCTCTTTGCCTCTATGACTCTATCTTACTAAAGGTGTGGAAATGGGCATGTCAGTGCTGGGTTAGAGTATCAATCTGATGTTTGGTGGTAGAATCCTGGGAAATAGGGAATTTATTCTGAATTGAAGTATTGTGAGGTAGACATGAAGTTGAAGATTTGTCCTTTGAATTCCCTAAGTCTGAAAAACGATTTTGATATGCATACAGTCCTGCTATTTCCCGAGGTTTAATGTCTGTCTTTAGTGAGGTTTAAATTCTTATGTTAATGACTCATAATCATTCTGCCAAGTGGGGACTGGAATTCATTTTGGGATTGGATATTAATCCAGATATTGGGATATTTATAGCAGGAGTGAGATATGAGTCCTGACAATTTTGATCACTATTGTAGTGAGTGAACTTGATTTATTGACATTCTTCAGGACAATGTCTCTGAGCTCTTGAGCTGAAGTTTTAGAAATTTTTTATTTGTTTTGCTAACTGATTTACAAAGCAGTGTCTTTGATGTATTGAAGATTAGCATTTGGGAGCTGGAATGCAATGCAATATCCTGTCAGGGTCTGTGTGTCCCAGCGTGGCTGGAGGCTTACAGCTGCTGCCTCACTGCAGATGTGATAAGTGCTTGGAATGCTTCCACTGTTGCTGCAAGTTCAGACTGTCAACTCAGCAATGACACAGACTCAGCCAAGCTGCATGCCAACAGTTGGAGAGCTTTCAATCGTACGTGGGGGTCTGTGCTGACACAGCGCCCACTGGAGAACACACATCCAGTCAGAATACTCAACCGCCGACTGGCACAAAGAAAGACCACGTACTCAGCAGCATAGTATGTCCAACTCCCCACCCTCACACACACACCGTACCCCAATCAACTCCCCACCCTCACACACACACTGTACCCCAATCAACTCCCCCACCCTCACACACACACTGTACCCCAATCAACTCCCCCACCCTCACACACACACTGTACCCCAATCAACTCCCCCACCCTCACACACACTGTACCCCATCCAACTCCCCACCCTCACACACACTGTACCCCAATCAACTCCCCCACCCTCACACACACATTGTACCCCATCCAACTACCCCACCCTCACACACACACTGTACCCCATCCAACTCCCCCACCCTCACACACACTGTACCCCATCCAACTCCCCACCCTCACACACACTGTACCCCAATCAACTCCCCACCCTCACACACACTGTACCCCAATCAACTCCCCACCCTCACACACACTGTACCCCAATCAACTCCCCCACCCTCACACACACACCGTACCTCATCCAACACCCCCACTCTCACACACACACTGTACCCCATCAAACTGTCCACACACCCACACACACACACACTCTACCCCATCGAACACCCCCACCCTCACACACACTATACCCCATCAAACTGTCCACACACACACACACACCCACACACACACACACAGACACATGCACACACCCACATACACACACACACACACTGTACCCCATTGAACACCTCCACTCTCACACACACTATACCCCATCAAACTGTCCACTCACACACACACACACACACTGTACCCCAATCAACTCCCCACCCTCACACACACTGTACCCCATCCAAATCCCCACCCTCACACACACTGTACCCCAATCAACTCCCACCCTCACACACACACTGTACCCCATCCAACTCCCCCACCCTCACACACACACTGTACCCCATCCAACACCCCACCCTCACACACACACCATACCCCAATCAACTCCCACCCTCACACACACACTGTACCCCATCCAACTCCCCCACCCTCACACACACTGTACCCCATCCAACTCCCCCACCCTCACACACACACTGTACCCCATCCAACTCCCCACCCTCACACACACACTGTACCCCATCCAACTACCCCACCCTCACACACACACTGTACCCCATCCAACTCCCCCACCCTCACACACACTGTACCCCATCCAACTCCCCCACCCTCACACACACACTGTACCCCATCCAACTCCCCCACCCTCACACACACACTGTACCCCATCCATCTCCTCACCCACACACACACTGTACCCCTTCCAACTCCCCACACTCACACACAAACTGTACCCCATCCGATTCCCCCCTCCCTCAAACACAGTGTCCCATCCAACTGCCCACCCTCATTTACACACTGTACCCCATCCAATTCCCAACCCTCACACACATTGTACCCCATCCAATTCCCAACCCTCACACACATTGTACCCCATCCAATTCCCAACCCTCACACACACACTGTACCCCATCCAACTGCCCATCCAACTCCCCACCTTCACACATACTGTACCCCATCCAACTCCCCACCCTCACACACACACATTGTACCCCATCCAACTCCCCACCCTCACACACACACATTGTACCCCATCCAACTCCCCACCATCCCACACACTCTGTACCCCATCCAACTGCCCACCCTCACACACACACTGTACCCCATCGAAATCCCCACCCTGTCACACATTCTGTATCCCATCCAATTCCCCACCCTCACACACACAGTACCCTATCCAAATCCCCACCCTCACACACACTCTGTACCCCGTCCAACTCCCCACCCTCACACACACTGTACCCCACCCAACTCCCCACCCTCACACACACACATTGTACCCCATCCATCTGCCCATCCACCTCCCCACCCTCACACACACTGTACCCCATCCAACTCCCCACCCTCACACACACACTGTACCCCATCCAACTCCCCACCCTCACACACACTGTACCCCATCCAACTCCCCACCCTCACACACACACTCTGTACCCCATCCAACTCCCCACCCTCACACACACTGTACCCCATCCAACTCCCCACCCTCACACACACACTGTACCCCATCCAACTCCCAAACCTCACACACACTGTACCCCATCCAATTCCCCACCGTTACACACCCACTGTACCCCATCCAACTGCCCCACCCTCACACACACTGTACCCCACCCAACTCCCCACCCTCACACACACACATTGTACCCCATCCAACTGCCCATCCAACTCCCCACCCTCACACACACTGTACCCCATCCAACTCCCCAACCTCACACACACACTTTACCCCATCCAACTCCCCACCCTCACACACACACTGTACCCCATCCAACTGCCCCACCCTCACACACACTGTACCCCATCCAACTGCCCATCCAACTCCCCACCCTCACACACACTGTACCCCATCCAACTGCCCCACCCTTACACACACACTGTACCCCATCCAACTGCCCCACCCTCACACACACTGTACCCCATCCAACTCCCCACCCTCACACACACTGTACCCCATCCAACTGCCCCACCCTCACACACACTGTACCCCATCCAACTCCCCACCCTCACACACACACACACACTGTACCCCATCCAACTCCCCACCCTCAGACACACACCCTACCCCAATCAACTCCCCACCCTCACACACACACACACTGTACCCCATCCAACACCCCACCCTCACACACACACCGTACCCCAATCAACTCCCCACCCTCACACACACACACACTGTACCCCATCCAACTCCCCACCCTCAGACACACACCGTACCCCAATCAACTCCCACCCTCACACACACACTGTACCCCATCCAACTCCCCCACCCTCACACACACTGTACCCCATCCAACTCCCCACCCTCACACACACTGTACCCCAATCAACTCCCCACCCTCACACACACACACACACTGTACCCCATCCAACTCCCCACCCTCAGACACACACCGTACCCCAATCAACTCCCACCCTCACACACACACCGTACCTCATCCAACACCCCCACTCTCACACACACACTGTACCCCATCAAACTGTCCACACACACACACACACACAGACACATGCACACACCCACATACACACACACACACACTGTACCCCATTGAACACCTCCACCCTCACACACACTATACCCCATCAAACTGTCCACACACACACACACACACACCGTACCCCATCCAACTCCCCACCCTCACACACACTGTACCCCATCCAACTCCCCCACCCTCACACACACTCTGTACCCCATCCAACTCCCCACCCTCACACACACCGTACCCCATCCAACTCCCCACCCTCACACACACTGTACCCCATCCAACTCCCCCACCCTCACACACACACAGTACCCCAACCGATTCTCCCCACCCTCACACACTCACTGTGTCCTATC